>NC_069505.1:355627290-356227290 GCF_027579735.1 Bombina bombina | reverse complement strand
CGTAGAGATTCATCTCTTACCTCCCTTTTCAGATCGACGATATACTCTTATATATACCATTACCTCTGCTGATTCTCGTTTCAGTACTGGTTTGGCTTTCTACAAACATGTAGATGAGTGTCCTGGGGTAAGTAAATCTTATTTTCTGTGACACTCTAAGCTATGGTTGGGCACTTTGTTTATAAAGTTCTAAATATATGTATTCAAACATTTATTTGCCTTGACTCAGAATGTTCAACTTTCCTTATTTTTCAATCAGTTTCATATTTGGGATAATGCATTTGAATTAATCATTTTTTCTTACCTTTCAAAAATTTGACTCTTTTTTCCCTGTGGGCTGTTAGGCTCGCGGGGGCTGAAAATGCTTCATTTTATTGCGTCATTCTTGGCGCGGATTTTTTTGGCGCAAAAATTCTTTTCCGTTTCCGGCGTCATACGTGTCGCCGGAAGTTGCGTCATTCTTTTGACGTTATTTTGCGCCAAAAATGTTGGCGTTCCGGATGTGGCGTCATTTTTGGCGCCAAAAGCATTTAGGCGCCAAATAATGTGGGCGTCTTGTTTGGCGCTAAAAAAATATGGGCGTCGCTTTTGTCTCCACATTATTTAAGTCTCATTATTTATTGCTTCTGGTTGCTAGAAGCTTGTTCACTGGCATTTTTTTCCCATTCCTGAAACTGTCATTTAAGGATTTTGTTCAATTTTGCTTTATATGTTGTTTTTTCTATTACATATTGCAAGATGTTCCACGTTGCAACTGAGTCAGAAGATACTTTAGGAAAATCACTGCCGGGGCTGGAGCTACCAAGCTAAGTGTATCTGCTATAAATTTTTGGTATCTGTTTCTCCAGCTGTTGTTTGTATTGCATGTCATGACAAACTTATTAATGCAGATAAAATTTCCTTTAGTACTGTTATATTACCTGTTGCTGTTCCGTCAACATCTAAATTTCAGAGTGTTCCTGATAAACATAAGAGATTTTATTTTTTAAATCCATTTAGAAGGCTATGTCTGTTATTTCTCCTTCTAGTTTACATAAAAGTCCTTTAAAACTTCTCTTTTTTTCAGATGAATTTTTAAATGAACATCATCATTCTGATACTGTTAATGGTTCTTCTGGTTAAGAGGTTTCTGTCTCAGAGGTTGATGCTGATAAATCTTTGTATTTGTTCAAGATGGAATTTATTCGTTCTTTATTTTAAAGAAGTATTAATTGCTTTAGATATAGAGGATTCTGGTCCTCTTGATACTGAATCCAAACGTTTAAATAGGGTTTTTAAATCTCCTGTAGTTATTCCAGAAGTGTTTAATCTCCCTGATGTTTTTTCTGAAGTAATTTCCAGGGAATGGAATAATTTGGGTAATTCTTTTACTCCTTCTAAACGTTTAAGCAATTATATCCTGTGCCATCTGACAGATTAGAGTTTTTTGGGACAAAATCCCTAAGGTTTGGGGCTGTCTCTATTCCTGCTAAAATGTACTACTATTTCTACGGCAGATAGTACTAAATTTAAGGATCCTTTAGATAAGAAAATTGAATCATTTCTAAGAAAAGTTTACTTATGTTCAGGTAATCTTCTTAGACCTGCTATATTTTTACCGGATGTTGCTGCAGCTTCAACTTTTTGGTTAGAAGTTTTAGCACAACAAGTAACAGATCATAATTTTATAGCATTATTATTATTCTATAACATGCTAATAATTTTATTGGTGATACCATCTTTTGATATCATTAGTGTTGATGTCAGGTATATGTCTCTAGCTATTTTAGCTAGAAAAGCTTTATGGATTAAACTTGGAATGCTGATATGTCTTCTAAGTCAACTTTGTTTTCCCTTTCTGTCCAGGGTAATAATCATTTTTTCGTTCTTTTTTTCATAATAAGGAACAAAAGCCTGATCCTTCATCCTCAGGAGCGGTATCAATTCCGTTCTCAATCTCTGGTTTCAGAACATTGTTTCAGAAAGGTACAGAATTGGCTTCAAGTTAAGGCCTCCTGCTAAGAGATTTTTTTCTTTCCCGTGTCCCAGTTAACACAGCAAGGCTCAGCATTTCTGAAATGTGTTTCAGATCTAGAGTTGGCTGTAATTATGCCAGTTCCAGTTCTGGAACAGGGACTAGGGTTTTATTTTATCTCTTCATTGTACCAAAGAAGGTCAATTCCTTCAGACCAGTTCCGGATCTATCAATATTGAATCGTTATGTAAGGATACCAACATTCAAGATGGTTACTGTAGGACTATTCTGCCTTTTGTTTAGTAAGGGCATTATATGTCTACAATAGATTTACAGGATGTGTATCTGCATATTCCGATTCGTCCAGATCATTTTTAGTGTCTGAGATTCTCTTTTTAGACAAGCATTACCAGTTTTGTGGCTCTACCGTTTGGCCTAGCCTCCGTTCCAAGAATTTTTTTCAAAGATTCTCGGTGCCCTTCTTTCTGTATTCAGAGAACGGGGTTTTGGTATTTCCTTATTTGGACGATTATCTTGGTATTTGCTCAGTCTTCTCATTCGAAGAATCTCATGCAAATCGATTTGTGTTGTTTCTTCAAGATCATGGTTGGAGGATCAATTTACCAAAAAGTTCATTGATTCCTCAGTCAAGGGTAACCTTTCTGGGTTTCCAGATAGATTCAGTGTCCATGACTCTGTCTTTAACAGACAAAAGACGTCTAAAATTGATTTCAGCTTGTCGAAACCTTCAGTCACAATCATTCCCTTCGGTAACCTTATGCATGGAAATTCTAGGTCTTATGACTGCTGCATCGGACGCGATCCCCTTTGCTCGTTTTCACATGCGACCTCTTCAGCTCTGTATGCTGAATCAATGGTGCAAGGATTACACAAAGATATCTCAATTTATATCTTTAAAAACCGATTGTTCGACACTCTCTAACGTGGTGGACAGATCACCATTGTTTAATTTAGGGGGCTTCTTTTTGTGCTTCCGACCTGGACTGTAATTTCAACAGATACAAGTCTCACAGGTTGGGGAGCTGTGTGGGGATCTCTGACGGCACAAGGAGTTTGGGAATCTCAGGAGGTGAGATTACCGATCAATATTTTGGAACGTGCAATTTTCAGAGCTCTTCAGTTTTGGCCTCTTCTGTAGAGAGAATCGTTCATTTGTTTTCAGACAGACAATGTCACAACTGTGGCATACATCAATCATCAAGGAGGGACTCACAGTCCTCTGGCTATGAAAGAAGTATCTCGAATTTTTTTGGTTTGGGCGGAATCCAGCTCCTGTCTAATCTCTGCGGTTTATATCCCAGGTGTAGACAATTGGGAAGCGGATTATCTCAGCCGCCAAATGTTCCATCCGGGCGAATGGTCTCTTCACCCAGAGGTATTTCTTCAGATTGTTCAAATGTGGGAACTTCCAGAAATAGATCTGATGGCGTCTCATCTAAACAAGAAACTTCCCAGATATCTGTCCAGATCCCGGGATCCTCAGGCGGAGGCAGTGGATGCATTTTCACTTCCTTGGAAGTATCATCCTGCCTATATTTTTCCGCCTCTAGTTCTTCTTCCAAGAGTAATCTCCAAGATACTGAAGGAATGCTCGTTTGTTCTGCTGGTAGCTCCGGCATGGCCTCACAGGTTTGGTATGCGGATCTTGTCCGGATGGCCTCTTGCCAACCATGGACTCTTCCGTTAGACCAGACTTTCTGTCGCAAGGTCCTTTTTTTTCCATCAGGATCTGAAATCCTTAAATTTATAGGTATGGAGATTGAACGCTTGATTCTTGGTCAAAGAGATTTCTCTGACTCTGTGATTAATACTATGTTACAGGCTCGTAAATCTGTATCTAGAGAGATATATTATAGAGTCTGGAAGACTTATATTTTTTGGTGTCTTTCTCATCATTTTTCTTGGCATTCTTTTAGAATGCCGAGAATTTTTTTCAGTTTCTTCAGGATGGTTTAGATAAGGGTTTGTCTGCAAGTTCCTTGAAAGGACAAATCTCTGCTCTTTCTGTTCTTTTTCACAGAAAGATTGCTATTCTTCCTGATATTCATTGTTTTGTACAAGCTTTGGTTCGTATAAAACCTGTCATTAAGTCAATTTCTCCTCCTTGGAGTTTGATTTTGGTTCTGGGAGCTCTTCAAGCTCCTCCCTTTGAACCTATGCATTCATTGGTCATTAAATTACTTTCTTGGGAAGTTTTGTTCCTTTTGGCCATCTCTTCTGCCAGAAGAGTTTCTGAATTATCTGCTCTTTTCTTGTGAGTCTCCTTTTCTGATTTTTCATCAGGATAAGGCGGTGTTGCGAACTTCTTTTGAATTTTTACCTACAGTTGTGATTTCCAACAACATTAGTAGAGAAATTGTGGTTCCTTCATTATGTCCTAATCTTAAGAATTCTAAGGAGAAAGCATTGCATTCTTTGCATGTTGTTAGAGCTTTGAAATATTATGTTGAAGCTACTAAGTCTTTCCGAGAGACTTCTAGTCTATTTGTTATCTTTTCCGGTTCTAGAAAAGGCCAGAAAGCTTCTGCCATTTCTTTGGCATCTTGGTTGAAATCTTTAATTCATCTTGCCTATGTTGAGTCGGGTAAAACTCCGCCTCAGAGGATTACAGCTCATTCTACCAGGTCAGTTTCTACTTCCTGGGCGTTTAGGAATGAAGCTTCGGTTGATCAGATTTGCAACGCAGCAACTTGGTCCTCTTTGCATACTTTTTCAATTCTACCTTTTTGATGTATTTTCTTCTTCTGAAGCAATTTTTGGTAGAAAAGTACTTCAGGCAGCGGTTTCAGTCTGAATCTTCTGCTTATGTTTTTTTATTAAACTTTATTTTGGGTGTGGATTATTTTCAGCAGGAATTGGCTGTCTTTATTTTATCCCTCCCTCTCTAGTGACTCTTGTGTGGAAAGATCCACATCTTGGGTAATCATTATCCCATACGTCACTAGCTCATGGACTCTTGCTAATTACATGAAAGAAAACATAATTTATGTAAGAACTTACCTGATAAATTCATTTCTTTCATATTAGCAAGAGTCCATGAGGCCCACCCTTTTTGTGGTGGTTATGATTTTTTTGTATAAAGCACAATTATTCCAATTCCTTATTTTTTATGCTTTCACACTTTTTTATCACCCCACTTCTTGGCTATTCGTTAAACTGAATTGTGGGTGTGGTGAGGGGTGTATTTATAGGCATTTTAAGGTTTGGGAAACTTTGCCCCTCCTGGTAGGAATGTATATCCCATACGTCACTTGCTCATGGACTCTTGCTAATATGAAAGAAATGAATTTATCAGGTAAGTTCTTACATAAATTATGTTATTTAAAAAAAAAAAAAAGTTACCTTTTGTTCTTTTCACAGCCAGAGCAGCTTCCGCCACCCGGAGATCCTCTCTTCACATGTCATCAACGACTAATCCGGCTTCTTCCAATCACTACCTCCCCCCAGGGGAGTCATTGCCTGAGGCCATGCTGTGATTGGAGGAAGCCGGATTATTCATTGATGATGTGTGAAGAGAGGATCTCCTGGTGGGGGAAGCTGCTCTGGCTGTGAGAAGAAAAAAGGTAAGTTTTTAATCAAAACGGCTGCTTTCTAAACTTTGATGAATGAAAGTGCCCCTGTTTTTAATAGTATTTTTTAAAAAAACGGGCTTTCATTCATAAAAGTTGACCTTCACTTTAGAAAGAAAACTAAATTTATGCTTACCTGATAAATGTATTTATTTCTTGACACGATGAGTCCACGGCCTTCCCTGTTTTCAGACAGGTTTGTTTATATAAACCTCAGACACCTCTGCACCTTGTGTTATTTCCTTTCTCTTCTTTTCCTTCGGTTGAAGGGAAGTGATACTTCACAGCTTTGCTGTGGTGCTCTTTGCCTCCTTCTTCTGGCCAGGGGTGATATTCCCACCAGTAATTGCTGATCCGTGGACTCACTGTGTCAATAAATAAATAAATTAATCAGGTAAGCATAAATTTTGTTTCTTTTACAAAGATATGACGAGTCCACGGATTTCATCCTTACTTGTGGGATATTAACCTCCTGCTAACAGGAAGTGGCAAAGAGCACCACAGCAGAGCTGTATATATAGCCCCTCCCCTTCCCCTCCACCCTCAGTCATTCTCTTTGCCTGTGTTATACTAGGAAGACATGGTAAAGTAGTTTTTTTTATTTTAAATGGTACCGGTGCATACTATTTTCCTCAGGGGGATATGGAAGAAGATTTCTGTCCTGAGGTTTGATGATCTTAGCATTTGTAACTAAGATCCACGCTGGTTCCCACAAGACTTTTGAAGGTAACCATGAGACATCTTCAGTGTGGAGACCGGTTTCATGCTACATGCAGCATTAAGGTATGTGCAGCCTTTTTTTCTGAGGAGACTTGGTGTATCAGAACTGGCTGGCATTATTTCCCTGTATGGGAATGGGGGTAAGCAGTAAAACCTATTTTAATAAGAGGGGTGTTACTGGAGTCCCTATTTTATATTTATCATTAGTTGATATTTGGGCATTATGTGACATGGGAGACAATATAAAAAACGATGTTTTATGTTTTTTATTTTTGGCACTTAAAACTTATTGTTTTTATGCTTGAGGGTTATATTGTGTGTGTATTTTTACTTTAGTGCAAAACTGCATTTCTCTTGTAAGATGTATCGAGTCCACGGATTCATCCTTACTTGTGGGATATTCTCCTTCCCTACAGGAAGTGGCAAAGAGAGCACCCACAGCAGAGCTGTCTATATAGCTCCTCCCTTAGCTCCACCCCCCCAGTCATTCTCTTTGCCTACTCTAAGTACTAGGAAGGGCAGAGCGAGTGTGGTGACAAAAATTTTAGTTTTTTACTTCTCAAGCAAAAGTTTGTTATTTTAAATGGTACCGGTGTGTACTATTTACGCTCTGGCAGAAAAGGGATGAAGATTTCTGCAAGGAGGATGATGATCTTAGCATTTTGTAACTAAGATCCACTGCTGTTCTCACAAGGGCTGAAGAGTACAGGAAAACTTTAGGGGAACGGTTTGCAGGTTAAACTGCATATGAGGTATGTTCAGTCTATATTTTTCTTGACAGACTGTGTTAATTCTAGAAAAGGCTGGCAATATCCCCATGAGGGAAGGGTAAGCTGTATTCAAACACTTGGATAGGAATTTCAGCTTGCATGAAGGGCTCATTAGTTACTGGTGACACTGTTGTTTTAGGTTTTTTTTTAACCCACATGGTTAATTAAGAGACACTCTGGTATGCCTCAAAACTTTGAGTGAGGTGGGAGGGGCCTATTTTCATGCCTCAGTTGCAAAGTTTCTTTTTCTCAGAGACATCTAACTGCTTCTCCAGAGGTTCCTGCTGTGTTTGAGGGCTGTAAAAGAAGTTTTTTCCCCCACAAATCATTCTGAAGGGCAGGTAGGCGCCACAGCAGAGCTGTGGCAAGGTGCTGAAAGTCTTTTTTACCGGTTTTGACGTTTTTTCAATCCGGTTTTGTCATTAAGGGGTTATTTGTTTATTTGCATGGCTGTGCAAAGTTACTAAGGCTATATGATACTACTGTAAAAATTTCGTTAAGTTTACTGCTTTTTTACACTGTTTTGCAGAATTTGTGCAGCTTTTTTTCTCTTAAAGGCACAGTACCGTTTTATTTCTAAGTGTTATTTACTTTGATTACAGTGTTTTCCAAGCTTGCTTGTTACATTACTAGCCTGTTTAACATGTCTGACACAAAGGAAAATCCTTGTTCAATATGTTTGGAAGCCATTGTGGAACCCCCTCTCAGAATGTGTCCCAATTGTACTGATATGTCTATAAACTATAATTAACGTATATTAGCACTTAAAAATAGAGCAATAGATGATTCTCAGTCAGAAGTAAATGAGGGTTCGCCATCTAGCTCTCCCCAAGTGTCACAACCAGTAACGCCCGCACAAGTGACGCCAAGTACCTCTAGTGCGTCAAATTCATTTACTTTACAAGACATGGCCACAGTTATGAATACAACCCTCACAGAGGTAATACGTAGTGACACTTAACAGCTCTGCTGGGGTGTTCTTTGCCTACTCCTACTAGCCAGGAGTTGAATTCCCACTAGTAATTAGAATGGATTTGTGGCCTCTCCATGCCAAGGAAAGAAAAGACTTTATTAGGTAAGCATACATTTTGTTTTTCTCATTTATCTGTAAGTATTTTACAGTCTCTGGGAAGAAGGTATTTTAAAGGCAGAATTAGGGAATGTGGTGATATCATTATATTATCTTTCTCCATTCTTCTCCACTGTCTTCCAGATAATTTGGTAATCTGTGACTGATATTGTTGATTCTTTATAACAGTGTCTTTACTCCATATAATATCCTCAATGGATTATTATTCTCCTATAGCTGCTTCCAGTTTAGGCCAGATCAAGTCCACCCCTCTTCTACCAATCTGGGAAATCTGGACCAACCTAGCTGCATTATAGTAGTCTAAAAGATGTGGGGACACCCACTCCCCCCAACTGCTTATGGCGTGTCAAAGTCTGGAAGGGTATGCAAGCATGTTTATTACTTCTAAGAAAACTATGCATCGATGATTGTACTATCTCTAAATCTTTTCTAGCTATATTAATAGGTAAGACTCAAAACAAGTACACAATTCTTGTGAGAATGTTCATTTTTAAAGCCGTTAGTCTACCATACCAGGAGAAAATTGTACTTCTGCCATCTACCCAAGTCTTCTTTAATAGATCTAAATAATGGGACATAGTTTGCTTTGTAGAGCTGAGAGGAGTGTGAAGTTAATTTAACCCCTAGTTATGTTATAGAATGTTTGGTCCATCTAAGTTCAACATTTGCATCAATATGTTTAATGGTGTGTCTAGGTAATGCTATGGGTAGGGCTTCACACTTATCCAAATTGATTTTGTAACCTGAAACAGTGGAAAATTGGTGAATAATATTGTGTACGTTGAGTAAAGTAATTAGGGGTTTAGATAACAACTGCACCTCACCGATGAGGCTCATAGAGGCTGAAACATAAGTCTGGGGTTTGTTGTTTTCTCTTGTTCAAAGGAGATTTGTCCAGATCAGATTGATATGCTACAGAAATTTCTCATTTGTAAAAGGCATAGTGTGCTAAAAAAGATGGTACCCTGGGAGTAAGGAGGGAGTAAGCAAGGACGTTTTTTTAAAGCTTCTGTTATGAGCGCAGTTGAGTGTGGCGGGCCACAGAGCCTGACACTCTGTGAGAATTCCCAAAACAATAAAGTTCTGGGACAAAAAGCAAAATCCCAGGAGTTTGGGACTGTTGGCAACTATGCACTTTACTTTGCGAATAGCACTCTGCTCTCTTCCTCCAGCATACAGAATAACTCACTTACTTAAAATTGTATGTGGTTGCTTTCTCTCTATCTTCCCTGTACTGGCTCTTACTGCAGCACAGTGTCTGCTGCTCCTCCTCCCTGTACTTCACTGTGCAAATATTACTTCCCTCTCTTCTTGCAGCATACAGAATAGCTCATTTACGCATTCTGAATTTGCTGTGGTAGCTCTCTCTCTCTGTGTTGGACTGGCTCTTCACACAGGGCATCTTGTGGCTGCTATGCTTCTCTCTGAACTTCACTAGACAAATAGCGTGCTTGGAGGTCATGTGACCACACACAGGCAACAAAGAAAAAGAACTCACAAATCTCACAAACAGACTGTATTTTTAGAAATCAATTTTTTTCTGTACCAATATCACAAACGCTAATAATTATACACATTTTCACCCAATGTAAGGTAATAAGTTCTAAACAAGATATATAAAAATAGTGGGAAAGAGGAGAGAGGCGCCAAGAACATAAAACAGTATCGTTGATCTAGCAGGATGGAAAATCCCCACACATTAAGAGAGACCCCCGTGGTGACGGATACTCACAAGCGGAGCGGCACAGATGGCGTGCCTCTACAAACAGATCGGGACCGCTCTGAGTCGCCCGACAGACATGCCTCGGCTGCTCTACGTCATCCAAGGTACTCCAATCAGAATCAACAGTTCAGTGTGGATTGGAACAGCAAATTACCGCTGTAAGTATGGAGCAGGATTCAGCGTATCCGTCACCATGGGGGTCTCTCTTAATGTGTGAGGATTTTCCATCATGCTAGATCAACGATACTGTTTTATGTTCTTGGCGCCTCTCTCCTCTTTCCCACTACAGCTCTGAATCCATTCGGATTATCATTGGGAGTGCTGCCAGCAAGTTTGATCTCACATCAACATTTGACGTCCTAACACTAGCGCACCCTCCGAGGACTTGTTAATCCTTTTTTCCACATATATAAAAATACCACATTTCAAACCTATTTGTGCAACTGTTTTGCCACACCCCAGACTCTAATGTTAAAATTTTTAATTCACACCCCTGTTTTTTCAATCTCAAATATTTCAAAAAGTACTTAAAGGGACAGTCTAGTCCAAAAAAAACTTTCATGATTCAGATAGGGCATGCAATTTTAAATAATTTTCCAATTTACTTTTATCACCAATTTTTCTTTGTACTCTTGGTATTCTTAGTTGAAAGCTTAACCTAGGAGGTTCATATGCTAATTTCTTATACCTTGAAGGCCGTCTCTTAAGAATTCATTTTAACAGGTTTTTCACCACTAGAGGGTGTTAGTTCATGTTTTTCATATAGATAACACTGTGCTCATGCACGTGAAGATACCTGGGAGCCATCACTGATTGGCTAAATTGCAAGTCTGTCAAAAGAACTGAAATAAAGGGGCGGTTTGCAGAGGCTTATATACAAGATAATCAGAGAGGTAAAAAATAAATAAATATAACTGTGTTATGCAAAACTGGGGAATGGGTAAAAAAGGGATTATACATAGTAACATAGTAGATAAGGTTGAAAAAAGACTGTAGTCCATCGAGTTCAACCTATACAAATCTAAAATACTTTCAAAAAGCTCCAGTTAAGCTTACATAACCTCATTAAAATGTGACCCATTTAATACTAGCAATCATATCCATTAATTTTGTTTATATACAGACATTTATCCAGACTATTTTTAAATGTATCTATGGTATTGGCATTCACTACCTCCTTTGGTAATGAGTTCCACAATTTTATTGCTCCTACAGTGAAAAACGTTTCCGTTGCAGGAGATTAAATCTCCTTTCCTCCAACCTTAAATTATGACCTCTTGTCAGAAACAATTTTCTTGGAATAAACAGAGCTTCTGCCATCTCTGTATATGGGCCTTGAATATATTTATATAAAGTAATCATGTCACCTCTCAAGCGCATTTTTTCTAAAGAAAACAGACCCAGTTTGGCTAGCCTCTCCTCATAGGTTAATTTCTCCAATCCCCTTATTAGCTTTGTGGCCCTTCTCTGAACTTTTTCTAGTTCTGCAATATCTTTTTTAGCAATTGGTCCCCAGAACTGCACTCCATACTCAAAGTGCGGTCTTACCAGGGCTTTATATTATGACAGAATTATGCTTTCCTCCCTTGAATCAATGCCTCTTTTAATACATGCTAGTATCTTGTTAGCCTTTGAAGCCGCTGCCCTACATTGTGCACCCATCTTTAGCTTGTTATCTATTACTACTACCAAATCCCTTTCCTCCTGTGTTTGGCTAAGTCTTGTCCCATTTAAAAAATACGTAGCCTGCTTATTTTTACTTCCAAAATGTAGAACCTTGCATTTTTCCGTATTAAATCTCATTTTCCATTCACTTGCCCATAGTTCTAATTTTAGCAAACCCCTTTGTAAAGAGAGTTCGTCCTGCTCTGACCTAATGACCTTACTTAACTTAGTATCATCTGCAAAAATAGAGATGTCGCTATTTAATTCTTGCTCCAAGTCATTTATAAAAATATTAAAAAGAACAGGGCCCAATACTGATCCCTGGGGGACGCCACTGATTACCTTTGTCCAATCTGAGTATGATCCATTTACTACTACTCGTTGCTCCCTATCTTTTATCCAGTTATTTATCCATGAGCTAACATTTTCAGCTATTCCCAGTCCCTTAATTTTGTGCATTAATCTCTCATGTGGCACTGTATCAAATGCCTTTGCAAAATCTAAGTATATCACATCAACTGATTCCCCTTTATCTATATTTTTACTTACTTCCTCGTAGAATCTAATTAGATTAGTTTGACATGATCTATTTCTCCTAAAGCCATGCTGATTAGAACTCATAATCTTGTTTACACGAATATGCTCATCAATATAATCCCTTCAAATATCTTCCCCATTATTGATGTCAGACTAACTGGTCTATAGCTTCCTGGATCATCCCTGCTTCCCTTTTTGAAGAGTGGCACCACATCAGCTTTACGCCAATCCTGGGGTACCATGCCTGAGGATAATGAGTCTTGAAAAATTAAGAGTAAAGGTTTGTCTATAACAGTGCTAAGTTCCCTTAACACCCTTGGGTGTATTCCATCTGGGCCTGGAGTTTTATTTACCTTAATATTTTCCTTTTTTTCCTGATATCCTCTAAACAAAACCCAGCTCGTGGTATGGACTGGCATGTTCTATTCTGTTCCAAAGTATCATTCAATGGTTCCTCTCTTGTGTATACTGAAGAAGAAAACTGATTTAGTACCTCAGCCTTCTCCCTGTCATTATTTATCATGCTACCCTCCACGCATTTTAATGTACCTATATTATCCTTCTTAGATTTTTTGCTATTTTAAAACATTATCAATTTTGGTATAGACTGCCCCTTTAATCAAATTGACTTCCAGTTTTGTAGTGCCAAATTTCAGCCAGATATACCATTCCAAGCCAAATAAATGGAATCTGAAAAATAACATTTATAATGGAAAGCCCTGAAGAACATAAACTATAGCATGTGCATCTTTTTCATGATGGTTTAAAGGGACAATCAATCAAAATTAAATTTTCATTATTTAGATAGTGCATGCCATTTTAAACAACTTTCCAATTTACTTCCTTTTTTTAATTTAAACTTTTTGAGCATGTACAAGTGTAAGTGTGTATGCATTTGTGAATGGCTGATGGCTGTCACATGGTACGTGTATGCATTTGTGATTGGCTGATGGCTGTCACATGGTACAGGGGGAGTGGAAAAAGACATAACTTTTAAAATTGTGAGAAAAAAAAATCTACTACTCATTTAAAGTTCAGACTAAGTGCTATTGCATTGTCTTGTTATCTTGCATTTGTTGATTATGCAAATCTACTGTGTTGACTGGTCCTTTAAGTTGATGATTCTTTTTTTCATGTATTCATGTATTTTTATGCACCTTACTTAGTAGAATATTAATATCTATGCTCAAGTTTATGAATGGTATCTTACAGATTTCTGTTTTTTTTGTTTTTTTTTTGTTTAGCTGGCTTAGGAGAATTCAGGATACGGGACTTAAATGATGAAATCAACAAGCTTATCAGAGAAAAGGGACACTGGGAGGTGCGAATCAAGGAGCTAGGGGGACCAGATTATGGTGTAAGTAAAAAAAACAAAAAAAAAAACAACTCACTTAAGCTCAGGTTGATTGTTGATTTCAAGATGTTACCAGAAAGTATATTGCATCATCACTATATTTTTAGAAAACAAAACACTGTGGAAGGAGGAAAGTATTGTTTGTCAGGTTAATTTTGATGGCAGTATCACATGTTGCATGTTACCCATTTGCGAAATCATGTGAAAGTAATGCAGCATATCTATGAAAATATAACTGGATAATATCACATGGACAGCTTTGTAAAATGTAAGATATTTTATCTGAAACTTTTTTTAGCTAAGCAGAGGAAGTGCTCTTCGAGAAGTTATCCTTCAGTTATTCTTTTTACAGTCATCTGCACTGTGAACAAAACAGCTAACTCACATAATCAGTGCTGAGTTCACAATTTGCTTAACGTTGATCATGTGGGATTTCACCATAATCCTAATCTTGCTTAATATCTTCACTCATTTTGATGTAAATCTAAGACCTGATATGGAAATCCCAGTGTATCGAATAACGTAAATCTACTTTGATATTGTTTGCAAGTGGCAACCAAGACTTCCTGTATCTGGGCAGCAGGCATCTTCCTTCATATCGTATGGAAGCAATGATCGTGCTCCCTTACCATATGAAGTCAGATTGCCCATCGTGACAGACAGTCATGATAATCTGCTGGTGCCAGTGGTAGGTGTCAGGGGGAAGGCAGGTAGACTTCCAGGAAGGGGGTGAGAGGGAGGGGTGGGAGATGTCATGGAGAGTCCACAATTCCATTCATAACTGTTGGGTATATTGTATCATCACTATTGGATTCAATACCCAAGCCATAGAGGACACAAAATGGACAGGGAGGGAGAACTAAAGGCGCGGGGATCCAAACTGAAGGCACCACCGCTTGAAGCACTTTTCTCCCAAAGGAAGCCTCAGCTGATGCAAAAACATCAAACTTGTAATATTTAGTAAAAGTATGCAAAGAAGACCAAGTAGCCGCCTTACAGATTTGTTCCATGGATGCTTTGTTCTTAAAAGCCCAAGAAGAAGACTCAGCATTGGTAAAGTGAATGAAGAGCCCACTCTTCTGGATGGAACTTCTGTCTGCTCAGATAGTCTGCTTTCCAATTATCTACTCACGGTATATAAATGGCCGAAATGTAACAGTTGTGGAACTCTGCCCACTGAAGGATGCGAGAGACTTCCTTCATAGCTAGGGAACTCTTTGTCCCTCCCTGATGATTGATATAAGCCACAGATGCTATGTTGTCTGATAGAAATCTGATAAACCAGAGAGAACACAGTTGAGGCCACGCTACCAGAGCATTGTAGATTGCTCTTAACTCCAGAATGTTTATGGGAAGGACGGATTTCTCCAGCAACCAGGATCCCTGAGCTTTTAAGGGACCCCAAACTGCTCCCCAGCCCAGGAGGCTGGCATCTGTAGTCACAATCTCCCACAATGGTCTCATAAAGCACATGCCTTGGGTCAAATGATCCTGACAGAGCCACCAAGAGAGAGATTCTCTCTTGTGGTTGTCCAGGACTATCCGCTGAGGTAGATCTGAATGATCGCCGTGCCATTGTCTGAGCATAGATAGTTTAAGGGGTCTCAGATGAAAGCTAGAAAAATGAATAATGTCCATGGTGGCCACCATGAGACCAATTACTTCAAAGAAAGGAAGGGAGAGACAGGCACGAAGGGAGAGACAGGCAGAAAGAAGTTTGGATCATTTTAAATACATTAGGAAGATCTTCATGGAAACCGAATCTATGATTGTCCCCAATAAAACAAACCCTGGTATTGGGAACCAGAGAACTCTTGTCCAGATTTATCTTCCACACGTGGGTGCAAAAAAGAGACAGCAGAGAGTCCGTGTGAGATCTTGCTAAATGAAAAGATGGAGCCTGAACCAAGATATCGTCCAGGTACGGAGCCACAGCGATTTCACTAAAATAGCTCCCAGCACCTTTGTAAAGATCCTGGGAGCTGTAACCAGACCAAAAGGGAGGGCTACAAACTGGATGTGTTTGTCTAGAAAGGCAAACTACAGAAATTGAAAACGGTCCTTGTAAATGTACATGAAGGTATGTGTCATTCAGGTCTATAGTGGTCATGAACTGACCCTCGTGGACCAACGGAAGAATGGATCTGATAGTCTCCATCTTGAAGGACGGCACCTTGAGAAATTTGTTGAGACACTTTAGATCCAGAATGGTACGGAAAGTTCCCTCCTCCTTGGGAATGACGAAAAGGTTTGAATAGAACCTTAAGCCCCGTTCTGCATTAAGAGACCGGAACGATCACTCCCAGGGTAGAAAGATACTTTACACAACTTAAGAAGCCTCTCTCTTTACAGGGTTTGAAGAGAGTCTTGATAGGAGGAATCTGTCTCTTGGAGGGCAAGACTTGAACCCTATTCTGTACCCCTGGGAGAACATGTCCACCACCCAAGGGTCCGGAACGTCACAAATCCAAGCATCCTGAAAGACTGATAGTCTACCCCCTACGTGATCCGGTCCCGGATTGGGGGCTGCCCCTTCATGCTGGCTTATTGTTAGAAGAGGACTTCTTGGACTGCTTGTTCTTTTTCCAAGGCAGAGAAGGCTTCCAGGAACTATTGGGAAGATTTCTGTCCCTTGTTACAAAAAGAACAAAAATTATCATACTGATGACCCTTGGATCTAGCCTTCTTATCCTGAGAAAGAAAGGCACCATTTCATCCAGTCACCATGGAAATAATTGAATAGAGACCAGCTCAGAATAAAGACTTTCCCTTAAAGGGTATGGAAAGAAGTCTAGACTTGGAAACCATATCCACAGACCAGGACTTTAGCCATAAGACAGAACTGCGAAAACGAGGATTTTGCACTCAGGTGAACAACCTGCATATTAGCATAACAAATAAATTGGCTATCTTAAAATCCTTAATCCGATCCTGAAATTCCTCCAAAGGAGTCTCTTCCAAAATCAATTCAGATAAGGAGTCATACCAGTAAGTGGCGGCTCCAGCAGCCGCTGCAATGCTAGCAGCCGGTTGCCAGAGAAGACCAAGCTGATGAAATATTCTCTGTAGGTACCCCTCCAATTTTCTATCCATGGGGTCTCTAAAGGAGGTACTATCCTCCAAAGGGATAGTAGTTCTCTTAGTCATGGTGGAGATAGCACAATCCACCTTAGGAATTGTACTCCATAACTCCAGTTAGATTCAGAAACTGTAAACATTCTTTTAAAATTATGGGACAGGGAGAACGGAATCCCCGGCTTCTCCCACTCCTTGGAGATGATGTCTGACATATGCACCGGAACTGGAAAGACCTCCAGTGTCTTGGGTTTGACATCATAAACTCTGACCAGCTTTGGTATTTAAGCAGCCTTAGATGGCTTTGACTTCTGAACATCCAAAGTAGCTAACACCTCCTTGAGTAGCAAGCAAAGGTGTTCAAGTTTGAATCTAAAATTAACATCCTCAAATTCTACTGGGCTGTCTGCAGCAGAGTCGGAGTCTGATATCACACCTTCAGAGGCTACTATTGTCATCCTCAGAGATCTGAGACAAACTGACCAACGCAGCTTACTGAAGCTGCGTTGGTCAGTTTGTCTCAGATCTCTGAGGATGACATAATTTAAAAGAATGTTTCTCATACTGATGAGAAGAGATTCCATTGCCAGAGGAAACATGTTTAACCTTTCTCTTCCTCTTACCAGTAATAGGTAAGAAGCTAAGCTCAGCAGACACAGCTGATTAAAGCTATGCTGCAAAGTCTCCAGGTAAAAAAAATTCCCCCAGGGGGGCGTGACCAAGCCACAGCCATGAGAAGACGCAGAATAGTGTAGCTCTGAATCTAACCTGCAGAAACTGTTAGCTAGAAGACGCAGAATAGTGTAGCTCTGAATCTAACCTGCAGAAACTGTTAGCTTTTGGGCTAATATCTCAAGCTCTTTACATAATAGCCATCCCATCTAAACTCCACAAAGAAGCAATCCTGATCCTGGATCTACTAAAATTATCATAATTAGCTTAACCTGGAGGGTTAATTTATTGAATTTAAATTGGAGCGTTGTGGCCCATATCACAATACCATCTACCCCCCCCCCCTCTTCCGGTGTGTGGGCTATCCGGGAGAGCGTACTTTCTTCTTGATATTATTACAGGGTTTAATACCATCTAGAGCTCAGTTACCCATGGAGGAGGATCTTGCCCCACAGATATGGGCTCTACTGAACGGCCTAGATCATCGAATGGACAGCAACTTCATGGACCTCACAGACATCATTAGAATGACCGGAGATGGGGAGCATGGACACTCGACTAAGATGGCGGATAAAAAGGGAGTCTATTTGCCATATGACATGACATGCAGAGACAAGAGCTGTGCCTCCTCCCTCAAACTGGACTCTGAAAGTCAGACAAGAGAATCATCAGAACAACTGGGTCCTGTTCCTTACCGCAGAGAGTTCATATCTCCTGCGTCCTCGTTTAGTCCACCCACATCTGTCAAGCTTACTAGCCCTCCACCGAAGTTCTCTGCAACAGCGACCCAGGTTAGCGTGGCTGGCCACCGGGCGTACAGGAAGACCTTGTCAGGGAGAGGGGAACCATCGAGATAACACCAGGTACCACAGGGGAACGAAAAGACAATCAGCACCGCACATACACCACAGGCATCAAGATACACACTCTCCACAGCTCATATACCCGGTTAAGACTACCTTCACTATATAGCAAATGGCCCCTATTGAACTTGTGGCTGGCCTACAGTATGTACGGTTTACCATCCCATCGCCACCCTAGATTGCCTCATCTCCCAAAGAGAGGTTTTTGATAAAGGGACTACCGTCTATGATAACTTCTATATAGAGCACCCCATCACCCACCTCTGGAGAACTTGTGATGCTAACATTCATACTACCCTCTTTCTTCCCCATACGACATAGGAGGACAGGCTGTGCCCCCCATTGCTTTACCATAGTTTATATTTCAAAGTTTTTATTGGGTTCACATATTTGCATACATTAACAATTGCATAAGTCAGATATTGATCAATGACTAAGGTCAACAAGTATGAATGCGATATAACATAGACAATAATGTCTTACCCAAGTTTTTTAAACACATTTTTTAAAGTAATAGCATATATAAGAGAGTATTTGGGTCATACATTTTGTATCAAGAAAAAAGAAGAAAAAATAGTGGTAGTGTGGAGAGAAGAAGGAGGGGGAAGGGTGGAGGAGGGAAGAGGGGTATACGAGTGCCTGCCTCTTACTGGATTGCTAAGTTTGCTTAGTTGTAAATGTCATGTGGCTAAATTTGATGATAGAAGATATAATTTAAGCTAGTTGTGGTCCTTGAAAAGAAAGCATTTGCGGAGAGATGCCCCGGATATTTATGAGTCGGGAGGGACAGGGACAGTGATAGTTAGTTCAGAAGTTCCCTGTTCCCAAATAAAAAACATGTCTGTAAAGAAATCCTGCTTACCTAAGAAGCAATAACACTGTCTTTCCAGATTCAGGATATGTTTGACTTCTGATATCCAAGTAGTGTGTGACGGGATTATTTGGGATTTCCACAATCGTGGTATTAGTCTTTTAGCACCAGTCAGCATGATCTGGAGTAGTTTTGTGCGGTATAAGCAGTGAAGTGTCGGGAGAAGATTGAGAAGAATAAGTTTAGGACCTAGCGTTATATTTGTGCCTAAAATTCTGTTTATGGTGGATTCAACTCTGTTCCAGAAGTCCGAGATGGAGGGGCATTCCCACCATATGTGAGTCATAGTACCTGTGCCTCCACAACGTCTCCAGCAAGCGGAAGACGCCGTAGGAAAAATATATCTAAGTCGTGATGTGTCAAATACCAACGAGATATTATTTTATAGTTTGTTTCTGCCATGAGTAATGAAGAAGATGCAGAGTGGGTAGCTTTAAAGCATGATCTCCACTCTTCGTCTGTAATATCACCACGTGTTTCTGTGTTCCATTTCCTTAGAAAGGAGGGTCTCTGTAGGGGAAAGGACCCTCTAAGCAATTTATAGCTTGTTGAGAGAAGTTTTTTCTGGATTTCAGGATTGGCGCAGAGCTGTTCAAATATTGTTAGTGATCTGAGTATATTTTGTTTATACGTGCTGTTATAGAGTGCATGTCGGATCTGGAAATATGAGTACCAATTGTGAAAGGGTGAACCAAATTCACTGATTAGTGTTGCTCTGTCCTTGAGTGTTCCTGAATCTAGTAGAGTATAAATAGGCAGATTCTGCATGTGTGTCGCGGTGTGTGACTGGACAAAGGATGTATGTTGGAGAAATATCTGATTACCTAGCAAAGGAGTTAGCGGGGAGATAGGGGTGGATATCCCTTTGTTATGCTTAATTAAGTGATCCCATATGTTTAAAGTGGTCTTAACATAGTAGTTTTTGTGTGCTTGTGGTGGTCTATGAGGCTTGGGGAGCCAAGGGAGATCTCTCATGGTTGTAGTTTTCAGCAAGGCACATTCAATTTGCACCCATGGAGGTGGGGGATTGTAGCGGGTCCAGGAGATCACCCTAATGAGATGAACGGCCTTATAGTTGTTCAGGAGATGAGGGACATTTAGTCCACCATCTTCTTTGGTGAGAAATAAAGTGTCTTGGGGGACCCTAGGTTTTTTATAGGACCAAATAAATGAATTAATCATTCTTTGTTGGGTTTGAAGGTAGGAAGTGGGGAGTGCCATTGGTAATGTTTGGAAAAGGTACAGGTATTTCGGGATGATCATCATCTTAATGGTATTGACTCTTCCCATCCAGGACAGGTGATTTAGTTTGTGCCAACTCTCAAGAAGGGCCTGCACTGATCGCTGGAGTTTAGCATAGTTACATTGGAAGAGTTCCTGATGAGTGCTAGGGAGTAAAAGACCTAAGTATTTAAGTTTGTTATTCAGACTAAATCTCGTATGGGTTTTTATAAATTCTACATCCTGAGTGGGCACGTTTAGCGTCAAGATTCCAGACTTCTCCATATTTATGGAGAAATCAGATACTCGTCCGTATTCGTCCAGTGTATGGATCAAAGCCGGGAGGGACGTGGATGGGGATTGAAGTGTGAAGATCACGTCATCTGCGAACAGCAGACATTTTTGATTTATACGTTTATATTGTACTCCGAGTATATCAGGGTTTTCCCTAATTTTTATAGCTAGGGTCTCAATTGTGATGGCGAACAATAATGGTGACAACGGGCAGCCCTGTCGGGTTCCGTTTGTTATGGGGAAGGATTGGGAAGCTGTACCATTGATCTGAACTCTTGCGTGTGGATTGGAGTATAGGGCCTGGATTCGGGATTTAAAAGTCGTGGAGAAGCCAAACTTCGACAGGGCCCCCCACATGAAGTGCCAGTTGACCCTGTCGAAAGCCTTCTCGGCATCTGTTGATAAGAGGGTGAGCGGTACTTTGTCTTCATATGCGGTCTGTAAGGAGTGTAGTACTCTAATTGTGTTGTCCTTGGTCTCTCTACCTCTGACAAATCCAACCTGGTCTGGGTGTATCAAATTCGGTAGAATATTGTTCAGGCGATAAGCGAGTATTTTCGCATAAATTTTTATGTCTACATTCAAGAGGGAGATTGGGCGATAACTACTTGGTTGGTCGAGTGGCTTGTCTGATTTTGGTATGACCGTTATAAGGGCTTCTAGTAGGGATTGGGAAAAAGTTTCTCCTTTGTCTATTGAGGTGTACAGGGTATGTAGTGGTGGGCCTAATTGGTTCTGGAGCAGTTGGAAGAATTTGGCTGTTAGGCCGTCTGGGCCTGGGGATTTACCATTTGGGAGGGCTTTAATAGTAAGTGCTATTTCCTGAAGCGTTATAGGGGAGTCGAGGGATTGTCTGTCCTCGTCCGAGAGATTTGGTGTCTCTAGTGTTTTTAGATAGTTATCAATGTTGCAAAGCTTTTCTTGGGATATGTGGGGGTCAAGGTTATATAGTTTGGAATAATAAGAGGCAAAGGAGTTAGCGATATCCTCATTTTTGTTCATCAGGTTCCCTGAGGGGTGCCTGATAGACCTAATAAAGGAGTTGAGTCTCTTTTTTTTAAGCGATCTGGCTAGAAGGCGACCAGCCTTATTACTTTCAGAGTAGAATTTTGCTTTGGAGGTGAGTGCTCTTAGGTGTGCATTTAAAGTTAAATATTTGTTAAGATTATCTCTTGCTAGTGATAGATCGGAGAGTTTTTGAGCCGAAGTCGGGTCAGTTTTTTGAGGTAAGAAGGGAGAATTGGGCAGATTTTAATTTCCGTAGTTTAGTGGCATGCTTGATTAGGTGTCCTCTAATGTAACATTTGTATGCCTCCCAATTATTCACGGCAGATGTATCGTCAGGTCTATTTATTAGAAAATATTCGTCTGTCACCTTAGTCAGGTCTCCTAGAATTTCTGGGTTTGTTAGAAGAGAGTCGTTTAGTCTCCAACTCAAGAATTTATTGGGTCTAGTAGACCAATAGAAGGTGGATAATACCATACTGTGATCTGACCAGGGTGTGTGGAGAATGTGAGATTGTGTCAAGTCAGTAAGAAAAGATTGGTCGCACATTAGATAATCTAGGCGCGAATATGTGTGCTTAGGGTGTGAAAAAAATGTGAAGTCCTTTTGTGTAGGGTGAACTATCCTCCAAGTGTCAAATAGTGAGATAGAGTGTAGTGTTGCACAGTTTGTTTTTCGCATGTTGCTACTGAGATATGATGTGCCTTGTGAGTTGTCCAAGGCAGGGGTCATTGTAAAATTAAAGTCGCCGCCTAGTATAATCGGGCCTTTGGAGATGTCCATTATTTTATTAGTTACAGATCTGAAAAAGGAGGGTGTAGGTCTGTTAGGGGCGTATATATTGGCTACGGTGATCGGTCGGCCGTAACACAGCCCAACAAGAATCAAAAGTCTACCTTCCGCGTCTGAGTATTTCTGCAAAAGTTCAAAAGGAACATTCTTCTTAACAGAGATGCATACCCCACTTTTCCTATTGGGGCCTGAGCTAAAAAAATGTTTATCATAATATCGAGTGGCTAATGTAGGTTCGTTACGTTTTTTAAAATGGGTTTCCTGAATCATAATAAAATCTATGTTTTTTTTATGGAAATCATAAAAAGCTATGGAGCGTTTTTCTGCCGAGAGAAACCCCTTCACATTTTGACTAGCTATTGTCAGTGTGTTCATGATAGGTGCAAAAAGCTAGATATTGGTGATAATAAAGAGGATGTTTCCTGCAGAGGAGGTGGGCAGGCAGAGGTGTTTGAATCGTGTCCTGTCGGGGTACTGATTGGAGGGGTTTGAGGGTATGGATAGGGATAGAAAGGGTAAGGTAATAGGGAGGGGGGAAGAAGAGGAGGGGAGTGTAAAGAGTTAGGAGATATGTGTCAAACCTTAATACCCTGGTGACAAAAAAGGGTTAAGGGAGAGTGGTCTTAGGTTGAATAAGTAAAGGAGAAAAAAGGAAAAAAGAAGCTAAAAAAACAAACAAACAAAAAAAAAACACACAAAACGTATGATAAAGAAAAAAAAAAGGAGAATACAATAAAACAGTAACAGTTGTAAGAACAAATTCAATCAAGGCAGATGAACAAGCCGGGTGCTTGTTTTTAGATCAATTATCGCTATATACCCATTTATAGAATATCTATATATCAGGCATTGCATATTTTCCCAAATATTATCTTATTTTAATAAATATCACTTAAAGCTGGTTACAGCCAAGAGCAATATCCGTGAGCATATTACTTCAGTAATTTTGAACTGTCTAAAACAAAGAATACACAGTCAAACTAACTCAACAATATGTATAAGCTTAATAAACAAAAAATATAAACAATGGGCCGCAGCCTACATATAAAGCCTTGGCTGTATATTGGTGTCTTTTTGTAAGTTCTAAACAAGATGTGGTCTAGGCTTATAGTTGTAGACTAGGCTAGTCAAACCTTATAATTAGGAGAGTTAGTAGGTAAGTTCATAACAGTATTATAACAGTGTCTTTTATACTTGCCACAGTCCTTTAGATCTTTGAAGTTTCAGGAGTGGACAAGATGTTCAAAACTCAGAACCATGTGAACTTCTCCAGAATAAGTTGGGTTCAGAGATGTCGTTAGCACATTTGAGGCCAAAAAGAAAAGACATGTCGGTTTTACCCAGGTTGTTGTGTGTCTTCCTCTATTGAAGTAGTCGGTTTGTTAGTCATCTTTTAGATTGGCTGGCTTGGTTATCTGACAGAGGTCTCCTTTGTGGTTTTGGGGCCAGCTGGTCCGAAGGAGTGTGACGTATGTGTTGTCTATCTTCTGTGGTCAGGGTTGGGATGCCCAGTGTTGTGCAGAAATTTTCGGCCTCCGAAATTGATCTGCATTCGTGGCGGGTGCCATTTTTTGTAGCAATTATTGAGGTAGGGAAACCCCATCTATAGGGAACTTTTAGCTGTCTCAAATGAGAGGTCAGGGCCGAGAAGTCTCTTCTCTTTTGTAGAGTCCTTGCGGACAAATCTTGAAATATTTGTATGCGAGTATTTTGGTAAACCACAGCTTGCTGTTGTCTGGCCTGATTATAAATCGCCTCCCGCTGTTGATAATTTTGGAAACGGACAATGATGTCCCTTGGCGGGGCGTCAGCCGCTGGTTTTGGGCGGAGAGCTCTATGTGCTCTATCTAGGATAATATTAGATTGCTCACCCTCAGCTGGGCCTGTCATCTCAGCAAAAAGACCTAGTAGGAACTCTTGTATTTCGCCGCCTTGAACTGACTCGGGGATGCCCCGAAACCGCAAGTTGTTGCGTCTAGTGCGGTTTTCAAGGTCATCCAGTTTATCCTCCAATTCCATTGAATACTGCTGTTGGTATTTGACTTTGGAGGATAATTCCGCCATCTTTTGGGCAATGACATATTCGTGTTCCTCCAAGGAATCGACTCTTTGGCCTAAATCGCCCATTTCTTTTTTAAGGTCTGCACACTCAGTTCTTATACAAGATTTGACCTGGTTTATCAGGTCTTCCATAGCTTTATAAGTAATGGGTGAGTCGGCCTCTGCCATAGGAATGTGTGTTACTAGAAGGTGCAAGAGGGGGCCCAGGTCTTTGCTTAAATTTCTCTGATTGCCTGAAAAAAGCATTCATGTCTTCCTGGGATTTCTGAGATGTTTTGTGTTGTTTCTCATTCTTTGTCCCTCTTCTTTGCGACATTTTGGTGAGATAGCTGAGGTATAGGCCAAGTAACAGGGGTCACTATCTGCAGAAGATACCGGTATAATAGAATTATATTATAATAAAGTTACATTATATATGCCCCACTCTCCAGGGGAAAATGCCCTCACTGGGCGATTCCGGCAAAGGGGATGAGGATATGACCCGCTGCTATGGTAAACAGCGGGAAATGGAGGGAGAGAGGGGCTTTCTGTGTTTTTGTCAAGAATTAGCAAGTTCCCATTAAAGTCAGCAAGCAAAGGCAGCGAGTATTGGATCACTGCTATGCGGTTGCAATGTAATTTGGCCCAAGGACACAGTTATAGATGGTCTCCGGTTGATAAGGGAGGGGCAGAAGAAACAACACCAGGGTAATGGCAAAAGTTAATCCAGAGGATGAACCATGTCTTTAATTGTTGGTATATGTATTAGTGCATAAAGTCAGCAAGTCAGTCTCACAAAAATCCCTCTCCGACTCGTTCCGCCAATTTCAGGATCTTGTTGTTGTGGTTAGATCTGTGGGTGTAGGATGTGAGCTTTATAGTGGCTTGTGAGGGTAAACTTTAATGTTTGAGATGGATGCAGTTTCCTTGTTAGTGACACTTCCGACAGTGCTGGTGTTTAATGGTATATGCACCGGAGCGGAACTCCAGCCCTCCGGTGCCTGATAGAGGTGTGATGAAGTGTCAGCTGCTGTCTATTTCAAGTCCCATAAATGATCGTACCCTTATAGGATCTACCTTGGGGTATGTGAGTACAGCCTCTCTCCTAAAAACTTCTGTTATGTACTGTAAAGTTAGTGTAAACCGGAGCGGGAGTTGGCTTTCCGGTGGGCTGCAGTGATGTTAGGCAGGTATAGGGTTGTAGTTGCGTGATAATTGCTTACCCCTTATGTCCTTTAATTGTCCGAGAAGACAGCCTATCCCAGCTCATGCAATCTTTTGCCGATGGGGCACTGAAGATGCTGAATATGAAGCTGCGTCACAGCTCGTAGCTCAGAGTCCTGTCACGCTGTGTTATGCCGCTTCCTCACTCTTATACGAGCAACTGCCAACGGAACAACAAAAAGTATTTTCATGATCCGCTTAATTTCATATGCAAGCCAGTGTAGACAGAACTTATGATTTAGCTGATTAGGGCATGTATATTCTTTTTAGCACCCGGCTTGTAATAAGAGCATTAGTAAGGTTCAGCCATCTTGGTTAGCCGTTCGCTCCGCCTCTCATCTGCTTTACCATAGTTTAAATGCTTGTTTGTTAACCTATGTGTTCCTTCCCCATTAAGTTAGCTCTGGGGCTCTTTTGTTCTAACAGGTTTTTATTGTAGCTATGTGGTGCCCCCCCCCCCCACAAATGTTTCCATACTTATGTTCATGCCTGCCATTAAGTTTCTGTTTGTCTAATTAAGTGAGATCACACCCTCCACTGGGGATATAAATATCTATTTTTAGGCACCCTATATGAACCTATTCAGATGTACTAGGATTATGTGTATACAACTTATTCGCCCTTACTACCAACTGATTTCTACTCCCCCGCTTTAACTAACTATACTACATCAGTTTAAGATCCTTAGTGGGCATCATATAGATCGCTAGTACTCACTGTTCCTGGACCCATATACCCAGAGACAGTGGAACCCAGGCTAAAATATTTTTATCTACTGCCCTATAAAACTTAGGTGTCCCCAAGATATCCACCTAGAGATAAATCTATGCAATGACTTCCCTCTCCAGTCTGCCAATACTATGGTGCACACCATACTCCTCTAATTTCAAACCTAAATCGTCCTCACATATACAGCTCCCCGAATGTCTTATACCTCTATGTCAGACTCTTGTCCTACTTATTTATGTTCTCAACGTTTTCATTGAGAGTCTAACTGGAGGATAATTAGTAGGTAAAATTAAGCAGAGGGTCATACTTTATGAATGCTCTTATTCTTTCTTATACAATGTGGGAGATAATTCAGGGGTCTATGACCATACTGTCATACTCGGTACTCCATCTGTATACCTTAGTTTGAAGAGATAAGAGACTTTGATGCATATATTATAGTGGAAATTTATTTTACCATTGCCATTGTTGTGACGTTCCCTACTTCTAGTCTAACTACTTTGTGTGATTACTATATAGCTAAGACATTTACACAGGTTCCTAGGAACTTTACTATTTAGGATTGATAGTATGTAGCTTAATGGTTTCTGTAGAGCCAGAACATATATCATGCCTTACATCATAAACGGCCTGCTTCCCTTTTATATACATTTATACCTGTTTCATCCAAGACCTCAATGCTTTCCACTAGAATTGCTATGAAGGATACACCAGTTCTGTAGTGCATGCCCCCAGAGTAGTGTATACTTAGATTGCATATTTAGTATATCTCCCTTTTACTTCTTTATGGTACAAACATCCCCTCCCTCATATATTCTAAAACCCTCTCATATAATTTAAAAAGCCCCTCTTTTCCCCCCATTTTGAGCGGCTCTTGCCCGCTGCCTAATTCCCCTTCTCTCCCCCCATCTTGAACGGCTCTTGTCCGCTGCCTAATTTCCTTATAGCCACCATCAGATGGCGAGTGATCAATTACTATGCCATACAGCCTTAGATTACTCTTCTTATTTATTTTTTCTCTCTCCCATAACTGGTATAGAGGTGCATCTCCATTGGTATTTTTAGGAGTCCAATTGCATCTCCCTTCTTATCTAACAGAGATGCACTCAATCATATCCACTCCTATAGAGACGGTACCATAAGGCTAAACAGGTTTCAGTGACTTGTCTCCTTTTATTACCATATGATGGAATATTAGTCGTACAAAAATAAAAATGAGGTCTCATGGTCCTAGGTCCTAGACGACTTCCTGCAGTACACATTAATCACGTTACCCCCTCCCTGAATATCCTCAAGGAATATGTAATTTAGTACCATAGCATATAATAACAGTTATCCTCTCTATTTAAGAAAGCACTTTGTTATTGTACAATGATTATCATTACTCATGGATATAGCTACATAATACTTAACACAGGATGGATGGGACCACCATATTAATATTTGGCTGTTACCCCTTATGCTGATATCTTGTTTGTTGTGTATATACATACTAGTATTTTGTTGTAACCGCCTTGCAGACCTATTTTATTGGCTGTTACTTCTCAAAACCTCAATAAAAAATTCTTAAAAAAAAAAAAATAAATTCCCCCAGAAAGAGACTGATCTGAGCCGCAGGGCACTGCCTGTGCAACTACTAGGGACGGGAACTGAGTAGAAAGTTGAGGCATGTCAAGAGCAACAGAGTCCTGAGAGGTAGAGGACTCTGAAGGGCTACATTTTCTTAGAAACAGCAGACAAAGATTTAGATTTTTTTATACTTTGACTGCAACATGGAAGATGAGCAAGAGGAACATAACTGTGCAGGTGGTATCACATGAGCCTCCTCACAATATAAACATTTGTCCCCCAATGGTAAAAGCGAAACCTCTTTCCCCAAATCTACTCTATCCTCCATACTGAACAAAGGCTTCCCACAGAGGGAATGGAAAAAAAGTGTATGTTAATAAAATTTAAGGTAAGAAAATATTCAACAATAGCACCTATATACACCCCAGCAGTGACTGTGGTGTAAAGCCAACTATCACACTACATGCCACCTCCGTTGGAGATATGAAAAAAAAAAAAAAACGGAAGGGGAACGATTCGCAGGGCAAATCACGTGGCTTCCTGAGAGGAGGATCTGATCGCCAAAGTAAAAGGCGCGAAAAAACAAAACGCTGCCATTGCGACGAAATCCTAACCAGCAAGTCTCAAATTTAAAAGTTAGCTACGCTATGCTGCGCTGCTTAAACAGAATAAAGTATGTCATTTAATAACAGATAGTGTCTCCACCCCTTGTCTCCCATAAAATAACGGATCTAAAGCCCAAACAGCCTCAAAATATCCCTTGCTGAGACAATCCCAACAACGGATCTATCAGCTAACGATTGCACAGTGCCCTGGTGAATAAAGAACTGCCCAAAGTATAATAAATCCCCTAAGTAAGGGATAATTATAAAGTCCCCAGGCTCCGGATAAGGCTCCGGATAAGGAAAACAGGAGATTCAACAGGAGATTCAACAGGAGATTCAACTCCCTCATAGTCCCTGTATAAGGAAAATACGCTTACCTTTGAAGCCTCTACTGTGGACCTGAAGTAGAAACGAAAGCAGTGTAAACTAACACTGGTTGCCAGGGAGGGGTGTAAGCACATATTGCTGGAAGGAGGACAGAGAAAATCCCTGCGACATCCAGCAGCTAACCGCTATTAATACTCTTACTAAGATATTTACATGGACACAGCATTAACCCCAGTCCTATCTTGAAGGGAAACTACCCATTAAAGGGACATGAAACCTATAACATTTCTTTCATGATTCAGATAAAGAATACAATTTTAAACAACTTTCTAATTTACTTCTATTATCTAATCTGTTTCATTCTCTTGGTATCATTTGTTGAAGGAGCATCAATGCATTAGTGGTTTCTAACTGAACACATGGGTGAGCCAATCAAAATCAATATATATGTGCAGCCACCGATCAACAGCTAGAACCTAGGTTCTCTGCTGCCCCTGAGCTTGCCTAGATAAACCTTTCAACAAAGTATAACAAGAGAAGGAAGCAAATTAAATAATATAAGTAAATTGGAAAGTTGTTTAAAGTTGTATTCTCTATCTGAATCATTAAAGAAAATTTGGGGTTTAATGTTCCTTTAAAGGACTAAAATCCTTATTTCTTCAGAGCACCATCTTCGCCATCCTCCATGTTACAGAGGCAAAGAATGGCTACCAATACTCTTACTAAGAGGTTTACATGGACACAGCATTAACTCCAGTCCTATCTTGAAGGGAAACTACCCATTAAAGGACTTAAATCCATATTTCTTCAGAGTACCATCTTCGCCATCCAGGATGGCGAAGATGGTGATCTGAAGAAATATGGATTTGTTACAGTTACAGAGGCAAAGAATGACTGGGGGGGGGGGGCGGAGTATGAGAAGTGGGAGGGATACTTAAGCTTTGGCTGGGGTGACTTTGCATCCTCCTGGTGGTCAGGTGTTGAATTCCCAACAGCAATAAATGGAATCGTGGACTCTCTATGCCATTGGAAAGAAATAAGACCATTAATTGATTGTTTTAGCAAATTATTTGTTGAAGTGTATACCCTATCTAAAAATATTTGTATTGATGATGAATATATAGAAAAAAGCAAAGCAAGAGCACCGGACTGTTTGTTAAAAAGCGAAACTTTATTCCAACTTTAAAAGCTATGCAGAGCTGGTGTTTTGTTTTGATTTGCAATTATATGGGCCCTATACACCTTACACAAACAGGTGTTTGCGAGTTGGACTGTCATTATAACATTGGACATAGTTAATTGTTTGATTAGACGGACAGGTGCTGTTTATCTTTTTTGCTTATTTATTGATGATGAGTACCTAATGCTTTTCAAAGGTAGATTCTGTCAGGGTGCCAGGAATCAGACTGAGACGAGAAGTGCAAAAAATAATCACACCTTTATTAATAGCAAAAAATAATAAAAAGTCCATAAGTCAAAAAACAAGCCAGGAGTCAAAACCAGAGCTGGTAGTCAGACGAGCTGAGTCAGGAGCCAAAGCGAATAGTCAGACGAGCCGGAATCAGGAACAAGGAAAACAGCAGACGTGCAGGAAATGAGCAGCATCCCCTCAATGCACCATAGTCAGGAAGAGAGGTGAGTAAAATGGCTGCACATGGCAAACAAAACAGTGAAAAAACCCTGACAGTACCCTCCCCTCATGACCTCTCCCCCGCAGGAGGACAAAAGGCTTATTGGGGAAACGGGCATGGAAGGCACGGAGGAGGGCAGGAACATGAACATCAGAGGAGGGAACCCAAGAAAGCTTCTCCGGACCGTAGCTCCTCCAGTGAACCAAATACTGTACACGGCCCCTGGACATACGAGAGTCAATAATGCTGCTGACCTCATACTCCTCATGGTTGTCAACAAAGATAGGGCGGGGATGAGGCAACACAGTGGTAAACCCATTACGAACCAATGGTTTCAAGAGGGAGACATGAAAAACATTGGAGATGCGCATAGCAGAAGGAGGTCAAGAGCGTAGGCCACAGGATTAACCCGCCGGAATATTCTAAAAGGACCAACATAACGGGGAGCCAATTTATTGGAAGGCACACGAAGGTTCAAGTTGCGGGAGGACAGCCAAACTCTCACCAACCTGGTAGGAAGGTGCGGGTAGACGCCTACAATCAGCCTGGAACTTTTGGCGCTGCTTAGAACAATGAAGGCAATCCTGAATCTGCACCCACGTGGAACGGAGTTGCCGGAGATGCTCCTCCAAAGATGAATACCCTGAGACATGAATGAATCGGGCAACAAGGATGGTTGAAACTCATAATTCGCCATGAACGGGGATAACTTGGAGGAAGCATTAATAGAACTATTACGAGCAAACTCTGAAGTGAAAAAAACAGGTGTAGAGTGAGTGCACCAAAGAATAATTTAGTGGAAAAAATATGAATATTGCTCCAACCCTAAATATGACAATTGTTCCTCCAAACAGTTGTCAAAATGTAAGACAAATATAAACAAGTAAGGGGAGCTAGTTTATTTGTATAAAAGTATAAAAGTGAAGGGGAGTGATAAATATTATAGCGATATTCGTAATGGCAATAATTTGTATAGCACAATTCTATGTGATAGGGAATAATATGTGACAACAATTGGCTGTATCAGAAATTGAAAAATAGATTGGAATATACCGGATAAAAGTATATATATTTAAATTTATATTATATTTTTATATAATTATATAGAGATAGGTGTAGAATGTGTTTGTGAGTGGTGACAAATATTTTAGTGTGAGCAATGACAGAGTATGTAGGATGTCTTTATGTAACCTTGTAGTGATAATATTATTAGTGTGAGCAATGACAAAGTATATCAAATATATAGGATATAAAGAGCACAATGTAAAATAATAAATACAATATATTGAAATTTAATGAAAATATGATTTTATTCTATGTAGCAATAGTTAATAAAAAAGAGCTCAGAGGATAAAAACGATTGTATAAAATTAATTCTCACCTCAGTGGAAAAATGGAAAAAAATGAATAAAATGTTTTAAAAACAATTCAGATGACCGGTTTTTCGTATATTATAAGTGCTTTGCAATAGTCTTTGTATCAGAAGCAATATAACAAGTTGAGGCTTTTCTTATATTGTTACTTTTGTTATGTTGCGATAATGTTTGAATCCACAACACAATTATTTTCTAAGACCAACTTATTGATTGTGGTAAATTAAGAGCAGTCTTTTAAATTATGGATAACAATATTACCATATGTGTAATATCGCCCGTTATAGGTTTCTTTACTCACAGCTTATGTAGAAGATCTTTTTGTAGATTGCGGAGTTCAGGAAATAGGACCTGCCAATGGTAATGTTGATATGTAACCTGATTGGTTGATTCCGCTCAACCTCTATGTTGCAAGTTAAAAGAAATTGGATAAAATGTTACGTTTGTGAGAGCTAATAATGTTAGCTAGTATGTTACTAGTATATTGCTACGAACGTAATATAAATAAGGATAGTGGTATTGATACAGAGGTTTATTGGTTTTCTAACTCCAGACGATCTGGATGGGCTGAGATCCGAATGCAAAAAACTTTGTTTCACCTTCGTAAGGTTGGCAAGGGTGCCGGTTCTCTGTATAAAGATGTTACTTAAGAGTGTAGAAAAGTCCGGATGATTTAAAGCCAGTGACGTGATGTAATAGAGATCCTTAAAAGTCAGGTATTCTGCAGTAGTTTTGGGCAAATCTACGCGTTTCGGCCATGGCCTTTATCAAGATGCCCAAATTGTCCGTTAGCAAATCTTTTAAAAGATTGAGTAGTATCCTATTGGTGGAAGAAATTCGGTCTTTAGCCTATGATATCATTCTTAGGCTGTGGTTGTGCGTGTTTCAGGTGATGTTAATTTTCCATTAGGGATTTCTGACTTTCTCCCAGTAAACAGTGATCGGGTTACTTTGACTTTCAGATCAAACTGATGTTAAGAACATAAGCAAATAAATCTTATATAATATAAAGTATATGAATATATGTTTATAAACTTTTTAAAAGAAAAATAGAAAAATAAAATTTAGAGAAATAAACTTTTATTGTCAGCTTTGGACCCAAAGTATTTTTGAATAGAGAATCTATGTTAATTAATCTGATGAATATACTATATAATGTAAATGGTTTTATGTATTCTCAAAATAAACTTTGTAACCAGTTATATCGATTTTCAGTTCTAATGACAGGATTAAATAGATAGTTCTAAACGGTATTCATTAAAATTTTACTCCTTAAAGGTCTTGTTTATATTTTTGACCGGGTTGATATTGAGTGTGTAAAATTAATTGATAGTGTGAAATTTAAAAGATCTTTATGTTAGAATCGGAATGTTTGTTTGGGCAATGTGTATAGTGCAAATGTAAATGAATTATATGAACTTACGTGAAATATATGTACCTCAAATTAGTATTGGTATAAATTAATGTTAGTAGAATGTGTGTTTGATATTTCCTAGCACTCAAATAATGAGTGTTGGAGTTATATAATCATCAAATTCCCGATTATATAAGCGATTCTATATTATCCAATTTTAACATTCAAAATGTTAAATTGTTAAAAATTTTAGCAGTCACAAAACAGGAAAATAGAGCATTAGAATTATTTATTAGTTAATTTATTTTGTAATAGACATCCGTCTAAAAATTTTTTTCAAAGCAGTACTATATTATTTTTTATTTATTTTGAACTTCTTAAATATTAGAAAAGCTAAATTGTGAAGAGATATGATCAGATATCGATCTAGATAACATGGACTGATTCCAAGTTTTATCTGCTTTTTTCTTTGCAGTTTTGTAGTAGTATTTCTTAAGAGGTTTTGATAGATTATTAAAATAGTTGGATAGGGGAATAAATGTGTTTTATCTAATGTATATATTATAGCCAATAGTTTATACATAGACATAATTTGCCAGATAGGGGTCATAGAACTTCTAATTATGTTTAAAGTTACTCTCAGGAATAAATTCTTTTGGTTCAAAATTGTGTTTAAAATTATAATGTATTTAAAGTGTTTTTTATACTAAATCTTAACATTAAGAGCAAAGATTGAAATTCTTTAGATATTTAAGAAATTGGAGCTAAATTAGAAAGTTTAAGTCAAACTCGCTATTAAGTCCGTGTGGATGCAAAGTTTTAAAAGCATAGATATATTCAGCTTCCTTCCTTAATAGATGATTTTCTATATTACCTCCTCTTGGGTTTAGAAAAACATTTTTACCTCCCCAGAATTTCATATGGTTAGTGTTGCCTTAATGGTATTCTGTAAAATGTTTGTATAAGTTTGTATTTGTTGCTTTATGTTCAATGTGGTAAAGGTGTTCCCTTAGTCTATCTTTCAGCATTCGAGTCGTTTGTCCGAAATACTGATTGCCACATAAACATTGAATGCAATAGATGACATTTTTATCGGAACATCGGATGATCTCTTTAATGTTGATATATTGGTCATTATTATTAGATTTAATTCTTTTGATTTTTGTGCTATGTTTACAAGACTTGCAAGACAAACAAGGAAAGAACCCTTCTACTTTTTCTTTCTTAAGATTAGTTATTGGAGAGTTGGAGTCTTTGGAAATTTTAAACTCACTTGGTGATAATATATTTTTTTAAATTTTTTGCCTTTTTGAAAATTATATCTGGTCTATTTTTTACTCTATGTCCTAAAATTTGGTCTTGTTGGATATAATGCCAGTGTTTGGTGATAATCTTCTTAATCTCATAATGTTGTGAACTGTATTGTTTTATGAATGGGATGAAAAGGGGGTCTTTTGTTTTAAGGTTGGAACATGATTTTGATTTAGGATTGAGTATAGTTTCTCGATCCATTTCTAGAACTTCTGATCTGGTTTTTTCTAGATATTTGGGGTTGTAACATTTTTCTTTAAATCTCTTTGTTAATATTTCTGACTGGAATGAGAATTGGTCAATGTCAGAACAGTTTTTCCTAATTCTGAGATACTGACCTTTTGGGATATTTGACTTCCATTTAGTTAAATGACAGCTATTATTATGAATGTAATTATTGGCGTCTGTTTTCTTAAAAAAGGTTCTAGTCTTAATTTCTCTTTCCACTATCTCTATCTCAATATCTAAAAAATGAATGAGGTTTGTACTTTGTTTGTAGATAAAACTGAGCCCTAAGTGATTTAAATTAATATCCTCTATTAAAAGTTCTAGTAAATCCAGATCGCCTCTCCAAATAATGAAGAGGTCGTCTATATAGCGATAATAGTGCACAAGGTTCGCCCCCCCCCATTGGCCTCCATTGATAAAGATGTTTTCAAAGTAACCCATAAAAAGGTTAGCATAGCTGGGGGCGAACCTTGTGCCCATAGCAGTGCCTTTATGTTGTAGATATGTCTCCATTGAAAAGAAAATAATTATTATACAAAATGAAGTTGATACAATTGAGTATGAATTTATTTTGTTCTTTTTGTAAGTTCGGGTCTTTATCTAATTAATATTGAATTGCTTTGAGACCTTTTTGGTGGTCAATGTTAGTATATAATGAATTGACATCACATGTTACTAAACGGTAATTATCTTTCCATATTGTGGTTTTCAGAATGTTTAATAATTGAGTAGAATCTTTAAGGTATGAGGGGAGTTGTGTGACATAATTTTGCAGAAAAAAAATCAACGTATTGGGAAAGGTTTGAAGTTAATGATCCTATACCTGATATAATTGGGCGTCCAGGGGGTTTGGTGAGGTGTTTATGAATTTTAGGAAGGATATAAAATGTTGGAGTAATAGGGTTTTTAATTTTGAGAAAATCAAATTCATTTTTTGTCAATAAACCTGTATTAAGAGCTTCTTCTAGTAATTGATCAAGTTTACGTATTTGATTTTGGATGGGGTTATTTAGTAATTTTTTATATGTAATAGTATCATGAAGGAGTCTATAAGATTCCTCTAAATAATGGGAGGTGTCCATGAGTACAATACCTCCACCTTTGTCTGCAGGTTTTATTGTAATGTTTTTGTTATTCTTTAGGTCTTTCACCGTATTAAGTTCTTTCTGTGTCATATTCCATTTTATATATTTGGATTGGTCTAAATTATCCACATCTCTTTTTATCATTTCTTCGAACATTTTGATGTGTTCGTTTTTCTCACTTGTGGGAAAGAACGTAGAAGGAGCTTTTAAATCAGTGTGTTTGTACCTAGATTCATTTTCTTTTAGAATTTTATTTTTCATAGGGTTTTTAATGAAATATCTTTTTAATGTGAGTTTTACGGATGAACTGATTTATATTAATTCAAGTTTCAAACTTATTTAATTTGCAGGAGGGTGCGAAAGATAGACCTTTGCTCAGAATTGTTTCTTGTACCTTGTTTAGTGGATATTTACTTATATTAAAGACTCCTGTATGTTTTATTTCTGTGTGTTTTATTTCTGTCTTTTTGGTGTGTTGTCTAGATTGTCTTCTATTCCTCCTACCTCTAATCCTCTTTTGCTTCTTAAATTTCTTTGAAATGTTGTGTGATGTGTAGTAGTTTTTGAAGTGCCTTCCCCCAAAGGGGCGTTCTCTAAAAAAACGTTCTGGTGTGTTTGGTGGGAATCAGGGGAACTTGGATCCTCTTGTTCAGTCTCCAGAGGTTGGAATCTGTTTTTAATTGGTTATCAGAGTAGAGATCATTCTAGTACAAGTTATAATTGGAGAGTACCAATTAAAAACAGATTCCAACCTTTGAAGACTGAACAAGAGAATCCAAGTTCCCATGATTCCCAACAAACACACCAGAACGTTTTTTTTAGAGAATGCCCCTTTGGGGGAAGGCACTTCAAAAACTACTACACATCACACAACATTTCAAAGAAATTTAAGAAGCAAAAGAGGATTAGAGGTAGGAGGAATAGAAGACAATCTAGACAACACACCAAAAAGACAGAAATAAAACACACAGAAATAAAACATACAGGAGTCTTTAATATAAGTAAATATCCACTAAACATGGTACAAGAAACAATTCTGAGCAAAGGTCTATCTTTTGCCCCCTCCTGCAAATTAAATATGTTTGAAACTTTTATTAATATAAATCAGTTCATCCATAAACTCACATTAAAAAGATATTTCATTAAAAACACTATGGAAAATAAAATTCTAAAAGAAAATGAATGTAGGTACAAACACACTGATTTAAAAGCTCCTTCTACGTTCATTCCCACAAGTGAGAAAAGCGAACACATCAAAATGTTCGAAGAAATTATAAAAAGAGATGTGGATAATTTAGACCAATCCAAATATATAAAATGGAATATGACACAAAGAACTTAATACGGTGAAAGACCTAAAGAATAACAAAAACATTACAATAAAACCTGCAGACAAAGGTGGAGGTATTGTACTCATGGACACCTCCCATTATTTAGAGGAATCTTATAGACTCCTTCATGATACTATTACATATAAAAAATTACTAAATAACCCCATCCAAAATCAAATACGTAAACTTGATCAATTACTAGAAGAAGCTCTTAATACAGGTTTATTGACAAAAAATGAATTCGATTTTCTCAAAATTAAAAACCCTATTACACCAACATTTTATATCCTTCCTAAAATTCATAAACACCTCACCAGGATCATTAACTTCAAACCTTTCCCAATACGTTGATTTTTTTCTGCAAAATTATGTCACACAACTCCCCTCATACCTTAAAGATTCTTCTCAATTATTAAACATTCTGAAAACCACAATATGGAAAGATAATTACCGTTTAGTAACATGTGATGTCAATTCATTATATACTAACATTGACCACCAAAAAGGTCTCAAAGCAATTCAATATTAATTGGATAAAGACCCAAACTTACAAAAAGAACAAAATAAATTCATACTAAATTGTATCAACTTCATTTTGTATAATAATTCTTTTCTTTTCAATGGAGACATATATCTACAACATAAAGGCACTGCTATGGGCACAAGGTTCGCCCCCAGCTATGCTAACCTTTTTATGGGTTACTTTGAAAACATCTTTATCAATGGAGGCCAATGGGGGGCGAACCTTGTGCACTATTATCGCTATATAGACAACCTCTTCATTATTTGGAGAGGCGATCTGGATTTACTAGAACTTTTCATAGAGGATATGAATTTAAATCACTTAGGGCTCCGTTTTACCTACGAACAAAGTACAAACCTCATTCATTTTTTAGATATTGAGATAGAGATAGTGGAAAGAGAAATTAAGACTAGAACCTTTTTTAAGAAAATAGACGCCAATAATTACATTCATAATAATAGCTGTCATTTAACTAAATGGAGGTCAAATATCCCAAAAGTTCAGTATCTCAGAATTAGGAAAAACTGTTCTGACATTGACCAATTCTCATTCCAGTCAGAAATATTAATAAAGAGATTTAAAGAAAAATGTTACAACCCCAAATATCTAGAAAAAAACAGATCAGAAGTTCTAGAAATGGATCGAGAAACTATACTCAATCCTAAATCAAAATCATGTTCCAACCTTAAAACAAAAGACCCCTTTTTCATCCCATTCATAACACAATACAGTTCACAACATTATGAGATCAAGAAGATTATCACCAAACACTGGCCTTATATCCAACAAAACCAAATTTTAGGACATAGAGTAAAAAATAGACCAGATATAATTTACAAAAAGGCAAAAAATTTAAAAAATATATTATCACCAAGTGAGTTTAAAATTTCCAAAGACTCCAACTCTCCAATAACTAATCTTAAGAAAGAAAAAGTAGAAGGGTTCTTTCCTTGTTTGTCTTGCAAGTCTTGTAAACATAGCACAAAAATCAAAATAATTAAATCTAATAATAATGACCAATATATCAACATTAAAGAGATCATCCGATGTTCCGATAAAAATGTCATCTATTGCATTCAATGTTTATGTGGCAATCAGTATTTCGGACAAACGACCGAAATGCTGAAAGATAGAATAAGGGAACACCTTTACCACATTGAACATAAAACAACAAATACAAACTTATACAAATATTTTACAGAATACCATAAAGGCAACACTAACCATATGAAATTCTGGGGAGGTAAAAAGGTTTTTCTAAACCTGAGGAGGTCATATAGAAAATCATCTATTAAGGAAGGAAGCTGAATATATCTATGCTTTTAAAACTCTGCATCCACACAGACTTAATAGCGAGTTTGACTTGTGGGATATTCTCATTCCCAACAGGAAGTTGCCAGAGGACACCCACAGCAGAGCTGTAATATAGCTCCTCCCCTAACTGTCATAGCCAGTCATTCTCTTGCAACTCTCAACAAGCTAGGACGTTGTAGGAGAGAGTGGTTAAATATAGCTAGTTTATTTTCTTCAATCAAAAGTTTGTTATTTTTAAATAGTACCGGAGTTGTGCTATTTTATCTCAGGCAGTAAATAGAAGAAGAATCTGCCTGAGGTTTCTATGATCTTAGCAGGTTGTAACTAAGATCCATTGCTGTTCTCACATATGTCTGAGGGGATTACACAGATGAGGTAAAACTTCAGCGAGAGAATGGCGTGCAGTTTATTCTGCTATCAGGTATGTGCAGTTATAATTTTTTCTAGAGATGGAAAACACTAGAAAATGCTGCTGATACCGGATTAATGTAAGTTAAGCCTGAATACAGTGATTTAATAACGACTGGTATCATGCTTACTCCCAGGGGTAATACCCTTATGATATTGCAATATAAAACGTTTGCTGGCATGTTTAATTGTTTGTATATATGCTTTGGTGATAAAACTTTATTGGGGCCTAGTTTTGTCCACATGGCTGGCTTAAATTTAAACTAGAAACAGTTTCCTGAGGCTTTCCACTGTTGTAGTATAAAAGTTACAGTTGGTGCAGTTAAAATTACAAACTGTGACATCCAGCTTCCCTCAAAGGCCCTCTGAATGCTATAGGACATCTCTAAAGGGCCCAAAGGCTTTCCAAAGTCGTTTATTGGGGAAGGTAGGGCCACAGCTTGCTGTGGCAGTTGGTTGTGACTGTTAAAAAACGTCTATTTCGTTTTTTTGATCCGTTTTTTGAACTAAGGGGTTAATCATCCATTTGCAAGTGGGTGCAATGCTCTGTTAGCCTATTATACACACTGTAAAAATTTTGTTTGATTTACTGCATTTTTTCACTGTTTTTCAAATTCTGACAAAATTTGTTTCTCTTAAAGGCACACTACCGTTTTTTATATTTGCTTGTTAACTTGATTTAAAGTGTTTTCCAAGCTTGCTAGTCTCATTGCTAGTCTGTATAAACAGATGTCATTGTAGATCTGTGTATGTTCATTTTTATCCTTTTAATTAAATATTTTTATATCGATACTGGAGTTCTCTTTCTCTTTTTTACCATCCTGACGTCCATCCTATACATTTGAAGTTCATTTGACATCAGGACAGTGCCTTTTGGGGTGGATTTGTGCACTAGGACACCATAATATTCCTAGTATGCTACATTTGCACTACAGGGTGCAATTCTTTCTGTGAGTATCCATTCGTAAGCACTAACAGATTTCCACCACTGGTTCATCATTGATCTGCACTAGGGGTCGCCCTCTTGTTTTTGCTTCTGTATAAACATGTCTGACATAGAAGAAACTCCTTGTTTATTATGTTTAAAAGCCATGGTGGAACCCCCTCTTAGAATGTGTACCAAATGTACTGATTTCATTTTATGCAATAAAGATCATTTTCTGTCTTTAAAAAATTTTATCACCAGAGGAATCTGACGAGGGGGAAGTTATGCCGACTAACTTTCCCCACGTGTCAGACCCTTTGACTCCCGCTTAAGGGACTCACGCTCAAATGGCGCCAAGTACATCTAGGGCGCCCATAGCGTTTACTTTACAAGACATGGCGGCAGTCATGGATAATACACTGTCAGCGGTATTAGCCAGACTACCTGAACTTAAAGGTAAGCGAGATAGCTCTGGGGTGAGACAAAATGCAGAGCATACTGACGCTTTAAGAACCATGTATGATACTGCCTCACAATATGCAGAAGCTGAGGAAAGAGAGCTTCAGTCAGTGGGTGATGTTAATGACTCAGGAAAGATACCTGATTCTAATATTTCTACATTTAAATTTAAGCTTGAACACCTCCACGTGTTGCTTAGGGAGGTTTTAGCTGCCCTAAATGACTGTGATACCATTGCAGTGCCAGAGAAATTGTGTAGACTGGATAAATACTTTGCAGTGCCGGTGTGTACTGATGCTTTTCCAAATATCTAAAAGGTTTACAGAAATTATTAATAAGGAATGGGATAGACCAGGTGTGCCGTTCTCTTCCCCTCCTATTTTTAGAAAAATGTTTCCAATAGATGCCACCACACGGGACTTATGGCAGACAGTCCCTAAGGTGGAGGGAGCAGTTTCTACTCTAGCAAAGCGTACTACTATCCCTGTCGAGGACAGTTGTGCTTTTTTTTTTAGATCCAATGGATAAAAAATTAGAAGTTACCTTAAGAAAATATTTATTCAACAAGGTTTTATCCTACAGCCCCTTGCATGCATTGCCCCTGTCCCTGCTGCTGCGGCGTACTGGTTTGAGTCTCTGGAAGAGGCTTTACAGGTAGCGACTCCATTGGATGACATACTTGGCAAACTTAGAGCACTTAAGCTAGCCAATTCTTTTATTCTGATGCCATTGTTCATTTGACTAAACTAACGGCTAAGAATTCTTGTTTTGCTATACAGGCACGCAGAGCGCTATGGCTTATATCATGGTCAGCTGATGTGACTTCAAAATCTAAGCTACTTAACATTCCCTTCAAGGGGCAGACCCTATTCGGGCCTGGTTTGAAGGAGATTATTGCTGATATCACTGGAGGAAAAGGTCATGCCCTTCCTCAGGACAGGTCCAAATCTAGGGCCAAACAGTCTAATTTTCGTGCCTTTTGAAACTTCAAGGCAGGTGTGGCATCAACTTCCTCTAATGCTAAACAAGAGGGAACTTTTGCTCAATCCAAGACGGTCTGGAGACCAATCCAGACCTGGAAAAAAAGTAAGCAGGCCAAAAAGCCTGCTGCTGCCTCTAAGACAGCATGAAGGAACGGCCCCCTATCCGGTAACGGATCTAGTAGGGGGCAGACTTTCACTCTTCGCCCAGGCGTGGGCAAGAGATGTTCAGGATCCCTGGGCGTTGGAAATTATATCCCAGGGATATCTCCTGGACTTCAAATCTTCCCCCCAAAAGGGAGATTTCACCTTTCACAATTATCTGCAAACCAGATAAAGAGAGAGGCATTCTTACACTGTGTACGAGACCTCCTAGTTATGGGAGTGATCCATCCAGTTCCAAAGGAGGAACAGGGACAGGGTTTTTACTCAAATCTGTCTGTGGTTCCCAAAAAAGAAGGAACATTCTGACCAATTTTGGATCTAAAGATCTTAAACAAATTCCTCAAAGTTCCATCATTCAAGATGGAAACTATTCGTACCATCCTACCAATGATCCAGGAGGGTCAATATATGACTACAGTGGATCTAAAGGATGCTTATCTTCACATTCCGATACACAAAGATTATCATCGGTTTCTCAGGTTTGCCTTTCTAGACAGGCATTACCAGTTTGTAGCTCTTCCCTTTGGATTAGCTACAGCCCCAAGAATCTTTACAAAGGTTCTAGGGTCGCTTCTGGCGGTCCTAAGGCCGCGGGGCATAGCAGTAGCCCCTTATTTAGACGACATCCTGATACAGGCGTCAAACTTCCAAATTGCCAAGTCTCATACTGACGTAGTACTGGCATTTCTGAGGTCGCATGGGTGGAAAGTGAACGAGGAAAAGAGTTCTCTATCCCCACTCACAAGAGTTTCCTTTCTAGGGACTCTGATAGATTCTGTAGAAATTAAAATTTACCTGACGGAGTCCAGGTTATCAAAGCTTCTAAAATCCTGCCGGGTTCTTCATTCCATTCTGCGCCCTTCGGTGGCTCAGTGTATGGAAGTAATTGGCTTAATGGTAGCGGCAATGGACATAGTGCCGTTTGCACGCTTACATCTCAGACCGCTGTAACTATGCATGCTCAGTCAGTGGAACGGGGATTACACAGATTTGTCCCCTCAACTGAATCTGGACCAAGAGACCAGGCATTCTCTTCTCTGGTAGCTATCTCGGGTCCATCTGTCCAAAGGTATGACCTTTCGCAGGCCAGATTGGACAATTGTAACAACAGATGCCAGCCTTCTAGGTTGGGGTGCAGTCTGGAATTCCCTGAAGGCTCAGGGATCGTGGACTCAGGAGGAGTCTCTCCTTCCAATAAATATTCTGGAGCTAAGAGCGATATTCAATGCTCTTCAGGCTTGGCCTCAGTTAGCAACTCTGAGGTACATCAGATTTCAGTCGGACAACATCACGACTGTAGCTTACATCAACCATCAAGGGGGAACAAGAAGTTCCCTAGCGATGTTAGAAGTTTCAAAAATAATTCGCTGGGCAGAGATTCACTCTTGCCACCTATCAGCTATCCATATCCCAGGTGTAGAGAACTGGGAGGCGGATTTTCTAAGTCGTCAGACTTTTCATCCGGGAGAGTGGGAACTCCATCCGGAGGTTTTTGCACAACTGATTCATCGTTGGGGCAAACCAGAACTGGATCTCATGGCATCTCGCCAGAACGCCAAGCTTCCATGTTACGGATTTAGGTCCAGGGATCCCAAGGCGACACTGATAGATGCTCTAGCAGCGCCCTGGTCTTTCAACCTGGCTTATGTGTTTCCACCGTTTCCTCTGCTCCCTCGACTGATTGCCAAGATCAAGCAGGAGAGAGCATCGGTGATTCTGATAGCACCTGCGTGGCCACGCAGGACCTGGTATGCAGATCTAGTGGACATGTCATCCTTTCCACCATGGTCTCTGCCTCTGAGACAGGACCTTCTACTTCAGGGTCCTTTCAACCATCCAAATCTAATTTCTCTGAGGCTGATTTTATCAAAGCGTGGCTTCTCCGAGTCAGTTATTGATACCTTAATACTGGCACGAAAGCCTGTCACCAGGAAAATTTAACATAGGATATGGCGTAAATATCTTTATTGGTGTGAATCCAAGGGTTACTCATGGAGTAAGGTCAGGATTCCCAGGATATTATCTTTTCTCCAAGAAGGTTTGGAAAAAGGATTGTCAGCTAGTTCCTTAAAGGGACAGATTTCTGCTCTGTCTATTCTTTTGCACAAGCGTCTGGCAGATGTTCCAGACATTCAGGCATTTTGTCAGGCTTTAGTTAGAATCAAGCCTGTGTTTAAACCTGTTGCTCCACCATGGAGCTTAAATTTGGTTCTTAAGGTTCTTCAAGGAGTTGCGTTTGAACCTCTTCATTCCATAGATATCAAACTTTTATCTTGGAAAGTTATTTCTGAGCTATCTGCCTTATAATGTGATTCTCCTTATCTGATTTTTCATACGGATAAGGTAGTCCTGCGTACCAAACCTGGGTTCTTACCTAAGGTGGTATCTAACAAGAATATCAATCAAGAGATTGTTGTTCCATCCCTGTGTCCTAATCCTTCTTCGAAGAAGGAACGTCTATTACACAATCTGGACGTGGTCCGTGCTTTAAAGTTTTACTTACAAGCTACTAAAGATTTTCGTCAAACATCTGCTTTGTTTGTTGTCTACTCTGGACAGAGGAGAGATCAAAAGGCTTCGGCAACCTCTCTTTCTTTTTGGCTAAGAAGCATAATCCGCTTAGCCTATGAGACTGCTGGACAGCAGCCTCCTGAAAGGATTACAGCTCATTCCACTAGAGCTGTGGCTTTCCACTTGGGCCTTTAAAAATGAGGCTTCTGTTGAACAGATTTGCAAGGCGGCGACTTGGTCTTCGCTTCATACTTTTTCAAAATTTTACAAATTTGATACTTTTGCTTCTTCGGAGGCTATATTTGGGAGAAAGGTTTTACAGGCAGTGGTTCCTTTCATTTAAGTACCTGCCTTGTCCCTCCCTTCATCCGTGTACTTTAGCTTTGGTATTGGTATCCCACAAGTAATGGATGATCCGTGGACTGGATACACCTTACAAGAGAAAACACAATTTATGCTTACCTGATAAATTTATTTCTCTTGTGGTGTATCCAGTCCAAGTCCCGCCCTGTCATTTTAAGGCAGGTAATTTTTAAATTTAAACTACAGTAACCACTGCACCCTATGGTTCCTCCTTTCTCGGCTTGTTTTCGGTCGAATGACTGGCTATGACAGTTAGGGGAGGAGCTATATTACAGCTCTGCTGTGGGTGTCCTCTTGCAACTTCCTGTTGGGAATGAGAATATCCCACAAGTAATGGATGATCCGTGGACTGGATACACCACAAGAGAAATAAATTTATCAGGTAAGCATAAATTGTGTTTTCTTAAATATCTAAAGAATTTCAATCTTTGCTCTTAATATTAAGATTTAGTATAAAAAAACACTTTAAATACATTATAATTTTAAACACAATTTTGAACCAAAATAATTTATTCCTGAGAGTAACTTTAAACATAATTAGAAGTTCTATGACCCCTATCTGGCAAATTCTGTCTATGTATAAACTATTGGCTATAATATATACATTAGTTCAATGTTTGTTTTGAATAAAACACATTTATTCCCCTATCCAACTATTTTAATAATCTATCAAAACCTCTTAAGAAATACCACTACAAAACTGCAAAGATTTTCTTTAAATAAAAGCAGATAAAACTTGGAATCAGTCCATAATGTTATCTAGATCGATATCTGATCATATCTCTTCACAATTTAGCTTTTCTAATATTTAAGAAGTTCAAAATAAATAAAAAATAATATAGTACTGCTTTGAAATTTTTTTTTTAGACAGATGTCTATTACAAAATAAATTAACTAATAAATAATTCTAATGCTCTATTTTCCTGTTTTGTGACTGCTAAAAATTTTAACAATTTAACATTTTAAACGTTTAAATTGGATAATATAGAATCGCTTAGACATTCCTCTAGGGAATTTGATGATTATATAACTCCAGCACTCATTATTTGAGTGCTAGGAAATATCAAACACACATTCTACTAACATTAATTTATACCAATACTAATTTGAGGTACATATATTTCACATAAGTTCATATCATTCATTTACATTTGCACTATACACATTGCCCAAACAAACATTCGGATTCTAACATAAAGATCTTTTAAATTTCACACTATCAATTAATTTTACACACTCAATATCAACCCGGTCAAAAATATAAACGACCTTTAAGGAGTAAAATTTTAATGAATACCATTTAGAACTATCTATTTAATCCTGTCATTAGAGCTGATAATCGATATAACTGGTTACAAAGTTTATTTTGAGAATACATAAAACCATTTACATTATATAGTATATTCATCAGATTAATTAACATAGATTCTCTGTTCAAACATACTTTGGGTCCAAAGCTGACAATAAAAGTTTATTTCTCTAAATTTTATTTTTCTATTTTTCTTTTAAAAAGTTTATAAACATATATTCATATACTTGATATTATATAAGATTTATTTGCTTATGTTCTTAACATCAGTTTGATCTGAAAGTCAAAGTAACCAGATCACTGTTTACTGGGAGAATGTCAGAAATCCCTAATGGAAAATTAACATCACCTGAAACACGCACAACCACAGCCTAAGAATGATATCATAGGCTAAAGACCGAATTTCTTCCACCAATAGGATACTACTCAATCTTTTAAAAGATCTGCTAACAGACAATTTGGGCATCTTGATAAAGGCCACGGCTGAAATGCATAGATTTGCCCAAAACTACTGCAGAATACCTGACTTTAAGGATCTCTATTACATCACGTCACTGGCTTTAAATCATCCGGACTTTTCTACACTCTTAAGTAACATCTTTATACAGAGAACCAGCACCCTTGCAAACCTTACGAAGGTGAAACAAAGTTTTTTGCATTCTTGGGTAGATTTTACAAACTAGCCTTTGGCCTGTCCTCATCTTGTATCAACGGATACACTAGCTAATACTATTAGCCTCATCATTTCTTTTTTGAGAACCCCTGCAGACCTTACGAAGGTGGAACATAGAAACATAGAAACATAGATATTGACGGCAGATAAGAGCCATAGGCCCAGCAAGTCTGCCCCACCTTACCTAACAGTATAAACTTATCTAGTTCGTAGGATAGCCCTATGCTTGTCCCATGCATTTTTAAAGTCCCCCACAGTGTTTGTTGCTACTACCTCTTGAGGAAGTTTATTCCATAAATCAATCACTCTTTCTGTAAAGAAGTGCTTCCTCAAATTACTCCTGAATCTACTACCCTTTAGCTTGAGCTCATGACCCCTTGTTCTTGAATTTTCCATTTTATGTAAAATACCCACAGCCTCAGTTTTACTAAACCCTTTAATGTACTTGAAAGTTGCTATCATATCACCTCTTTCCCTTCTCTCCTCTAAGCTATACATATTTAGGTCATTGAGCCTATCCTGGTAAGTTTTATTTTTTAGACCATGTACCATTTTGGTAGCCCTCCTTTGCACAGATTCAAGTTTGTTAATATCCTTCTGAAGATATGGCCTCCAGAACTGCACACAATACTCAAGATGAGGCCTAACTAATGATCTATAAAGTGGCATAAGAACCTTACTATTTCTGCTGCAAATACCTCTACCAATACATCCAAGCATTCTGCTAGCCTTACTCGCTGCCTTACTACATTGTTTACTAAGTTTTAAATCATCTGAAATAATAATTCCCAAGTCCTGTTCCTCGTCTGTAACAGTCAGTAAAGTGTCATTGAGTCTGTAATTAACATTTGGATTTTTCTTCCCTAAATGCATTATTTTACACTTTGCTGTGTTAAACTTTAGATCCCAGTCGTTTGTCCAATCCTCCAATTGTTGTATATCACTTCTCATTTTGTCTACCCCCCCTGGAACATCCACTCTGTTGCAAATTTTTGTATCATCTGCAAAGAGACATACTTTCCCCTGTAGCCCTTTGCTGATATCGCAGATAAATATGTTAAACAAAACAGGCCCCAGAACTGACCCCTGAGGAACACCACTAGTAACAGCCCCCTCTGCTGAATGAACTCCATTTACTAAGACACTTTGTTTTCTGTCCTTAAGCCAGCATTCCACCCAGTTCACAATTTTTGAATCTAGACCAAGGAGATATAGTTTGTGAATAAGTTTATTGTGTGGGACGGTGTCAAATGCTTTGCTGAAATCTAGATATGCTACATCAACTTTGCAGCCTGGGCGGATCTCAGCCCATCCAGATCATCTGGAGTTAGAAAACCAATAAACCTCTGTATCGATACCACTATCCTTATTTATATTACGTTTGTAGCAATATACTAGTAACATACTAGCTAATATTATTAGCTCTCACAAACGTAACATTTTATCCAATTTCTTTTAACTTGCAACATAGAGGTTGAGCGGAATCAACCAATCAGGTTACATATCAAAATTACCATTGGCAGGTCCTATTTCCTGAACTCCGCAATCTACAAAAAGATTTTCTACATAAGCTGTGAGTAAAGAAACCCATAACGGGCGATATTACACATATGGTAATGGTGTTATCCATAATTTAAAAGACTGCTCTTAATTTACCACAATCAATAAGTTGGTCTTAGAAAATAATTTTGTTGTGGATTCAAACATTATCGCAACATAACAAATGTAACAATATAAGAAAAGCCTCAGCTTGTTATATCGCTTCTGATACAAAGACTATTGCAAAGCACTTATAATATACAAAAAATCCGGTCATCTGAATTGTTTTTAAAACATTTTATTCATTTTTTCCACTGCAGTGAGAACTAATTTTATACAATAGTTTTTTATCCTCTGAGCTCTTTTTTATTAACTATTGTTATATAGAATAAAATCATATTTTCATTAAATTTCATTATATTGTATTTATTATTTTACATTGTGCTCTTTATATCCTATATATTTGATATACTTTGTCATTGCTCACACTAATAATATTTATCACTACAAGGTTACATAAACACATCCTACATACTCTGTCATTGCTCACATTAAAATATTTGTCACCACTCACATAAACACATTATACACCTATCTCTATATAATTATATAAAAATATAATATATATTTAAATATATATACTTTTATCCGGTATATTCCAATCTATTTTTCAATTTCTGATACAGCCAATTGTTGTCACATATTATTCCCTATCACATAGAATTGTGCTATACGAATTATTGCCATTACGAATATCGCTATAATATTTATCACTCCCCTTCACTTTTATACTTTTATACAAATAAACTAGCTCCCCTTACTTGTTAATATTTATTGTCTTACGAGCAAACTCTGCCCAAGGTAACAACTCAGACCAATTATTGTGGTGATCTGAGACATAGCAACGGAGGAACTGTTCCAGAGATTGAATAGACCGTTCAGCAGTCCCATTGGATTGAAGGTGATATGCTGAGGAGAAGGAGAGCTGGATCCCCATTTGAGCACAAAAGGAATGCCAAAATCTGGAGATAAACTGGCTACCCCGGTGCGACACTATCTCCTTGGGTAACCCATGTAAACGGAAGACCTCCCGGGCAAAAATTGAAGCAAGCTCCTGAACGGTAGGCAGCTTCTTCAAGGGAATGCAATGTGACATTTTAGAAAAAGTGTTAAACCACCATTAGGATAACAGTATTGCCATTGGAAACAGGGAGCTCGACAATCAATTCCATGGAAAGATGTGTCCAAGGACGCTCACCATTAACAATAGGTTGAAGAAGACCAACAGGAAGACGTAGAGGAGTCTTATTCTGTGCACAGACTGAGCAGGAGGCAACATACGCAGCAACATCAGAACGAAGACCTGGCCACCAGAATTGTCGAGTGACAGACCAAATCATTTGGTTCTTGCCCGGGTGACCTGCGGCTTTAGGATAGTGGTGTGCAAGTGTGCAAAAGTTTTGTTCGAAGATTCTCAGGTACAAAGCACTTACCACTAGGTTTCTCAGGAGGTGCATTGGTTTGTGCAGCCAGGATCTCCTCCCCCAAGGGAGAAGTCAAATTAGTACGTATGGCAGCCAAAAATATGGTCAGGAGGTATAACTGGAGTAGGTACAGACTCCTCCTTGGACAGAGGCAAAAATTGTCAAGAGAGGGCATCATCCCTAACATTCTTACTACCAGGCAGGTAGGAGACCACATAATTAAACCGAGACAAAAATAGCGCCCATCTGGCCTGTCCGGGTGACAAATGTTTTGCTTCGGATAGATAAGTTAAATTCTTGTGGTCAGTAAGAATGAGCACTGGCACGCTAGTACCCTCGAGAAGATGCCTCCATTCCTTGAGTGCCAAAATTATGGCCAGTAATTCCCTGTCGCCATATAATAATTGCAATCCGCTGGAGACAATTTCTTAGAGAAGAAACGGCACGGATGCAAGGAATAGTCAGGCGTAGGACGTTGAGACAAGAGGGCACCTACTCCAGTCTCAGACGCATTGACCTCAAGAACAAAAGGCAGGACAGGGTTAGGATGAGCCAGAACTGGGAGCGGCAGCAAAGGCAGTCCTAAGACTATCAAAGGCCTTAATGGCAGTAGGTGACCAATGGAGTGGATCATTCTCTTTACGGGTCATGTCTGTGATAGGTTTGACCAAGATAGAAAAAGTTTTTAATGAACTTTCTATAGTAATTGGCGAAGCCCAAAAAACGTTGAATGGACCGAAGACCAACTGGGCAAGGCCACTGCAGACAACTTGTCAGGATCCATGGAGAACCCTGCAACGGAGATTACATAACCTAGGAAGATTACTTGAGTCTGATGGAACCCACATTTCTCGAGTTTACAAAACAGGCTGTTCTCACTTAATCTCTGAAGTACCCATGTGACATCAGAACGATGAGCCTCAAGTGTGGGTGAGTGTATGAGGATGTCGTCTAAGTACACCACAACACACTGTTGCAACATATCTCGTAGGACATCATTAATAAATTCCGGAAAAATAGCAGGTGCATTACATAGGCCAAAGGGCATTATAAGATATTCATAATGTCCGCTCCTAGTGTTAAATGCTGTTTTCCATTCGTGGCCCTCATTTATCCCAACGAGATTGTACACTCCTCTCAAATCAAGTTTAGAAAAGACCGTAGCTCGCTTGAGGCGGTCAAAGAGTTCCATAATGAGCGGAATAGGTTAAGCATTCTTAATGATGACGATTAAGATCCCTATAATCTATGCATTGTCTTAACTCGCCACCCTTTTTCTTCACAAAGAAGAAGCCAACCCCTGCAGGAAAGCAAGATTTGCATATGATGCCCCACGACAGAGCATCAGCAACATACTCCTCCATAGCACAATTCTCTGCAACAGACAGAGGGTAAACCCAGCCCCGAGGAGGAATGGCTCCGTGTTGCAAGTCTATGGCACAATCGTAAGACCGGTGACGAGGCAACGTACAGGCACGCACCTTGTCCAAAACGTCTAGGAACTCTTGGTACTCCTCTGGCGATTGAGATACCGAAGAAGTGCATAAGACTTAGACTGGTTTCCGAAGACAAGTGGAAATACATTGCGGAGACCATGACAAAATTTCGGACCTGCGCCAGTCGAGACTGGGATTGTGCTTTTGGAGCCAGGAATAACCCAGAACAACCGGAAAATGCGGAGGGTTTATCACCTGGAACTGGAGGGTTTCAAAATGGAGAGCCTCAACAGCCATGGATAACAGAGCGGTTTCGTGAGTAACGAGTGCGGGCTGAAGGGGCCTGCCATCAATGGCCTCAATAGCATGCGGAACGGACCGAGGCAATACAGTAATGGAGTGCTTTGATACAAAAGCACTTTCAGTGAAATAGCCTGCAGCAGTTAACAAGTGCCTGGGTGACTATGGAGGAGTTCACCCTGGATAGGACAACTGTGACCAAAGGTTTCTCCTTTAGCGGTTCTGGGGATGAGGATAAACCACCCAAGGTCTGCCCCCAACAGGACCTTAGGTGCGAGCGTTTCCCGGCTGTGTAGGACAAGACTTTAAAAGGTGGCCTTTAACCCATAATAGAGACAGAGCCCCTCCCTCCTCCTAAAGGCCCTCTCCGCCACGGAGAGATGTGTGAATCCTAACTGCATTGGCTCAGCAGTACCTGGTGACTCTGGACCAGGAGGCATGGGTGGGGAGGGAGGCATGGGTGGGAATGAACACGTAGGAGACAACGGAACAGGAGGCTTCCGCAAGTGCTCCTTGAAAGAGGGCCTCTCACTTAGTCTGGTTTCAATTAGTATAAAAAAGACACCAATGCCTTGAGATCCTCTGGTAAATCTTTGGCAGCAACTTAATCTTTAATCGCATCAGAGAGCCCATGAAAGCAGGCAGCAACAAGGGCTTCATTGTTCCAACCTACCTCTGCAGCAAGCGTACGAAACTCAATGGCATACTGAGCAACAGATCTCGTACCTTGCTGAATGGACATGAGTCATTTAGCAGCAGAGGAGGAGCGAGCCAGAACATCAAATACCCTTCGAAAGGAGGCCACAAATTCAGGGTAATTTGAAATCACAGGTTTATTAGTCTCCCACAAGGGATTAGCCCAGACAAGAGCTGTGTCAGAGAGTGACGAGATGAGAAATCCCACCTTAGCTCTGTCAGAGGGAAACACCTGAGGTAACATCTCAAAGTAAATGCCCACCTGGTTCAAAAAGCCTTTGCACTGAATAGGATCGCCTCCATATTGCTGAGGTAGAGGTGCAGAACCGGACAAGCTCTTGGTAGGGCTAGGTGCAGCAGCGGAAACAGGAGCAGCCATGACTTGTGGGACATTCTGGTCCAAATGTGCAGTGCGTGTCAGCAGAGTTTGCAGGGCTAGTGCAAATTGATCCAAGCGGTGATCCTGTTCATCCATCCTGGAAATGATGGTAGGTAAAGGTGGATTATTAGCACCATCATAGGTCCGAAACCTCTATGGCGTCACATGCAGTGCCCTGTGGTTCCTCTTAATCTCCTGGAGGAGTGTATTGCCTGCAGATTTTGAAGCTCAGGTATTATCTGCGATATCTGCAGCTTTATCTGCCTTTCCTATAATATTGGGAAAACGCATGAGGACCCTTAAAGATTCGGATAGTAAGGTTTCTGATCCACATTCTGCTACATAGGTTGCCCTCCCTCATAAGTCTGATGAGGTGGATTCGCCGGTAGCTTCTGAGGGTGATATCTCAGATTCGGTCAGTATAATTCCTTCATCTGATACTGTAGGGGTAACCTTCAGATGTATGCTAGTACACCTCGTGTTTTGTTATAGGACGGTTTGGCTACTTTGGAGCGACTCTGATACGTATGTCGTTGTCAACCCTAAAGAATGTAGTAATCTTTTTATATACTAGGATTCCTCTGTGGGAGGTTTTCCATACACTGCTAGGAGATTTTTCACAGGAATGGGAGAAGTCAGGGATTCCTTTTTCCTCATCTCCTGTCCTTAGAAGATGTTTACTGTCGCTGTCTCCATTAAATATCATAGTGCATGGTGCCTAAAGTAGTAGGGCAACTTGTTATCTTGGAAGGCTTTGTTTCTTTTTGCCATCTCTTCTGTTCGGAGAGTTTCAGAATTTCTCAGCTTTACAGTGTGATTCGCCTTATCTTATCTTTCTTGTTGATAAGGCGGTTCTTCATACTAAGTTAGGTTTCTTTCCTATAATAGTTTTGGACAGAAATATTATTTAAGAAATTGTTGTTCCTTCTCTATGTCATCCTTCTTCTCAAAACGTACGCTGTTACACAACTATGTTGTTGTGCGTGCTTTAAAGATTTTATTACAGGCGACTAAGGATTTTCGCCAATCTTCTGTCCTGTTTGTTTGTTTCTCTAGGAAACGTAAAGGTCAGAAAGCTACTGCTAATTCTTTTTCTCTGATTGAGAGGTATAATTTGTATTGCTTATGAGACTGCTGGATAGCAGCTTCTTGCGAGAATTACAGCTCATTCCACTAGGGATGTCTCCTCTTCTTGGGCTTTCAAGAATGAAGCTTCTGTGGAACAGATTTGCAGGGCTGCTACTTGGTTCTCTTTGCATACTCTTTCTTACAGATTTGATTCTTTTGCTTCGGACGAGGCATCTTTTGGGAGAAAGGTTATTCAATCGGTGGTGCCTTCTTTTTAGGGGTGCCTGTCTTGTCCCTCCCTATTAATCTGTGTACTCCAGCTTGGGTATTGGCTCCCAACAGTAAATGATGAATCCGTGGACTCACCATATCTTTAGGAAAGAAAACAAAATGTACGCTTATCTGATAAATGTATTTATTACCAGATTTGGTGAGTCCACGGCCCAGCCCTTTATTTCAAGACAGTTATTTTTTACTAAAACTCAGGCCCCTCTACGCCTTGTGTTACTCCTTTTTTCTCCATTTCCCTTCGGTCGAATGACTGGGGGTTGTGGGAAAGGAAGTGATACTTAACAGCTTTGCTGTGGTGCTCTTTGCCTCCTCCTGCTAGCCAGGAGTGATATTCCTAACAGTAAATGATAAATCCGTGGACTCAACATATCCGGAAATAAATTTATCAGGTAAGCATAGTTTTTTTTTCTTTTAACAAATGCCAATATTGTCTAATTATTTTTTCTACTACATTGTGGTTACCTAGTTACTGCTTTATTATGTTAAAGAGACAGTCAAGTCCAAAAAAAAAATTCATGTTTCAAATAGGGCATTTAATTTTGAACAGCTTTCCAATTTACTTGTATCACCAATTTTGCTTTGTTTTCTTGGTATTCTTAGTTGAAAGCTAAACTTAGGAAGGCTCATACGATAATTTCTAAGCCCTCGAAGGCCGCCTCTTATCACATGCTTTTTTATTTGAGTTTCACAACAGGGGAGAGCTAGTTCATGCGAGCCATATAGATAACATTGTGATTACGCCCGACACTGCACTAATTTGCTAAAATGAAAGTCAATAGATAATAAATAAAATATCATGTCATCAAGGGGCTGTCAGAAGATTGCTTAATCACAGAGGTAAAAAGTATATTAATATAAGGGTGTTGGTTATGCAAAACTGGGGTATGGGTAATAAAGGGATTATTTATCTTTTTAAACAAAAATTCGGGTGTTGACTGTCCCTTTAAAAACGTACTTTGATAGTCCCTGAATCAGTCAAAACGCTCCCTCCATTTTCATGTCCTCCTTTGTAACTCAAAAAAGTGTTGTTCTATCTCGTACTCTAGCTTTATTAACTGTCTCATCAATCAGTTTATAATACATCTGGAGAAAGCCTGTAAGAATAAGGTTTTAGTGCTGGTAATGCAGTGATATTAATCATCAAGACAGTGAACTGACAAACTATGCTACAAAACACACAGAGCCAAAACTAACATCTCAATAGAGACCAAACAAACCTTAATACCTTAAGATCTTTACATTAAAAAAAACGCAGTAAAAATTATACAAAACAATGTTTTTTCCAATAAAGTACCCAAATGTGAGATAGTGTAACCTTTACATATTTCATGAATATTTTATAAAATATATTTTCTTCTTAAACGGGAAGAGTCCACAGCTGCATTCATTACTTTTGGGATTTCAGAACCTGGCCACCAGGAGGAGACAAAAACACCCCAGCCAAAGACTTAAATACCTCCCCCACTTCCCTCATCCCCCAGTCATTCTTTGCCTTTCGTCTCAGGAGGTTAGTAGAGAAGTGTCAGAAGATTGAAGATAGTCTCTCATGGAGTTTAGTACTCTTCGAAATGGGACTGGAGTTTTAAGTAATCCTGTCAGCCTCTCAGTGAGAGAATGGGGGAAAGTTAGAGTCCGGAGATGCAGGGAGAGTCTTTCTGCGAAACCATCCTGACTCATATTAGCAGCTCCTGGGCAATCAGCGTTGACGAGTTTCGCTGCCTGCCTTTATTCACTCAAGTCCATGTCAGAAGCGAGGCTACTATCTGTCACACTTGAAAGGCCGTGTTCCTGTTCCACGGTGTAGGTGCCGGTAAGATCGTTTCATTTTATTTAGATATGTAAATGTAATGTTAAACGAAAGAAGTCAGGGTCCCAGTGGGACTCCTTTATCTTATGGAGTCAAGGATTAATATCTCCTAAAGGGGGTTATTGAACAGGGGGGACTTTAATCATGTTTGCTATGTGATTTTGTCTGCTATTGTGTAGTGATACTTGGGCTCATGGCTATTCGGACATAACAGCCTTATTTCATCAGTTTGCGTGGTCCGAGGGACTGCCACATTTTTTTGGCTTACACGATGTGCCTCGTGACCTGGTGTGGTCACATTGTATTCCATTTCCGCACTTTGACCGAGTGGTGACGGAGAGAGCCTGTTTATTAGTTGTCTGGTTCACAGGAGGTGGTGAGTGTCCCAGCCATTGGAGGTGTAAGGTGCCGTTAGTGTTTGTCCATAATTGCAATCTCCAAGTTATGGAGGATTCTGATTTTTTGGAGACGGATATCTCCGAATTGGAGTATACATCTTGCGAAGGGTTATCCATGCCCATCAGTTATGTTCCGATTGCCGTTCTAAAGTACTCTATTCCCCCCAATCAGGGAATTTAGAGTGCGTTGAGCCATCCGCCCCTGAGGATTCCATGTCCCGTAAGTCGCGCAGCCCAGAACCTTCTTATGCTATGCAAGCAGGTGTCCCTATGGCCGTTACTCCTTCTCCGGAAGGAGGCTTGTTTCCTCCAGAGGTTACAGCTTGGTTCCGCATGACCATATCTATGGTGCTGGCACATTTATATCTTCCTAGAGAGGTAATTTTTTTTTCTTTTTTCTTTTTTTTCAAATGCTTTATTGAAAATTATATATCCAATACAGACATAAAAGGTATAAAGTAACTACTTGTGCAACAACTCTTTGTTGTTGTATAAACATAAAAGAAAAAATGAAAAACAGTTTTCTTCAGGAGAGAGTTACACTTTGCAAGTCTACAACAGGATGTATAGTTATTGGTTAAATTAAGTTAAAGGGCCACTAAACCCAAAATCTCTCTTTCATGATTCAGATAGAGAATAGAAATTTCAACAACATTACAATTTACTTCCATTATTTATTTTGCTTAATTTTTTAAATTTCCTTAGTTGAAGAAAAAGCAATGCACATGGTGAGCCAATCACACAATGCTTCTATGTGCAGCAACCAATCAGCAGCTAGTGAGCATATCTAGATATGCTTTTCATCAATGAATATCAAGAGAATAAATCAAATTAGATAATATAAATAAATTTGAAAGATGTTTAAAATTGCATTCTCTTTCTAAATCAGAAAATAAAAAATGTGGGTTGTATGTCCCTTTAACAAGTAACAACATAAATTTAAGCTGCATAAGGTATAATCAGATTAAATGGTTCCTGCAGGAGAAAAATAAAGAAAGATAACATTTATTTCTTATTTATTAGGCCGTGAAGATGGATAGTGAGTTGTCTAGGGATTAGGGAGTTTGTCGTCGATTCGCACAACGTAATATAGTGGAAGTCATTAAGTTTGAGGGTACGGTTGGGCGCCTTATGTCGCGGGTGAGTGGTGTTTTTGGTTAAGATATTCTTCCCAAAGGAAGCAGATTGAATGGTAGTCATCTGTCTGTTTATTGCGATTATAGTGGTATTTTTCTAGTTTAAGGGACTGGGAGGTAATTTCCCTCCAGACAGAAATAGATGGAAGATTATGACTTTTCCAGTTTTTTGGTATCAGCCTTTTTGCTGAATTTGTCATGATAGTTAATAGTGCTAGTCTTAGTTTACATTTAACTTTGGTGAACTTGCTAAAAAGGAAAAACCAGATGTCTAGTTCGAGAGTTGTGGATAAAAAGATTTCAAATTCAATTTTGATTGTCGCCCAGTATGCCTGAGCAATGGGGCATGTCCACCATATGTGCGTGGGGGTACCTATTGTGTTACAGCCTCTCCAGCAGTCTAGCGAGAGCGTGGGCAGGATGGTATGTAGTCGGTATGGGGTATAGTACCACCTATACAGGAGTTTGATGTTCATTTCCATTACATAGATGGAGGATGAAGATTTTGTCATGTATGAAAATATTTTTAGCCATTCCTTGTGGGTTTGTGTGGAGCCAATTTCTCTTTCCCATTTTTGTGTGTAGGAAGGAAGGGATGCATTATACGTTTGCATGAGTAGTTGGTGTGTGAAAGAAAGGAAGCCTTTGTTTAGTATATCATTAATACAGCTGTTTTCAAAGCTGGTTAGGGTGCGGCTGAGTTGAGCTCTCTGGGAATGTTTTGTAAGGAAGTCCGAAAGCTGTTGGTAGTGAAACCAGTTTACATGTGCGGTCTCTGGGGTGAGTGCTATTTCGGGTAAAGTCTTGGGTTTTCCATTTGTGAGTATTGTGAGGGAGGGAGAGGATCTAGAAATGTGGGGAGTTTGAGTTGCTTGTGCGAGTAATTTGAAAGGGAAGTCAGGGTTATCACAAAGGGGGGTAAGCGGAGAAGGTATTGTAGAGACGTGGTTGTAATGTTTAATATGTGTCTCCCATACCTTAAAAGTTTCTCTGGTTATAGTTGGGAGATATATTGGTAGATTACTTTTGTTAGGTGGTAGCCAGCATTTGCTGCTAAGATGGTTGGTGGAGTATAATGAGTGCTCTAAGAGCACCCATTCCTTGTGGGTCGAGTGTCGACTCCAGTGTATGATTCTGGAGTAAAAAGAGGCTAACCTATATTGCATTAAATTTGGGATCCTGAGTCCGCCCAGCTCCTTAGGATGGTAAAGTGTGGCAGTAGCTATCTGGGGTCTCTTGTGTTGCCATATGTATGAAATGATGGACTTTTGGAGATTATGAATTAATGATTTTGGGATTGGGACTGGCAAGGTTTGAAAGAGGTATAGTAATTTAGGGAGGAGGGTCATTTTTACCGAATTAATCCTGCCCAGCCATGAGATTGGCTTTCTGCTCCAGGATCTAAAAAGGGTGCATGTCGTGTTGGAAATGGCTTTATAATCAAAATCTAGCGTTAACTGTGTATTTGGAGATATGTGAACTCCTAAGTATTTTATGGATTGGCGTTGGAGACGGAAGTGGGCTAATAACTGTATTGAGTCTAGGTCATCTGAGTGTAACCCAACGGGCAGGAGTTCTGATTTGGTGATGTTGATCTTGAAGTTAGAGGAGCCGTAGGTGTGGAGTGTTTGTATTAGGGAGGAGATTGACGATTGAGGCTGTGTGATTGTAAGGAAAAGGTAGTCAGCGTATAGCTTTGTATTCTTGATGAGCAATTCTGAATCCATGGATGGCCTCGTTGTGCCTGATGTGAGAGGCTAAAACCTCCATGGCGAGGACAAACAGGATAGGGCACCCTTGCCTTGTGCCATTTGTGATATCAAATGGGTGGGAAAGAGTTCCATTTAATTTGATTTTAGCTTGGGGGTTATTGTAGAGAGAGAAAACTTTCCCTATAAAAGGCAGGTCGAAGCCAAATTGTTTCAGCGTCGCCTGTAAAAATTGCTAGTCCAGCCTGTCAAAGGCTTTCTCTGCATCCATTGAAATGAATGCGGAGGGTATGTTATTGGTGGTAGCATGTTCCATTAGAAGGAGAATTTTAGTGATGTTGTCTTTGGTTTCTCTGAAAGGGGTAAACCCAGCTTGGTTGGTGTGTGTACGATTGATGGTAGAATGGTATTGATACGAGTGGCTAATACTTTGGCATATAGTTTGATGTCTGTGTTTAAGAGGGATATTGGACGGAAATTATCGGGTGTATTGGGAGGTTTGCCTGTTTTTGGGAGTACTACTACTTGCGCTTCTAGCATTGATTGAGGGAAAGGATTTGTTTCTGTTACTTCATTAAAGAGTTGGATAAGATGGGGTAAGAGTAGGGAGGAGAAAGTGTGGTAGTATTTTTCAGTAAAACCGCCTGGGCTCTTCCCGTTGTCAAGTGATTTAATAGCCGCGAGCAGTTCAGGTTGGGAAATGGTGTTGTTTAGACATTGGAGTTGCTCAGGTGTTATATTAGGCAGCTGTGCTTGTGCAATTTAAGAACTTAGGTTCGGGACAGATCTGCATGTTATGGAGTCATTTTTAATGTTGTAAAGTTTTGAATAATAATCGTGAAATGATTGTAAGATGTCTGTTGTAGTGCTGAGGGTGGAAGGGGGGTTAGGTTGTTTAATTTCATTTATATAGGATTTTAGTCTCTTTTTTTCAGGGCTCTGGCTAGAAGTTTGCCTGATCTATTGCTCTCGTAGAAGAACATGCTATTAGTTTTTGTTCTGAGCGTTTGATACTCAATTTGCAGAAAATTATCTAGGGCTTGTCTAGCGTCTTGTAGTTTGGTTGTTATTAAGGGATCCGTCGGGGACAGTTTATGGGCTAAGTCAAGATGGGCAAATGTGTCTGAAAGATCTTTGTACATCTGTTGTTGCGATTTTTGATATTGAGCTTTTAGTTTGATTAGTTCCCCTCTAAGCACACACTTGTGTTCTTCCCAAATTGCGTATTTATTGGCTATCGAGAGTGCGTTTAGGTGGAAATATTCTTGTATACTAGAGCTGAGTTTTGTTATTGTGGCTGGATCATTTAACAGGGTTTCATCCAGTTTCCATATGTATAGTGTCGGGGGCATATCTGGCCATGAGATTTTAAGTTTTACTGCTGAGTAGTCGGACCACGATGTGGGGGAAATGTCGCATCTTTTGACTAGGGCTAGAGTTGCTTGGTTGGAGAAGATATAGTCGAGACGACTATATGACTTATTGGGGTGTGAAAAGAATGTATAATCCCTAGTGTCAGGATGGATAAAGCGCCAAGTGTCGTGTAGGTTAAGGTTCCGAAGTCCTACCCATAGCATATTCGTGTTTTTTTTAGAGATTGCTAGTGGGGTTGGAACTGTCTTTTGATGGTTGTAGTTATACGTTAAAGTCTCCCGCGAAAAAGGTGGGTCCTTTTGCGATATCGACTATTTTGTTAAATATATGTTTGAATAAGGGGGTTTGATTAGTGTTTGAGGCATAGATGTTTATTAATGTGACCGGTCTGCCAAAGACCAAGCCCACCAGGCCTAAAAATCTGCCGTCTGAGTCTTTTGCTGTTTGCAGGAGTGTGAAAGGGAGCGACTTGTGTAATAGGATACTGACCCCTCCTCTCTTGGAAGTATTAGAGCTGTGGTAGTGGGTGGTGTATGTCTTACCTAAGTATTTGGGTTACCTGTTTCATTTGAAGTGTGTCTCTTGTAGAAACAAGATGTCAGCCTGTCTTTTTGAGAGGTCAAGGAGGGCTTTTGATCTCTTGTGAGGGGAGCTCAGCCCCTTTGCGTTTTGTGTAAGGAGGGTTAGCTTTCTTGTCCGATCAACTGTACCGTTGGGTGTCATGAGTTAGTGATATTTAGCGCTCTGACCAGATATATCGATGTGATAGTAGCGGGCCTAGTGTAGTGATGTAGTTTTTGCTTTGATAGTCATACCTGCAGGAGAAGAATATATAGATAGTGCATACCAATGTAAAAAATGAGCCTTGGTAAACATTATAACATTGATAACTGTAACAAACATAAACTTAGTTACAAAAAACAAAAAGAAGATGAAAATGTCTATCTTCCTATTATAGGGCATAACTGAGAGCGGTGTGCAAAAGCCTTAATGATTCTATTTTTTATTTAGATTAGGTAAACATCCTTGCCAAAGTGAGTGATGGGGGGGGGGAGAAGGAGAGGAGGGAAGGGTAGTAGGGAAAGAGTGCAGGGAAAAAGGGGAAGGGGATGATGAGAGAGTGCAGGGGGCATAGCATTTGGTTCTACTTGCCCGGCTTGAAGAGAAAAGCATCATCCAAAGTTCAGAGTGATTTACAACGTCTCTGGGAGTTGAAAGTTAGACAGTCCTTCAGGGTGATTTGCTAGAAGATGAGGTGGGACTGGAAGGGGTTTGTCTTCTGATTGTAGTATCCGACTTGTTTTTTTTATGGGTGGCAGTATGCCACGACTCTGCGGGGTTGTTCAATCTCTTGGGGAGTTGGGATGTCTTCTGTCCTGAAGAGGGTGCTTCTGTGGGGGGGTCGAGTCCAAGTGAGGAGCAGAATGTTTGGATATCCTCTGGAGTCTTACAGACAATGCGGGTATTGTTGCTAATAGTTTAGATGTTTGTTGGGAAGCCCCATCTGTATGGTATCCTTTTGTTTCTTATTAGGGTTGTGAGGGGTGAGAATTCCTTCCTGCGTTGTAAGGATCGAAAAATTGTAGGACATTGCCCCTGAAACGTATAGGTTGTTTTTTTCGGGATTGGTGTAAGAGCATTTCTTTCTCTTGAAAGTTCTTAAAGCGTATCACAATGGCTCTTGGTGGAGCTGAATCAGGTGGTTTTGGTCTTAGTGTCCTGTGTGCCCTGACCCATTGAATATCGTCTGGAAAAGACAGGTCTTTTAAATGGCGAAACAGATCTTGGAGGTAAACAGGAAAATCTCTGGGTAGTACTGATTCGGGTACCCCCCTAATGCGCATATTTTTGCGCCTACTTCGATTCTCTAAGTCATCTAGTTTTTCCTGAAGCGAGAGAATAGTTTATTGTTGGGAAGCAAGTTGCTCACTCAGTTGGTGTACGTTGGTGATAGTGTCTTGATTACTTTCCAGAGTCTCAACCTGAAAGCTTAGTGTATGTATGTCTTGTTTCATCTCTGCAAGTTCCTCCCTAATGCAGGCTCGGACTATGTCCGCAATATCTTGTTTTGAGGGTAAATTTTGCAGAAAGGTAGGTCAGAGTTGGTAGTTCTCAGGGCAAACGTTACTTGCTTCTGCCTCTTGCGGTTGTACAAGAGGGGATTTTTCCCTGGGTCAGGGCATTGTAAAAAAGAGGACATGGTGAGGGATTTTCCTGTTGCAGTCTTTATCAGTTTGTCCTGTTTTGTGCTGCGCTTTGACGCCATGATAGGCAGTGCGCGAACCTGCTAGAATGAAAAGGATATAGAAATGGGGTGTCCCTGAGTTGTATGGTATCACTTTGTTGAGTGGGGCAGACAGGTGGGCAATAGGAGTTGCAAGCAAGTCCGTGCCGGATATAGCAGAATACAGGGAGCTGATTTTTGTGATTTTCAAAAAAAGTGGTGCCTTTATTTTTCCTTGATGGGGTTAATGGGTGGAGGAGGGCAGGCCTGCTTGTGTATTATATGGATTGCGTGGAAACAGTATTGTGTGTTATGCCCACCAGCAGGATTGCAGGGGAGGATTGAATACAGCAGGGTGTATATATATATATATATATATATTTTATTTGGTAATTTTTATTGGTTTGCAGATAAGATGAGGAGGTGATCTGCTTATGAAGGCAAGCAGTGAGTTTATTGAAAACAAGCTTCGATGGGGAGGCAGTAATTAGGAGTAGGTAGGGAGGTGTATCTGTAGCTGAACTGGAGTCTGTACTAGGCCCAGTCCCCAGGCTAAATTTCCTGTCTCAGTCCAGATTATGCTGCTGGATGTGTGCAGGGTAGAGGCTGTCAGTGAGGGCGGATGTGGGATATGGAGAGAATGGTCTGGCGAATCTGCAGTGGCGTAAGCAGGGATTATGAAGGTGTAAAGCTTACCCACTGCAGTGACTAGTTCCGATATAGGCACAATCCCCGGGCTAAAGTTCCGCCCATGATCCGGTCCGCTGTGCGGCTCTGTTTTTTTTCCCCTTTCCAGGTGAAGATGAGGGTGTAGAGCAGTGTTCCCTCTAAGACCAGATTTTGTGAGTGGCAAAGCAGTGAAACAGTTAATAAGGTAACCATACCTTGCTGTTTGTATTATGTAGTGTTTACTAACAACGGGGTGTGGTTCACTAATTAACTGTTACACTGCTGTGCCACTCACAAAATCAGGCCTTAGAGGGAACACTGGTGTAGAGTGACAATCTGCCGTAGTAGTGCCTGTTTAAAGGCTAAATAGCGGTCGATGGCGGCTCTGAGAAGGATGGTGGGCTGAGGAATCCTCGGTATTCTGTGCCGGGCGTCAAACGGGATTAGACGTGTGGGGATGAAGTAATCCCTTCAACGTCTCCGTTTTATCTTTTGTACCTGTTCCAGTTCTGAGCTTGAGCCTCTAATCGGCTGGTCCGGTTGGCGTGCCGTTTTCCTTGGGTGTTCACCCTCGGGTGCTGCCTTCATTTTATTTAATCTGGTTAGGATATATTTGATTTGTTTTAGGAAGCTCATGTCTGCAATAATTTTCCATTTGGGAACATTTATTCTCTGGAACTGATACTTGCGATTTTGTGGTCGCGTGCGCACTTCCTTGGGAGCTGCGCGTTTTCTATATCAGAACTTAGTTATGATTATAGTTTGTTTTCAATCTCTTTGGGGCTTCGATTTATCCTTGGACAGTTCAGGTGTTCCTTGTACCAGGCAGGTACTGGTCAGATGCTAGCTGCTGTTCCTTAGAGTTCATGTCACCAACGTGGTGCCGGTGTGCTGGTTATCCTGTGGGGTGTTGAGTCGTTCACTTTTTTGGAGTTTTCATTTTTTGTTTATCCATTACTTGAGGGGGTGTTTTCATTTCTTATACGTCAACTTGCTCCTCGTCCTTGATGAACGGAGTGTCAGAGGGATTGTATAGATCCTCTGCCATTCCTTATGTGGGGATCCGTCTATGACTCCTCTTGGGTTCTGGAGGTTCTTGGCCCCAGAACCGAAGTTCTCCATTCCCAAGAGATTTGGAGGTCTGGATGACCACTGGACAGTTGGGGTACCAGTTTGGATAATGATTTTCATTTCAATCTTGGTATTTTACGGGTGTCTGTTTTTCTTGTGGCCTAGTCGCAGGTACCCCTCGAGGTTGCTGGGACTAGTTTCTCCCTTATTGAGTCAGTATATTGCACGCTCTCATAAGATGGAGTACGGATTACTCACTTTTTTTTCCTCTGCAACTGCCTCTGGTCCGCTTCTCAGCAGGATTTGTGGGGTCGTCTATGTTATTCTGGGAGGCTGATCCTGTGAGGATCTTTGACTTTCCATCTAAGGTGCTTGTTGCGCTTGCTGGTGTAGTTTAGTGGGTCGCCTAGTTGCCCACATGGTTAAGGTTGCGTGTTGAATTCTGCTATTGTGGTATTTCTCCATTATATGGAGCCCTGTCCGTGGTAGACTCCGGGGTCTCTGGACTTGGAGTGTTGCACTTGAACCTCTAGGACCTCTTGGTTCTGGGGTTGCAAGCGGAGGGTTCAGGGTTCAGCTCCACCTACTGGTGCAAATTGCCATCTCTTAGGCCTGTCTAGATGTCTTTCTATGATATTGGTCTTTTGTGAGCGTCCAATGTTCAAGGTCATTGGGGTGTGGAATGCACTACCTAGAGTGTCCTTCTCTGTATGAGGCAACTTGGTGGTTCCTCAGGACATGCGGCCTGTCCCGGGGGGTCTGGCATAGGGCCATGTCTCTTATCTGAAATTTTGGGGTCCGGGTCACTGTACTCAATCCTGGACGGTTCAGTTTCAAACTTTTAGGTTTAGAACGTCCACTTGTCCCTTCGGGGGGTTGGTTTTTATTTCTCATGGGAGATTTAGTATCGGCCTGAAGGTTTGTTTGCTGCCTTTCAGGTGGATCTACGGTTGTCGCCAGTGGCAACTTTTGCATTTTACGGTGGGCTTGATCGTTGGGTTATTACTTCATGGTAGTGTTTTATCATTCTCTTTGGTCTCTTTGCATTGCCTACAGCTGGGGAAGTGGTCCTTTGGCTTTTGTCCTTTTGTTTCCCCAAAAGTAATGAATGCAGCTGTGGACTCTTCCCGTTCAAGAAGAAAAACTTAAATTATGCTTAACTGATCATTTCCTTTTTTTCTGACGGGAAGAGTCCACAGCTCCCTGCCCGCGTTTATTGATGAGGTGGCTGTTATTTAGTTTCTTCTACTGGCACCTTTTTTACCCTGATATTTCTCCTACTGTTCCTTGTTCCCGTGGCAGAGTGACTGGGGGATGAGGGAAGTGGGGGGGGAGGTATTTAAGCCTTTGGCTGGGGTGTCTTTGCCTCCTCCTGGTGGCCAGGTTCTGAATTCCCAAAAGTAATGAATGCAGCTGTGGACTCTTCCTGTCAGAAGAAAAGAAAATTATCAGGTAAGCATAATTTGAGTTTTTGTCATTCTTTTATAAAGCGGATCGGACCTAAGATGCTCGATCATGAAGGCAAGGAAGTCCCAGGAAACCGAGGCTACAAATACTTTGGAGCAGCAAAAGATTTGCCTGGCGTACGGGAACTTTTTGAGAAAGAACGTAAGTGTTTAAAGGGGAAACAATCAAAAATATTTATCCAACTATAGATCCTATATAATATAAAAAAATACTAACCTTGTTTCTTTCTAATCACACGTTGAGTCCACGGATCATCTTAATTACTGTTGGGAATATCAATTCTGACCAGCAGGAGGAGTTACAGAGCACCACAGCAAAAGCTGTTAAATACCACTCCCCCTCCTGACAATTCCCAGTCATTCTCTTTGCTTGTATCAGTTACAAGGAAGGGGTAAAGTTAGGTGTCTGATTCTTCAATCAAGAGTTTATTTTTTAAGCAGACCAAGTTTGCTCTGTTTTTCTTTGGGGTTTAGCCGTAGTCCATGTCAGTCTCTTCAGTAGAGCAAATGGTGACTTTTAAGCATTTGGGAACTTGTGAGGTATAATCCCCTCTGGGCCTCCCAAGTAATTTCATGCTGCCCTTGGTTGAAAGTTTAAGTAAGTTTACTCAGCCTTTTCCACAGGTCCATCTGAGGTAGGAAGCCCCTCTCATACCAAGTGAGCTGTCCTGCTGCTGGACAGATTTTTGAGGTAAGTGCCTATTTCTTTCCCTGTTTTGATATAGGAGAATTTGGTACTTTGACAGTTAATTCTGTCTAAATATACAATCAGCCTTCTAGGTTAACGGTTTATTGTATGGCAGTTTTGCAGGCACTGGGGATGTTTGGTTCAGTTTATTATGTTTTCACTTTGGTCACTTTGTTTCCTGCAGCAAGGAGGTCAGGTAGGCATCTCAGCAGAGCTTGCTGAGGTGTGGAGGTTGCCTATTGTTTTTCTGTGGGGCTGTTGCTCTGTTTATATTTATATTTATTTATGTTTCAATTTGAATTTCAGGGACTATAACGTTTGTGTCTCTTTTTGCATTCATTTTGTGAAAAATTGTTGCTGCAAGATTTACAGTGCAGTTTAAGGATTTTCTAGTTTTTCTTTTTTTTTCTTTTTTCCAAAAAGAAAAGCTTTATTAGGTTATCCAAAAGACAATACATAAACCACAGAGGTACAAGAGTATCAGAACAAATAATGTTATACAGGGAATAGTTGTAATTGATCCGCATGCACTCGCGTCATAAGGAGCAAGTATCTAAGGAGATTTTAGTCCAGTCTCTTATAGGAATTGTACTCATGAGTACTAGGTGATCTGTATATTTTGATCTCCTGTTTGAAGTGCATATTCTTAATGTCTAATGATTCCCTCTGAATTGTTCTGCATGCATCGATTTGAAATTTCTCGTACGCAATATATAACAATATAACCAATATGATCAAACAATCTTGGGTGTTATAGCATTCACCCCAGTTAACTTAAATTTTGACATACATCAAACAAAACCATCAATGCATGACAACAATATTTGAAGAAAGAGAGAGGAGAAGAGGTAAGCAAAGTCAAAGAGTAGGAAAGTATATCCAGAAAAGAGATATGAGTGAGAAGAAGGGCAAGAAGGGAGAGAGATGAAGAGAAAAAAAAAAAAGGGGAGGGGGAAAACCCACTGCACAGCCTCTAGAGGGGGGGGGGGGGGGAGCAGACCAGATAGTCTCTATGTTAAATTTAGAGATGTTAAAGGGCACAATTTATCATCTTCCAATGTTCCAGCATATATTCATGAATTTTTATTTTATCATCTCTCATGTATCGAAATCTTTCCAGCAACAAATATCTATCCACTTGATTTTCCCAATCAGAGACCCGTGGAACTGTATCAGATTTCCAATTTTTAGGAATGAGAGATTTGGCAGCATTGAGCATAATATATAGAAGGTATTTTTTAGGTTTTTCTACTAATTTGGGTAAACCGTGGAACAGCAAAAGGTTAGGGCTCCTGTTCAGTGTGATGTTTAATTTAGAATCCATTACATCTAATATAGACTGCCAAAATGGCTTTATTAGATCGCAGGTCCACCAGATATGGAGGACCGTGCCAGTTTCACCACATCCCCTTCAGCACTTCCCGTCTGTTTTCTTGTAATTTTTTTTAATTCTGTCGGGTGTTAAGTACCAGCGTGATAAGTACTTGTAATTAGATTCCAAAATCCTGGCGGCGATGGATGCCTTATTATGGTTACTAAATATTTTCTGCCACTCTGTGTCAGTAAAAGTCTGGTCCAATTCGCGGTTCCACTGTCGTATGATGTATGGGTGTACAGGTCTCCTTGTGAGATGTCAAAAGTCTATACATGATTGAAATTAAGTGTTTTGGAGAGTGGGGTAGTTATCAAAGCGTTTCCAACAGTGTCAGCTGTCTGGTTATGTTTTCTGCCTTTTTATGTGTTAATAAGTAATGTTGCAGCTGTCTTTGAAAATACCAGGAGATGTTCAGACCTAAACGATCCAGTTCCTCTAAATTTCTAAGTTTCTTATTTACCAGAAGCCTATGAAACATAATTTGATCTATTTGTGCTTTATTCAGGTTTGTTTGTTGTGCATTTGTAAACAGGATATCTGGGTTTTTTATAAATGACATTAGTGGTGAAGGGTTAGTAGAGATATACAGATGTTCTACAAGTGTTTTGTCCCATTGTAAGAAAAATTCCGTAAGAAAGGGTATTGGCTAATTGTGTTAGGTCTATTTTTGTTTGAGATCCAACTCAAGGAGCCCAAGTTCCGTTCTCCCAGGATTGAGCTACCTATCTGAATGTTTTATCCCTTGAGTTGATACTCCATTCCACTTGGTGTTGGAGATTAATAGCCTTCTTGTACAGTACAAGGTTTGGGATACCCAAACCGCCTTTTTCCTTTGATAAGTAAAGAGTATTTTTTGAGACTCGAGGTCTCGTCCCCCCCAAATATATTATTCCATGATTCCCTGAAGCTTTAGTAGGTATTGGGCTGGAAATGGAATAGGGAGAGTTTGCAGGTAATTTAAAATGCGGGGAAGTATATTCATTTTTATTACTCCAATCCTGCCCAACCAAGAGATTTTCTTATTCTTCCATGAAGAAAGGTCCCCAGTTAGCGATGTTAACAATTGTGTATAATTGGCTTTAATAATGGTTGTTTATTTTTGGTGTTAAGTTGATCGCTAAGTATTTGAGTGTGCAAGTTTTTATACGTAGCTTACAGATATCTGGTATACGGCATAAGTCTGTCTGAGGCAGATTTACGTTCAATATTTCTGACTTTGTTTGGTTTAAGTGAAAGTTGGACACCTTGCCATACTCCTCAAATTCCTTGAGGATTTCCGGGAGCGAAACTAAGGGGTTTGTGACTGAGAGAAGAACATCATCTGCATATAACGATAATTTATGTTCATAGGCACCTATTTTTATTCCTGAGACTTTTTGATTGTCGCAATTTTTTTGTGCTAGTGTTTCAATCGTGAGAGCAAATAGCAGCGGCGACAAGGGGCACCCCTTTCGTGTGCCATTTGTTATTTTAAGGGGGTTGGATAGTATGTTGTTTATTTTAACCTGTGCTGTGGGTTCCGTATAGAGGGAAAAACCCTTTGTATAAAAGATTGGCCAAAATTCATTTTAGACAGGACAGCTTTGAGGAAAGACCAGCTGACCATATCAAAAGCCTTCTCAGCGTCGGTGGAGATAAGTATGGATGGGATGTTATTCTGTTGTGCATAGTTCACTAATAGGGCGGCTTTTATGGTATTATCCCTGGCCTCGCGGCCAGGAACAAATCCCACCTGGTCAGGGGATATTAATTGCGGCAAATATTTGTTCAATCTCATAGAGAGTATTTTTGCAAAGTTCTTTAGATCTACATTAAGGAGAGATATTGGCCTAAAGTTTTTCGGGCGGTCAGTCGTCTTTCCTGGTTTTGGGATAGTAGTGACATGTGCTAAAAGCATAGAAGGGGGGAATCCCTGGGTATCCCCAATGGAGTTAAACAGTGATGCTAGACGGGGTGACAGTATATCTTTGAAAATTTTATAATATTTAGCGCTAAAGCCGTCTGGACCAGGACTCTTACTGGATGGTAAGCTATCTATAGTCTTAGTCACTTCATCCACCGAAATATGTGTGTCTAGTCCCTCCCTCTCTCTGTCTGATAGTCTTGTGAGTGTCAAGGAGTTCAGATATAGGTCAATAAGGGTTTGGGTTGGGGTCTTATCGTCTCCCTGGGGAGGTGTTTCCTTATCTTGTAAATTTTATAGGGACTGGTAGTATGACCTTAATACTAACGCAATGGACAGGCTGTCTGAGGATTTTCTAGGTTTGTTTTTTTTTTTTAAAAAGTCTGTTTAAAATTTAAAGGGACAGTAATGTTTTTTTGTTTCATTAAAATCTTGATTTGAACTTAGAATTTTTTATTGATCAAGGTTTTTTCCTTCTGAATAAGATGGACCAATAGGCCCTGCAGGCTGTTGCTTGTTCTCTAGGTTTAAATACTAATGTTGAGCCTCCTATCCCTTTTTGTTCCTCTTGTATTGAGAGAACATTACAATACAAGGATAGACTTTTTGATTCTGAGCCTTCATTGTCTAGGGCAGATGTTGTTCAGGAGTCTCCTGTTCTGGTTAATCCGCAGCTTCCTCCTCATACGTCCCAATCTTCTGCAGTGCCCTGTGTTTCATCTCAGGTTGGTTTTTCCTTGCAGGATATGGCTACCCATATATCCTCGGCAGTATCTGAGGCTTTGTCTGCTTTTCCTATGTTGCAGGGGAAGCGCAAGAAGAAGTATAAGGTTTCTGATTCTGTTGCAATTGTGTCTAGTGTTTCTTCTCATAAGTCTGAGGAGGAAGATACTTCAGTAGCATCTGAGGGTGAGATCTCGCATTCTGATAGTGTAAATCCTTCTTCTGAACCTGAGGTTGTTTCCTTTAGGTTTAAGCTGGAGCACCCCCTTTTGTTACTCAAGGAGGTTTTGGCTACCTTGGATGACTCTGAGGCGTCAGTCATGGTTTTTCCTAAGAAATCTAGTAAACTCAATAAGTTTTTTGATGCCCCTCGGTAAACGTTTCAGATATTATTGCACGAGAATGGGAGAAGCCTGGGATTGCTTTTTCCCTTCTCCAATTTTTAGGAAGAGGTTTCCTATTGCTGATTCTATTAAGGAATCTTGGCAGATGGTTCCTAAGGTGGAGGGAGCAGTTTCCACTCTGACCAAGAGGACCACTATTCCTATTGAGGACAGCTGTTCCTTTAAAGATCCTATGGATAAGAAGTTGGAAGCTTTGCTTAAAAAGATTTATGTACACCAAGGGTATCAATGGCAACTGGCTGCATGTATTGCTATGGTTAATAGTGCGGCGGCATATTGGTTTGATGCATTGTCTGATTCTATTCAGCAAGATGATACTAGCTAATTCCTTTATTGCAGATTCTTCTCTTCAGGTCATCAAGTTGGGAGCTAAAATTTCTGGTTTTGCTATTTTAGCTCAGGAACAGGGTCTGGGTTTTTATTCCAATCTCTTTGTCATTCCCAAAAAGGAGGGAACTTTCAGACCTATTTTAGATCTTTAGAGTGTAAACAAGTTTCTCAGGGTTCCGTTTTTCAAGATGGAAACTATTCGTTCCATTCTTCCTTTGGTTCAGGAAGGTCAGTTCATGACCATAGTGGATCTAAAGGATGCGTATCTGCATATTCCCATTCACAGGGATCATCACAGGTTCCTAAGATTTGCATTTCTAGACAAACATTTTCAGTTTGTAGCGCTTCCCTTTTGGTCAGGCAACAGCTCCCAGAATTTTTTCAAAGGTCCTGGGAGCATTGTTGGTGGTGCTTCAATTGAAGGGTGTTGCAGTGGCTCGTTATCTGGTCGACATTCTAGTTCAGGCTCCATCTTTTCAACTAGCAATCTCCCACAGGGAGTTGTTGTCTTTTCTGCGCTCCCACGGTTGGAAGGTGAATTTAGGAAAAAGTTCCTTAATTTCAGCTACAAGAGTTGTATTTTTGGGGAGCATTATAGATTCTCTAGAGATGAAAATTTTTCTGACAGAAGCAAGAAAGTCAAATATTTTCAATACCTGTCTTGCTCTTCAGTCCCTTCCTCGGCCATCAGTAGCTCAGTGCATGGAGGTTATTGGTCTGATGGTTTCAGTCATGAACATCATTCCGTTTGCTCGGTTCCATCTCAGACCTTTGCAGTTATGCTTGCTCAGGCAGTGGAACAGGGATTATGCGGATCTATCTCCAAAGACTGTTCTAGATCAGATGTCCAGAGATTCTCTTCCATGGTGGTTGTCTCAGGATCTTCTCTCTCAGGTAACTTGCTTTCGCAGACCTGCCTGGGTGATTGTAACCACGGATGCCAGTTTGCTGTGTTCGGTTGCTGTCTGGGGTTCATTAAGGACTTATGGTCTATGGACTCGGGAGGAGTCGGTTCTTCCAATAAATGTTTTGGAACTGAGAGCAATTTTCAATGCTCTTCTAGCCTCGCCTCAGCTAGCTTCAACTCAGTTTATCAGGTTTCAGTCGGACAACATAACATCAGAGCTTACATCAATCATCAGGGAGGAACTCAGAGTTCCTTGGCCATGACAGAGATAGCCAAGATTATTCAGATTCACAACTGTTGTCTGTCTGCTATCCATATTCTAGGGGTGGACAATTGAGAAGCGGATTTTCTGAGCAGACAGACTTTTCATCCGGGGGAGTGGGAACTTCATCCAGAGGTATTTTCCTGCTTGATTCTCAGTTGGCGGCAGCCAGAGTTGGATCTCATGGCATCTCGTCAGAATGCCAAGCTCCCGAGGTACGGGTAGAGGTCAAAGGATCCTCAGTCTGTTCTGATAGATGCTCTGGCAGTTCCTTGGACTTTCAGTCTGCAATATGTGTTCCCTCCGTTTGCTCTTCTTCTTTGGGTCATTGCTCGGGTCAAGCAAGAGAGGGCATCAGTGATTCTTATTGCTCCAGCGTGGCCTCACAGAATCTGGTTTGCAGATCTGGTGAAGATGTCTTTCCTTCCACCTTGGTGATTTCCATTAAGGAAGGACCTGCTTCTGCAGGGTCCCTTTCTTCATCCAAATCTTATTTCTCTGAAGCTGACTGCTTGGAGATTGAACGCTTGATTCTTTCTAAGCGAGTCAGTCATTGAGACTATGATTCAGGCTCGTAAGCCTGTGACTAGGAAGATTTAGTATAAGATTTGGCATAAATATTTGTATTGGTGTGAATCAAAAGGCTACTCGTGGAGTAGAGTTAGGATTCCTAGGATTATGTCTTTTCTCCAGGAGGGTTTGGAGAAAGGCTTATCTGCTAGTACCCTAAAGTGTCAAATTTCTGCTTTATCTATTTTATTGCACAAGCGCCTGGCGGATGTGCCAGATGTTCAATCTTTTTGTCAGGCCTTGGTTAGAATTTGGCCTGTGTTTAAGTCTACTACTCCGCCTTGGAGTCTTAATTTTGTTCTTAGAGTCCTTCAACAGGCTCTGTTTGAACTTATGCATTCTTTGGATATTAAGATGTTATCTTGGAAGGTTTTGTTTCTGGTGGCTATTTCTTTGGCTCGAAAAATTTCGGAGCTTTCAGCCTTACAGTATGAATCACCTTTTCTTTTTTTTCACTCTGATAAGGTAGTTGTGTGTACTGCCTTGGGTTTTCTTCCCAAGGTTGTTTCTGATAAGAATATTAATCAAGAGATTGTTGTTCATTCTTTGTGTCCTAATCCTTCGTTTGTTGTACAACCTGGATGTGGTTCATGCATTGAAATATTATTTGCAGGCGACTAAGGATTTTCGCCATTCTTCTTTATTTGTTGTCTTTTCTGTGAAGCGTAAAGGTAAGAAAGCTACGACTACTTCTCTTTCTTGTTGGTTGAGGAGTGTTATTTGCTTGGCATATGAGACTACTGGTCAGCAGCTGTCAGGGTGCCAGGAATCAGACTAAAACTGAATACTGAACAGAGGCCCTTCAAATAATAAGTGATGGCATCACAATTCTGAGACTGCATCCTGTCTCACACGGATGATGTACACCAGTCTGGCCATAAAAGGAAGTGCAGGAAATGAGCAGCATCACACAGTATGCACCAGAGTCAGCAAGAGAGGTGAGTAAAATGGCTGCCAGCAGCACATGGCAAACAAGGCATGGAAAAAACCCTGATAGTACCCTCCCCTCAATGACCCCTCCCCCGTGTGAGGACAAAAGGCTTATTGGGGAAACAGGCATGGACATGAACATCAGAGGAGGGAACTCATGAACGCTCCTCCGGACCATAGCCCCTCCAGTGAACCAAATACTGTACGCAACCCCTGGACATACAAGAGTCAATAATGCTGCAGACCTCATACTCCTCATGGTTGTCAACAAAGATAGGATGGGGACGAGCCAACACAGTGGTAAACCGATTACAAACCAATGGTGTCAAGAGGGAAACATGAAAAACATTGGAGATGCGCATTGCAGGAGGAAGGTCAAGAGCATAAACCACAGGATTGACACATCAGAGTATTCGAAAAGGACCAACATAACGGGAGCCAGTTTATTGGAAGGCACACAAAGGTTCAAGTTACGGGAGGATAGCTAAACCCTGTCACCAACCTGGTAGGAAGGGGCAGGCAGACGCCTACGATCAGCATGGAACTTTTGGCGCTGCATAGAACGATGAAGGCAATCCTGAATCTGCACCCACGTGGAACGGAGTTGCCGGAGATGCTCCTCCAAAGAGACATGAATGAATCTGGCAACAAGGATGATTCAAACACATAATTCGCCATGAACGGGGATAACTTGGAGGAAGCATTAATAGCACTATTACGAGCAAACTCTGCCCAAGGTAACAGTTCAGACCAATTATTGTGGTGATCTGAGACATAGCAATGGAGGAACTGTTCCAGAGCTTGATTAGACCATTCCACAGCCCCATTGGATTAAGAGTGATATGCTGAGGAGAAGGAAAGCTGGATCCCCATTTGAACGCCGAAATCTGGAGACAAACTGGCTACCCCGGTCCGACACTATCTCCTTGGGTAACCCATGTAAACGGAAGACCTCCCGGGCAAAAATTGAAGCAAGCTCCCGAGCGCTAGGCAGCTTCTTCAAGGGAATGCAATATGACATTTTAGTAAAACGGTCAACCACCATAAGGATAACATTATTGCCATTGGAGAGCTCGACAATGAAGTCCATGGAAAGATGTGTCCAAGGACGCTCACCATTTCAATAGGTTGAAGAAGACCCACAGGAAGACGTTAAGGAGTCTTATTCTGTGCACAAACTGAGCAGGAGGTGACATACGCAGCAACATCAAAACGAAGACCTGGCCACCAGAATTGTTGAGTGACAGACCAAATCATTTGGTTCCTACCTGTGTGACCTGCGGTTTTACGATAGTGGTAAGTTTGCAAAAGTTTAGTTTGAAGGTTCTCAGGAACAAAACACTTACCACTAGGTTTCTCAGGAGGTGCATAGGTTTGTGCAGCCAGGATCTCCTACCCCAAGGGAGAAGTCAAATTAGTACGTATGGTAGCCAAAATATGGCCAGGCGGTATAACTGGAGTAGGTACAGACTTCTTCTTGGACAGAGGCGAAAATTGTCGAGAGAGGGCATCAGCCCTAACATTCTTACTACCAGGCAGGTAGGAGACCACATAATTAAACCGAGACAAAAATAGTGCCCATTTGACCTGTCGGGGCGACAAATGTTTTGCTTCAGAGAGATAAGTTAAATTCTTGTGGTCAATAATAATCAGCACTAGTACACTAGTACCCTCGAGAAGATGCCTCCATTCCTTGAGTGCCAACATTATGGCCAGTAATTCCCTGTCACCAATTTCATAATTGCACTCTGCTGGAGACAATTTCTTAGACAAGAAGCCGCACGGATGCAAGGAACTGTCAGGCGTAGGACGTTGAGACTAGAGGGCACCTACTCCAGTCTCAGGCGCATTGACCTCAAGAACGAAAGGCAGGGCAGGGTTAGGATGATTCAGAACTGGAGCGGCAGCAAAGGCAGTCTAAGAATATCAAAGGCCTATCTGTGATAGGTTTGACCAAGGAAGAAAAGTTTTTAATAAACTTTCTATAGTAATTGGCGAACCCCAAAAAACGTTGAATAGACTGAAGACCAACTGGGCGAGGCCACTGCAGACAACTTGTCAGGATCCATGGAGAACCCTGCAACGGAGATAACATAACCTAGGAAGGTTACTTGAGTCTGATGGAACTCACATTTCTCAAGTTTACAAAACAGGCCGTTCTCACATAGTCTCTGAAGAACCCGTGTAACATCAGAACAATGAGCCTCAAGTGTGGGTGAGTGTATGTCTAAATGCACCACAACACACTGTTGCAACATATCTCGTAGGACATCATTAATAAATTCCTGGAAAACAGAAGGAACATTACATAGGCCATAGGGCCTGGTGTTAAATGCTCTTTTCCATTTGTGGCCCTCCTTGATCCTAACGAGATTGTACACTCCTCTCAAATAAAGTTTAGAAAAGACTGTAGCTCCCTTGAGGCGGTCAAAGAGTTCTGTAATGAGCAGAATATTGTAAGCATTCTTAATGGTAAGACGATTAAGACCCCTATAATCAATGCATGGTCTAAACTCGCCACACTTTTTCTTCACAAAGAAGCCAGCCCCTGCAGGAGAGCAGGATTTGCGGATTATCCCCCGCGACAGAGTATCGGCAATTTATACCTCCATAGCACAGTTCTCCGCAACAGACAGAGGGTAAACTCAGCCCCGAGGAGGAATGGCTCCGGATTGCAGGTCTATGACGCAATCGTAAGATCGGTGAGGAGGCAACATACCGGCACGCACCTTGTCAAAAACGTCTATGAACTTTCGGTACTTCTTTGGCAATTGAAACTTTAACTGGTTTCTGAAGACAAGTGGAAATACATTGCGGAGACTACGACAAAAGTTCGGACCTGCGCCAGTCGAGACTGGGATTGTGCTTTTGGAGCCAGGGATAGCCCAGAACAACTGGAAAATGCGGTGAATTTATCACCTGGAACAGGAGGGTTTCAAAATGGAGAGCCCCAACAGCCATGGATAACGGAGCGGTCTCGTGAGTAACGAGTGCGGGCTGAAGGGGCCTGCCATCAATGGCCTCAATAGCAAGCGGAACGGACCGAGGCAAAACAGGAATGGAGTGCTTTGATGCAAAAGCACTGTCAGTGAAATAGCCCACAGCACCGGAGTCAACAAGAGCCTGTGTGACTATGGAGGAGTCCACCCAGGAAAGGACAACTGTGACCAAAGGTTTCTCCTTTAGCGGTTCCGGGAACGTGGATAAACCACCCAAAGTCTGCCCCCGACAGGACCTTAGGTGTGAGCGTTTTTCCGGCCTTGTAGGACAAGACTTTAAAAGGTTGCCTTGTAACCCACAATAGAAGCAGAGTCCCTCCCTCCTCCTAAAGACCCTCTACGGCACAGAGAAACTCGCGAATCCCAACTTCATCGGCTCAGCAGTACCTGGTGACTTGGGACCAGGAGGCATGGGAGGAGAGGGAGGCATGGGTGGGAACTAACACGTAGGAGACAACTGAACAGGAGACTTCCACAAGCGCTCTTTGAAAGAGGGCCTCTCTCTGAGTCTGATGTCAATTAGGATCAAAACAGACACCAAAGCCTCGAGATCCTCTGATAAATCTCTGGCAGCAACTTCGTCTTTAATAGCATCAGAGAGCCCATGAAAAAAGGCGACAACAATGGCTTCATTGTTCCAACCTAACTCTGTGGCAAGCCTATGGAACTCAATGGCATACTGAGCAACAGATCTCGTACCTTGCTGAATTTACATGAGTCGTTTAGCAGCAGAGGAGGAGCGAGCCGGAACATCAAATACCCTTCGAAAGGAGGCCACAAATTCAGGGTAATTTGAAATCACAGGTTTATTAGTCTCCCACAAGGGATTAGTCCAAGAGCTGTGTCAGAGAGTAACGAGATGAGAAATCCCACCTTAGCTCTGTCAGAGGGAAACGCCTGAGGTAACATCTCAAAATAAATGCCCACCTGGTTCAAAAACTCTCTGCACTGAATAGGATCACCTCCATATCGCTGAGGTAGAGGTGCAGAACTGGACATGCTCCTGGTAGGACTAGGTGCAGCAGCGGAAACAGGAGCAGCCATAACTTGCAAAACACTTTGGTCCAAATGTGCAGTGCGAGTCAGCAAGGTTTGCATGGCGAGTGCAAATTGATCCAAGTGGTGATCCTGTTCATCCATCCTGGAAATGATGGTAGGTAAAGATGGATTATTGGCACCATCAGGATTCATGGCCCTTGCATAATATCAGGGTGCCAGGAATTAGACTGATACGAGAAGTGCAAAAATAATCACACCTTTATTAATAGCAAAAATAATAAAAAGGCCACAAGTCAAATAACAAGCCATGAGTCAAAACCAGAGCTGGTAGTCAGACGAGCCGAGTCAGGATCCAAAGCGAATAGTCAGACCACCCGGAATCAGGAACAAGGTGAACAGCAGAGTCAGGAACAAGCCAGGGGTCAGGAACCAGGAGAGACGTCAGACACCCAGGTAATACACTGTAACAGGAACTCTCGCAAATAGGTCTGAGACAACCCAAGGCCAAAGCATACTGAACATAGGCCCTTTAAATAATAAGTGATCACATCACAATTCTGAGACTGCAACCTGTCTCACATCGATGATGTACACCAGTCTGGCCATAAAAGGGCATGCAGGAAATGAGCAGCATCACACACTATGCACCAGAGTCAGCAAGAGAGGTGAGTAAAATGGCTGCCAACATGGCAAACAAAGCAGGGAAAAAACCCTGGCAGCAGCCTCCTGAGACAATCACGGCTCATTCCACGAGGCCTGTTTCATCTTCTTGGGCTTTCAAAAATGGAGCTTCTGTAGATCAGCTTTGCAAGGCTGCGACTTGGTCATCTTTGCATACTTTTTCTAAATTTAAAATTTTTTATACTTTTGCTTCAGCAGAAGCTTCTTTTTGGAGAAAGGTTCTTTAAGCAGTGGTGCCTTCTGTTTAGGTTAACTGTCTTTTCCCTCCCTTATCATCCGTGTCCTCTAGCTTGGGTATTGGTTCCCAACAGTAATTAAGATGATCCGTGGACTCACCGTGTCATTAGAAAGAAAACATAATTTATTCTTACCTGATAAATGTATTTCTTTCTTGACACGGTGAGTCCACGGCCCGCCCTGTTTTTTAGTCAGTTTGCTTTTCTATAAACTTTAAGCAACTCTGCACCTTAGATTTCTTCCTTTCTCCTTTCCCTTTTGTCGAATGACTGGGGATTGTGGGCAGGGGGAGTGGTATTTAACAGCTTTTGCTGTGGTGCTCTTTGCCTCCTCCTGCTGGTCAGGAGTGATATTCCCAACAGTAATTAAGATGATCCGTGTACTCACCGTGTCAAGAAATAAATACATTTATCAGGTAAGAATAAATTATGTTTTTTTCGTTAATTTCTTTGGTGTTGTGATGACTGGCATATTTTCTTTCTTTTATGTCTTGAAATTGCATATACCTTATTGCCCCGAGTATAGGCCGCACCCTTAAATGGACATTATACACTAGATTTTTCTTTGCATAAATATTTTGTAGATGATCCTTTGATTTCCTTTCTGGCACAATTGAGATCTGTGCAGTAAATCAATCATTGTTGCAGGAATCTTCCGCCCACCTAGCTCCCCTGTGCATTCAATTTCTGACATAGCACATCTCCTTAGTGAAACCATAGCTCAAAACCCAAAAAGTGAAATTTTGGTTTTTGGAGATTTTAATATTGATTGGCTGACTCCAAAAAATAATAGTTGTTGCTCACTGTTTAAATCTTTACAGCGAACGCAATTAATCTCCTCCCCAACTCGCATAAACATCAAAAGCCATAATCACACCCTGCTCGATTGGATTCTCTCCACTTCTCCCGACCGAATCCAGGAAGCAGGTGTTCTCCCTAACAATTTTAGTGACCACTGCTTAGCAACTAAATCCTCCCCCTGGCGCAGATTATACCTATTCCCAGAACTAGACTCTGCAGTTGATTTCTTTCAGTCTGAACTCCTACAAGTTTGGAAATTACACGCCCAGCTTCGTAAGGTGATAATAAAAGGAGCACACTTGAATTGGATCACAGCTGACCTCATTCAAATTTACCAGTTTCGGGATTCATTGTGGTCAAAGTTCAAGCATACTGGCTCTGTGTATATAGACAATGGCGGAATTTATGCACTAAACAAACAAAATTGGCCAAGGCCCAATATTTCTGTGAAAATCTGAACAATAACTTACAAACTCCACGAATTCACTCCCAACCCTCCACTGGACAACCAAATCCTGCAAATCCCCTTAGAAGTAACAAATGCCTTTAACAATTATTCTGTCGGATGCTCCACTACCACCCTGATTGACAAGCTAATAAATGATCGCATTCTGAAACTACTAATGTGGATCAGGCCCCACTAAATCAGCAAAGACCCAATATAGAAAAGTTCAATTTCTCTTGTTAAGTGTATTCAGTCCACGGGTCATCCATTACTTATGGGATTATATCTCCTTCCCAACAGGAAGTTGCAAAAGGATCACCCAAGCAGAGCTGCTATATAGCTCCTCCCCTCACATGTCATATCCAGTAATTCTCTTGCAACTCAACTAGATAGGTCGTTGTGAGAGGTCTGTGGAGTTTTTTATACTTAGTTTATTTCTTCAATCAAAAGTTTGTTATTTTAAATGGCACCGGAGTGTGCTGTTTGTTCTCAGGCAGTATTTAGAAGAAGAATCTGCCTGCGTTTTCTATGATCTTAGCAGAAGTAACTAAGATCCACTGGCTGTTCTCGCACATTCTGAGGAGTGGGGTAACTTTCAGAAAGGGAATAGCATGTGGGGAATCCTGCAAACAAGGTATGTGCAGTAAATTATTTTTCGAAGGAATGGAATTGACTAAGAAAATACTGCTGATACCGATGTAATGTAAGTACAGCCTTAAATGCAGCAGCGACTGGTATCAGGCTGATAAATGTATGTAGAATAAGTAATTTTCTAAGGAATGGAATTTGACTAAGAAAATACTGTTAATACTGAAGTATTGTATAAGCCTTAACTGCAGTAGAAGCGACTGGTAGCAGGCTTATTAATAACACTACCTAACTTTTAAAGTGTATGGTTAAAACGTTTACTGGCATGTTATTCGTTTTTTGTGAGGTACTTTGGTGATAAATCTTTTGGGGCATGATTTTCCACATGGCTGTTGTTTATTTCTACATAGAAACGGTTAACTGAGGTTTCCCACTGTTGTAATAGGAGTGGGAGGAGCCTATTTTAGCGCTTTTTTGCTCAGTAATAATTCAGTTTCAGTCTTCCTGCTTCTTCCTCCTTGATCCAGGACGTCTCTAGAGAGCTCAGGGGTCTTCAAAAGTCATTTTGAGGGAGGTAATCAGTCACAGCAGACCTGTGACTGTGTGTTTGACTGTGATAAAAACGTTAATTGTTAAATTGATTATCCGTTTTTGGGTATTAAGGGGTTAATCATCCATTTGCTAGTGGGTGCAATACTTTGCTAACTTAATACATTTACTGTGAAAATTTGGTTCCTATAACTGATTTGGTTCATTGTTATTTCAACTGTGACGTTTTTTTGTGCTTCTTAAAGGCGCAGTAGCGTTTTTTATATTGCTTGTAAATTTATTTGAAAGGATTTTCCAAGCTTGCTAGTCTCATTGCGAGTCTGTTTAAACATGTCTGACACAGATGAATCTGTTTGTTCACTATGTTTAAAGGCCAATGTGGAGCCCCACAGAAATATGTGTACTAAATGTATTGATGTCACTTTGAATAAAAGTCAATCTATATCTGTAAAGAAATTATCACCAGACAACGAGGGGGAAGTTATGCCGACTAACTCTCCTCACGTGTCAGTACCTTCGCCTCCCGCTCAGGAGGCGCGTGATATTGTGGCGCCAAGTGCATCAGAGAGGCCCATACAAATCACTTTGCAAGACATGGCTGCTGTTATGACAGAGGTATTATCTAAATTGCCTGAATTAAGAGGCAAGCGCGATAGCTCTGGGTTAAGGACAGAGCGCGCTGATGATGTGAGAGCCATGTCTGATACTGTGTCACAATTTGCAGAACATGAGGACGGAGAGCTTCATTCTGTGGGTGACGGATCTGATCCAGGGAGACCGGATTCAGAGATATCTAATTTTAAATTTAAGCTTGAAAACCTCCGCGTATTGCTAGGGAAGGTATTAGCGGCTCTGAATGATTGTAACACGGTTTCAATTCCAGAGAAAGTATGTAGGTTGGATAGATACTTTGCGGTACCGGTGTGTACTGGCGTTTTTCCTATACCTAAAAGGCTTACAGAAATTATTAGCAAGGAGTGGGATAGACCCGGTGTGCCCTTTTCCCCACCTCCGATATTTAGAAAAATATTCCCAATAAACGCCACCACACGAGACTTATGGCAGACGGTCCCTAAGGTGGAGGGAGCAGTTTCTACTTTAGCTAAACGTACCACTATCCCGGTGGAGGATAGTTGTGCTTTTTCGGATCCAATGGATAAAAAATTAGAAGGTTACCTTAAGAAAATGTTTGTTCAACAAGGTTTTATCTTACAGCCCCTTGCATGCATTGCGCCTGTCACTGCTGCTGCAGCATTCTGGTTTGAGTCTCTGGAAGAGGCCATTCGCACAGCTGCATTGGATGAGATTATGGCCAAGCTTAAAGCACTTAAGCTAGCTAATGCATTTGTTTCTGATGCCGTTGTACATTTAACCAAACTAACGGCTAAGAACTCCGGATTCGCCATCCAGGCGCGCAGAGCTCTATGGCTTAAATCCTGGTCAGCTGACGTGACTTCTAAATCTAAATTGCTTAATATTCCTTTCAAAGGGCAGACCTTATTCGGGCCCGGCTTGAAAGAAATTATTGCTGACATTACTGGGGGTAAGGGTCATACTCTTCCTCAGGACAGGGCCAAATCAAAGGCCAAACAGTCTAATTTTCGTGCCTTTCGTATCTTCAAGGCAGGAGCAGCATCAACTTCCTCCGCTCCAAAACAGGAAGGACCTGTTGCTCGTTACAGACAGGGCTGGAAAACTAACCAGCCCTGGAACAAGGGCAAGCAGGCCAGAAAGCCTACTTCTGCCCCTAAGACAGCATGAAGAGAGGGCCCCCTATCCGGAAACGGATCTAGTGGTTGCAGACTATCTCTCTTCGCCCAGGCTTGGGCAAGAGATGTCCAGGATCCCTGGGCGTTGGAGATCATATCTCAGGGATATCTTCTGGACTTCAAAGCATCTCCTCCACAAGGGAGATTTCATCTTTCAAGGTTATCAGCAAACCAAATAAAGAAAGAGGCATTTCTACGCTGTGTGCAAGACCTCTTAGTAATGGGGGTGATCCACCCAGTTCCGCGGACGGAACAAGGGCAAGGGTTTTACTCAAATCTGTTTGTGGTTCCCAAGAAAGAGGGAACCTTCAGACCAATCTTGGACCTAAAAATCTTAAACAAATTCCTATGAGTTCCATCATTCAAAATGGAAACTATTCGAACCATCCTACCCATGATCCAAGAGGGTCAATACATGACTACGGTAGACTTAAAGGATGCCTACCTTCATATACCGACTCACAAAGATCATTATCGGTACCTAAGATTTGCCTTTCTAGACAGGCATTACCAGTTTGTAGCTCTTCCCTTCGGGTTGGTTACGGCCCCGAGAATCTTTACAAAAGTTCTGGGCTCACTTCTGGCGGTTCTAAGACCGCGAGGCATAGCGGTGGCTCCGTATCTAGACGACATCCTGATACAGGCGTCAAGCTTTCAAATGGCCAAGTCTCATACAGAGATAGTTCTGGCATTTCTGAGGTCGCATGGGTGGAAGGTGAACGTGGAAAAGAGTTCTCTATCACCACTCACAAGAGTCTCCTTTCTAGGGACTCATAGATTCTGTAGAGATGAAAATTTACCTGACGGAGTCCAGGTTATCAAAGCTTCTAAATGCTTGCCGTGTCCTTCATTCCATTCCACGCCCGTCAGTGGCTCAGTGCATGGAAGTAATCGGCTTAATGGTAGCGGCAATGGACATAGTGCCATTTGCGCGCCTGCATCTCAGACCGCTGCAATTATGCATGCTAAGTCAGTGGAATGGGGATTATTCAGATTTGTCCCCTCTGCTAAGTCTGGACCAAGAGACCAGAGATTCTCTTCTCTGGTGGCTTTCTCGGGTCCATCTGTCCAAAGGTATGACTTTTCGCAGGCCAGATTGGACGATTATAACAACAGATGCCAGCCTTCTAGGTTGGTGCGCAGTCTGGAACTCCCTGAAGGCTCAGGGATTATGGACTCAGGAGGAGAAACTCCTCCCAATAAATATTCTGGAGTTGAGAGCAATACTCAATGCTCTTCTAGCTTGGCCTCAGTTAGCAACACTGAGGTTCATCAGATTTCAGTCGGACAACATCACGACTGTGGCTTACATCAACCATCAAGGGGGAACCAGGAGTTCCCTAGCAATGTTGGAAGTCTCAAAGATAATTCGCTGGGCAGAGTCTCACTCTTGCCACCTGTCAGCGATCTACATCCCAGGCGTGGAGAACTGGGAGGCGGATTTTCTAAGTCGCCAGACTTTTCATCCGGGGGAGTGGGAACTTCATCCGGAGGTCTTCGCTCAACTGATTCATCGTTGGGGCAAACCAGATCTGGATCTCATGGCATCTCGCCAGAATGCCAAGCTTCCTTGTTACGGATCCAGGTCCAGGGACCCGGGAGCGGTGCTGATAGATGCTCTGACAGCCCCTTGGGTCTTCAACATGGCTTATGTGTTTCCACCATTTCCGATGCTTCCTCGACTGATTGCCAAGATCAAACAGGAGAGAGCATCAGTGATTCTGATAGCGCCTGCGTGGCCACGCAGGACCTGGTATGCAGACCTAGTGGAGATGTCGTCCTGTCCACCATGGTCTCTGCCTCTGAGGCAGGACCTTCTAATTCAGGGTCCTTTCAACCATCCAAATCTAATTTCTCTGAGGCTGACTGCATGGAGATTGAACGCTTGATTCTATCAAAGCGTGGCTTCTCGGAGTCGGTTATTGATACCTTAATACAGGCTCGGAAACCTGTTACCAGAAAAATTTACCATAAAATATGGCGGAAATATTTATATTGGTGCGAATCCAAGAGTTACTCATGGAGTAAGGTTAGGATTCCTAGGATACTGTCTTTTCTACAAGAGGGTTTAGAAAAGGGCTTATCTGCTAGTTCGTTAAAGGGACAGATTTCTGCTCTGTCTATTCTTCTACACAAACGTCTGGCAGAAGTTCCAGACGTTCAGGCTTTTTGTCAGGCTTTGGCTAGGATTAAGCCTGTGTTTAAGACTGTTGCTCCGCCGTGGAGTTTAAACTTAGTTCTTAAAGTTCTTCAAGGTGTTCCGTTTGAACCCCTTCATTCCATTGATATTAAGCTGTTATCTTGGAAAGTTCTGTTTTTGATGGCTATTTCCTCGGCTCGAAGAGTCTCGGAGTTATCTGCCTTACATTGTGATTCTCCTTATCTGATTTTCCATTCAGACAAGGTAGTTCTGCGTACTAAACCTGGGTTCTTACCTAAGGTAGTTTCTAACAGGAATATCAATCAAGAGATTGTTGTTCCATCATTGTGTCCTAACCCTTCTTCAAAGAAGGAATGACTTTTGCACATTCTGGACGTAGTCCGTGCTCTGAAGTTCTATTTGCAGGCAACTAAAGATTTTCGTCAAACTTCTTCCCTGTTTGTCGTTTACTATGGACAGAGGAGAGGTCAAAAAGCTTCGGCTACCTCTCTTCTCCTTTTGGCTTCGTAACATAATATGTTTAGCCTATGAGACTGCTGGACAGCAGCCTCCTGAAAGAATTACAGCTCATTCCACTAGAGCTGTGGCTTCCACCTGGGCCTTTAAGAATGAGGCCTCTGTTGAACAGATTTGCAAGGCTGCAACTTGGTCTTCACTTCACACTTTTTCAAAATTTTACAAATTTGACACTTTTGCTTCTTCAGAGGCTGTTTTTGGGAGAAAGGTTCTACAGGCAGTGGTTCCTTCCGTTTAAAGTTCCTGCCTTGTCCCTCCCATCATCCGTGTACTTTAGCTTTGGTATTGGTATCCCATAAGTAATGGATGACCCGTGGACTGAATACACTTAACAAGAGAAAACATAATTTATGCTTACCTGATAAATTTATTTCTCTTGTAGTGTATTCAGTCCACGGCCCGCCCTGTCTTTTAAGTCAGATCTAAATTTTAATTCAAACTCCAGTCACCACTGCACCCTATGGTTTCTCCTTTCTTGTCTTGTTTCGGTCGAATGACTGGATATGACATGTGAGGGGAGGAGCTATATAGCAGCTCTGCTTGGGTGATCCTCTTGCAACTTCCTGTTGCGAAGGAGATATAATCCCATAAGTAATGGATGACCCATGGACTGAATACACTACAAGAGAAATAAATTTATCAGGTAAGCATAAATTATGTTTTTAGACATGTACCCATCAATGTCATTAAGAAACACCTTAATAATCTAAAAATGAAAACCAGTCTGGACCTGATCAAATCCCAGCAATGCTGTTGAAGCTCAGTGTGCCGGCAATTGCTAAACCTGTCACAACCCTAATTAACGAATCCTTGGTGTCTGGATACATACCCAAACTTTGGAAGACTGCAAGGATAGTGCATATCTATAAAAGTGGGGAGTTAACCTTAGTTTCTAACTATCGCCCTATATCATTGCTCCCAGTATTGTCAATAATCTTAGAAAAATTCGTCCATATGCAATTATGTATTACTAACAATCTAACTATCTGACCCCTGATCAATCAGGTTTTCGCCCGAATCACTCCACTACATCTGCCCTCCTAAAAGTTTGCAACGACATCCAAACTGGCATGGAACAATGGCATGGAGCCATTTTCCTTGATTTTGCAAAGGCCTTTGACACAGTAGACCACAAAATGCTACTGCTGAAAATAAAAACTCAGGTATAGCTGATCGTCAGTTAACCTGGTTTCGATCATATGTATTGGAGCGATCACAATATGTCTCCATTTCTGACAGCGACTCCCTCCCTCTCCTAGTCATGTGTGGTGTTCCCCAAGGTTCCATTCTCGGTCCCCTACTATTCACATTATTTATAAATGATCTGCCTAATGTCTGCATATCCTCAACTGTACACATGTACGCAAATGACACGGTAATCTATGCAAACAATTCCGATCTGCCGCAGCTTGAAGTAGTGCTCCAAGACCAGTTCACAGAGGTAGAAAAGTGGATCTCAAAAAACAAACTCTTCCTAAACACTGACAAAACTATCACATTGATCTTTGGAACGGGGCCTAAATTACACAAATTACAAAATTCCCATCTACGCATCAAAACAAAATCAAATTGCACACTGACCACAGTCCACTCTTTCAAATACTTGGGTATGTTGTTAGACCCCAATCTATCTTTTGGCCTCCACATAGAAAAACTTGCATCTAAACTTTATCCAAAACTAGGTGCCCTGTACAGAAACAAGTCCTGCCTCAGCCCTACAGTAAAGAAAGATTGTACAGCAAATGCTGATGCCTATCATGGATTATGGGGACGTAGTATATGTGTTACAGTTAAAGTGCAGAATCAGTTAATGTGCACATTACCTAGTTAATCTTCACTGATTTGCTCAGTTAAAGTGCAGAATCTGCACTTTACCTAGGTAATGTACACATTAACTGCTTCCGTGTAGTTAAAGTGAGAAAAGTTTGTTTCTCTCATGTAAACTGTTTATTGAAAAAGAAGCCGAAGAATGTTCCAATTTTGGCCGAGGACAGATACGCTCCAGAGTGCTCTGTTCTAATCAGAGCCTCGGGTGCCACAACTGCCTCTGGGAACCTTACCATGGGTCCCAGCCCGCACTTTTTGAAATTCTCTGTCTGGGAAATTATCTATCGAATCTATCTATGTAATTCAAAGTGTCACCAATTTTTAGACTGCACAAATAAGTAAGCAATTGCAAATTCATTTCCTATATCAAATCTAAAAACTGCAATAAAATAATTTGTGACTGCAAATTCATTTCCTAGATCTAATATTTTAAACCGTTTGATTGTTTGTATTATATTTTTTAATTGTTATAGTTGAGTTTAACGAAATAAATAAAGAACATGATGTTAAATAATAGTTGAGTTTAACGAAATAAATAAAGAACAGAATGTTCCGATTTCGGCCAAGGACAGATACGCTCCAGAGTGCTCTGTTCTAATCAGAGCCTTGGGTGCCGCAACTGCCTCTGGGAACCTTACCATGGGTCCCAGCCCGCACGTCTTGAAATTATCTATCTATCTATCTATCTATCGAATCCATCTATTTATTATAGATTCGATAGATAGATAATTTCCCAGACAGAGAATTTCAAGACGTGCGGGCTGTGACCCATGGTAAGGTTCCCAGAGGCAGTTGCGGCGCCCGAGGCTCTGATTAGAACAGAGCACTCTGGAGCGTATCTGCCCTCGGCCGAAATCGGAACATTTTGTTCTTAATTTATTTAGTTAAACTCAAATATTATTTAACATCATGTTCTTTATTTATTTCGTTAAACTCAACTATAACAATTAAAAAAATATAATACAAACAATCAAACGGTTTAAAATATTAGATCTAGGAAATTAATTTGCAGTCACAAATTGTGTCTGGAGCGTATATGCCCTCAGCCGAAATCGGAACATTCTGTTCTTTATTTATTACATTCTTTTGCTTCTTTTCAATAAACAGTTTACATGAGAGAAACAAACTTTTCTAAAAAGCTAAAATGCTTTTTTTTTTTGCACTTTAACTAGTGCCTAGTAGGTAATGTGCAGATTACCTAGGTAATGTGAGAAATGAAACAATTTTTCTGCACTTTAGCTGATCACCCTAGTTAATCTGCACATTAACTGATTTCTGCACTTTAACTGTAACATATGCACCTGCACCGCAAATTCACCTTAATAAACTTAATACATTGTATAACTCGTTCTGCCGCTTTGTGCTACAATGTAACTATAGTTCCCACCATTGTGACATGCTAAAAGAACTAAACTGGCTGTCGCTGGAATCCAGACGCACCCTCCATCTTTCCTGCCTTGTGTTTAAGAGCCTTTCTGGGAAACTCCCTCCGTACCTGAGCAGAATGCTCTCCCCGGCTATTCCCACCTCCTATAACCTCTGATCCAATACCAGCACATTATTTAGCTTGCCTCAATACAAAAAGAAAGCAGCTTGATCTTCCTTTTATTACAGAGCACCACAATTATAGAACAACCTCACACACACTTTCAAACCTTCCCCAAGCCTAATATCCTTTAAGCGATCCCTCTCTTCATATCTCAAAACAGAATGCACCTGTCATGGTTGATTATATATTTCCTACCTGTTCTATGTTAAATTTTTGCATATATTGTGTATTATTATTGTTTTTGTATTTTATTGTACCCTATTGTATCAATGCAATGTTTTGTGGACCCAGGACATACTTGAAAACTAGAAAAATCTCTATGTATCCTTCCTGGTAAAATATTTTATAAATAAATATAGCCCATACAGTTTATTTTATTTTTTTAATGGATAGTTTTGCTTATTGTTAAATAATGTTGCTCTGATTTTCAGACTCCTAACCAAGCCCCAAAGTTTTAGGAGAATACCAACGTTTACCTACTGTTTGTGTAAAGGGTCTTTTCATATGCAAAGGAAGGGGGAAGGGGGGGTGTCTGCTATTTCCCACTTGCAGTGGGTGTTTTAGTAACCTTTTAAACAGAGCTAAACTGGAAGCTTCTTTTTTATTTTATACTTTATTTTAAATCCAACAGTGTATACAACTTAGGCTGCTCACATTTGCTCTGTCAAAACACCTTGCAGGGTGTCTATCTGCATCCAAACATATGATAAATCAAAAAACACTGAAAAGTATAGGCATGCTCATGACACTGAGCATTTACAATATAACACAGACGCGTCTTCTGGACACTATTCTAGCTACGATACAATACAATTCCTTATTGCCTCCCATTTAACAACAAAACAGAGCATAGCATAGAAATCCTTATTTGACGGAACAAACCATAAAGATCCTTATGGCCAAAACAAAATAGAATTATATGCTGAAATTCAAGTTTCAATCAAAATACACTTAGAATACGCTGTTGGAGTGTTTTATATATTATTTAAAACAAAAATCAACCAAAACAAAACAAACTGGAAGCTTCTAAGTAAGTTTTTAAACGGTTTTAAACTGGATTTTTATATCAGTATCTGTGCATATTATTCTTTATAGTAGTGTCTGTTACATGCAGTTCTATGACAATTGGTGTATACTGTCCCTTAAAAGTTTGGTGCTGTGATGGTTCCCTAGTCAAATACATGGACAATGTGTGACACAGTGCCCTCTATTGGTTGCAAGTTCACCAGCAAAATGTGTATTGTAGAGAGAGGACTCCTTTGCATTTTAGCCCTATGCAAATATATGCAAACAGATGGCTATTATTGTTACTGTTCAAAACCACCTGAATCCTCCATCCTGTTGGCAAAGTTATATTTCCTTATTATATTGTTTCCTATATGTTTTTCTATGTGTATGTTTTATGGAGTGTGTGTCACCATAAGCTTACTGGTGTGTTTGTAGAAGCTAGTCCTGGGTGTAATAAATCATTGGTTGTAGTTCCTTTTAGAGTGGTTGGTTTGGTCTGATTCTTTCAGAAATACCAGTAGAGGTTCTGGTCCTGCCTTCTGGCTGCACCCTTTCCCTGTAGGAGAGATCTGCTACAGAGTCTGTGGATCTGTAAGAAAAGAGTTAGCCTTGTGAGCCACAATTGTCTTTTTACAGACAGTGCAGGGAAAGGGATCAGTAGCTACCTGGAGTGTGGCAGAGGGGATGTTACCTGCCTGAAAGGAACAGCGATGCAGAGGGATCTATTTCTGCGTAGAACAAGCAACGAGGCAGAGGGGACGCTACTTGCCTGGAAAAAGCAGTGGGGCAGAGGGATCTATTCCTGCCTAGAAGCAGTCAGACAGAGGGGACAATACTTCCAGGAGAGAGCTGCAGGGCAGAGGGGACGCAACGTGCCTGGGAGCCCACTAAGACCAGCCCAGCTGGGGGAGATACAGATACCCCGGTCTCAGCATTGATAGCTCTGGTCCCACTATCCGGGTGCCGTCCCTAGGTTTGGACAGAGGAAGGGAGACCCCTAATGGAGCTTCCGCTACATTTGGTGGCAGCCGTGCGATCATCCCTTTTGCACAGGGTAGGTCCAAACCACCACTAGGATCTAATCTCCATTGGGAGATCCTTCATGAGTGCCAGTTGGACAGTGGATGGAGCAGCTGTACAGGTTCCTGAAGAAAATCACCCTTAAGGATTTGTTTGAAGCCTGAGGACGATCTACCAGTAAGAAACCCAAAGCTACCCTAATTGTTGAACTCAAGGAAGGTGACCAGTCTCGCTCTCTGCCTTTGGACACCCATGGTGGGTCAGATTTTCAGTGGGAACTCCGAGCACAATTGGCCACCTAGGAAACCATTCATTGAATTATGGCTGATGTGACTGCCATGCAGCAGGCAGAGAGAGAGAGAGAGTATAAGCTCTGCATACAGTATCGTCTAGGAAACGAGGCCTCTCTTTGCCAGAGGGGCAATGAAGGAACGAAGAAGCTGCCATTTGCTGCATTTAAAACTTTTAACGAAGGGGACAATGATGAATACCTGCAGGATTTTGAGAGGCAGTGTACACTACAAGGTTTTGCCTCCACAGACTGGGTTACTTTTTGGCTAGTAAGTTGACGGGGAGGGCAGCTGAAGCTTAAAGAGCAGTTCCTGATGATGATAGCCTGGAGTACAGCTGGGTAGAAGAAAGATTGCTGGCTCGTTATGCCATTACCCCATAGGCCTACCGCAGAACATTCAGAGATCTGCAGAAAAAGGAATGTGAATTGGACCTACCGGATGCACCGGGCTACATCCAACTGGATGCATTGGTGCAAGACAACTACCGTGAAAAAACGCACTACAGCTGCTACTTCTGGAGCTATTTTACAATTACACAACTCCAGAGGTTGGAGACTGGGTCAGAGACAGGAGACCACTAACTGTTGGGGAAGCAGGCATGTGGAGCGATCTGTTCGCCGAGAAATACCCCGACCCATGGTTCCTCAATCAGCACCACCCCTTCCGCAATAGGCATTTCTCCCTAACACACCCCTAGCAACCCCAAACAGAGGTTCTAGGCCCCGGTACTATGGTTGCAAGTAGATCGGCCACATCCAGAGAAACTGCACACAAGGTAAACCCCGGCAGGTTTATAAGGAATGTAACAAAGCATGCAAAAAAGCAATCAAATTAGCCAAAATTGAAATGAAAGATTAATTGCAAAGGATTCAAAGTCTAACCCTAAAAGGTTCTTTAAGTACATGAATAGCAAAAAATCTTAGGACAATATAGATTTCTTATCCTGTGATAGAAAAGATCCCTTTCCACCTGTAACTGTAGCAATGATAGAATCCAGTCCCGGACCAAACAGAGACTTGCCCTTAAAGGGCAAAGCTAAAAGTCGAGACTTAGTCATGTTGTCCACAGACCATGATTTAAGCCACAATACCCACCTAGCCATAACTGCAAAGAATGCGCTCTTAGCATTGATGCAAATAATTTGTAGGATAGCATGGTTGATAATGGTATTTGCCAGCTTCAGGAATTGAATATGATCCTAGATCTCCTCCAGAGGAGTTTCCACTGTAATCAATTCCCCTAAGGATTCACACCAAAACTTGGCTGCTCCCTTAACAGCAGCTATTCCAAATGCTGGGTGAAACAGGGCTCCAGACTGAAGAAACAATCGCCTGAGATGTCCCTCAAGCCTTCTGTCTAAAGGATCTGTAAACTATGTGCTTGGATAGTAGTGCGCTTTTCCAATGTAGAGATTGCACCATCTACCTTTGGAACGTTGTTCCAAACCTCTGCATGGTTAACTGGAACTGGGAACATTCTCTCAATGGCCGCCGAAGGAGAAAAGGGGGTCCCCGGCTTCTCCTATTCCTTAGAGATAATTTCTGCAATCACTGCTGGCACCGGAAAGACATCTGGGACCCTAGGCCTGAGTCTAAACACAGATTCTAGTTTCTGAACCTGGTCCTCCTCGGACAGCTTAGCCGCCAGCACTCCAAGAGTAGACAGTACCTTCTTCAACAGGAGCCTAAGCTGCTCCTCTTTCAGCCTAATCCTCCCTTCTTCTGAGTCCTCTTCCAACTCCCCATCTGATTGATCAAAGGAAGACATTTCCCCTTCAGAACTAACTAAAGGGTTATCTTCAGAAGGCTGCCCAAAACTATTGGTCGTGGTCTCCGCCACCGCACCAGGACTAGGTGTTGGAGAACAATGCTTAAAGGGACAATGAACCCAAAGTTTTTTTCTTTCATGATTCAAAAAGAGTATGAAATTTCTTTTCTAAGATATGGTGAGTTCACAACATCAACAATTGCTAGTGGGATTATCTCTCCTGACCAGCAGAAGCTGTTAAGTGTCACGCCCCTACCCCAGTCATTCTCTTTGCCTCTGTCAATGGAGGAGGTGAAGTTTTGGTGTCTGAAGAAATGAAATCCTTTTTTGGGATAGTTTTCCCTGCAAGCAAGGATTTGGGTATAACTATAGTCCACGTCAATCTCTGCTGCAGAGTAGTGGTGGCTTTTAAGCAGTTAGGAAGGTGTAAGGTGGTGCTTACTTTGTTTCCTAACATATTGCTGCCCTAAGTATAGAAATCTTTTTTCTACAGGTCTCTGTAAGGAGTTTGTTTCCTTTCACGCCTTGTGAGCTGTCTTCCTGCCGGACAGCTAGACTGCAGGTAAGTGCTTTTTTGTCTTCTAGGTATAGGAGACTTTGCACTTTAGAGGATTTATTATTTATATTCTGCAGTTTTCTTTATATTATTTAGTAATCCTTTAAATAGGATTCGATAGGCACTATGTGATTTGGGGATTGCACTGTGTTCTTTTTTGGACCGGGTGCTGCTAGATCTAATGTCGGCAAATGTTTTGCTTTGTTTATGTTAGTAACGGTTGTTGCTATGTCTCTTTCGGATTGGGCGCCTTTTTTTGTCTGCGTTTTTCCGGATGTGTTGGTCATGTGATCCTTGTGTTTCCGTTATACGGAATGGATCGGCGTCTCTGTGTTGTTTCTGCAGTCTGTCGCAGTGTATGTGCAGTTGCGTGTCCATCTCTGTGTCCTTTTTCAAGTCTCCAGGAGTTGCGGTTCTCAAGTTTTAGATTTTTTTATGACGTTTTTTGTTTTTAGGTCTCTCTTAAAGTGACAGTTGTTCTTTATTTAAATTATTTTTTTCCGTTTTTCCTGGGGCTGATTTTTCTATGCTATGGACATAGATATTGATGATATTGTTTTTAATAAATGCTTATTATGTTTAGAGGCGCAAATTGTTTCTCCTTTGCAAATTTGTACTACTTGTTTAACTAGAATGCTACAATGTAAAGAAAAATGATTGCCCTAATGTCTCTCAGGATGATGCTGTTCAGGCAATGCTGCAGCCTTCTCCTCAAACATCCCAAGCCTCTATGGCATCACATGCAGTGCCCTGCGGTTCCTCTTAACCTCCTTTTGGGGTATATTTGCCTGCAGATTTCGCCGCACAGATATCTTCCGCGGTATCTGCATCTTTATCTGCTTTTCCTGTTTTCTGGAAAACGCAAGAGGAAAACTAAACACTTAATATATAGTTCCTTTTGAGGGTAAAATCTCTGATTCTGACAGTGTTAATATTTTGTCTGAGGTGGAAGAAGTAAGCTTTAGGTTTAAGCTTGAACACCTTCATGGTTTATTATAGGAGGTATTGGCTACTTTTGGATGATTCTGACTCTCATGTTGTGGTTAACCCTAAGAAATCTAGTAGACTTAATAGATTCTATGATGTCTCTTCCTCTGTTGAAGTGTTACCTGTTCCAGATCGTGTGACGAAGATTATTGCGCAGGAATGGGAAAAAACATGGATTCCTTTCTTCCTGTTTTCAGTTTTTAAGAAGTTGTTTCCTGTTGTTGAATTTATTAAAGATTCTTGGCGCATGGTGCCTAAAGTAGAAGGGGCTATTTCTTCTCTGGCTAAGAGAACTACGATCCCTATAGAGAATAGTTGCTCTTTTAAGGATCCAATGGATAAGAAGCTGTAGGTATATTTGAAGAAGATGTATGTGCATCAGGGTCTTCAAATGCAACTTGCAGTTTGTATTGCCACAGTGACAAGTGCAGCATCTTATTGGTGTGGTGCTTTGTCTGAATATATTTTAGAGGAAACTTTGTTGGAGGAAATTCAGGATAGGATTAAGGCTCTTAAGCTAGCCAATTGTTTTATTTCTGATGCTAACATGCAAGTTATTAAATTGTGGGCCAAGATGTCTGATATCTCTGTCTTGGCTCGCATGGCTTTGTGGCTTAAATCTTGGTCAGCTGATGTTTCCTTCAAGTCTAAGCTTTTGGCACTTCCTTACAAGGGTAAGACTTTGTTTGGGCCTGGACTGGCAGAAATAATATCTTATATTACGGGTGGAAAAGGATCTTTTCTACCGCAAGACAAGATTAGATTTAAAGGACGTCAAAGTAATTTCGCTCCTTTCGTAATTTCAAAGTCAAAAGCCTTCCTCTTCCGCTTCCAAACAGGAGCAATCCAAGTTTTGGAGACCCAGTCAGTCCTTGTAAGATGTAGGATGAATATGAATATCTAAATATGCTTTCCACACAGTATCACAAATAATCGGGATCAATTAATAATGTAATCCCTGTTCTGCTCATATACTGTGGGTCAACAGAGGTTGAATTATACAGTCTCTATGTATAGGAAGCTATGTAGGAATTATAGTTAACCAAATGGCTGTAAATCTTGCAAGAATATAATAGAGGTTACTGTCTCTTTAAAGGGACAGTCTAGGCCAAAATAAACTTTCATGATTCAGATAGAGCATGTAATTTTAAACAATTTTCCAATTTACTTTTATCACCAATTTTGCTTTGTTCTCTTGGTATTCTTAGTTGAAAGCTTAACCTAGGAGGTTCATATGCTAATTTCTTAGACCTTGAAGCCCACCTCTTTCAGATTGCATTTTAACAGTTTTTCACCACTAGAGGGTGTTAGTTCACATATTTCATATAGATAACACTGTGCTCGTGCACGAGAAGTTATCTGGGAGCAGGCACTGATTGGCTAGACTGCAAGTCTGTCAAAAGAACTGAAAAAAGGGGCAGTTTGCAGAGGCTTAGATACAAGATAATCACAGAGGTTAAAAGTATATTATTATAAATGTGTTAGTTATGCAAAACTGGGAAATGGGTAATAAAGGGATTATCTATCTTTTAAAACAATAAACATTCTGGTGTAGACTGTCCCTTTAAGTACGAGTTTTGTAAGATGGATGTTCAATTCATATGTTCATATATCACAAACTGAGACTCAAAAGTTAAAAGTTCATCAGAATAAGTAGCACAGACATAGGATTAAGCTTGATCCTGTTTTGCTTTACAGGTACAGACACAGCAGATGCATTTGAGGAATTATTTAAACAGTATGACTTCAATTAGAATATAGGTCAGGTCAGATAAGTAAATATGTTCAGTAAGTTAAATACAAGCAGGAACTTAGCATAGCAAAATCACAGAGCAGACTGAAATGTGTATTTAGGGAATCTTACTTGAATAGTTGATAGCTGGTGATGTAGATTTTACTTACTGTCTGCAGCTGCTGTAAAGGAGTTGTTTGCTGATGAGCTGGCAGTAACACACCTCAGTTCTGTGACAAATAGGTAACTGTAGACTGACTAGTGCCACAAGTAAATGCAATCCTTATGTGGCAGAGGTTAAGTTCATTAAACAGCAGAGGAATTGAAGTGAAACTTGAGACAAAAGCAGCAGAGAAGACTGGAACATACAAGTATGCAAAGCAGGCAATACTTAGCTTGAAATCTGTGAAAGGAACAGTATGAGCTGCAGCTGCAGTAGTTCCCTTGAAAGGCTTAGAGTTTCTGCAGGATTCTGTAGGCTGAAGATCACACCTGTTGATCCAAATTACTAAGCAAGGTAGGTAAGGGGGAGGAGAGTTTTATAGTGATGAATTAAAGGGACAGAGTATATGCAGCAAACCCATGACAGTCCTGGATCAAGGGAAAGCAATCTAAGAAACCCTCAGCTGAGTCTAAGTCAGCATGATGGGTCGGCCCTTGGTCTGGAGTCGGATCAAGTGGGGGGCAGACTTTCCCTGTTTTGTTAGGAGTGGTTACGAGATGCTGTGGGCATTGCTTCTCATGGTTACAAGATAGAATTAAATTTTCTCCCTCCCAGGGGCAGGTTTCACCTCTCAAGGTTATCTGCAGATCAGGTAAAAAGAGAGGCATTCTTGAACTGCATTTAGGATCTCTTCTCTCTGGGAGTGATTGTTCCAGTAAAGGAACAGGGTCTAGGATTCTATTCAAATCTGTTTGTTGTTCCCAAAAAAGAGGGAACTTTTCATCCCATTTTAGATCTAAAGTGTTCTCAGGGTGCTGTCCTTAAATGGATACCATTCGGTCCATTCTTCCTTTGGTCCAAGAGGGTCAGTTCATGACGACCATAGACCTGAAGGACGCATATCTTCATATCCCTATTTACAGGGATCATCATAAATTTCTGAGATTCGCTTTTCTAGACAAACATTTTCAGTTTGTGGCTCTTCCATTTGGCCTTGCTACAGCTCTCAGAATTTTTTCAAATGTTCTGGGGGCTCTCTTGGCAGTGATCAGGTCTTGGGGAATTGCAGTGGCGCCTTACTTAGACGACATTTTGGTTCAGGTGCCATCTTTTAAACAAGCAAGCTCCCATACAGACATCTTTTTGTCTTTTCTACGTTCCCACGGAGGGAAAGTGAATCTGGGAAAGAGTTCCTTTGTTCCAGCTACAAGGATGGTGTTCTTAGGGACTATAATAGATTTCCTATCTATGAAGATTTTTCTGACGGAGGTCAGGAAATCCAAAATTCTCTCTGTTAGCCTCTCTCTTCAGTCTACTGTTCGGCCATCAGTAGCCCAATGTATGGAGGTGATTGGTTTGATAGTCGCTTGCATGGACATCATTCCCTTTGCTCAATTACATTTGAGAGCTCTGCAATTATGCATGCTCATGCAATGGAAAGGAAACAATTTGGATCTGTCTCAGAGGATAGATCTAGATGTGTCAATGAGAGATTCTCTTCCGTGGTAGTTTTCTCAGGAACATCTGTCTCAGGGCACATGCTTCTGTAGACCTTCTTGTGTGATCATGACCATGGATGTCAGTCTGCTAGGCTGGGGAGCAGTCTGGTAATTTTTAAGGGCGCAGGGATTATGGACTCGGGAGGAGTCTGCTCTTCCCATAAACATCTTGGAGTTGAGAGCGATTTACAAATCTCTGATAACTTGGCCTCAGTTGGCTTTAGCCCAATTTATCAGATTTCAGTCGGACAACATTACCTCAGTGGCTTACATCAACCACCAGGGGAGCAACTCGGAGTTCCTTAGCCATGAGGGAGGTGGCTCGGATTATTCAGTGGGCGGAAATTCACGATTGTTGTCTATCTGCAATGCACATTCCAGGAGTGGACAATTGGGAAGTGGATTTTCTGAGCAGAGAGACATTTCATCCCAGGGAGTGGGCTCTCCATACGGAGGTGTTTTCCAGGTTAATCCGCAAATGGGGGGTGCCGGAGTTGGATCTGATGGCGTCTTGGCAGAAGGCCAAGCTTCCAAGGTACGGTTCAAGGTCAAGAGATCCACAGGCAGCTCTGATAGATGCTCTGGCGGTGCCTTGGGGCTTCAGTCTAGTTTATCTGTTTCCTCCGTCATTGCTCGTATAAAACAGGAAAGAGTATCGGTAATTTTAATAGCTCCTGCATGGCCACGCAGGATCTGGTATGCAGACTGTGACAGAAAGCAAGGCCTGGTTATAAATGGAAGATATTTAAGACCAAGCATTGTACATGCTATTTCTCCTATCAGTTAAAACCCCAGGGAGAAAGAGTGTGTATTTGATTATCCCAGACAGCTGTGAAGCTGTCCAGCAGCTAATCACAGGTGTAGCTAATTAGAAGTTGTCAGGGTTTAAATAGCAGCCTCACTTAGGCCTTGAGAGAGTGTTACACAGCTACAGAGGCTGGTGTGTGTGTTTGTTACACTGTGTAAAAGACTTTTGTTCCTGTGAACTGTAAAAGGACATTATTTTTACAAAGCACTTGTGGAATGCTGTGAAGTGCTGGGACACATTTAAAAGTACTTAACTTTGCTGCAGAGGAAGGATTTCCCTCTTTTGAAAATGAACTGCCTGTTTGTTATTGCTGTGAAAAGTAAAGCCTTTTAAACTACAGTGGATTGTCCTGTGCTGCATTTGTGCCCTAGAAGACCGTGGTTAAAAGTGTTTCCTGTTACAAGACCTAGTGAACATGTCATCTCTGCCTCCTTGGAGGCTGTCTCTGAGGAAGAAATTTTCTCACTCAGGGTCCTTTCTTCCATCCAAATCTCATTTGTCTGAAAATGACTGCTTGGAGATTGAACACTTAGTTTTGTCTAAGCGTGGTTTTTCTGAGTCGGTCATTGAGATCATGGTCCAGGCTCGCAAGCCTGTTACTCTGAAAATTTACCATAAGGTATGGCGTAAATACCTTTACTGGTGTGAATCTCAGGGCTACTCTTGAAGTAGGGTTAGGATGCATAGAATTTTGTCTTTTCTCCAGGAAGTTCTGGAGAAGGGGTTGTTAGTCAGTACTCTGAAAGGTCAGATTTCTGCTTTATCTATTATGTTGCATAAGCGTTTGGCAGTTGTGCCAGATGTTCAATCTTTTTGTCAGGCCTTGGTCAGAATCAGGCCTGTGTTTAAGTCGGTTACTCCTCCTTGGAGTCTTAACCTTGTTCTTAAGGTTTTGCAGCAGGCTACGTTTGAGCCAATGTATTATTTCATAGATATTAAATTATCTTGGAAGGTTTTGTTTCTTGTTGCTATTTCTTCTGTGAAGAGAGTTTTGGAACTCTCGGCTTTGCAGTATGATTCTCCTTACCTTATCTTTCATGCAGATAAGGTGGTCCTACGTGCTAGGTTGGGTTTTCTTCCTAAAGTGGTTTCGGTTAGGAATATTAATCAAGAAATCGTTGTTCCTCCTAACTGTGCCAATTCTTCTTCTCATAAGGAACGTCTGTTGCACAACTTGGATGTAGTTCATGCTTTAAAATTTTATTAACAGGCAACTAAGAATTTTCGCCAGTCTTCTGCCCTTTTTATTTGTTTCTCGGGAAAGCGTAAGGGTCAGAAGGCTACTGCTACTTCTCTTTCCTTTTGGTTGAGAAGTATGATTCATTTTTGCTTATGAGACTCCTGAGAGAGTTGCAGCTCATTCCACTAGAGCTGTCTCGTCTTCTTGGGCTTTCAAAAATGAAGCTTCTGTGGAACAGATTTGCAAGGCTGCAACATGGTCCTCTCTGCACACTTTTTCAAAATTTCATAAATTTGATACTTTTGCCTCTTTTGGGAGAAAGGTTCTGCAGGCGGTGGTGCCTTCTGTTTAGGCCTGCCGGTCGTGCCTTCTGTTTAGGCCTGCCGGTCTTGTTTTCCTTCCCTAGTCATCTGTGTCCTCTAGCTTGGGTATTGGTTCCCACTAGTAATTGATGACGTTGTGGACTCACCATATATTAGGAAAGAATACAAAATGTATACTTACCTGATAAATTTCTTTCTTTGCGGATATGATGAGTCCACAACCCCACCCTTATATTTAAGAAGGTTATTTTTGACTAAACCTCAGGCACCTCTACACCTTTGTGTTATTCCTTTTTTCCATTTCCTGAATGACTGGGCATTATGGCTAGGGGAGTGATACTTAACGGCTTTGCTGTGGTGTTCTTTGCCGCCTCCTGCTGGCCAGGAGAGACTCACCATTTCCGGAAATAAATAAATTTGTCAGGTAAGCATAAATTTACTTTTTAAGCAACTTTCTAATTTACTCCTATTATCAATTTTTCTTCTTTCTCTTGCTATCTTTATTTTAAAAGCAGGAATGTAAATCTTAGCAGCCAGCCCATTTAGGTTTAGCACCATGGATAGCGGTTGCTTATTGGAGGCTTACATTTACCCAGCAATAAGCAAGCATAACCCAGGTTCTCAACCAAAAATGGGCCGGCTCCTATGCATCACATTCCTGCTTTTTAAAAAAGATAGCTAGAGAACGAAGAAAAATTGATAATAGGAGTAAATTAGAAAGTTGCTTTAAATTGCATGCTCTATCTGAATCATGAAAGAAAAAAATTTTGGTTTAGTGTCCCTTTAACCCTTCTCTTCCCTGATACCTGTCTAGCGTTCAAGGCAGCAGACACAGACGCTTCTATACGGGCCGTATGTACATCAGGTAGACGGCCCATTTCAAAAATGTTTTTTAAATAATTAACACTTTTGAAATAAATGAATGAACTAAGACTCTATCGGCTAGATTACGAGTTGTACGTTAGCCTTAAAAAGCAGCGTTGAGAGGTCCCAACGCTGCTTTTTAACGCCCGCTGGTATTACGAGTCTTGAAGGTACAGGTGTACCGCTCACTTTTTTGGCCAGACTCGAATATACCGCATTACTTACATCACTTGCGTATCCTCAATCCTTTTCAATGGGACTTGCATAACGCCGGTATTATGAGTCTTCCATAAAGTTAGCGGGACAGCCTCTCCTGTCAAGACTGGTACCGCATTTAAAAGTCAGTAGTTAAGAGTTTTATGGGCTAACGCTGTAGCATAAAACTCTTAACTAAAGTGCTAAAAAGTACACTAACACCCATAAACTACCTATGATCCAATCAGCCAATAGGATTGACCTCGCATTCTATTGCCTGATTGGATCAGCCAATCGGATTGAACTTCAATCCGATTGGCTGATAGCATCAGCAAATCAGATTTTTCCTACCTTAATTCCGTTTGGCTGATATAATCCTATCAGCCAATCGGAATTCGAGGGACGCCATCTTGGATGACGTAATTTAAAGGAACCTTCATTCTTCGTTAGGACTTCGATTGAAGAGGATGCTCCGCGTCGGCTGGATGGAAACTACCTATTAACCCCTAAACCGAGGCCCCCCCACATTGCAAACACTAAAATAAATTTTTTAATCCCTAATCTGCCGGACTGGACATCGCCGCCACTATAAAAATATATTAACCCCTAACCCTCCGCACTCCCGCATCGCAAACACTAGTTAAATATTATTAACCCCTAATCTGCCGCCCACAATGTCGCCGCAACTATATTAAATGTATTAACCCCTAACCCCCCCAACTTAAATATAATTTAAAAAAATCTAAATAAAATAACTACAATTAACTAAATTATTCCTATTTAAAACTAAATACTTACCTATAAAATAAACCCTAAGCTAGCTACAATATAACTAATAGTTACATTGTAGCTAGCTTAGGATTTATTTTTATTTTACAGGCAACTTTGTATTTATTTTAACTAGGTACAATAGTTATTAAATAGTTATTAACTATTTAATAGCTACCTAGTTAAATAAAGTCAAATTTACCTGTAAAATAAAACCTAACCTAAGTTACAATTACACCTAACACTACACTATAATTAAATTAATTCCCTAAACTAAATACAATTAAATACAATTAAATACAATTAGCTAAAGTACGAAAAAAAACCTCACTAAATCACAGAAAATAATAAAATAATTACAAGTTTTTTAAACTTACACCAAATCTAATCCCCCTAATAAAATATAAAAGCCCCCAAAATAATAAAAAGCCCTACCCTATACTAAATTACAAATAGCCCTTAAAAGGGCCTTTTGCGGGACATTGCCCCAAAGTAATCAGCTCTTTTACCTGTAAAAAAAAGTACAATACCCCCCCCCAACATTACAACCCACCACCCACACACCCAACCCTACTCTAAAACCCACCCAATTCCCCCTTAATAAAACCTAACACTAACCCCTTGAAGATCACCCTACCTTGAGAAGTCTTCACCCAACCGGGCAGAAGTCTGCATCTAAGCCGAGAAGAAGAGGTCCTCCAGACTGGCAGAAGTCTTCATCCAGGCGGCATCTTCTATCTTCATCCATCCGGCGCGGAGTGGGTCCATCTTCAAGACATCCGAAGCGGAGCATCCTCTTCAAACGATGTCCAACGGAAGAATGAAGGTTCCTTTAAATGACGTCATCCAAGATGGCGTCCCTTCAATTCCGATTGGCTGATAGAATTCTATCAGCCAATCGGAATTAAGGTAGAAAAAATCCTATTGGCTGATACAATCAGCCAATAGGATTGAAGATCAATCCTATTGGCTGATCCAATTAGCCAATAGAATTGAGCTGGCATTCTATTGGTTGATTGGATTAGGATTTAGGATTAGGATTTTTTCTACCTTAATTCAGATTGGTTGATGGAATTCTATCAGCCAATCGGAATTGAAGGGACGCCATCGTGGATGACGTCATTTAAAGGAACCTTCATTCTTCAGTTGGACGTCATTTGAAGAGGATGCTCCGCGTCAGATGTCTTGAAGATGGAGCCGCTCCGCGCCAGATGGATGAAGATAGAAGATGCCGCCTGGATGAAGACTTCTGCCCGTCTGGAGGACCTCTTCTTCCCGGCTTGGATGAAGACTTCTGCCCGTCTGGAGGACCACTTCGCCCGGCTTCGTTGAGGACTTCAGCCCAGTTGGGTGAAGACTTCTCAAGGTAGGGTGATCTTCAAGGGGTTAGTGTTAGGTTTTATTAAGGGGGTATTGGGTGGGTTTTAGAGTAGGGTTGGGTGTGTGGGTGGTGGGTTTTTATGTTGGGGGGGTATTGTACTTTTTTTTTTTTTTACAGGTAAAAGAGCTGATTACTTTGGGGCAATGCCCCGCAAAAGGCCCTTTTAAGGGCTATTTGTAATTTAGTATAGGGTAGGGCTTTTTATTATTTTGGGAGGCTTTTTTTATTTTATTAGGTGGATTAGATTAGGTGTAATTAGTTTAAAAAACTTGTAATTATTTCTCCAACATTGGTGTGTCCGGTCCACGGCTTCATCCTTACTTGTGGGATATTCTCTTCCCCTACAGGAAATGGCAAAGAGAGCACCCAGCAAGAGCTGTCCATATAGCTCCCCCTCTGGCTCCGCCCCCCAGTCATTCTCTTTGCCGCTCTGAACAAGTAGCATCTCCACGGGGATGGTAAAGAGTATGTGGTGTTAGTTGTAGTTTTTTATTCTTCTATCAAGAGTTTGTTATTTTAAAATAGTGCCGGTTTGTACTATTTACTCTAAAACAGAAAAGGATGAAGAGTTCTGTTTAAAGAGGAGTATGATTTTAGCAGCAGTAACTAAAATCAATTGCTGTTCCCACGCAGGACTGTTGAGCCCAGAGAACTTCAGTTGGGGGGAACAGTTTGCAGACTTTTCTGCTCAAGGTATGATCAGTCATTTTCTTAGACTCATAACAGATTAAGGCTTACAAATGGGCTATACACTGGTTGACACTATTTTGGGCTAAATCGATTGTTTTATTTCATATTTTAATGGCATTTAGAGTGTTTTGTGCACTTAAAAGCACTTTGGGAAAGTTTTTTATCGCCTGGCATTGAGTTAGACGGCTATTTTAGTCAGGAAGGCCCCTTCACTCTGGTATGCAGAGGAAGGAGGCCCCGTTTTCGCGCCTCAATTGCGCAGTTTATTTTCATGGCAGTGCATGCAGCTTCATGTGAGGGGTCCTGTGGCATCCTAAAACGGACTCTGGAAGGTTTATTTCATTGCTGAATAACTCTCAGGGAAGGTAAAAAGCCGCAGCAAGGCTGTGGCTGTGATTGTAGTGTACTAAAATTGTCTAATTGAACAAATAGCTCCGGTTTGCTCATTTTAAGGGTTAAAGTCTTGAAACTTGGTGTGCAATACTTTCAGGGCATTAGGACTCTGGGGTAAAAAATTTTAAAAATCGAACATTGCCTTCATTGTTTTTCAATATATCAGAAATAAAGTGTGCCTGTTTATTATTTAAAGGGACAGTAACGCTTTTCTTTAAAAACGTTTTTATTGCATTATTAGCCTGCCAAATTCTGTCTAACATGTCTATACCTTCAGATGGCTTATGTTCTGTGTGTATGAAAGCCAAGGTGGTTCCCCCAATTAATGTTTGTGCAAATTGTGTCATAGCGTCCAAACAAAGTATGGACAGTACTGCCACATTGAATAAGATTGCCCAAGATGATTCTTCTAATGAAGGTAGTGGGGATAGTTCCTCATCCTCTCCTTCTGTGTCAACACCAGTTTTGCCCGCGCAGGCGATACCTAGTACATCTAGCGCGCCAATGCTTGTTACTATGCAACAGTTAACAGCAGTAATGAATAATTCAATAGCAAATCTGTTATCCAAACTGCCATCCTACCCTAGAAAGCGCGACAGCTCAGTTTTAAATACAGAAGATGAGCAGGTTGGCGCTGAGGACAATTTATCAGTTATACCCTCACATCAATCTGAATTGGCAGTGAGGGAGGGCCTGTCTGAGTGGGAAATTTCTGATTCAGGAAAAGTTTCTCAGCAGGCAGACACTGATGTCGTAAAATTTAAATTTAAGTTAGAACATCTCCGCGCCCTGCTTAAGGAGGTCCTAACTACTCTTGATGACTGTGATTCCTTGGTAATTCCAGAGAAATTGTGCAAGATGGACAAATTCTTAGAGGTCCCAGTGCACGCTGATGCCTTTCCGATACCCAAGCGGGTGGCAGATATAGTGACTAAGGAGTGGGAAAAGCCAGGTATACCTTTTGTTCCACCTCCTATATTCAAGAAAATGTTCCCCATTGTTGACCCCAGAAGGGACGCATGGCAAACGGTTCCTAAGGTTGAGGGGGCAGTGTCAATGTTAGCTAAGCGCACAACTATTCCTATTGAGGACAGTTGCGCTTTTAAAGATCCTATGGATAAAAAATTGGAAGGATTGCTAAAAAAGATATTTGTTCAGCAAGGCTTCCTGCTTCAACCAATCTCGTGCATTATTCCTGTCACCTCGGCAGCGTATTTTTGGTTCGAGGAACTAGAAAATTCGCTCCAAAAAGAGACTCCATATGATGAAGTCATGGACAGAATTCACGCACTAAAGTTGGCTAATTCCTTTATTTTGGATGCCGCTTTCCAATTGGCTAAGTTAGCGGCGAAAAATTCAGGGTTTGCAATAGTGGTGCGCAGAGCGCTTTGGCTAAAATCCTGGTCGGCGGATGTGTCGTCCAAGAATAAATTGCTTAATATTCCTTTCAAGGGTAAGACCCTTTTCGGGCCGGAATTGAAAGAGATTATTTCAGACATTACTGGTGGAAAGGGACATGCCCTCCCACAGGATAGGCCTTTCAAGGCTAAGAACAAATCTAATTTTCGTTCCTTTCGCAATTTCAGGAACGGACCGAATCCTAACTCTGCGGCCTCCAGACAAGAAGGCAACTCTTCCCAGCATAAGCCAGCATGGAAACCATTGCAAGGCTGGAACAAGGGTAAACAGGCCAAGAAGCCTGCTGCTGCTACCAAGACAGCATGAAGGGGTAGCCCCCGATCCGGGACCGGATCTAGTAGGGCGCAGACTTTCTCTCTTCGCTCAGGCTTGGGCAAGAGACGTTCAGGATCCCTGGGCACTAGAAATAGTCTCTCAGGGGTATCTTCTAGAGTTCAAGGAACTTCCTCCAAGGGGAAGGTTCCACATGTCTCGCTTATCTTCAGACCAGATAAAGAGACAGGCATTCTTACATTGCGTAGGAGACCTATTAAAAATGGGAGTGATAAACCCAGTTCCAACAGCGGAACAATGTCTGGGTTTTTACTCAGGATTGGATGAGACTCTTAAGCGCTTGTGCTTAATTACCCAATAAGGAAAGATAGTCTTACTATGTAGTTGGATTCAATGAAATCTATTTATTTTTAGAATTATAAATACATACAATAAAATTTAAAACAATAGAAATTGATTCTTAAAACAAATCTAACTGGTTGGCCAACCATACAGTGGACCTAGATTTGGAGTTTGGCGGTAGCCGTGAAAACCAGCGTTAGAGGCTTCTAACGCTGGTTTTAGGCTACCGCCGGTATTTAGAGTCACTCAAAATAGGGTCTAACGCTCACTTTTCAGCCGCGACTTTTCCATACCGCAGATCCCCTTACGTCAATTGCGTATCCTATCTTTTCAATGGGATCTTCCTAACTCCGGTATTTAGAGTCGTTTCTGAAGTGAGCGTTAGACATCTAACGACAAAACTCCAGCCGCAGGAAAAAAGTCAGTAGTTAAGAGCTTTCTGGGCTAACGCCGGTTCATAAAGCTCTTAACTACTGTACTCTAAAGTACACTAACACCCATAAACTACCTATGTACCCCTAAACCGAGGTCCCCCCACATCGCCGCCACTCGATTAAATTTTTTTAACCCCTAAGCTGCCGACCGCCACCTACGTTATCCTTATGTACCCCTAATCTGCTGCCCCTAACACCGCCGACCCCTGTATTATATTTATTAACCCCTAATCTGCCCCCCACAACGTCGCCGCCAGCTACCTACACTTATTAACCCCTAATCTGCCGTCCGCACGCCGCCGCCAGCTACATTATCCCTATGTACCCCTAATCTGCTGCCCCTAACACCGCCGACCCCTGTATTATATTTATTAACCCCTAATCTGCCCCCCACAACGTCGCCGCCAGCTACCTACACTTATTAACCCCTAATCTGCCGAGCGGACCTGAGCGCTACTATAATAAAGTTATTAACCCCTAATCCGCCTCACTAACCCTATAATAAATAGTATTAACCCCTAATCTGCCCTCCCTAACATCGCCGACACCTAACTTCAATTATTAACCCCTAATCTGCCGACCGGAGCTCACCACTATTCTAATAAATGTATTAACCCCTAAAGCTAACTCTAACCCTAACACTAACACCCCCCTAAGTTAAATATAATTTAAATCTAACGAAATAAATTAACTCTTATTAAATAAATTATTCCTATTTAAAGGTAAATACTTACCTGTAAAATAAATCCTAATATAGCTACAATATAAATTATATTTATATTATAGCTATTTTAGGATTAATATTTATTTTACAGGTAACTTTGTATTTATTTTAACCAGGTACAATAGCTATTAAATAGTTAAGAACTATTTAATAGCTAAAATAGTTAAAATAATTACAAATTTACCTGTAAAAGAAATCCTAAACTAAGTTACAATTAAAACTAACACTATACTATCAATAAATTAATTAAATAAACTACCTACAATTACCTACAATTAACCTAACACTACACTATCAATAAATTAATTAAATACAATTGCTACAAATAAATACAATTAAATAAACTTGCTAAAGTACAAAAAATAAAAAAGAACTAAGTTACAAAAAATAATAAAATATCTACAAACATAAGAAAAATATTACAACAATTGTAAACTAATTACACCTACTCTAAGCCCCCTAATAAAACAACAAAGCCCCCCAAAATAAAAAATGCCCTAACCTATTCTAAATTACTAAAGTTAAAAGCTCTTTTACCTTACCAGCCCTGAACAGGGCCCTTTGCGGGGCATGCCCCAAGAAGTTCAGCTCTTTTGCCTGTAAAAAAAAAACATACAATACCCCCCCCCAACATTACAACCCACCACCCACATACCCCTAATCTAACCCAAACCCCCCTTAAATAAACCTAACACTAAGCCCCTGAAGATCATCCTACCTTGTCTTCACCTCACCAGGTATCACCGATCCGTCCTGGCTCCAAAATCTTCATCCAACCCAAGCGGGGGTTGGCGATCCATCATCCGGTGCCTGAAGAGGTCCAGAAGAGGCTCCAAAGTCTTCATCCTATCCGGGAAGAAGAGGTGATCCGGACCGGCAACCATCTTGATCCAAGCGGCATCTTCTATCTTCATCCGATGACGACCGGCTCCATCCTGAAGACCTCCACCGCGGACCCATCTTCTTCCGGCGACGTCCAACTGCAGAATGACGGTTCCTTTAAGGGACGTCATCCAAGATGGCGTCCCTCGAATTCCGATTGGCTGATAGGATTCTATCAGCCAATCGGAATTCGAGGGACGCCATCTTGGATGACGTCCCTTAAAGGAACCGTCATTCTGCAGTTGGACGTCGCCGGAAGATGGGTCCGCGGTGGAGGTCTTCAGGATGGAGCCGGTCGTCATCGGATGAAGATAGAAGATGCCGCTTGGATCAAGATGGTTGCCGGTCCGGATCGCCTCTTCTTCCCGGATAGGATGAAGACTTTGGAGCCTCTTCTGGACCTCTTCAGGCACCGGATGATGGATCGCCAACCCCCGCTTGGGTTGGATGAAGATTTTGGAGCCAGGACGGATCGGTGATACCTGGTGAGGTGAAGACAAGGTAGGATGATCTTCAGGGGCTTAGTGTTAGGTTTATTTAAGGGGGGTTTGGGTTAGATTAGGGGTATGTGGGTGGTGGGTTGTAATGTTGGGGGGGGGGGTATTGTATGTTTTTTTTTTTACAGGCAAAAGAGCTGAACTTCTTGGGGCATGCCCCGCAAAGGGCCCTGTTCAGGGCTGGTAAGGTAAAAGAGCTTTTAACTTTAGTAATTTAGAATAGGGTAGGGCATTTTTTATTTTGGGGGGCTTTGTTGTTTTATTAGGGGGCTTAGAGTAGGTGTAATTAGTTTAAAATTGTTGTAATATTTTTCTTATGTTTGTAGATATTTTTTTATTTTTTGTAACTTAGTTCTTTTTTATTTTTTGTACTTTAGCAAGTTTATTTAATTGTATTTATTTGTAGCAATTTTATTTAATTAATTTATTGATAGTGTAGTGTTAGGTTAATTGTAGGTAATTGTAGGTAGTTTATTTAATTAATTTATTGATAGTATAGTGTTAGTTTTAATTGTAACTTAGTTTAGGATTTCTTTTACAGGTAAATTTGTAATTATTTTAACTATTTTAGCTATTAAATAGATCTTTAATAGCTATTGTACCTGGTTAAAATAAATACAAAGTTACCTGTAAAATAAATATAAATCCTAAAATAGCTATAATATAAATATAATTTATATTGTAGCTATATTAGGATTTATTTTACAGGTAAGTATTTAGCTTTAAATAGGAATAATTTATTTAATAAGAGTTAATTTATTTCGTTAGATTTAAATTATATTTAACTTAGGGGGGTGTTAGTATTAGGGTTAGACTTAGCTTTAGGGGTTAATACATTTATTAGAATAGCGGCGAGATTCGGTCGGCAGATTAGGGGTTAATAATTGAAGTTAGGTGTCGGCGATGTTAGGGAGGGCAGATTAGGGGTTAATACTATTTATGATAGGGTTAGTGAGGCGGATTAGGGGTTAATAACTTTATTATAATAGCGGTGTGGTCCGGTCGGCAGATTAGGGGTTAATAAGTGTAGGCAGGTGGAGGCGACGTTGTGGGGGCCAGATTAGGGGTTAATAAATATAATATAGGGGTCGGCGATGTTAGGGCAGCAGATTAGGGGTACATAGGGATAATGTAAGTAGCGGCGGTTTACAATATGCAGGGGTCAGCGATAGCGGGGGCAGCAGATTAGGGGTTAATAAGTGTAAGGTTAGGGGTGTTTAGACTCGGGGTACATGTTAGAGTGTTAAGTGCAGACGTCGGAAGGGTTACCGCATAGCAAACAATGGGGCTGCGTTAGGAGCTGAACGCGGCTTTTTTGCAGGTGTTTGTTTTTTTTTCAGCTCAAACAGCCCCATTGTTTCCTATGGGAGAATCGTGCACGAGCACGTTTTTTAGGCTGGCCGCGTCCGTAAGCAACTCTGGTATCGAGAGTTGAAGCTGCGTTAAAAATGCTCTACGCTCCTTTTTTGGAGCCTAACGCAGCCTTTATGTGGACTCTCGATACCAGAGTTATTTTTATGGTGCGGCCAGTAAAACGCGGGCGTTAGTTTTTCGGGTCGTTACCGACAAAACTCCAAATCTAGCCGAGTGTGAATAAAATTATATAATATGTTTTCCAATCCCTGTTACTTAGTGTATTATACAAACATATCTGTATATTTGAATTTTTGAATTTTGGTTTAATTGCAGATATTTTTTATGGATTTGATATAGTGGACTTGTGAAGAAGTATGGTATCCACAAAGAATATTCGCAATATTAATTCTTAATTACCATATTTACCATATTCGTTTGTTTAAAGCTGAACATACATAATTAAAATAGCGTCAATGGTATCAACAATATAATTAAAATAGCGTCAATGGTATCAACATTAGTAACAAATAATAAAAGTGAAACAAAAATAAAGTGATACAGTAAAAATCGTATAAGTTATGAAAGATAAAGTCTTTCTGCCGTGATCGTTAGAGTAATTGTTAATTGCTTTTTGTTAAAAGCGCTGTTGTTAAGTCCTCCGTGGGGATAGTATGTGTGGGCGTGCTGAAACACGTTTTTGTCTAATTGCTATATATATTGCGATTATAAGTCACTGTTAAGTAGTTTTGGTTATCTGTCCTTCACATTAACTTCCTTAGTTGGTGTAGGTATAATAAATCTTACCCGTTGTTTCTTTTGGGATACTTTGTTTCTGGTCTAGTTTCTTTTTGTACCCAATTCAATCTTTACTGTGATGAATGTGGATCGGAAGCCGGGATAGCCGCTGCTGGTGTTGTAGTGGTTTCAGTATGTCGAGTTGGTTTGTCTCTGCGATTACACACACTTGAAGAAGTAGATGCTGTGGTATTGTGGTAGTGTGCTTTAACCGTTAATCCTTTTGTCAGATGGCTGGGCTTTTTGCCCGGTTCAGGTTTTCAAAACCTCTTGAATTGTTGCGAATGTGTTCTGTTTAGATCCGTACTCTATTTGTTTCAGAGTATCTGATCTGCAGGTGTCCACAGGTTTCTTTAGGCCCAATTATTAGGTAAGGTATTTCAGTTGTTCTTGGCGGTCCTTTGAAAGGAGGACTAGGTGCTTTGAAGGTGCTTTCAACCTTCAAAGCACCTAGTCCTCCTTTCAAAGGACCGCCAAGAACAACTGAAATACCTTACCTAATAATTGGGCCTAAAGAAACCTGTGGACACCTGCAGATCAATCGCAATATATATAGCAATTAGACAAAAACGTGTTGCAGCACGCCCGCACATACTATCCCCACGGAGGACTTAACAACAGCGCTTTTAACAAAAAGCAATTAACAATTACTCTAACGATCACGGCAGAAAGACTTTATCTTTCATAACTTATACGATTTTTACTGTATCACTTTATTTTTGTTTCACTTTTATTATTTGTTACTAATGTTGATACCATTGACGCTATTTTAATTATATTGTTGATACCATTGACGCTATTTTAATTATGTATGTTCAGCTTTAAACAAACGAATATGGTAAATATGGTAATTAAGAATTAATATTGCGAATATTCTTTGTGGATACCATACTTCTTCACAAGTCCACTATATCAAATCCATAAAAAATATCTGCAATTAAACCAAAATTCAAAAATTCAAATATACAGATATGTTTGTATAATACACTAAGTAACACAGATTGGAAAACATATTATATCATTTTATTCACACTGTATGGTTGGCCAACCAGTTAGATTTGTTTTAAGAATCAATTTCTATTGTTTTAAATTTTATTGTATGTATTTATAATTCTAAAAATAAATAGATCTCATTGAATCCAACTACATAGTAAGACTATCTTTCCTTATTGGGTAATTAAGCACAAGGGCTTAAGAGTCTCATCCAATCCAGATTTTACCCCCACTTTGAAGTTTGTGAGATTACTTCTTCGAGACTCCCTAGCTTTTACCTCCACAGCGCATAGTTTATTAACCCAACACACCAATGGGTTTTTACTCAAACCTGTTTGTAGTTCCCAAAAAAGAGGGAACTTTCAGGCCAATTCTGGATCTAAAAATTCTAAACAAATTCCTCAGAGTTCCATCATTCAAAATGGAAACCATTCGGACAATTTTAACAACAATCCAGGAGGGTCAATATATGACTACCGTGGACTTAAAGGATGCCTACCTGCATATTCCTATCCACAAAGATCATCATCAGTTCCTGAGGTTCGCCTTCATGGATAAACATTACCAGTTCGTGGCTCTTCCGTTCGGTTTAGCCACTGCTCCCAGAATCTTCTCAAAGGTGCTAGGGTCCCTTCTAGCGGTTCTACGACCGAGGGGCATTGCTGTAGCACCTTACCTAGATGACATTCTAATCCAAGCGTCGCCTCTTTCCAAAGCAAAGGCTCATACAGACATTGTTCTAGCCTTTCTCAGATCTCACGGGTGGAAGGTGAACGTAGAAAAGAGTTCCCTGTCTCCGTCAACAAGAGTTCCCTTTTTGGGAACAATAATAGATTCTTTAGAAATGAAGATCTTCCTGACAGAGGTCAGAAAGTCAAAGCTTCTAAACGCTTGTCAAGTTCTTCACTCTATTCTTCAGCCTTCCATAGCTCAGTGCATGGAAGTAGTAGGATTGATGGTTGCAGCAATGGACATAGTTCCTTTTGCTCGAATTCATCTAAGACCATTACAACTGTGCATGCTCAATCAGTAGAATGGGGACTATGCAGACTTGTCTCCCCAGATTCAAGTAGACCAGGTAACCAGGCATTCTCTCCGCTGGTGGTTGTCTCACGATCACCTGTCTCAGGGAATGAGTTTCCGCAGACCAGAATGGGTCATTTTCACGACCGACGCCAGTCTCTTAGGCTGGGGTGCGGTCTGGGACTCTCTGAAAGCTCAAGGTCTATGGTCTCAAGAAGAGTCTCTTCTCCCGATAAACATTTTAGAACTGAGAGCGATATTCAATGCGCTCCTGGCGTGGCCTCACCTAGCAAAGGCCAAATTCATAAGGTTCCAGTCGGACAACATGACGACTGTAGCGTACATCAATCATCAGGGGGGAACAAAGAGTTCCTTAGCGATGAGAGAGGTATCCAAGATCATCAAATGGGCGGAGGATCACTCCTGCCACCTATCTGCAATTCACATCCCAGGAGTGGACAACTGGGAGGCGGATTATTTGAGTCGTCAGACTTTTCATCCGGGGGAGTGGGAACTCCACCTGGAGGTTTTTGTCCAGTTAACTCAACTATGGGGCATTCCAGATATGGATCTGATGGCGTCTCGCCAGAACGCAAAGGTTCTTCGATACGGGTCCAGATCCAGGGATCACAAGGCGACACTGGTGGATGCATTAGTGGCGCCTTGGTCGTTCAACCTAGCTTATGTATTTCCACAGTTTCCTCTCCTTCCCAGGCTTGTAGCCAGGATCAAACAGGAGCAGGCCTCGGTGATTCTAATAGCCCCTGCGTGGCCACGCAGGACTTGGTATGCAGACCTGGTGAATATGTCATCGTCTCCACCATGGAAGCTACCTTTGAGGCAGGATCTTCTAGTACAAGGTCCGTTCGAACATCCAAATCTAGTCTCTCTCCAACTGACTGCTTGGAAATTGAACGCTTGATTCTATCTAAGCGTGGGTTTTCAGATACAGTCATAGATACTCTGGTTCAAGCCAGAAAACCTGTAACTAGGAAGATTTACCATAAGATATGGCAAAAATATATCCGTTGGTGTGAATCCAAGGGATTCCCTTGGAGTAAAATTAAAATTCCCAGGATACTTTCCTTTCTCCAAGAAGGTCTGGATACAGGTTTGTCAGCTAGTTCCTTAAAAGGACAGATATCTGCTCTGTCTGTTTTGTTACATAAACGTCTGGCAGCAGTGCCAGATGTACAGGCGTTTGGTTGCTATTTCTTCTGCTAGAAGAGTTTCTGAATTATCTGCTTTGCAGTGTACTTCTCCCTATCTGGTATTCCATACAGATAAGGTAGTTTTACGTACCAAGCCTGGTTTTCTTCCAAAGGTCGTTTCCAACAGGAATATTAACCAGGAAATTGTTGTTCCTTCTCTATGTCCGAATCCAGTTTCAAAGAAGGAACGCTTGTTACACAATCTAGATGTGGTCCGTGCTTTAAAGTTCTATTTAGAAGCAACAAAGGATTTCAGACAGACATCATCTTTGTTTGTTGTGTATTCTGGTAAGAGGAGAGGGCAGAAAGCTACTGCTACCTCTCTTTCTTTTTGGCTGAAAAGCATCATCCGATTGGCTTATGAGACTGCCGGACGGCAGCCTCCTGAACAAATTACAGCTCATTCTACTAGAGCTGTGGCTTCCACATGGGCTTTCAAGAACGAGGCTTCTGTTGATCAGATCTGTAAGGCAGCGACTTGGTCTTCTCTGCATACTTTTGCCAAATTTTACAAATTCGATACTTATGCTTCTTCGGAGGCTATTTTTGGGAGAAAGGTTTTGCAAGCCGTGGTGCCTTCCGTTTAGGTAACCTGGTTTGCTCCCTCCCTTCATCCGTGTCCTAAAGCTTTGGTATTGGTTCCCACAAGTAAGGATGAAGCCGTGGACCGGACACACCAATGTTGGAGAAAACAGAATTTATGTTTACCTGATAAATTTCTTTCTCCAACGGTGTGTCCTGTCCACGGCCCGCCCTGGTTTTTAACCAGGTTTGAAAAATTTCTTTCTTTATACACTACAGTCACCACGGCACCCTATAGTTTCTCCTTTTTCTCCTAACCGTCGGTTGAATGACTGGGGGGCGGAGCCAGAGGGGGAGCTATATGGACAGCTCTTGCTGGGTGCTCTCTTTGCCATTTCCTGTAAGGGAAGAGAATATCCCACAAGTAAGGATGAAGCCGTGGACCGGACACACCGTTGGAGAAAGAAATTTATCAGGTAAACATAAATTCTGTTTTTATTATTTTCTGTAATTTAGTGTTTTTTTTCTTTCGTACTTTAGATAATTGTATTTAATTGTATTTAGTTTAGGGATTAATTTAATTATAGTGTAGTGTTAGGTGTAATTATAAATTAGGATTTATTTTTATTTTACAGGCAACCTTGTATTTATTTTAACTAGGTACAATAGTTATTAAATAGTTATTAACTATTTAATAGCTACCTAGTTAAAATAAAGTCAAATTTACCTGTAAAATAAAAACTAGCCTAAGCTAGATACAATGTAACTATTAGTTTATATTGTAGCTAACTTAGGGTTTATTTTATAGGTAAGTATTTCGTTTTAAATAGGAATAATTTAGTTAATTGTTGTTATTTTCTTTAGATTTATTTAAATTATATTTAAGTTAGGGGGGGTTAGGGTTAGGGTTAGACTTTAATAACTTTATAACCTTATGTTTAGGCTTCAAAGAAACAAAACACACCTTTCCTTGTCCTAATGGAAAAATCATATCTTGAGGATTAACTTTCTCCACAAAACCATTGCAATATGAGTGATTATGCCAGCAGGAATCAAAATTATTCTTGCCTGGTTGGGTAGACATAAAACTTTAGAAGGAAACCTTATGCAGCTAGACATGTCTACCTGTTCCATATGGGAACCATTCCATATAAAATTTGGGAACTCTAACTCATGATGTAAAACATGAGATTCTGTGACTGGTGTTCCTAGTGATAAAAAAATGATAAACATTCTGATAGGTACCACTAGTGGGCACAAGTGAAGTAGCCCTGTATATATTTTCCCTGCAACCTAACCAACTGTTTAATCATAATTCTTTGTGTTCTGATGCAAAACTGTTAACAACAGACTGTGCCCACCCTCCCAAAGGTGTATGGTTATTTTCTATAGCCTGTGCTATTAATTTAAAGTCAGTTGATAATTCTGTTTTCATGGAAATACACACAAAATCCCAGGATAATTCCCTTAACCTACTGATTCTCCTATCAGTATTTCCTCTGTATGTTGAATGGCAGGACCCTGAACTTGAATGATTGTCAGTGTCTCTACCAGGGTGTTTATAATTTGTGGTGTATGAATCCCTTTTGCATTTAACATCCCCTGAGACTGTAAGGTTGTTGTTAAGCTGGATATGTCAGTGGAATTTACCACCCCCAACCCTGTTCCCACACCTCCCAAAATTGTATCCACAATATCCCTCCTAGTCCTTCTGCCCATTTAACTAATGCTTTTTCCATAGGGTTTTTTCCCTGTTGTGTTTGCCATGTGCTGCTGGCAGCCATTTTACTCACCTCTCTTCCTGTCTTGGTGCATTGTGGGGGATGCTGCTCATTGCCTGCACCTCCTTTTATGGCCAGACTGTTGTGCATCATCCATGTGAGACAGGATGCGGTCTCAGAATTGTGATGTCATCACTTATTATTTAAAGGGCCTCTGTTCAGTATGCTTTGCCCTTGCGTTGTCTCAGACCTGTTTGTGAAAGCTCCTGTGTTTTACCTGGCTGCCTGACGTCCTTCCTGGTTCCTGATCCCTGGCTTGTTCCTGACTCTTCGCTTTGGCTCCTGACTCGGCTCGTCTGACTACCAGCTCTGGTTTTGACTCCTGGCTTGTTATTTGACTTGTGGACTTTTTAATTATTTTTTGCTATTAATAAAGGTGTGATTATTTTTGCACTTCTCGTCTCAGTCTGATTCCTGGCACCCTGACAAGTGGCAGTAATTCTGTAACAATTTTGGTAATGTGTGGAAACTAGCCAATCTATTATTTTAATCTTCCATGTGATAAATTGAAATGCGGCGTCCCTCAACACTGGATTTGACTTTATTTTACTTATTTGAAATGGACTACTAGAAACAACCCTTTTCCCCTCACACATTGGAGTATTGTCATAATGCTTCATCTTTGGTGTAGTGATTCAAGTAGAATAGCTCAAAGGTGCAAATGTAGTTGTTTCCCTTTTTTGATCTATTCTTAAGTATACTTCAATCCCTCCACCAAAGTTGGAAGCTGTAACTCTCCAATTAATCCCTTCTCCAATGTGTTGTTCAAATATAACCTTGGTTATATTATAGTTATCGCCATTTATAGTGTGAATAGGATTAGCAAATGTTATAGACACAGAGATACCTTCTCCCACCAGACCTACAGTCCATTTTCCCCAAGCCACCCACTTACATTCCCATTCCACTTTATTACCATGGTTGACCCTCCAAAAACCAGTTAAATTGTCTTGATGTTTTTAAGCAAATATTTCAATCCTCCCACCCGCATTAAAAGTAAATTTTCCCAAACAATCTTTGTTAAGGTCTTGAGAACTCCAGAAGCCTGTCCATCCTCTGATGATGTAGCTCCATCTATGACTCCTTGTGATGTTGGTGATTGAAAGTTCATTACGTGGAAACTTTTTTAAAATTGTTTGGGCGGGATTTCCGGTGGGAGGAGCTGTGCTGTGCAGCACACACGCTGGAGTTGGCGTCTGCACGGAGCACTGCCATTACAATTCTCTCCCCATGCTGTTTCTCCCGTTGCTGGTGCAGCTTGCATCCTAGGGAGAGGGGGCGATTACACCTAAGCCCCAGCAGGAAAATTCTCCAGAGTCACACTATCCGGCTCCCTGGACAGAGCCACGACTTTGCTGCCTAAAGTCCATTGCTGAGACCGGCATTTTGTGGAATTTGTTATTACCGCTGACGTTTGTCCTTCGCTGTCAGTATGGGCTCCCACTAAGAGACCGGGGCTTCGGTGTAAGCCTGAGTGCTGTGAGACTGAATTGGGGCTCTTTTTGGTCAGTCGGCGGCTGACGGAGGGCAATAAGTACTCGTTGAGGGGCCCCTTGACCTCCTAGAGTACTGGATATATTGTATCCCCTCTTGGCTACAGCTGGGTTTGGAAATTTAAACCCCCGCAGACGTCGGCGGTGTCAGAATTGATCGGAGACTAGTGCCCAATCAGAGAACCCGGATAAGCCGAGCCCTCCTATCTATCCAATCAGGAAACGGAGGTGTGCTGGAGCTATCGTCACAGCAGAAACGGATGGTCTACAGTGTGCCAGTTGCGCATCTCGGTGAGGAGAGCGGGTGAATGCTGCTATCTTCGGAAGCCCCTAAGCTGTTTGTAGTTCCCTCAAGACCAAGGCGCAGAGACTGTGAGTTTTTCATTTGCCATCCTGATTTATAACTGTTGATCTCTGTCGGCTTTTCCTATTGCTTTTCATATTGCGGTGGCTTGGAGAAGGGGTAGTGTTATCGCAGCCATAAAACAGGAAGAAGGAACTGTCCTGCTATATGTATGTAACGAAAGAATGATGGTATATTAGGTCAAAGTACCCGGCATGGCATATTGCTGCATTATTCCATAAACTGAACTTTGCAAAACAAACCCTCTATTCTATATTTTGAGAAGGGCAAAACAGTATCTCTGCAGCTTCATTAGAGAGGATAAAAATGGACTCTCTCTAGTACTATATACCTCATACCAAGATTCAATTTATCTAGGGTCTTTGAAGGCTCAGTAATATATGTATTTTGGTGTGCATAGGATTTTAGTGGTATTCTGTTGATGCACCTATCAGTTAATTGATATATGATTTTAGCGTGTCATCTAGAGAAGTGCTAAATAATTTCAAATGTTATGCATTACTGATTACCTTGCTACTCTGTAAGTAACCTGTTTAGTATCTGGTGATTATTATAAGGGAAGGGAAAGTTCTCTCTAATATGCATATGGCGAATTCTCTTTTCTCTCTCCCTAAATAAAACTCACAGGAGGCTAGAATATCCTAGCTGTAAACCCTTTAAGAGGGCCTTGAGAAGCTATAATATGTTTAAATTTGTATAATCTTATAATCTGTTTGTCAAATTTTTGAGCATCTATCTAACTGGTTAAAAGAGTAAGGAAAAGCTTTATATGTCTATGTGATTGCAGGCTCTATCTAATCACTATAAGGGAAAAAAAAAGAAAAAGAAAAGGAAAGAGAAAAAAAGAAGGAAAAAAGAAAAGAAAAAAAGGAAAAAAAAAAAAAAAAGGGGGAAAAAAAAGGGGGAAGGGAAAAGGATATTTATATATATATCTTCACGGTATTTAATAACAGAGAAAAGGGGAAAGAGGGTAGTAAAAGAACAAGTTTGTTTCACGTGTTTTTAAGCCATACATTTTGCACGTTTGTATCACTTGGCTTCAGCCCAGCAAGGTATGTGAGGGGTGATCCTTACATTTGTGTTTTTTTATATTTACATAATTTATTTTTTTTTTGGCACGATTTGAATGGAAAAATTTATCACTCAGGGGAAATCTAACTCTCCTAAAATGCCTGTGAAAACAAAAGACAAGAAAAATAAAACAATTGACACCAGTACAGATAGCACTATGGAAACCAGCAGGCCCTCTTTTGATTCTCAAGATCTTATAGCTAAAATTTCAGAAATCTTTTCACCTCAATTTGAAGCAATTAAAAAAGAGCTTGGCTCAATTTCTACTGAAATAGGGTCACTATCCTCTGAAGTAAGGCAGTTTTCCGCAAGGTTAACAGAAGCAGAGTCTAGGATCTCTGATATAGAAGATCAGTCCCATAGGCAGGCCGACATATTACAAAAACAAGAATCTAAAATTAAAAATATGCAGTTACGCCTGGAGGATCTCGAGGATCGCTCCAGGCGTAACAACATTAGACTGGTGGGGCTCCCTGAATCATTAGAATATGAAGACTTAATAAAATTCACGTCCACAACATTACCGCTAGCACTTGGTATGCCCCCCCACTTGCTACCTCTCACTATCGAGCGTGCTCATAGACTAGGCCCCAAGAAGCCTTCTGCAGATGGAGTCATAAAAAGTAGAGTCTGTTTATTCAAACTCTTAAGATTCCAAGACAAAGTTGATTTATTGAAATTGTTCAAAAAATCAGATCCATTAATCTTTGGAAATAGCAGATTATTATTATTCCAGGACTTCTCTTTTGAGACCTCGTCCAAAAGAAGACTAATGGCCCCTTTCTGCACCCAATTAATAAATAAGGGGTTAAAGGCTCACATGGTATACCCTGCCAGAATCATAGTAGAGGATCAGGGTATTAGACACATATTTGACGAGGCTGCAGAAGTAAAAAAATACATTGAGAGTAGTTAATCCTAGAAATCGGGTTATGGAAAGCAGCTAGGGGCTACGCTTCACATCGCAATGTTGAATGGTAGTCTCTTAATGTTAGATATAGCAAGCAAAGTTGTTATTCTTATTTTTTTATAATTTTTTTTTTTATATATAATTTATTGGTTTTCCCTTTTTTTTTTTTTTTTTCTCTCCGCCGTTCCCTCCTCCCGGTTCACGCCGCGCCCTCAGGTCGTCCCGATTGGGCTGACCCTTTTAAAGTGGCTATTTAGCCTGTTTTTAGATGGTGGAAGGGATTAAGATTCTATCCTGGAATATAGGTGGGATAGCTTCCCCCATTAAACGCAAATTAGTTATCAAAACTTTAGCAAAGTACAAACCTGATGTTGTTCTCCTGCAGGAGACACATCTTAACGAGCAAGAAGCGTCTAAATTGAAGATAAAATGGGTAGGGGAAGTAATCTCCACTACGGGGATGTCTAGAAAATGTGGGGTTGCTATTCTCTTCCATAAAGGGTTGGACTATAAGATAGACAAGGTAGAAGTAGACCCGGCTGCAAGATATATTATTATTCAAGTCCATATAAAGAACATTAAATTTGTGCTGTGTAATGTCTATGCGCCAAATAAATTCTCTAGAGAATTCTGGGAGAGTATAAAAATTAAATTATTTCCTTCTATCTCTGAAAATTTAATATTAGGGGGTGACTTTAATGCAACCCTATGCCCTGCTTTAGATAGATTATCTAATAAAAATAGAGCAACCTACGAAAAAAATGCAAAATATCTATCTCAGTTCTGTGCCAGGCTTAACTTAGTAGATGTATGGCGTTTAAAAAACCCGGATAAACAGGTTTTTTCCTGTGAGTCTAAAGCACATGGCACCTTCTCTAGAATTGACTTTCTTTTAATTACAGAGAAACTTTCCACTCAGAAACTAGAGACAGGAATCGGAGAGATTATCATATCAGATCATGCGATTATCTCCGTATCTCTCCTTACCTGTCTTAAAAAGAGGACTCAAATGCCTAGTTTTTACTTCCCCAGATATCTGTATACTAACCCCAAATTTGTCAACTTTCTAAGATCCCTGTGGCGGCGATACTATTCCGATAATTTAAGTTATTTTAATAAACCCGAAATTTTCTGGGAAGCGTTTAAAGCTGTTATGCGGGGGGAAATACAGACCTATGTTGGCATAGCAAAGAAAAAGAGCAGAGCACGGGAAATACAAATTGGGAATAAAGTTAGGAACTCATATAGAAATTTTTGCTTAAATCGTACCTCGGGTAATTGGAAAAAGTACCAAGATTTCAGGAAGGAAAGAGATTTGCTTTTAAAACAAAAATTGTTAGAAGAAGAAGCAAAGATAAATCTTCTCTTTAAAGGAGTTCATGGCTCTTCTGCAAAATATCTGGCCAGGCTTACCAAAGTTAGGAAAAAGAAAAACGCTATTCTCGCAATTCAAACCACTAAGGGAAGATTTACGGAGTCCAATGAGATCATGGAGGCTTTTTTTGATTATTATCAACAACTATATTCTAGAGTTGAAATAAATAATGAGAATCAAGATACTTTTTGGTCTAGGATAAATACTCCCCAATTAAGTAGTGAGGACTTAATGTTGATCAATGCCCCGATCTCATCTGATGAAATTAGAAAAGCCATAGATCACCTAAAATTGAACAAGGCCCCTGGACCAGATGGGCTCCCTGCGGAGCTATCTAAATGTATTGGGGAGGTCCTACTTCCAATATTAGAAAAACTTTTTAATTTCTATTATAGCTCAAATAAGACTATCTCTAGCTATTTCTCGGCGGCAAATATCTCTCTTATTTTAAAGAAAGGTAAAAATCCCGAGGATCCGGCTTCTTATAGGCCGATCTCGGTTTTGAATATAGATTACAAGATTTTGATGGCTATTATCTCTTCAAGACTATCTACATGTCTACATAAAATCATTCATCCAGACCAAACAGGATTCATGGTAGCTAGGAATCCGGTTAAAAATATCCGTAAACTGATTAACTTTTTAGATTATGCCTGGAATGTGGATAAGGTTAGGAAGATACCACTCTGGCAAGATGTTGCTATTCTTTCTCTGGACGCTGTCAAAGCTTTTGATTCGATTGTGTGGGAATATCTATTCAGGGCGATGGAGAAGTTTGGCTTTAAAGGAGAATTCTCACAATTCATTCTTCGTTTATATCATAATCCAATTTCCTTTCTTCTTATTAATGGATCTCTATCTCCCAGAATAATATTACAGAGAGGCACCAGGCAAGGTTGCCCGTTGTCTCCACTGCTCTTTAATATTGCGTTGGAACCTCTCGCGATAAGATTGAGAGATGTCTTGATAGGAGTCCCATTTGGCGTACATCGCCTTAAAATACTGCTCTATGCAGATGATGTGTTGATCTTTTTAGCCAATATTCAGCAGTCTATCTCTATAATTCTTAATGTATTACAAGTTTTTAGTTCTTTTTCGGGTTATAAGATAAACCTAGAGAAGAGTGAATTAATGTGTATAAATAATTCCCAATTAGCAGAACTTAATATCCCATTCAAACTGGTTGAAGTTATTAAATATCTAGGCTTAACTCTACATAAAAACCCTAAACTCTGGTATAAAGCCAACTTTGAGCCACTTTTCAAAAAAATAGGAATGGATTTGCTTCTCTGGGGCACTTTTCCTTTGTCTATCACAGCCAGAGTTAACTTAATAAAATCTATTATTTTTCCGCGGCTGTTATACCCTCTTCAGAATCTTCCTTTATTTCTTTTGAATAAAGATATTAAGCTTTTTAATACTCAAATTTCTAAATTCATTTGGAATAATAAAAGGTCTCGAATCGCGCTCTCAAGACTAATGCAAAATCGTGATTCTGCGGGACTGGCTCTTCCTAATCTTAAACTTTATAACCTGGTTGCGATGGTTAAAACGGCAATAGACTGGCTTTCCGGTACTAACCTGGTCTCATCAGAAGAGCTAGAAAATCATCTGATTGCTCCATTCGCGTTAAAAGCTTTATTACATTCTCCAGTTCAGAGGCTCCCTCAGAATGTTAGCTGTCTTATTACGATTAGAAACATAGTCTCTGCTTGGCAAAAGTTTTGTGCAATTCTTGATATAGATTACTCATTTTCTGAATGGCTTCCGATTGCAAATAACCCAAATTTCTTGCCAGGTCTCTATCAAAAAGTTTTCAAAGACTGGGCTGATAAAGGCCTATACTATGTAAAACAGTTATTTGATGAGAATGACCAATTACTAGTGGCGGACGCTATGTTTAATAAATATGATTTACCTAGATCTAATTTATTTGCTTACTTTCAAATCCGACATTTTATTTCATCACAAAATTGGTCTTCTTCCTCTTTTCCCGTTTGGTCGGATATTAAACTTTTGGTACAAAGATTTGTTGCAGGGAATTCGTCGATATCCCTGATGTATGATATTATGCTGAACAAGCAGAGTCTCCTAGTTAGGGACATCATTTGTAAGTCCTGGCTACCTCTTATCCCTTCGGTTAACCATGATAAAAATTTTCAGAGTTTTGACTCTTTACGTAAGTGTAAAGTCCCGATATCTTGGAATGAATCCCATATGAAATTGATCAATAATTTCTATCTCTCACCGTGGAAAATTTCTAGATTTTATCCGACTTCGGCCAGTGTATGTCCCCGATGCTCACATAAGAGGGCAGATATGATACACATGTTTTGGACATGTCCTATGGTAAGGCAACTGTGGTTAAAGATTATTTTCTGGTTCAATAAATTCTATAAAACAACAATTGGATTATCTGCGGAAGAGGTTTTTTTTCTATCTCCCTCACAAGAGGCTGTTGATGATAACACGATAAATAGTTTGAATACTATTATCTTGACTGTTAGATACTCGATACTTAAAAACTGGAAAGCTAGCCGGGTACCTGGATTAGCCATGGTTTTCAGAATACTTCAAGATCAAATTGCTTTTGAATCATTTCATCTTTATGAAGCATCAGAGAGTCGAATCAAGAAGTTCCTTTGGAAATGGACGCCAGTTATTTTATCTTATCCATATCCTCTGCAAAAGCGGATCCTTTCTTCTTTCCTAACTTCAGTGAGCTTTGCGGAACTAACCCTACTTAATGTTTTTCCACACACCTGGATTGATAATACGGTAGGCGATCCCTAGTCGGTGGTGATCTGGGGGGGATGGCGTGGCGTCGGGGGTGGGGACGGAGTGAGAATCATCTACCTTTATACAGCTCCTTGTTTGTTTGTTTTTTTTTTTTTTTTTTTGTGGTTTTGTTTTTTTCTAGCTTTTAGACCTCTGTAATTTTTTGTATCGAGAAGGAAGGAAAGGGGAAGGGCAACGGTGTAGGGAAGGAATATGATAAGGGATGTAGGAATTGTCCCTAAGCAAACTTACAGATGGTTAGATTTACAGGTACATATGATAGAAGTGTGAAAGAATACTTAGTATAAGTAGGTGTGATTTTGACTCTTCTGCTAATATATAGATTGGATTCGGTATTTGATAATACCTATTTTGTTCAACATGCTATATGTTTTATGTTATATGTTTTGTTGCTCATGGATGTATTAGATATATTATCATATGGAGCTGCGTCTCCAGATAAGATACCTGTAATGTTTTCCGTTGATTTTCTTCTTTTGTTTTATGTTTCATTTTTTTTTCTTTTTATATGCATTAAATCAATAAATAAAGAAAAAATGATTTAAAAAAAAAAAAGAAAGTTCATTACAGTCACAAATTGTAAGTGTTTGCAATAACACCCACACAAATACAAATAGGTTGGTGCTGATCATTCCTCTCAGGTTCCACATAATGAAATCTGTCAAAAAGATTAAGAGAATATCAGTTCTTAGCAGGAATATCTACAGCTGGGACAACTGTCCCTTTATTCAATTTACATTGGTCAGCATGAACCCATTTGTAACCAGGCTGCCTTTTGGTTTTCCCAGGGGTTGATCTTTCTATTTTCATCACAGTATTACCCAATTTGTCCAAAATTCTATAAGGGCCTTCTCAATTTGCATCCCAGTGAGAATGTTTGCAAAATTGTTAAATCATGATCAATCCCCCCTTCTCAAACAGAGTTTGAGGTGTAGATGAAAATTTACTGTTGGGGCCATATTAGAGGCAGCAAAAAGTTGCAGTGAGCTCAACTGCTCCTGAATTTGGGAAAGATATTGATCTCTAGACACAGATTCTCTCAATGAGGTAGACAATTGTGGTTCACCTGGGTGCCATGTTTCTCCCTGTCATGAGCTCATAGGGAGAACACTTGGTAGCATTTGATGGTGTAGCTCTAATAGCCATTATAACTGCTGGAAGATGTGTGATCCATGATTTGCCATACTGGGAAAGCATTTTGGACAAATATGTTTTTAATGTGCGATTCATGCGCTCAACTATACCAGAGGATTGTGGATGATATGGTACATGAAATCTTGTCTGTATTCCCAGTAGGGCACAGAGATTTTGCATTACCTGACTTGTAAAATGTGTACCCCTGTCTGATTCAATGAGTGTTGGAAAACCCTATCTTGAAAAAAACATGTTTCCACAGTGCTCTGGCAGTAGCCTGTGCAGTATCACAAAGAAGTGGAATAGCCTCAATCACATTTGAAAAAATATCTACAATTACTAGGGCATACCTGAGGCCCCCCTTTGATAGTGGAAGTGGGCCTATAAAATCAATTTGGATAGCTTTCCAAGGGCCATCTGCTACTGGTATTCTCTGAAGAATGGGTCTCTGACCTTTAGGAAGTGGATTTATTTGAACACAAATTAAACACTCTTGTACACATTTTAAACCGGTTTCTGCTAAATCTGGCCAATTAAATTTTTGCCTTAAATGGTACTCTAATGCACTTTGGCCAATATGCCCAAGAAGAGAATGTGTTTGCTGTGTTATAGGTCCCTGCAAATGACTTGGGACCACAAATTGGAGTAACATATTAGCCCATTACAAATTGAATAACCATTTGGGAGTGTTTGCTGTTCCTGTAACAGAGGGAAAAGGTTAGGATCTTTAGCTTTAGCTTCTACTATTGTAATCTTTGCTATGTGTGCCATTGTATCTTTAGATGCAACATGCTCTCTCCATGCTTCCTGTGTCTCACTGTCATTCTCATCTGATTGCCATGGTTCCCCATCTAAAGCTGCCTGTTTGGCTAACATATCCACATGTGCATTCCCTTGTGAATGTTCATTTGTGAAATGTGTGTGTGCCTTAACTTTAACAATGACTGACTGCAATGGGTGCTGTGTTCCCCAATCTGCCAATTTCTTAAGGGCTTGAACATGTGATAATGGTTTGCCTGCTGAATCTACCATTCCCCTTAGATTCCCAACTGGTAAGTACTCTGTCAGTGATCTTGTAACATAGGAACTGTCACTGTATATACAAATGTCCTGTGTGTCAAACTTGTGGCAAGCCATAGAAATGGCTTCTAATTCTGCTCTCTGTGCTGAGAATGATCGGTGTAGCATAAATTTAAGAGCTAATTGTTGAGAGGGGACCCAAATAGCAAAACCAGTATTAAATTGACCATCCTGCCAAAATCTTGAACCATCTACATACATTTGTAAATCTTGGGGAGAAGTTTGGTCCCTGAACAATTTATGAGGTGATTCCCTGTGTGTGAATGCCTCTGTGCAGTCATGGGGTTCCCCCTGAGTGTGCATTAGTTGGGGTAATGTGTATTTTGCATTGTGTTGTACTGTGATGTCACAATGTTGCAAATCTATTAACCACCTAGTCACTCTTTGTGTTGAAACCCCACTTAATGATTTTTCCAACAACAGTTTTATAGGGGTGTGTGGTGTTTGGAGGATGAGCTTCCCAAATCCCACTATATGCTCAGTAGCCTGAACTGAACAATACACCCCTATCAAAGCCTTGATACTACACGAGTCATATCCTTTCTCTACTGGAGTAAGAAGTCTGGAAAAATAGCCAACAGGCCTCCATTTTTCAGCCTTCTCCTGCAGCAGGACTGTGGAAATAGAAGTGTCAGATGTGTATGTTTGTAAAGCAAAAAGGGCCTCCCTCTCCACTGTGGCAAGGGCAGGGGCTGATGCTAAACCTTCGTTTAACACTTTAAATGCTTCCAAATGTTCTACACTCCAAGGAATTTTCCCAACATCCTCCCCTTTCAAAAGTTCATAGAGAGGCTTTGCTTTTTCAGCAAACCCTTCAATGAAATCACGAGAAAAATTTACCAAGCCTAAGAATTGTCTTAAGGACTGCCTATGCAAAGGTCTGGGCACCTGAAGTATGGCTGTAACTCGTTCTCCAGTAGGGTATCTTGTACCCCTTTGGATTGATACTCCCAAAAATGTCATCTTTTGTCTCATTAATTGTACTCTTGAAGTGTTTAACTTGAGGCCAGATTCAGCAATCAAGTCAAACAGTTCATTCAGCCGCTCCAAATGTTCCTCTACTCTGTCTGTCTGTAGCAAAATATAATCTACATACTGTATGATACTTTCTGGGACTGAGAATGTTTTTAATACCTCTGCTAATGCTTGGTGAAAGTATGTTGGAGAGCTATAAAAGTCCCAAGGCAGCGAATTGAGGCAATATTGCATGTTAGCAAAGCAAAAAGCAAACTTATATTGGCACTCTGGGGTTAATCTGACACTTCAAAAACCATTACTTGTTACCATTACTACCACCTACATGTGCACTCAGTTTGAAAATAATTTGCCTTACAGGTTCAATAGCTTCTGCTGGAAAACGATAATGTCTTTGTGGAGGGGCGGGTGGGTCAGGGCCTACAATATTGATTTCAATGCCTTTTAATATGCCACAATCATTCTTAAGTTGAGCCCATATGTCAGGGAAATCCATGACCAATCTCTTCAAATCAGGGTGACCTTCAGTATCCGGCCACACCCTTTCTGAAGGAACTGATTCAATATGACTGATGTCAGTCATCTAATATAACAGGTTTTCTCCCTCTAGTATCCCTCCACAAAACATTGTTACACAGGTCCACTATCATCCCTTCTGATCTCATTATATCTGCACCAAGTATTGTACCCTCTGTGTTTTTGCTCTGCCAAAGGCAAATTTCCTTAGTCCACTGATTGCTAGTGTCATAGTCACATTTGGGATGCTTGGGACTGGGATCCCCCAAGTCCCACAAGAAATGTTTGTCTTGTCCCCTGTGGGGGACTTAATGGTAAGTCTGTCAGAGTCACTGAAGCTCCTGTGTCTATGAGGAGTTTTGTGCGATGGCTTTCAATCCCACTATAGACACAAGGACGTCCAGAATGATCCCTAAAGGTGTTACATATAGGGACCATGTCATCCAGGGCCTGAGGTAGTCAGAGCAGGATATCGGAGAACTATTTTCATAATTCTTTTCATTATATCCCACTTCCCCTCCCCCCACAGTCATCACTCTCAAAGCCTCATGCGCTGGGCCATACAGATTAGTACCAGGCCTAAGCTTTGGGGTGTATTCCTGTCCTGTTTTATCTGGGGGCTTAATCTTGTTATTTTTCCCTACCAATTCTGGGCATAGCTTTCTTTTGGAGGTGCAGAGGGAAATCTTTCCTGCCCTCCCTCAGTTTCCTTCTGAATTCTCTTTAAAAATCTGCAATCTACTCATCTGTGCCCATATTTATTGCAGTAATGGCAAGTACCTTTAAAGGGACCCTCTGAATATTTTTGTTTCCCTTCATTAGTGGTTACCACAGCAATTCTGTGTTGCCCTGTGTTCCTTTTCTTTAGAATGTTTTGCCTACCCTTACCTATAATAGATAACACACCCTCTAGTGTATTCTTTTCCTCAGCCATCATTTGTATGCTAGGGTCCAAATATGTGATTTTTTTAAATTAAATATTGCAAGATATCATGAGGTGTCTGTTCCCCTGGATCTTAAACTGGGTGTTAGTGATAAAGTAGCTGTTTGTTGTTCTGGACTTAATGTTCTTGGCTTAGTTATCTGTGGAGTTAGTATTGGAATGTATGTGCTCTCTGTATTTTGTGTGTGATCAAATCTTTCCTCACTGTGTGGAATATGCACCCTCCCCTCATCAACATGTGGATTTAGCACCCTCCCCCCCATCAACATGTGCCCATCTTCCTCAGAAGTAGATGGATTATCCTGATCTAATACAGCGATCAGGGTTAAGTTTGCAAGCCCCTGTCTCAATGAAGCTATACATTTGCCTCCTGCTTCATAATTTTCTTCTGCATTCACACCACATGTGGGACAATTCTCATGTAATCTGTTAACATTGGTTTCTGTTACTATGGCTATCGAAGAATGTTCCGTTATTGCTCTATTCAATTGCTAACAGTTTCATGCAATTCTGTAACTTTAATTTTTCTTTTGTTAAACAAAACCTCTTTTTATCAATAAGCTTATTTTCATTCTCACATTGCAACCATAAATCTTTCAGTCTTTTAACTATATTAGTATTTTCATCAATAACAGGCTCAAATGTGCTACATTTTGCATATTTAACAATTAATTCCATACTCACACTTTGAAGTGTCTTCGGACTGCCAGCAAATCAGATTCACGTCCTGCACGATATGATTTTCTCTGCGCCCGGTTCGACTGATCCCTAGGTATTCACCTAAATGCCTCTTGGATCTAGTCCTGGCCAGGGACTTATTGCTGAAGCGCTCACGCAAAAACAGTATAGCAACAGAAAAACTAGGTTCAATTTTCGTCCAAAAAATCACACTTGTATTATAAAAAAGAACATGGATTTGTCCCACCCTTTAAAACAAGTGTAGTTGGTAAGAAAATTATCGCTGGGGCTCGCCAATGAAATAAATTAATGATCTAAGACTCTAGCTAGATTACGAGCTTTGTCGGTAAAGACTTGCGTTGCTAACGAGCCTTTTTTTTCCAGCGCACACTTTAAACAATGCTGGTATTACAAGTTTTCTGAATGGCTGCGTTAGCCTCAGAAAAGTGAGCGTTGGCGCAAATTTAGCTCCACTTCTCACTGTAATACCAGCGTTGCTTACGGTAGCAGTAAGCTGGCTAAAATGTGCTCGTGCACAATCTCCCCATAGGAACCAATGGGGCTGAGACGGCTGAAAAAACCTGCAAAAAAGCAGCGTTCAGCTCCAAAAGCAGCCCCATTGTTTGCTATGGGAAAAAACTTTCTAAGTCTACACTTAACACACTAACATGAACCCCGAGTCTAAACACCCCTAACCTTACACTTATTAACCCCTAATCTGCTGCCCCCAACATCCTCGCCACCTGCATTATATTATTAACCCCTAATCTGCCGCTCCGGACACCACCGCCACCTACATTATACCTATGAACACCTAATCTGCTGCCCCTAACATCACCGAACCCTACATTATATTCATTAACCCCTAATCTGCCGCCCCCGATGTCGTCGCCACCTACCTACAATTATTAACCCCTAATCTGCCGACCGGACATCGCCGCTACTATATTAAATGTATTAACCCCTAAACCTAAGTCTAACCCTAACACCCCCCTAACTTAAATCTATTTTTAATAAATCTAAATAAAATTACTATAATTAAATAAATTATTCCTATTTAAAACTAAATACTTACCTATAAAATAAACCCTAAGATAGCTACAATATAACTAATAGTTACATTGTAGCTAGCTTAGGCCTAGATTTGGAGTTCGGCGGTAGCCGTCAAAACCAGCGTTAGAGGCTCCTAACGCTGGTTTTGGCCGCCCGCTGGTATTTGGAGTCAGTGATTAAAGGGTCTAACGCTCACTTTTCAGCCGCGACTTTTCCATACCGCAGATCCCCCTACGCCATTTGCGTAGCCTATCTTTTCAATGGGATCTTTCTAACGCTGGTATTTAGAGTCGTTTCTGAAGTGAGCGTTAGAGCTCTAACGACAAAATTCCAGCCGCCTGAAAATAGAGTTAAGAGCTTTCTGGCTAACGCCGGTTCATAAAGCTCTTAACTACTGTACCCTAAAGTACACTAACACCCATAAACTACCTATGTACCCCTAAACCGAGCTCCCCCCACATCGCCGCCACTCGATTAAAATTTTTAACCCCTAATCTGCCGACCGCCACCTACGTTATACTTATGTACCCCTAATCTGCTGCCCCTAACCCCGCCGACCCCTGTATTACATTTATTAACCCCTAACCTGCCCCCCACAATGTCGCCGCCAGCTACTTAAAATAATTAACCCCTAATCTTCCGACCGCAAATCGCCGCCACCTACGTTATCCCTATGTACCCCTAATCTGCTGCCCTAACATCGCCGACCCCTATATTATATTTATTAACCCCTAATCTGCCCCCCTCAACGTCGCCGACACCTGTCTACACTTATTAACCCCTAATCTGCCGAGCGGACCTGAGCGCTACTATAATAAAGTTATTAACCCCTAATCCGCATCACTAACCCTATCATAAATAGTATTAACCCCTAATCTGCCCTCCCTAACATCGCCGACAGCTACCTTCAATTATTAACCCCTAATCTGCCGAGCGGACCTCACCGCTATTCTAATAAATGTATTAACCCCTAAAGCTAAGTCTAACACTAACACCCCCCTAAATTAAATATAATTTACATCTAACGAAATAAATTAACTCTTATTAAATAAATTATTCCTATTTAAAGCTAAATACTTACCTGTAAAATAAATCCTAATATAGCTACAATATAAATTATAATTATATTATAGCTATTTTAGGATTAATATTTATTTTACAGGCAACTTTGTAATTATTTTAACCAGGTACAATAACTATTAAATAGTTAAGAACTATTTAATAGTTACCTAGTTAAAATAATAACAAATTTACCTGTAAAATAAATCCTAACCTAAGATATAATTAAACCTAACACTACCCTATCAATAAAATAATTAAATAAACTACCTACAATTAACCTAACACTACACTATCAATAAATAAATTAAACACAATTGCTACAAATAAATACAATTAAATAAACTATCTAAAGTACAAAAAATAAAAAAGAACTAAGTTACAAAAAATAAAAAAATATTTACAAACATAAGAAAAATATTACAACAATTTTAAACTAATTACACCTACTCTAAGCCCCCTAATAAAATAACAAAGCCCCCCAAAATAAAAAATTCCCTACCCTATTCTAAATTAAAAAAGTTACAAGCTCTTTTACCTTACCAGCCCTGAACAGGGCCCTTTGCGGGGCATGCCCCAAGAATTTCAGCTCTTTTGCCTGTAAAAGAATAAATACAATACCCCCCCCCAACATTACAACCCACCACCCACATACCCCTAATCTAACCCAAACCCCCCTTAAATAAACCTAACACTAAGCCCCTGAAGATCTTCCTACCTTGTCTTCACCATCCAGGTATCACCGATCCGTCCTGGCTCCAAGATCTTCATCCAACCCAAGCGGGGGTTGGCGATCCATAATCCGGTGCTCCAAAGTCTTCCTCCTATCCGGCAAGAAGAGGACATCCGGACCGGCAAACATCTTCTCCAAGCGGCATCTTCGATCTTCTTCCATCCGGAGCGAAGCGGCAGGATCCTGAAGACCTCCAGCGCGGAACATCCATCCGGACCGACGACTGAACGACGAATGACTGTTCCTTTAAGGGACGTCATCCAAGATGGCGTCCCTCGAATTCAGATTGGCTGATAGGATTCTATCAGCCAATCGGAATTAAGGTAGGAATTTTCTGATTGGCTGATGGAATCAGCCAATCAGAATCTAGTTCAATCCGATTGGCCGATCCAATCAGCCAATCAGATTGAGCTCGCATTCTATTGGCTGATCGGAACAGCCAATAGAATGCGAGCTCAATCTGATTGGCTGATTGGATCAGCCAATCGGATTGAACTTGATTCTGATTGGCTGATTCCATCAGCCAATCAGAAAATTCCTACCTTAATTCCGATTGGCTGATAGAATCCTATCAGCCAATCGGAATTCGAGGGACGCCATCTTGGATGACGTCCCTTAAAGGAACAGTCATTCGTCGTTCAGTCGTCGGTCCGGATGGATGTTCCGCGCTGGATGTCTTCAGGATCCTGCCGCTTCGCTCCGGATGGAAGAAGATCGAAGATGCCGCTTGGAGAAGATGTTTGCCGGTCCGGATGTCCTCTTCTTGCCGGATAGGAGGAAGACTTTGGAGCCTCTTCTGGACCGGATTATGGATCGCCAACCCCCGCTTGGGTTGGATGAAGATCTTGGAGCCAGGACGGATCGGTGATACCTGGATGGTGAAGACAAGGTAGGAAGATCTTCAGGGGCTTAGTGTTAGGTTTATTTAAGGGGGGTTTGGGTTAGATTAGGGGTATGTGGGTGGTGGGTTGTAATGTTGGGGGGGGGGTATTGTATGTTTTTTTTTACAGGCAAAAGAGCTGAAATTCTTGGGGCATGCCCCGCAAAGGGCCCTGTTCAGGGCTGGTAAGGTAAAAGAGCTTGTAACTTTTTTAATTTAGAATAGGGTAGGGAATTTTTTATTTTGGGGGGCTTTGTTATTTTATTAGGGGGCTTAGAGTAGGTGTAATTAGTTTAAAATTGTTGTAATATTTTTCTTATGTTTGTAAATATTTTTTTATTTTCTGTAACTTAGTTCTTTTTTATTTTTTGTACTTTAGCTAGTTTATTTAATTGTATTTATTTGTAGGAATTGTGTTTAATTAATTTATTGATAGTGTAGTGTTAGGTTAATTGTAGGTAATTGTAGGTAGTTTATTTAATTATTTTATTGATAGGGTAGTGTTAGGTTTAATTATAACTTAGGTTAGGATTTATTTTACAGGTAAATTTGTTATTATTTTAACTAGGTAACTATTAAATAGTTCTTAACTATTTAATAGCTATTGTACCTAGTTAAAATAAATACCAAGTTGCCTGTAAAATAAATATTAATCCTAAAATAGCTATAATATAATTATAATTTATATTGTAGCTATATTAGGATTTATTTTACAGGTAAGTATTTAGCTTTAAATAGGAATAAGTTATTTAATAAGAGTTAATTTATTTCGTTAGATAAATATTATATTTAACTTAGGGGGGTGTTAGTGTTAGGGTTAGACTTAGCTTTAGGGGTTAATCCATTTATTAGAATAGCGGTGAGCTCCGATCGGAAGATTAGGGGTTAATAATTGAAGTTAGGTGTCGGCGATGTTAGGGAGGGCAGATTAGGGGTTAATACTATTTATGATAGGGTTAGTGAGGCGGATTAGGGGTTAATAACTTTATTATAGTAGCGCTCAGGTCCGCTCGGCAGATTAGGGGTTAATAAGTGTAGGCAGGTGTCGGCGACGTTGTTGGGGGCAGGTTAGGGGTTAATAAATATTATATAGGGGTCGGCGGTGTTAGGGGTAGCAGATTAGGGGTACATAGGGAGAACGTAGGTTGCGGCGGTTTACGGAGCGGCAGATTAGGGGTTAAAAAAAATATGCAGGGGTCAGCGATAGCGGGGGCGGCAGATTAGGGGTTAATAAGTGTAAGGGTAGGGGTGTTTAGACTCGGGGTACATGTTAGGGTGTTAGGTGCAGACGTAGGAAGTGTTTCCCCATAGGAAACAATGGGGCTGCGTTAGGAGCTGAACGCTGCTTTTTTGCAGGTGTTAGGTTTTTTTTCAGCTCAAACAGTCCCATTGTTTCCTATGGGAGAATCGTGCACGAGCACGTTTTTGAGGCCGGCCGCGTCCGTAAGCAACTCTGGTATCGAGAGTTGCATTTGCGGTAAAAATTCTCTACGCTCCTTTTTTGGAGCCTAACGCAGCATTTGTTTGAACTCTCGATACCAGAGTTAATTTTATGGTGCGGCCAGAAAAAAGCCTGCGGAGCATTAACAGCCCTTTTACCGCCGAACTCCAAATCTAGGCCTTAGGGTTTATATTTATTTCTCTTGTTAAGTGTATCCAGTCCACGGATCATCCATTACTTATGGGATATTAACTCCTCCCCAACAGGAAGTGCAAGAGGATTCACCCAGCAGAGCTGCTATATAGCTCCTCCCCTAACTGCCATTACCAGTCATTCTCTTGCACCCAACGAATAGATAGGATGTGTGAGAGGACTGTGGTGATTATACTTAGTTTCATACCTTCAATCAAAAGTTTGTTATTTTATAATAGCACCGGAGTGTGTTATTCCTTCTCTGGTAGAATTTGAAGAAGAATCTACCTGAGTTTTTCTATGATTTTAGCCGGAGTAGTTAAGATCATATTGCTGTTTCTCGGCCATCTGAGGAGAGGTAAACTTCAGATCAGGGGACAGCGGGCAGATTAATCTGCAAAGAGGTATGTAGCAGCTTATTATTTTCTGACAATGGAATTGATGAGAAAATTCTGCCATACCGATATAATGTAAACTCAGCCTTAAATGCAGTAGCAGCAACTGGTATCAGGCTGTCATGTATGTATATTTTACACTTCAGTATTCTGGGGAATGGCTCTTCACTGGAATTATACTGTATGCATAAAACTTTAGCCTAATTTGCAGGGACTAGCAACAGGCTTTTTAATAACACTCAATTTATTAATGTTAAACGTTTTTTGCTGGCATGTAAAATCGTTTAATTTTCTGAGGTACTGGGTGAAAAAATGTTTTGGGCACTATTTTTTTCCACTTGGCAGTCGTTTTATTTAATTTATGACAGTTTACTGATCTCTCTCACTGTTATGTGTGAGGGGGAGAGGCCTTTTTTGGTGCTTTTGCTACGCATCAAAAAATTCAGTCAGAAGTTTATTGTCTTCCCTGCCTGATCCGGTTCATCTCTACAGAACTCAGGGGTCTTCAAAACTTGTTTTGAGGGAGGTAATCACTCACAGCAGAGCTGTGAGATTGTAGTTGACTGTGATAAAAAACGTTTATTTCTGTATTTTTTTCTGCTATCAGGGTTAGTTATCCTTTGCTAATGGGAGCAATCCTTTGCTAAAATTGTGTTTTTTACAAAGATTTGATGCTATAACTTTTCAGTTTATTAATTTTCAACTGTCATAACTTTTTCTGTGCTTCTTATAGGCACAGTACGTTTTCATATTATAGTAAATTACTTGAAAAGTATTTCCAAGTTGCTAGTTTATTTGCTAGTGTGTTAAACATGTCTGATTCAGAGGAAGATATCTGTGCTATATGTGCTAAAGCCAAAGTGGAGCCCAATAGAAATTTATGTACTAACTGTATTGATGCTACTTTAAATAAAAGTCAATCTGTACAAATTGAACATATTTCACCAAACAACGAGGGGAGAGTTATGCCGACTAACTCGCCTCACGTGTCAGTACCTGCATCTCCCGCTCGGGAGGTGCGTGATATTGTAGCGCCGAGTACATCTGGGCGGCCATTACAAATCACATTACAGGATATGGCTACTGTTATGACTGAAGTTTTGGCTAAATTACCAGAACTAAGAGGTAAGCGTGATCACTCTGGGGTGAGAACAGAGTGCGCTGATAATATTAGGGCCATGTCAGACACTGCGTCACAATTTGCAGAACATGAGGACGGAGAGCTTCATTATGCGGGTGACGGTTCTGATCCAAACAAACTGGATTCAGATATTTCAAATTTTAAATTTAAGCTGGAAAACCTCCGTGTATTACTAGGGGAGGTGTTAGCGGCTCTGAATGATTGTAACACAGTTGCAATACCAGAGAAAATGTGTAGGTTGGATAAATATTTTGCGGTACCGGCGAGTACTGACGTTTTTCCTATACCTAAGAGACTTACTGAAATTGTTACTAAGGAGTGGGATAGACCCGGTTTGCCGTTCTCACCCCCTCCGATATTTAGAAAGATGTTTCCAATAGACGCCACCACACGGGACTTATGGCAAACGGTCCCTAAGGTGGACGGAGCAGTTTCTACTTTAGCTAAGCGTACCACTATCCCGGTGGAGGATAGCTGTGCCTTTTCAGATCCAATGGATAAAAAGTTAGAGGGTTACCTTAAGAAAATGTTTGTTCAACAAGGTTTTATATTGCAACCTCTTGCATGCATTGCGCCTGTCACGGCTGCAGCAGCATTTTGGTTTGAGTCTCTGGAAGAGACACTTGAATCAGCTCCATTAGATGAGATTACACACAAGCTTAAAGCCCTTAAGTTAGCTAACTCATTTATTTCAGATGCCGTAGTACATTTAACTAAACTTACGGCTAAGAATTCCGGATTCGCCATTCAGGCACGCAAAGCACTGTGGCTAAAATCCTGGTCAGCTGACGTTACTTCTAAATCTAAATTGCTTAATATACCTTTCAAAGGGCAGACCTTATTCGGGCCCGGGTTGAAAGAAATGATCGCTGACATTACAGGAGGTAAAGGCCATGCCCTGCCTCAAGACAGAGCCAAACCTAAGGCTAGACAGTCTAATTTTCGTTCCTTTCGTAATTTCAAAGCAGGAGCAGCATCAACTTCCTCTGCACCAAAACAGGAAGGAGCTGTTGCTCGCTACAGACAAGGCTGGAGACCTAACCAGTCCTGGAACAAGGGCAAGCAGGCCAGGAAACCTGCTGCTGCCCCTAAGACAGCATGAATCGAGGGCCCCCGATCCGGGAACGGATCTAGTGGGGGGCAGACTTTCTCTCTTCGCCCAGGCTTGGGCAAGAGATGTCCAGGATCCCTGGGCGTTAGAGATCATATCTCAGGGATACCTTCTAGACTTCAAATTCTCTCCCCCAAGAGGGAGATTTCATCTGTCAAGGTTGTCAACAAACCAAATAAAGAAAGAGGCGTTTCTACGCTGCGTACAAGATCTTTTATTAATGGGAGTGATCCATCCGGTTCCGCGGTCGGAACAAGGACAAGGGTTTTACTCAAATCTGTTTGTGGTTCCCAAAAAAGAGGGAACTTTCAGGCCAATCTTGGATTTAAAGATCCTAAACAAATTCCTAAGAGTTCCATCGTTCAAAATGGAAACTATTCGGACAATTTTACCCATGATCCAAAAGGGTCAGTACATGACCACAGTGGATTTAAAGGATGCTTACCTTCACATACCGATTCACAAAGATCATTACCGGTATCTAAGGTTTGCCTTTCTAGACAGGCATTACCAGTTTGTAGCTCTTCCATTCGGATTGGCTACGGCTCCGAGAATCTTCACAAAGGTTCTGGGTGCTCTTCTGGCGGTACTAAGACCGCAAGGAATTGCGGTAGCTCCGTACCTAGACGACATTCTGATACAAGCTTCAAGCTTTCAAACTGCCAAGTCTCATACAGAGTTAGTACTGGCATTTCTAAGGTCGCATGGATGGAAGGTGAACGAAAAGAAGAGTTCTCTCTTTCCACTCACAAGAGTTCCCTTCTTGGGGACTCTTATAGATTCTGTAGAAATGAAGATTTACCTGACAGAAGACAGGTTAACAAAGCTTCAAAATGCATGCCGTGTCCTTCATTCCATTCAACACCCGTCAGTAGCTCAATGCATGGAGGTGATCGGCTTAATGGTAGCAGCAATGGACATAGTACCCTTTGCACGCCTACATCTCAGACCGCTGCAATTGTGCATGCTAAGTCAGTGGAATGGGGATTACTCAGACTTGTCCCCTACTCTGAATCTGGATCAAGAGACCAGAAATTCTCTTCTATGGTGGCTTTCTCGGCCACATCTGTCCAGGGGGATGCCATTCAGCAGGCCGGACTGGACAATTGTAACAACAGACGCCAGCCTACTAGGTTGGGGCGCTGTCTGGAATTCTCTGAAGGCTCAGGGACAATGGAATCAGGAGGAGAGTCTCCTACCAATAAACATTCTGGAATTGAGAGCAGTTCTCAATGCCCTTCTGGCTTGGCCCCAGTTAACAACTCGGGGGTTCATCAGGTTTCAGTCGGACAACATCACGACTGTAGCTTACATCAACCATCAGGGAGGGACAAGAAGCTCCCTAGCAATGATGGAAGTATCAAAGATAATTCGCTGGGCAGAGTCTCACTCTTGCCACCTGTCAGCAATCCACATCCCGGGAGTGGAGAACTGGGAGGCGGATTTCTTAAGTCGTCAGACTTTTCATCCGGGGGAGTGGGAACTTCATCCGGAGGTCTTTGCCCAAATACTTCGACGTTGGGGCAAACCAGAGATAGATCTCATGGCGTCTCGACAGAACGCCAAGCTTCCTCGTTACGGGTCCAGATCCAGGGATCCGGGAGCGGTTCTGATAGATGCTTTGACAGCACCTTGAACCTTCGGGATGGCTTATGTGTTTCCACCCTTCCCGATGCTTCCTCGATTGATTGCCAGAATCAAACAGGAGAGAGCATCAGTGATTCTAATAGCGCCTGCATGGCCACGCAGGACTTGGTATGCAGATCTAGTGGACATGTCATCCTGTCCACCTTGGTCGCTACCTCTGAAACAGGACCTTCTGATCCAGGGTCCCTTCAAACATCAAAATCTAATTTCTCTGAAGCTGACTGCTTGGAAATTGAACGCTTGATTTTATCAAAACGTGGTTTTTCTGAGTCAGTTATTGATACCTTAATACAGGCTAGGAAGCCTGTTACCAGAAAGATTTACCATAAGATATGGCGCAAATACTTATATTGGTGCGAATCCAAGAGTTACTCATGGAGTAAGGTTAGGATTCCGAGGATATTGTCTTTTCTACAAGAAGGTTTAGAAAAGGGTTTATCCGCTAGTTCCTTAAAGGGACAGATTTCAGCTCTGTCCATTCTTTTACACAAACGTCTGTCAGAAGTTCCGGACGTTCAAGCTTTTTGTCAGGCTTTAGCTAGGATCAAGCCTGTGTTTAAAACTGTTGCTCCACCATGGAGTTTGAACTTAGTTCTTAATGTTTTACAGGGGGTTCCGTTTGAACCCCTTCATTCCATTGATATCAAGTTGTTATCTTGGAAAGTTCTGTTTTTAATGGCGATTTCCTCGGCTCGAAGAGTCTCTGAGTTATCTGCCTTACATTGTGATTCTCCTTATCTGATTTTTCATTCAGACAAGGTAGTTCTGCGTACTAAACCTGGGTTCCTACCTAAGGTGGTCACTAACAGGAATTTCAATCAAGAGATTGTGGTTCCATCTTTGTGTCCTAATCCTTCTTCGAAAAAGGAACGTCTGCTACACAATCTAGATGTAGTCCGTGCCCTGAAATTTTATCTACAGGCAACTAAGGATTTTCGACAAACGTCTTCCCTGTTTGTCGTTTATTCTGGTCAGAGGAGAGGTCAAAAAGCTTCGGCTAGGGGGGAGGAGCCAACTGGCACACAGAGCGGTCGCACATTGCAAAAGCTCCTGAACTTTTCTACATAAAAACTAAATTTTGCGACCGCTCTGACCTATCTAACTATCTGATGGTGTAACCCTAGAAGTTAAGGAACCTGCATACTGAAAAATCTAGCGGCAGAGCGCTCCTGGCAGACATTTATATCACTTTTCCATCTACTCTGCAGGCCAGTGACATCAAGAGCGGCCATCTTTACCCCTGGGGAGAGCCTGACTGATGAGTAAATCTCGCCGTTTGCTACCCTAATACCGGCAATAAATGTCTTCACAGAAGAATCTTACCATGGGCACAGCGACACAGCTCCTTGAGGTGATCGGGGATCTCCTGAAAGGATATCGGGAGGCATTTGAACATTCATGCATAATGGCGTCTGAACTTTTGAATGTACCTTGCGGCACCGCCAATTTGAGCAGGAAAGCTGAGAAGTTAGAGGAGGAGAGTACCTGCATACAGTTTACTATGAGAGCTCAACCTACTGTTACCTATGAAGCGGAGGCGCTTGATTTACAGAGGGGACACCCCCCACCCGCTGCAGAGTTATTTACGCAAGGGCAGCAGCCAGCGCCATGCTGTATTTCACTTGGACCTGCACACAGGACCATTCTCAGCAGTGACCTTATCCAGATAGACCTACCCTATACTGACAAGATACAGCTGGAGAGGTCTCTCACACGCTTGAAAACGCGGCACTTACTTCAGGTCTGCATAATAGAGATCACATCTGTGTCCCAGGGCTTGCGATGGCCCGGAGCCCCGTCTTGGCTACTTAGTTCACCCATCTGCAACTTTCAACACGCCGCAAGACACTGTCAAGTCTGGCGAGTAGGAGTGGGATGAGTCCGTTCAGCTGAGAAGAGCTGTTGCCGATACTGCAATGAACTTTTTTGCTGCAACCCTCCTCAGATCACTTCACATTCTTGTGGGGTAAGACAACGCTTTTTCACCGTCCCTATAACTCTCCAAAAACTTTCCCTGGATTCCCACTATGCATCTGTCCAGCCTGTCATTAGATACAGCCTACAAGTTGAGAGGTTTTAAAAGTTATTGTAGAATCACCACATAAGCAGCATACTTGTGTCATGGACATGGGCATATTCAAGTTCACATGCTATGGACATACTTTCTTTCGCAGTTTGTTTAGGTACTATCAACAGCATAGTATTCAGCAGACTTTGTTTTAATATATGTCAATTAGTTTGTTTTATAAGATGACAGCAATGTTTGTACGCCTTATTATAATGTATTTACAAGCTTCTTATTGTCTACACCTACTGGGAAAAAGCATCTAAATATCTCATTACATATGTTTGTGGGCTTCCATATTGCTTGAATAGGTGTGGTGCTGAGGTGAGGTCTGTGAACATGACATCTCGCTGCCAGCGGCCGGGGCAGCGTGATGCCTATATTTAACACATTTATAGCTCCATAGCATAGTTCCGGATACAGTTCTGCACCACAATGCATATCAATGTACATAAGAAATGCCCTAACTTGTTGCTATATACTCAACCTTCAGATTTTCCCCTGGTATCCTATCTACAATTGCTGTAAAACAATAGTAAACTCATGTGAATTCTGTATTGCTTATGTAGGAATGTAGCACAGGAGTGCTGTAATTATATTACTGACTAATATCTATCCTATGTAGCGGGTGTTTATTTGCACATGAGTAATGCTCTAATTGTTCACTCTGTGCTAAAGCTATAGACTTGATCCAGATTGCCTATCTGCAATTGTTATGTAACCATGATATACTCTTGCACTGTCAATATTACTTATATTTGCATATATATACAGGTGAGCTGTAGCCGTACTGCTAACTAATACCTATCCTATGCTATAATCTCAGTCTTTTCAGGATGCCCTTTTTTTCTAGCGCAGACTGGACCTGCACTTATAATTAGCTCCTTATTCATTATATTCAGCATACCACCTCCCCCTCCCACAGTTATTGCTCCTACTAATTGCCGCAACTATTTTACAACCTCCCCCCCCCCAAGTAAAGAGTCTCCTGACAATAGGAGAACTAACAGTGCGGTTTCTCTTGCCTATACCGCAACCCTTTCTGCTCCCCTAGCACTTACTCTCTTTTTCATTACGTTATATGTTGGGATCTATCTTCTCTACTCAGATCAGCAGGTCTGATCTTCAGTCCTTATCATCTAAACCCTCACTTTTAAATCATTTTTTTTTTTTCCAGGGGCCTCATTAAAGACCACATAAAGCATAGAGAATTGAGCAAAGCCTAAACAGGCTTCTACTTGTCAGCCCGAAGGCTATATTATAGATCCCAACAATAGCTAGGGGAGTTTACATCTCGTCTTACATCTCATCCTACTATTTTATATAACACTCATTACATTCTACACTGCATATTATATCTCGCAAGCTTTTCTTTAGCTTCATGGATGGTTAATATTATTTGACCATTATTCAATTTATATTTGATATTTACCTGGTTATTTACAGTTATAGCTTTAAAAACATAAAATAGAGGTTCTTCATTGGGGGTCCATGAGTGGCCCTATCACATTGCTGCTTTCCTGCCCTATATTGTACTACAATTTCTTGGCGGTCCCTATGTGGCTGCTTATATCTTGCAGCAGGTTTATTGTTTAAACAGAGTTTATTGTTTATATCTAATGGATAATCTGTCATTTAATTATACCATGTACCTATGTGACCTTGTTTTGGCAGCTTACTCTGTAATAACCTATTTTCCTTTTTACTATGTATGGAAAAGCAATACTTGTTTGTTTGGTAAAGAACCTCAATAAAAAATTTGTTTAAAAAAAAAAAAAAAAAATCACTGTAATCAGGCTTACCTTAAATAAATTCGGTATTGTCAGCAAAAAAAAAAAAAAAAAAAAAAAAAAAAAAAAAAAAAAAGCTTCGGCTACCTCTCTCTCCTTTTGGCTTCGTAGCATAATACGGTTAGCCTATGAGACTGCTGGACAGCAGCCTCCTGAAAGAATTACAGCACATTCTACTAGAGCTGTGGCTTCCACTTGGGCCTTTAAGAATGAGGCTTCTGTTGAACAGATTTGCAAGGCTGCAACTTGGTCTTCTCTTCATACTTTTTCCAAATTTTCCAAATTTGACACTTTTGCTTCTTCGGAGGCTGTTTTAGGGAGAAAGGTTCTTCAGGCAGTGGTTCCTTCCGTATAAAGAGCCTGCCTGTCCCTCCCGTCATCCGTGTACTTTAGCTTTGGTATTGGTATCCCATAAGTAATGGATGATCCGTGGACTGGATACACTTAACAAGAGAAAACATAATTTATGCTTACCTGATAAATTTGTTTCTCTTGTAGTGTATCCAGTCCACGGCCCGCCCTGTCACTTTAAGGCAGGTAATTTTTCCATTAAACTACAGTCACCACTGCACCCTATGGTTTTCCTTTCTCTGCATGTTTTCGGTCGAATGACTGGTAATGGCAGTTAGGGGAGGAGCTATATAGCAGCTCTGCTGGGTGAATCCTCTTGCACTTCCTGTTGGGGAGGAGTTAATATCCCATAAGTAATGGATGATCCGTGGACTGGATACACTACAAGAGAAACAAATTTATCAGGTAAGCATAAATTATGTTTTTACAGGCAACTTTGTATTTATTTTAACTAGGTAGAATAGTTATTAAATAGTTATTAACTATTTAATAACTACCTAGATAAAATAAATACAAATATACCTGTAAAATAAACCCTAACCTAAGTTACAATTACACCTCACACTACTCTATAATTAAATGAATTACCTAAACTACCTACAATTAAATACAATTAAATTAAATAAACTAAATTACGAAAAAAAACACTAAATTACAGAAAATAAAAAAGAAATTACAATAACTAATTACACCTAATATTATCCCCCTAATAAAATAAAAAAGCCCCACAAAATAATAAAATTCCCTACCCTACACTAAATTACAAATAGCCCTTAAAAGGGCCTTTTGCGGGGCATTGCCCAAAAGTAATCAGCTCTTTTACCTGTAAAAAAAAAATACAATACCTCCCCCCAACATTTTACAACCCACCACCCACACAACCCTACTCTAAATCCCACCCAATACCCCCTTAAAAAAAACCTAACACTACCCCATTGAAGATCACCCTACCTTGAGCCGTCTTCACCCAGCCGTGCACCAGCGGTCATCCGATCCGTCCAGAAGTCTTCATCCGATGGGCCAGAAGAGGACATCCAGACCGGCAGAAGTCTTCATCCTTTCCGGGCAGAAGAGGACATCCGGACCGGGAGAAGGCTTCATCCAAGCGGCATCTTCTATCTTCATCCATCCGACGAGGAACGGCTCCATCTTGAAGACCTCCGGCGCGGAACATCCTTCTAGGCCGATGACTAACAACGAATGAATATTCCTTTAAATGTCGTCATCCAAGATGGCGTCCCTCGAATTCCGATTGGTTGATAGGATTCTATCAGCCAATCGGAATTAAGGTAGGAAAAATCTGATTGGTAGATGCTATCAGCCAATCGGATTGAAGTTCAATCCGATTGGCTGATTGGATCAGCCAATAGAATTGACCTTGCATTCTATTGGCTGATCCAATCAGCCAATCGAATTGAACTTCAATTTGATTGGCTGATAGCATCAACCAATCAGATTTTTCCTACCTTAATTCCGATTGGCTGATAGAATCCTATCAGCCAATCGGAATTCGAGGGACGCCATCTTGGATGACGTCATTTAAAGGAACCGTCATTCGTCGTTAGTCGTCGGCCTAGAAGGATGTTCCGTGCCGGAAGTCTTCAAGATGGAGCCGTTCCTCGTCAGATGGATGAAGATAGAAGATGCCGCTTGGATGAAGCCTTCTCCCGGTCCGGATGTCTTCTTCTGCCCGGATAGGATGAAGACTTCTGCCGGTCTGGATGTCCTCTTCTGGCCCATCGGCTGAAGACTTCTGGACGGATCAGATGACCACTATTTTTCAGGTAAAAGTATACTTATTTTAACTAGGTAGTTATTAAATAGTTAATAACTATTTAATAACCATTCTACCTAGTTAAAATAAATACAAACTTGCCAGTAAAATAAAAATAAACCCTAAGCTAGCTACAATGTAACTATTAGTTATATTGTAGCTAGTTTAGGGTTTATTTTATAGGTAAGTATTCAGTTTTAAATATGAATAATTTATTTAATTGTAGTTATTTTATTTAGATGTATTTAAATTATATTTAAATTAGGGGGGTGTTAGGGTTAGACTTAGGTTTAGGGGTTAATAACTTTATTATAGTAGCGGCGACGTTGGTGGCAGATTAGGGGTTAATAAATGTAAGTAGGTGTCGGCGATGTTAGGGCAGGCAGATTAGGGGTTAATAAAAATTAACTAGTGTTTGCGAAGGCGGGAGTGCGGCGGTTTAGGGGTTAATACATTTACTAAAGTAGCGGCGATGTCCGGTCGGCAGATTAGGGGTTAATAAGTGTAGTTAGGTTGCGGCGACGTTGGGGGCGGCAGATTAGGGTTTAATAACTATAATGTAGGTGTCGGCGATGTTAGGGGCAGCAGATTAGGGGTTCATAAGTATAATGTAGGTGGCGGCGATGTACGGTCGGCAGATTAGGGGTTAAAAATATTTATTATAGTGTTTGAGATGTGGGGGGGCCTCAGTTTAGGGGTTAATATGTAGTTTATGGGTGTTAGTGTACTTGTTAGCACTTTAGTTAAGAGTTTTATGTTCCGGCGTTAGCCCATAAAACTCTTAACTACTGACTTTTAAATGCGGTAGAAGTCTTGCCAGGAGAGGGTCTACCGCTCACTTCTTCCAAGACTCGTAATACCGGCGTTAGGCAAATCCCATAGAAAAGATAGGATACGCAATTGACGTATCTGGGAATTTGCGGTATGGAAAAGTCGCGGAAGAAAAGTGAGCGGTACACCTGTACCTGCCAAACTTGTAATACCAGCGGGCGGCTTTAAAAAGCAGCGTTAGGACCCCTTAACGCTGCTTTTTAAGGTTAATGCAAAACTCGTAATCTAGGCGTATATTTCTTAGTACACAAAGAGAGGAAAGAACCTCGCTGAAGACTGCACTACTAGCACTCTTAGCCTGGACTAGGTATGAGAATTTGGGAAATTAAAAAATAACTTTTATTAGAAAATCTTAAAATAAGGACTCAAAGTTAAAAACAACTAAACTGTTGACCACTATCCTGTATCTATAAATCAGCCTTTGATATATTATAGGTAATTGTAGGATAGTGCAAATGCGGTGCTAATTTACCATAGGCCACCTATTGCAGATCAGAAGAATTGGTTTAGATAATTTATAGTTAAGGATCAATATCCTTCACTAGACCACTTGTCATGTGGTATATGTATGTGCCTGATATCTGCAATTGAATTTGTTTAATAGCACGTATTCTTATGTATATGTATAATAAAGTGTCACTTGGATAGTGATATGGCTAGCAATGAATTACGAGATATTGGTTAATAGTCTCTTCTAAAATAACATACTTGAGTGCCACTAGATAATCATAGGTAGTACTGCCTTATTTTGGAACTATTATTACCATCATACATACATTATAAATCCTAAGTAGTATGTGACAAATATAAAGGTTAGAGGCAGTATAAAGGTTAAATAGTTGGCACTATTCGTTATTTTGTTTTTATTGTCAGAATGATACTCAACAGTATTAAAATATTTTTGCTAGACTATTATTGTAGTGTATCCACATAAGTTGTTATTATTAGAAATCAATAGTCATGGTTTCACGTAAGATTGTAATTGATACTTTATGTAGCATAGACTTAACGTTGTACTGAATATGATTCTATGTATATAGAGACATTACTTATAGTATTGTAATGTCGAAGTACTAAAGCAAGCAATATCTATATTTGTAGTACATATATTTGTAGACTTTGTATTGTCTTGTTCGGATCACCTGCGTTAGAGATTATTATTTTGTGGTGGTCCTTTAATAGGTTATGGGTCAACTAGGATATTGCTATTAAGGCTAATATATGTTTGAGTATAGTGTAAGCATGCTTATACATTTTTCACCAATCATGTGGCTCTATTTCAAGATTCGCTGGCTGTGCCAGTTATTACAGTATTAACTTCTAATCTCCGAATCTTGTTACAATAATCCTTATTTTATTGGTACTATGTATACCCTGTGATTGATACCGCTGAATGTGGTTCACAGATATATAGCTAGTAATGTCCGACTTCCCAAATTCAAGTCAGTTAGGTAGTTTAGTATGGTTAATCTGCTGTGGGTATTAGGGTGGGATTGCTATTTGAAATTTATATTAAAGTGGCATTCACAATAAACACACATTTACAACTTGCAATCCAACCATACTTTTTACAGATATAATACCGTGTGTAAAAATTGTGCCCGACTTGTCAGTTTGTTTGGGAATTTACGATAATTCTGTTTGACAGCAACTGTTAATTATATAATTTGCAAATGTATGGCTAACAATATCTTAGTTGTAAATGTCAGCCCAGCTCAATGGTCTGGTATGTGACTAGCCAGCTGAGTATGTTAGGGCGGGAATGCTGTCTGAGTTTTAACGTTTAAATAACATTCATAATGCAAAAGATAGGTTTGTGTTTTAATTTACAGGTTGCAATCCACCCACACTAATATGCTTATGTATGTGCAGACCACTATTGTAACCGCAAGGTTTATATTCATTTATTTCTTATGCCCCGCTCGCTAGTTAGTTAGAAAGTGTCAGCTGTTTATATTTGTAAGCCAATGCTGACTATATTTTTACCGCTCAATGCGGTCCACATTTGCAGCGTCTATTAAGTAATAGTATGGTTACGAGTATCTGTATCCATGAAAATTATTTTCTATATATGCTATGTTTGTAAATATGGGCTACGGCAATATATTAAGTAGATATAATAAATATTATTAGTTTTGTACTCTTGTAAATATATATACAAATCCCCGCAGATGCAGGTCAACGGTTCAAAAGTTAATATTAAAAATATATAGAGCTCCCCTTAGCTCTACAACCCCCTGACGCGTTTCTCCCGTATAGGGGTTTCTCAAAGGCGGCGAACCGCCGGATGTGTGGGAATAAATACGGACAAAGAGCCCGGTCCCAATTTTTTCTCAAATCTGTTTGGATGGTCAATCTGTCAATCATTGTCTGATCAGCCAATTATACGACCTGTATTCGTTATATTTGTCAGTTGTTGTTACAGAGAAACTATTGTTAATATACAGTTAGCACAAGATACATATTAGTTATTATTTGACAAACTGTTGGTTACAAGTTGTGTAAAGAGAAAAGAGGAAAATAGGTGTATTATCTCACATTGCGTAGATCGTTTAACTTTGCCAAATAGATGTTCCGTTTTTAATTCAAATTCAATGGATCTACTGCATATTGTTAGTTCATTTTTTACATATAAGTCTTTGTTACTTATGGGTCTTAATGCATATTGTTAATTCACTTTATTTGGGTAAATCTTGCGCTATCACATTATCCTTGCCAAATGTTTAATATTCCATTCTATGATCTATTAATATAAATGTTAATGTATGTTATTACTTCTGATATAAACAAGTCTAACCAGATGTCAGTTATTCCATTTGGTAATTTATTACTATGGGTCTTAATGTGAAGTTTTAATTCCGTTACAAGTCAGTCTTATATATTAAAGTTACTCCAAGTTCGAATGTTGATTTGTGTCAACAATGATGATTCCAACGTGACTTTTCATTTGACTTGATAATAACTTTTATTTAGTAAGATTTACAGAAATCCTCTATGATTAATATTGCAATTTAAAATAACCATAGGATTTTTAGTGTGTATATCCCTTTACCTTAATATCGATTGTTATTTATGTTTTAATAAGTGTTTATTTAAAAATTATTTTTGTGCATTATTTGAAATGTTGGTTATACTTTAAATATGTTAAACTGTTAGTTGTTTTTAAGGTGGTATACATAGTAATTTTAAGGAATCCCAATCTCTAAAGTGAACCAGTGTGTTTGTTAAGGGTGGTGACGTTGTGAGTAGGATGGCCTAATCTAACAGTGTTTATGGCTCCATGAGTGTTTGGCTGAGTATCTGTGCTGATTGGGAGTGTGACTTTAAATGACATGTCCAAGTTGGATCTTCTCAGCACCATAATATTGGTGTTTAGGGAAGTGTATAAGTACTTATTGTGTTGGTGATAGTGTGAGGTTAAATTAACCTTAGATATTGTTTATAAATTCGTTATGTCTTGTTCTAGACAAAATGAGCTATACTTGTGTTATTAAACTCAAATAAGTGAGTGATGAAGGTTGATTATCCGGCGTGTATCTATATGTCAGGATAGAAGATTAGTGTCAAAAATTGTGACTCCTATTTATGGTGTGTGCAATTCCCAGTTATACGTGAAAAAATAAAATAAACTAATAATGTGCAACAGTCATAACTAAGTGCTTCTAGTGGAACCACGATTTTAGTGAGTGCTGTCCTCTTTTGTATGTTATATAATCTCCACCTTTTTGATGAAAAAGCTGAGAAATTCTCATTTAAAATATTTAAAATATGCTGATGATATTTAGATAAAGTGTATATATTCTTTTAAGATGATTAGTTATAGAGGTTTTATTTTTCTGGCTTTGATAGTGTGATCTGAACTTATTGATGCACATAGAAGTTATTATTTTCATTCATTCCGAATGGTTGGGCAGTGTCCAATAAGTAGATCCATCTACTTTCTTTTTTCAGTAGTGCTGTTTCTAGATTTCCTCCTCTAATGCCAAGACTTATTTTCTCTATGCCTTGGCATTGTAGTTCTTCGGCATTGGCTTTGTGGTGCTGTAAGAAATGATGGGCGACACTTGTTAACGTTTTGTCATCTTTTTTATCTTTCTCTGCATTTCTTATGTTACGTAGATGTTCCATCACTCTCACTCTTAGTTTACGTGTCATCATTCCCACGTAAAATTTCTCACATTTACATTTGAGCGCATATATTACACCCTCTGTTTGACAGCTGATATAGTTTTTTATGGCATGTTTGGTTCTGAATCTGTCGATTATATGATCTGATTTTATAATGTACTTGCAAGTGCTGCAGTTGCCACATTTATGTGATCCTGGAGCTAATGCTGTTTTGGTCTTATGTCTCTGTAGGTGACTGCTCGTGATCATATCTTTAATGTTACGTGTACGTTTATATGTAATGGAGAGTCTTGTTCCTATGATGTCTTTCAAAGTTAAGTCAGACATTAGAATATGCCAATGTTTATTAATAATTTGGTTCACAATTCTACTCTGAGAATTGTATGTAGTTATTAATCTTGGAACATTGCTTGTTGGTCTGGATTTTTTCTTTAGAAGTTCTTGTCTGTTTTTTTCTTGTGCTCTGTATTTGGCTTTCTTGATGGTTCTTTTGCTATATCCTCGCTCCAATAGTCTTAATTTCCAATTCTTGAGCTCGTGTCTGAAAGGTTTTTAAATCTGAACAGTTTCTCCTAATTCTCAGGAATTCTCCTGTTGGGAGACTTTTCATAGTATTACATGCATGCGCACTGCTGTTGTGGAGTAAACTGTTAGTCGCTGTTGCCTTTCTAAAAAGATCTGTCTTGATATTTCCTTCAATATCTCTTGATATTGTTAAATCTAGAAAGTTGATTTGACGTTGATCCGCTTCATGGGTTAGTTTGATATTGACATCATTGTTGTTTAATAATGTAATAAATTCCTGTAGTTCTCCATAGGAACCTTCCCAGATATAGAAGATATCGTCTATGTACCGGAGCCACATAGGGATTTTATCCGTATAGTTTTTGTTAATTTCTGTTAATACATATTCAGCCTCCCACCAGCCTGAGAAGAGGTTTGCATACGTGGGGGCACATGCTGTCCCCATGGCTGTTCCTCTAGTTTGGAGATAGTATTTGTTGTCAAAGATAAAATAATTATATTGGAGGATGAATTTTAGGAGTTTGATTATAAAATTATCATGTTGTTTATCTTCTTCCGTATTCTGATCAATAAAGTACTGAACAGCATTTATTCCATCTACGTGGTTAATTGAAGTGTATAAAGATTCCACATCAGTTGTTACTAACCAGATGTCTTTGTCGGTATGTACATTGTTAAGTCTCTGGAGAACCTCCATTTTATCCTGTACATATGATGGAAGCTCTTGAACAAATCTTCTCAATCTAAGATTAAAAGATATTAGCTGGCCTGTTCGGTTAGACATCCTATTCCCGAGACTATCGGTCTACCTGGAGGTGTTTCTTTATTTTTATGCACTTTAGGGATGAGATAAAAGGTTGGTGTGATTGGATGGTCTCTTTGTAGAAATTTATTTTCTTTTGCGGTAAGGATGTGATCGTTATTGGCTTCATTTATAATATGATTATAAATTTTAAAATAGCCTGCAGTAGGATTATTTAGAAGTCTCATATAACAATTTTTATCTGTTAATTGTTTGTTGGCTTCCTTCAAATACATATCAAGGGGTCAGATTACAATATTACCACCCTTGTCTGCATTTCTGATTACCACTTCATCCCATTTGTTCATGTCTTTCAGTGCTTGTCTTTCTTTGTATGTTAAATTTGAGGTCGTTGGTAGAGGATGTAGAGCTGAGATTTCTTTACAGATCATCTGGTTGAACAATTCTATTTGAGGGCAATGTATTTTCTTTGGTACATATGTAGATTTAGTGTGAACTAGATCCCTCCATTTTCCATATTTCTTAGTGTCTGTTTGCTATACCTTTAGTGATATGCTAATATTCCTCTTAATAATCCCTTATCAATTATTATACCCACTATAAAATATTAACACACAATCACTAGCTTAATTAAACTACCTGCAAGTAAATACTTACAAGTCTTGCTTCAAGCAATGCATTTCTTTTATTACAATGAGGCTAAATAAACATTAATCCAATATGCAGATTAAATATAATTACACTTATGCAGATCACTTATAAATACACATCACTGAATTGAACATCAATATTACAGTAATACATTTGCCCATTCTATGTGAAAGTGTCTGGTGTGCTGTAATGGATGTCTCAGTAAGAAGTACTCATGTGGTGTTATCAGAGCAAGATCCAGAAAGATAAGAGAAAGTTTATGTGTGTAGGGTCTTATATAAATTTTCATCCATCCCCCAATGATGACGTCATTCATATGCAACCCCCCTTTGTCCTGTCTAGTAATATTTACCCAGCATGCTTGGGAGGGATGGCACGTGGTCACACAAAAGGATCTGTTATAGCTGTATCATTAACCAGCTGGTCATCCTTAGGATAGGACTAAGGGTAATGTGATCCCTCATTCCAAAGTGAGAATCTTAATCTCAGTACATGTGAATGAGGAGTTAACCCCTTCCTGATTACACTGCTGAGTTCTTACAGTATTATGCCATATTACCCCTTTCTGACCACATCTGAGTTCTTACAGATTATGCCATTATTACAACTTTATAAATAATTAACACTTTATTGAAAAAAAATAGTACAAACAAAATCTAAAATTTGGATATAGGAGTGTGTCTGTCACAACCACTCCCACATATTCATTCAGTTCTCAACACTACTTTAAAAGCAAATAGGCCGGATTGCCGGAGGGTGTGAGTGAGTATTATCAGTATAAATGTATATTAACATTTCAAAAAGCATAACACATTGCTCTGTCTTACATACAGGCTTACCTATGCGCTCAAAGGCATCCTTCTGCCTGCAAGCTTTGTGTGGTTACCCAACCAGCCGCTTCATGACTATTAGCCCTATTTTGAATGCACAATTATATACAATTATATACATGCTTACATGTAATTCAATATATCATTCCTCTTATTAGAGGTTACAGTATCCATGCATCCATAATTAGCTTTCAATTCATTTTAGTCTCTATGAACCCTCCGTGTACAAACAATCCACAACACACAACCATCCGGCCTGGCTCACCGACGACTTTTGTCACTACCAAACGTGACTTTGTCAGGGCATAAGGGCCAGCTAGGCCAATCCTCACAACTTAAATCACCACTGGTTGTCATGGTAACTCAGAATGCATGCGGAAATGTTAACCACATTTGAGGCATGTTATATTATTGGAATCAGACAATCAGTATAATCCATTGCACTGATTATAGATTTTTATTGTTTGCTTTAGATAGAGTCTGCTAAGAAATATTCTGCATTCCATGTTTTAATATTTAACATATTTAGTTGCAAAGACAATCGGATTGTTCATATCAATGACTCGCTTCTGTTATACATATTCAACGCAAGTAGGTTTCTATATACAGAACTTTAAAACACTCATCATTTAATAGCTTTACTCTATTACAGGGTATTATTCACACTGGTCCATTTGTATCAACAATGCACAGTTCATGATATTACCGTTAGAGTATTATTATGTTTCAAAATGTTTTAGAGGAAGCATTTAAAATAGAGCACCACATTAAAGTGAATGTAAAGTTTCATCAAGTAGTGCCCGGTTTTTAAAAATACTATTAAAAACAGGGGCACTTTCATTGATGAAACTTTACATTGCACCATATTTGTAGAAATACTTACCTCTTCGTCTTGATAGCCGCTCCAGCGCTTCTCCAGCCCGTCGCAAGCCTCTTCCTTAGTTAGCAATGACAATTCCGGCATCCTCCAATCACGGCTTCCCCCCGGGGAAGCATTGCCTAAATCAGTGCCGTGATTGGAGGAAGGCAGGAATTGTCATTTCTGACGTAGGAAGAGGCTTGCGACGTGCGGGGGAAGCGACATCATCAGCGATCCGGCTTTCAAGATGAAAAAGTAAGTATTTCTACAAATATGGTGCAATATACAGTTTCATCAATAAAAGTGCCCCTGTTTTTAATAGTATTTTTAAAAACCGTGCACTACTTGATGAAACTTTACATTCACTTTAACTCCCTTTTTGCTGAAACGGATTGTAATTTGTGTATCCATCTGCATTCCTTTTTGCAGTAACATTTTAATTATATTGACTCGTCTTTCTTGGTGTTTAATTTGTTCAATAGCAAAGATTTTTAGGTCATATATATGATCTGAATGCACTGCATTCATATGTTGTGCCAGTTGGAGCTGAATCGCTCTCCGCCCCGCACTCTTGAGGGTGAAAAGTCACATGCATGGGCTGTTGAACAGGGATGTCCGCCTCTGCCAAGGCCTGAGAAGCCGTGGTAGGGCCTGCAAGAGACTGGCTGCTTAGGGGCTCCTCCACGGTCTGACCGCTTAAGCCACCTGAGTGAGACGTCAGGACATATGTTATGCAACAATGACAGAGCTGTGCCAGAGGGTTCACAGTGGCTAATTTGCAAAGCATGCATTCATTATTATTACCAATAGAGGTCACAGAGAAAGATTCCTTTAGACTTTCAAGCTGGATAGAGTCATCCATTACGATAGAGACAATATGTTCGTAAATACACAGCTGGGTATTTAGATCCCAAGCACCAAATAACTGTCCCCGTATAAGCCCTGTTTAGGGTGTGTTACCAACTCTGGTCTGGCCAAACCGCGTTACTACAGCTCCTCACAGGACTACTGTGCAGTGGATCTGAAAGCGGAAATGGCGCAAATTCCCTGCCCAGAGTGGGAAAACAGAGTCACCTCCCACTGCTGCGGCCCATATAGGAATGTAGCCTACAGTCTATTTTACACCCCTGACAGGGAATATGAAATTATATCCTGTCCTGCTTGTTAACGCGCCTGACTGTGGCTTGAGTTTCCTCACGGCAATCAAATGCCTATCAAGGGGGGATAGGGAAATGTACAGATTAAGCATCCTAGTACAGGATCAAGACCTTATACCACCTCTTTATTAGACAATATGCCATGAAAGAGGGGAACACATACCTATCATAAGTCTGTAATTTATTCTGAAACACACTGTGTTATCAGATAGGATCTAGATTACGTATGAGATATACATTCCTACCAGGAGGGGGCAAAGTTTCCCAGACCTCAAAATGCCTATAAATACACCTCCCACCTCAGTTTTACAAACTTTGCCTCCTTGTAGAGGTGGTGAAGCAAGATGTGTTTGATTTTCTTCTGTGAAAGGCGCTTCTAAGCATTTTGAAGCCCAATTCCTCTCTGAGTACAGTGTTTGTCTGAGGGATGTGAAGGGAGTATTGCTTGATGATACCATATCTTCGCCTATGGGAAATCTATTCTAAGGCTCTCTGTAAATTGGTCGCAGGGATTCATCTGCTACCTCCCTTTACAGATCGACATTATACTCCTCTTGCTGATATGTTTCAGTACTGGTTTTGCTGTCTGCTATAAGTGGATGGGTGTCTTACACAGTAAGTATATACATTTATTATATAAGACACTCTCAGCTATGGATTAGGCTTTTTTTACGTAAAGTTGTTATATATTGTTGTATACATGCTTTGAGTCAGTAATTCTTACCTGTTTTTTAGAGTGATAGTTGTTTTAGAAATCCTCTTCAGCTTTGCATGTCGCGCATGTGATGATGCTATTTATGTCATAGGGTAACGTGTCGTCATTGTGTGCCATTTTTTTGGCTCCAAAAAATTTCCCGCAAAAAAAAACAATTTTCCCGCCAAATTTCCCCTGACAAAATTGCTGTTATAAGCTCCGCCCCCAGCTCATTCAGTGTTCTCAATAAACACTTAGAGAGCTTTCATGCAGCATTTTATGAATCAGTTTTCTTTTTTATATTTTTTTCCCTCTGTTTACCATTCTCTCAAGCCTGTTATATATTTATCATATATAGGAGCATGGATATAAATTTGCAGAATTAATTTATTTTTATTTTTTCTAATTTTGTTTTTTTGCAATTATGTCTCAAACTGAACCTGCTTCTGATGTTACCATAGGATTTGAGCTGCCTAAACAGGTATTTAACAAAGCTAAGTATGCATGTTGTAATTAAGTTGATCTAAATTATTCAGCTCTACTATGTGGCTCCTGTTTAACAAATTGTTAAATATATCTATGAGTACAAATACACACACTGTTATTCTATCTCAGTCTAAATGTACATAGCATTACTGCATACATGTAAGATTTTATTGCTACAGCTTAAGAGAAGGCAATGACTGCTATTTTGCCTTTAAATAAATGTATAAGGTTTTTGCAGCATTTTCCTAAACTTAGTTCTGACCTTCAGCATACTGACATATCCTCTACTAATGGGGTCTCCTCTGATTCAGAGGATGCCACGTCAGAGACTGATATAGACAAATCTTTTTTATTTAAGTTAGAATATATTTGTTCTCTCTTAAAAGAAAGTTTTGTTTACTTTGTGTATTGAGGAGTCTAAATCTCCTGATGATAAAGCTAGTAATTGTCTAAATTCTGTATTTAAGACTACTGTTATTACTTCTAAAGTATTTCCTATTCATGACGCTATCTCTTATGTGATTGCAAAAGAATGGTCTAAGCCTGGTACCTCTTTTAACCCTTCTTCTAGGTTTAAGAAATTGTATCCTTTACCTGAAGCCAAAATCCTTTAGAAGGAAAATCCTTTAGATAGGAAGCTTGAATTGTATCCAAGAAGGGCATATTTACATTCTGGCTATATTCTTAGACCTGTTATATTTATGGCTGATGTTGCTGCTGCTTCTACTTTTTGGTTGGACAGTTGTCTTCAGATTCTGAATTATCTAACATTATTGTTTTACTTCAACATGCAAATTATTTTATTTGTGATGATAGCATCACAAATAAAATAATTTGCATGTTGAAGTGAAACAATATAGATTTGATGTTAGGAAGATCAATGTCAAATCCATGTCTTTAGCCATTATAACTAGAAGAGCTTTATGGCTTAAATCTTGGAGTGCTGATATGGTGTATAAAAATAGATCATTATCTCTCTCTTTTCAAGGTAAAGATCTTTTTCGTTGACAATTGGATTCTATTATCTCCATTGTTACTGGGGGTAAGGGAGTTTTTCTGCCCCAAGACAAGAAATCTAAGGGTAGATTTAAAGCTCCCAATCGTTTTCGTTCCTTTTGTCACAATAGAGAACAGAAAACCACTCCTTCCCCTAAGTCCTCTGGCTCTAATTGGAGATCATCTTCGAAGTAGAATAAATCTAAGCCTTATAAGAAACCAAATCCTGCCCCTAAACCTATATGAAGGTGCGGCCCTCAAGCCAGTTCTTCTGATAGGGAGCAGACTAAAGCTTTTTCAAAGAGTTTGGACAGACTGTGTCCAAAATCAGTGGATTCAGAATATAATTTCTTAGGGGTGTCGAATAGGATTCAAAATAAGACTTCCTTTGGGATGATTCTTTCTTACCCATGTAACAAAAACCCAGTAAAAGCTCAAGTCATTCTGATATGTGTTTCAGATCTAAATCTTTCAGGGGTAATGTTTCTCAGTTCCACAGCAGGAACAAGGATTTGGTTTTTATTCAAATCTATTCATTGTACCTATGAAGGAAAATTCTTTCAGACCTATTTTGGATCTGAAAACTGTAAATGGTTTTGTAAGAGTCCCAACTTTCAAGATGGTGACTATAAGGACTATTCTGCCTTTTGTTCAGCAAGGTCACTTCATATCCACAATAGACTTACAGGACGCTTACCTTAACAATCCAATTCATCCAGATCACTACCGTTTTCTGAGATTCTCTTTTCTAAACAAGCATTACCAATTTGTCACTCTTCCGTTTGGCCTTGGCAACAGCACCAAGAATATTCTTAATAGTTTTAGGTGCCCTTCTATCTGTAATCAGAGAGCAGGGTATTGCAGTGTTTTCTTATTTGGACGATATCTTGGTTCTAGCTCAATCTTTTCATTTAGCAGAATCTCACACAAAACAACTAGTGTGGTTTCTTTAAAGACATGGTTGGAGGATCAATTTACAAAAGAGTTTCTTGATTCCTCAGACAAGAGTCACCTTTTTTAGGTTTCCAGATAGATTCAGTGTCCATGACTCTTTCTCTGACACACAAGTGACAAATGAAGTTGGTTTTAGCTTGTCTAAACCTTCAGTCGCTATCATTACCTTCAGTGGCTATGTGCATGGAAGTTTTATGTCTCATGTCTGCAGCATCGGACGTGATCCCCTTTTCTCGTTTTCATATGAGTCCTCTACAGCTTTGCATGTTGCACCAATGGTGCAGGGATTATACTCAGATATCACAACTGATATGCTTAAATCCCAACACTCAACTTTCTCTGACTTGGTGGTTAGATCATCACCTTATTGTTCAAGGGGCCTCCTTTGTTTGTCCTTCCTGGACTGTAATCTTAACAGATGCAAGTCTTACAGGTTGGGGACCTGTCTGGGGGTCTCTGACAGCACAAGGGGTTTGGTATCCTCAAGAGGTGAGGTTACCAATCAATATTTTAGAACTCTGTGCTATTTTCAGAGCTCTTCAGACTTGGCCTCTATTGAAGAGAGAACTTTACATTTGTTTTCAGACAGACAATATCACAACAGTGGCATATGTCAATCATCAAGGAGGGACCCACAGTCCTTCAGCTATGAAAGAAGTATCTTGGATACTTTCTTGGGTGGAATCCAACTCTTGTCAAATTTCTGCGATTCATATCCCAGGTGTAGACAATTTGGAAGCAGATGATCTCAAATGTGGGGTCTTCCAGGAATAGATCTGATGGCCTCTCATCTTAACAAGAAGCTTACACGATACCTTTCCAGGTCCAAGGATCCTCAGGCGGAGATAGTGGATGCTTTAGCAGTTCCTTGGTTTTACCAACCTGCTTACATTTTTCCGCTTCTGGTTCTTCTTCTAAGGGTGATCTCCAAGATCATAATGGAACAATCTTATGTGTTTCTGATAGCACCTGCATGGCCCCACAGATTTTGGTATGCGGATCTTGTCCAGGTGTCCAGTTGCCAGCCTTGGCCACTTCCTTTAAGGCCAGACCTTCTGTCTCAAGGGCCGTGATTCCATCAGGATCTCAAATCTCTAAATTTGAAGGCATGGAAATTGAACGCTTAGTGCTTAGTCATAGAGGTTTCTCTGACTCAGTGATTAGTACTATGATACAGGCTTGTAAGTCTGTTTCAAGGAAGATTTATCATCGGGTTTGAAAAACATATATTTCATGGTGTTCCACCCATAATTATTTTTGGCATTCTTTCAGAATTACTAGGATTTTACAGTTTCTTCAGGATGGTTTGGATAAAGGGTTGTCTGCTAATACTTTGAAAGGCCAATTTCTGCTCTTTCATAGAAAGATTGCTAAGCTTCCTGATATTCACTGTTTTGTTCAGGCTTTGACTCGTATGAAACCTGTTATTAAATCTATTTCTCCTCCTTGGAATCTCAATTTGGTATGGAAGATTTTACAGGTTTCTCCCTTTGAACCCATGCATTCTCTGGATATTAAACTATTTTCTTGGAAAGTGTTATTTCTTTTGGCTATCTCTTCTGCTAGAAGAGTTTCTGAATTGTCTGCTCTCTCTTGTGAGTCTCCTTATCTGATTTTCTATCAAGATAAAGCTGTTTTGCGGACTTCGTTTAATAACCTTTTTGACTAAATTTGTGAATTCTTACAACATTAATAGGAATTTGTTGTTCCTTCCTTGTGTCCTAATCCTAAGAATACTCTTGAAAGGTCTTTACATTCTTTGGATGTGGTAAGAGCTTTGAAATATTATGTTGAGGCTACTAAAGATTTTAGAAAGATTTCTAGTCTATTTGTTATTTTTACTGCTTCCAGGAAAGGTCAGAAAGCCTCTGCCATTTCTCTGGCATCTTGGTTGAAACTTTTGATTCACAAAGCTTATTTAGAGGCGGGGCAGTCTCCGCCTCAGAGAATTAAAGCTCATTCTACTAGATCAGTTGCCACTTCTTGGGCTTTCAAGAATGAAGTTTCAGTTGATCAAATTTGCAAAGCAAAAACTTGGTGTTCTTTGCATACATTTACTACATTTTACCATTTGATGTGTTTGTTTCTTCTGAAGTAGTCATTGGTAGAAAGGTTCTTCAGGCAGCTGTTTCAGTTTGATTCTAGTGCCTTTGAATTGAGTTTTTTTATATTTTTAAGAAATTTATTTTTTTGGATTTAATTTCTCAGCGGATATAGCTGTTTTTATTTTATCCCTCCCTCTCTAGTGACTCGTGAACTTTCACATCTTGGGTATTATATCCCATACGTCACTAGCTCATGGACTCTTGCCACTTACATGAAAGAAAACATAATTTATGTAAGAACTTACCTGATAAATTCATTTCTTTCATAGTGGCAAGAGTCCATGAGACCCACCCTATTTTTTTGGGTTATGATATTTTTGTATAAAGCACATTATTTGTTCCTGTTCCTCTTTTTGTATGCTTTTTACTTTTTTTTTACACCTCTCACTACTTGGCTATACGTTAAACTGAGGTGTGAGTGAGGTGGGTGGTATATTTATTTATAATTTATATTTTTATATATTATTTTTCATTTTTTAGGTTTGGGAAACTTTGCCCCCTCCTGGTAGGAATGTATATCTCATACGTCACTTGCTCATGGACTCTTGCCACTATGAAATAAATGAATTTATCAGGTAAGTTCTTACATAAATTATGTTTTTCCATTCTTCTGATTTTGGCTCTAACTCTTTCTTAAACATCAATAATTTAAATAATGAGGGAGGTAAAAAAAAAGCTAAAGATAAAGTTTAAAATTAAATTCTTAAAATCAAAGGGAACACTCAATATTATTTGGATGTCTCCAAGTGTTATAATATATCAGCAAATAAAATTAAGGCAATAGAAATAAATAGCAGCATTAAATATATTCCAGCAACAGTTCCGAAATAATATCTGCAAGTGAAAAGTTAACACCTTACTAGGGACTGTGTGCACACAGAAATTGCTAAACAAGCTATAATGCAGTATAAATCAACCAAGTCTTAACGGATTGTCCGAAATTCATCTAACAATCCTCTCAGGATTCTTGAACCATCACTTTTGGTTGTTAGGGTATATTATGATCTTTCACAATACATTTTTCAAAAGAGCCGTTTGCAGACCGGAGCTTGTTACCTGTGAAACAGATCCCTTTTTGGTGTTTTCTCTTTCGTCTGCGTAGCCCTAGTCACGTGACGCGTACTTGTTTCATGTAGGAAAAAACAGCTTTGGATTAACTAACTCTTTACTTTTTCTTCCTGCTCTTAAGTACGAAAGCACACAAGAAAGGGAAAAGACGGTTGTAAATTCTTTTCAGATTAGCATTTGGTTTCAAGTTGCTGTATGGCTACTTCAAATGCATAAACTTTCAACGTGTTTTGCCCTATTACTGGGCTTTTTCAAGATAAGTTTAAGCATTACATTCTAGCTTCCTTTAAAACCATAGAGTACCTTTGATTGGATTGGTTATTCATTTTTGAATTTTTAATTGTCAATTAAAGGTGGTATTTTTTAACTATTTTTCTCTCTTAAGTTTAAGGTGGTATTTTGCCTTATTTCTGTAATTATTATTATACATACATTCATGAAACAAATGCTTATACATCTCATAATTAAAACATAAAAGTAAAAAAACACTTCTGGCAACTATCGAAATTGGATACACACTTCGGTTAATTGATGCCTATGAGTAACATAAGGAGAGAAGTTTGTTCATCCAAAACCGTTTTTTTCTACATGAAACAAGTACGCATCACATGACTAGGGCTACACAGAAGAAAGGGAAAGCACCAAAAAGGGATCCGTTACACAGGTAACAAGCAAACAGGTCTGCAAACAGCTCTTTTGAAAAAGGTACTGTGAATGATCATAATACACCCTAACGGCCAAAAGTGATGGTTCAAGAATCCTGAGAAGATTGTTATATGAATTTCAGACAGTCCATTAAGACTTGGTTGATTTATACTGCATTATAGCTTGTTAAGCTATTTCTGTGTACACAAGTCGCTAGTAAGGTGGTATTAACTTCTCAGTTGCAGATATTATTTCGGAACTGTTGCTGGAATATTAATTTAATGCTGCTATTTATTTCTATTGCCACAAGCACCCCAAATGTGCTATTAAATGTGGGCTAGATATTTTCCAGCAAACTAGCTAGCTATAATCCGGTGGGTAGGAACACTGGATCACAAGACCACATCCGATCGACCCTCAATTAATTTAGGTAGCTCAAGCTCATATACGATAGACGGTCTATCCATATACTTTTCTGCTCCTAATTTTTAGAGCACCCCTGTCAAGGTGGAGATCCCGGAGTCCGTACAGTCCTGTTAAATTGTGACCTCTTGTCACAAACAGTTTTCTTGGAATAAGCAGAGCTTCTGCCATCTCTGTATATGGGCCCTGAATATATTTATATAAAGCAATCATGCCACCTCTCAAGTGCCTTTAATCTAGAGAAAATGGACCCAGTTCGGCTAACCTCTCCTCATAGCTTAAATTCTCCATTCTCATTATTAGCGTTTTTGCCCTTTTCTGAACTTTTTTAAGGTTTGCAAAGCTGTTTTTTTAGATTGGTCCCCAGAACTGCACTCCATACTCAAGGTGAGGTCTTACCAGGGATTTATATAGTGACAGAATTATGTTTTCCTCCCTTGAATCAATGCCTCTTTTAATACATACTAGTATTTTATTAGACTTGGAAGACACTGCCCTTCATTGTGCACCCAGCTTTAGTTTATCTATTACTACTCACAAATCCCTTTCTTCCTCTGTTTGGCTAAGTCTAGTCCCATTTAAATAATATATTGCCTGCTTATTTTTACTTCCAAAATGTAGAACCTTGCATTTTCCTGTATTGAATCTCATTTTCCATTTACCTGCCCATACTTACCTGCAAAAAAGCAATCAAATTAGCCAAAATTGAAAATGAAAAATTAATTGCCAAGGATTCTAAGTCTAACCCTAAAAGGTTCTTTAAGTACATAAATAGCAAAAAATCTAAGAAGGATAATATAGGTACATTAAAATGTGTGGAGGGTAGCATGATAAATAATGACAGGGAGAAGGCTGAGGTACTAAACCAGTTTTTTTCTTCAGTATACACAAGAGAGGAACCATTGAATGATACTTTGGAACAGAATAGAACATGCCAGTCCATACCACTAACTGGGTTTTGTTTAGAGGATATCAGGAAAAAACTAAAAAATATTAAGGTAAATAAAACTCCAGGCCCAGATGGAATACACCCAAGGGTGTTAAGTGAACTTAGCACTGTTATAGACAAACCTTTACTCTTAATTTTTCAAGACTCATTATCCTCAGGCATGGTACCCCAGGATTGGCGTAAAGCTGATGTGGTGCCACTCTTCAAAAAGGGAAGCAGGGATGATCCAGGAAGCTATAGACCAGTTAGTCTGACATCAATAGTGGGGAAGATATTTGAAGGGATTATAAGGGATTATATTGATGAGCATATTCGTGTAAACAAGATTATGAGTTCTAATCAGCATGGCTTTAGGAGAAATAGATCATGTCAAACTAATCTAATTAGATTCTACAAGGAAGTAAGTAAAAATATAGATAAAGGGGAATCAGTTGATGTGATATACTTAGATTTTGCAAAGGCATTTGATACAGTGCCACATGAGAGATTAATGCACAAAATTAAGGGACTGGGAATAGCTGAAAATGTTAGCTCATGGATAAATAACTGGATAAAAGATAGGGAGCAACGAGTAGCAGTAAATGGATCATACTCAGATTGGACAAAGGTAATCAGTGGCGTCCCCCAGGGATCAGTACTGGGCCCTGTTCTTTTTAATATTTTTATAAATGACTTGGAGCAAGGATTAAATAGCGACATCTCTATTTTTGCAGATGATACTAAGTTAAGTAAGGTCATTAGGTCAGAGCAGGATGAACTCTCTTTGCAAAGGGATTTGCTAAAATTAGAACTATGGGCAAGTGAATGGAAAATGAGATTTAATACGGAAAAATGTAAGGTTCTACATTTTGGAAGTAAAAATAAGCAGGCTATGTATTTTTTAAATGGGACAAGACTTAGCCAAACACAGGAGGAAAGGGATTTGGGAGTAGTAATAGATAACAAGCTAAAGATGAGTGCACAATGCAGGGCAGCGGCTTCAAAGGCTAATAAGATACTAGCATGTATTAAAAGAGGCATTGATTCAAGGGAGGAAAGCATAATTCTGTCATTATATAAAGCCCTGGTAAGACCTCACCTTGAGTTTGGAGTGCAGTTCTGGGGACCGATTGCTAAAAAAGATATTGCAGAACTAGAAAAAGTTCAGAGAAGGGCCACAAAGCTAATAAGGGGATTGGAGAAATTAACCTATGAGGAGAGGCTAGCCAAACTGGGTCTGTTCTCTTTAGAAAAAAGGCGCTTGAGAGGTGACATGATTACTTTATATAAATATATTCAAGGCCCATATACAGAGATGGCAGAAGCTCTTTTTATTCCAAGAAAATTGTTTCTGACAAGAGGTCATAATTTAAGGTTGGAGGAAAGGAGATTTAATCTCCTGCAACGGAAACGTTTTTTCACTGTAAGAGCAATAAAATTGTGGAACTCATTACCAAAGGAGGTAGTGAATGCCAATACCATAGATACATTTAAAAATAGTCTGGATAAATTTCTGTATATAAACAAAATTCATGGATATGATTGCTAGTATTAAATGGGTCACATTTTAATGGGGTTATTTAAGCTTAACTGGAGCTTTTTGTAAGTATTTTAGATTTGTATAGGTTGAACTCGATGGACTTCAGTCTTTTTTCAACCTTATCTACTATGTTACTATGTTACTTCTAATTTTTGCAGATTCCCTTGTAACACAAGTTCATCCTGCTTTGACCTAATGACCTTAAACAACTTTGTATCATCTGCAAAAATAGAGATGTTGCTAATCTTTGCTCCAAGTCATTAATAAAAATATTAAAAAGAACAGGACCCAGCACTGATCCCTGGGGGACTCCACTGATTACCTTTGTTCAATTTGAGTATAATACATTTACTACTACTTGTTGATCCCTGTCTTTTATCCCGTTATCTATCCATGAGCTAACATTTTCAGCTATTCCCAGTCCCCTAATTTTGTACATTAATTTCTCATGTGTTACTGTATCAAACGCCTTTGCAAAATCTAAATATATCACATCAACTGATTCCCCTTTCTCCAACATTGGTGTGTCCGGTCCACGGCTTCATCCTTACTTGTGGGATATTCTCTTCACCTACAGGAAATGGCAAAGAGAGCACCCAGCAAGAGCTGTCCATATAGCCCCCCTCTGGCTCCGCCCCCCAGTCATTCTCTTTGCCGCTCTGAACAAGTAGCATCTCCACGGGGATGGTAAAGAGTATGTGGTGTTAGTTGTAGTTTTTTATTCTTCTATCAAGAGTTTGTTATTTTAAAATAGTGCCGGTTTGTACTATTTACTCTACAACAGAAAATGAAGAAGATTTCTGTTAAAGAGGAGTATGATTTTAGCACTAGTAACTAAAATCCATTACTGTTCCCATGCAGGGCTGTTGAAACCAGAGAACTTCAGTTGGGGGGAACAGTTTGCAGGCTTATCTGCTTCAGGTATGATCAGTCATATTTCTAACAAGACATGTTAATGCTAGAAGACTGTCAGTTTTTTTCCCTTAAGGGATAAGGAAGCCATTTTCTTAGACTCATAACAGATTAAGGCTTATAAATGGGCTCTATACTGGTTGACACTATTGTGGGCTAAATCGATTGGTTTATATCATATTTATATGGCATTTAGAGTGTGTTTGTGTGATTAAAAACACTTTGGGAACATTTTTTTCGCCTGGCAGTTGGTTAGACTACTATTCCAGTCAGAAAGGCCCCTTCACTCAGAGGAAGGAGGCCCCATTTTCGCGCCTCAATTGCGCAGTTTTCTTCCAAGGCAGTGCATGCAGCTTCATGTGAGGTGGTCCTGTGGCTCAAAAAACAGACTCAGGAGGGTTTACTTCAGTGGTAAATAACTCTCAGGGAAGGTAAAAAGCCGCAGCAAGGCTGTGGCAGTCATTGTAGTGTGTTAAGATTGTTGATTTGAACAAATAGCTCCAGTTTGCTCATTTTAAGGGTTAAAGTCTTGAAACTTGGTGTGCAATACTTTCAAGGCATCATTAGGACTCTGGGGTGCAAATTTTGTAAAAATCGGATATTGCCTTCATAGTTTTTCAAACTTGCAGAAATAAAGGGTGCCTTTTTATTATTTAAAGGGACAGTAACGGTTTTGTTTAAAAACGTTTTTATTGCATTATTAGCCTGCCAAATTCTGTCTAACATGTCTGTACCTTCAGACAGCATATGTTCTGTGTGTATAGAGGCCAAGGTGATTCCCCCTTTAACTATTTGTGCTAAATGTGCCAGGGCGTCCAAACAAAGTCAGGACAGTGATGTCACATTTAATAGAATTGCCCAAGATGAAGATAGTGGGGATAGTTCCTCATCCTCTCCTTCTGTGTCAACACCAGTTTTGCCCGCGCAGGCGATACCTAGTACATCTAGCGCGCCAATGCTTGTTACTATGCAGCAATTAACTGCAGTAATGGATAATTCTATAGCAAATTTATTATCCAAACTGCCATCATTTCCTAGAAAGCGTGATTGCTCAGTTTTAAACACAGAGGATGAGCAAGTTGGCGCTGACGATAACTTATCTGTTGTACCCTCACATCAATCTGAATTGGCAGTGAGGGAGGGTCTGTCTGAAGGGGAAGTTTCTGATTCAGGAAAAGTTTCTCAGCAGGCAGAACCTGATATCGTGGCATTTAAATTTAAGTTAGAACATCTCCGCGACCTGCTTAAGGAGGTGCTAACTACGCTCGATGATTGTGATTCTTTGGTAATTCCAGAGAAGCTGTGCAAAATGGACAAATTCTTAGAGGTCCCAGTGCACGCTGATGCTTTTCCGATACCCAAGAGGGTTGCGGACATAGTGACTAAGGAGTGGGAAAGGCCAGGTATACCTTTTGTTCCACCTCCTATATTCAAGAAAATGTTCCCCATTGTCGACCCCAGAAGGGACGCATGGCAAACGGTTCCTAAGGTTGAGGGGGCAGTTTCAACGCTAGCCAAGCGCACAACTATTCCTATTGAGGACAGTTGCGCTTTCAAAGATACTATGGATAAAAAATTGGAAGGATTGCTAAAAAAGATATTAGTCCAGCAAGGTTTCCTTCTTCAACCAATTTCGTGCATTATTCCTGTCACCATGGCAGCGTCTTTTTGGTTCGAGGAACTAGAAAATTCGCTCCAAAAGGAGTCATGAAGTCATGGACAGAATTCACGCACTGAAGTTGGCTAATTCCTTTATCTTGGATGCCGCTTTCCAATTGGCTAAGTTAGCGGCGAAAAATTCAGGTTTTGCTATAGTGGCGCGCAGGGCTAAAATCGTGGTCGGCGGATGTGTCGTCCAAAACTAAATTGCTTAATATTCCTTTCAAGGGTTAGACCCTTTTTGGGCCGGAATTGAAAGAGATTATTTCTGATATTACTGGTGGTAAGGGCCATGCCCTCCCACAGGATAAGCCTTTCAAGGCTAAGAACAAATCTAATTTTCGTTCCTTTCGCAATTTCAGGAACGGACCAAATCCTAACTCTGCAGCCTCTAGACAAGAAGGCAACGCTTCCCAGCCTAAACCAGCATGGAAACCATTGCAAGGCTGGAACAAGGGTAAACAGGCCAAGAAGCCTGCTGCTGCTACCAAGACAGCATGAAGGGGTAGCCCCCGATCCGGGACCGGATCTAGTAGGGGGCAGACTTTCTCTCTTTGCTCAGGCTTGGGCAAGAGATGTTCCGGATCCCTGGGCACTAGAAATAGTCGCTCAGGTGTATCTTCTAGAGTTCAAGGAACTTCCTCCAAGGGGAAGGTTCCACATGTCTCGCTTATCTTCAGACCAGATAAAGAGACAGGCATTCTTACATTGCGTAGGAGACCTATTAAAGATGGGAGTGATAAACCCAGTTCCAACAGCGGAACAAGGCCTGGGTTTTTACTCAAACCTGTTCGTAGTTCCCAAAAAAGAGGGAACCTTCAGACCAATTCTGGATTTAAAAATTCTAAACAAATTCCTCAGAGTTCCATCTTTCAAAATGGAAACCATTCGGACGATTTTACCAACAATCCAGGAGGGTCAATATATGACTACCGTGGATTTAAAAGATGCGTACCTGCATATTCCTATCCACAAAGATCATCATCAGTTCCTGAGGTTCGCCTTTCTGGACAAACATTATCAGTTCGTGGCTCTTCCATTCGGTTTAGCCACTGCTCCCAGAATTTTCACAAAGGTGCTAGGGTCCCTTCTAGCGGTGCTAAGGCCGAGGGGCATTGCTGTAGCACCTTACCTAGACGACATTCTAATCCAAGCGTCGTCTCTTTCCAAAGCAAGGGCTCATACAGACATTGTATTAGCCTTTCTCAGGTCTCACGGGTGGAAGGTGAACATGGAAAAGAGTTCCCTGTCCCCGTCTTAAGGGTTCCCTTTCTGGGAACAATAATAGATTCTGTAAAAATGAAAATATTTCTGACAGAGGTCAGAAAGTTAAAGCTTCTAAACGCTTGTCAAGTTCTTCAATCTATTCCTCAGCCTTCCATAGCTCAGTGCATGGAGGTAATAGGATTAATGGTTGCAGCAATGGACGTGGTTTCTTTTGCTCGAATTCATCTAAGACCATTGCAACTGTGCATGCTCAAACAGTGGAATGGGGATTATGCAGACTTGTCTCCCCAGATTCAAGTAGACCAGGTAACCAGAGACTCACTCCGCTGGTGGTTGACTCAGGATCACCTGTCTCAGGGAATGAGTTTCCGCAGACCAGAGTGGGTCATCATCACGACCAACGCCAGTCTCTTAGGCTGGGGCGCGGTCTGGGACTCCCTGAAAGCTCAGGGTCTATGGTCTCGGGAAGAGTCTCTTCTCCCGATAAACATTTTGGAACTGAGAGCGATATTCAATGCGCTCCTGGCTTGGCCTCAACTAGCAAAGGCCGGATTCATAAGATTTCAGTCGGACAACATGACTGTAGCGTACATCAATCATCAGGGGGGAACAAAGAGTTCCTTGGCGATGAGAGAGGTATCCAAGATCATCAAATGGGCGGAGGATCAATCCTGCCATCTATCTGCAATTCACATCCCAGGAGTAGACAACTGGGAGGCGGATTATTTGAGTCGTCAGACTTTCCATCCGGGGGAGTGGGAACTCCACCTGGAGGTCTTTGCCCAGTTAACTCAACTATGGGGCATTCCAGACATGGATCTGATGGCGTCTCGTCAGAACTCCAAGGTTCCTCGCTACGGGTCCAGATCCAGGGATCCCAAGGCGACACTAGTGGATGCATTGGTGGCGGCTTGGTCGTTCAACCTATCTTATGTGTTTCCACCGTTTCCTCTCCTTCCCAGGCTTGTAGCCAGGATCAAACAGGAGAAGGCCTCGGTGATTCTGATAGCTCCTGCGTGGCCACGCAGGAGTTGGTATGCAGACCTGGTGAATATGTCATCGGCTCCACCATGGAAGCTACCTTTGAGACAGGATCTTCTAGTACAAGGTCCATTCGAACATCCAAATCTAGTCTCTCTGCAACTGACTGCTTGGAAATTGAACGCTTGATTTTATCTAAGCGTGGGTTTTCAGATTCAGTTATAGATACTCTGGTCCAAGCCAGAAAACCTGTGACTAGGAAAATTTACCATAAGATATGGAAAAAATATATCTGTTGGTGCGAATCCAAGGGATTCTCTTGGAGTAAAATTAAAATTCCTAGGATACTCTCCTTTCTCCAAGAGGGTCTGGATAAAGGGTTGTCAGCGAGTTCTCTAAAAGGACAGATATCTGCTCTGTCTGTTTTGTTGCACAAACGTCTGGCAGCAGTGCCAGATGTACAGGCATTTGTACAGGCCTTAGTCAGAATCAAGCCTGTCTACAGACCCATGACTCCTCCATGGAGTCTAAACTTAGTTCTTTCAGTTCTTCAAGGGGTTCCGTTTGAACCTTTACATTCCATAGATATTAAGTTACTATCTTGGAAAGTTCTGTTTTTGGTTGCTATTTCTTCTGCTAGAAGAGTTTCTGAATTGTCTGCTTTGCAGTGTACTTCACCCTATCTGGTATTCCATACAGATAAGGTTGTTTTGCGTACCAAACCTGGTTTTCTTCCAAAAGTGGTTTCCAACAGGAATATTAACCAGGAAATAGTTGTTCCTTCTCTGTGTCCGAATCCAGTTTCGAAGAAGGAACGTTTGTTACACAATTTAGATGTGGTCCGTGCTTTAAAATTCTATTTAGAAGCAACAAAGGATTTCAGACAGACTTCATCTTTGTTTGTCGTTTATTCTGGTAAGAGGAGAGGGCAGAAAGCTACGGCTACCTCTCTTTCTTTTTGGCTGAAAAGCATCATCCGATTGGCTTATGAGACTGCCGGATGGCAGCCTCCTGAACGAATTACAGCTCATTCTACTAGAGCTGTGGCTTCCACATGGGCCTTCAAGAACGAGGCTTCTGTTGATCAGATCTGTAAGGCAGCGACTTGGTCTTCTCTGCATACTTTTGCCAAATTTTACAAATTCAATACTTATGCTTCTTCGGAGGCTGTTTTTGGGAGAAAGGTTTTGCAAGCCGTGGTGCCTTCTGTTTAGGTAACCTGATTTGTTCCCTCCCTTCATCCGTGTCCTAAAGCTTTGGTATTGGTTCCCACAAGTAAGGATGAAGCCGTGGACCGGACACACCAATGTTGGAGAAAACAGAATTTATGCTTACCTGATAAATTTCTTTCTCCAACGGTGTGTCCGGTCCACTGCCCGCCCTGGTTTTTAATCAGGTTTGAAAAATGTATTTCTTTATACACTACAGTCACCACGGCACCCTATGGTTTCTCCTTTTTCTCCTAACCGTCGGTCGAATGACTGGGGGGCGGAGCCAGAGGGGGGCTATATGGACAGCTCTTGCTGGGTGCTCTCTTTGCCATTTCCTGTAGGGGAAGAGAATATCCCACAAGTAAGGATGAAGCCGTGGACCGGACACACCGTTGGAGAAAGAAATTTATCAGGTAAGCATAAATTCTGTTTTATCTATACTATGCCTGAGGATTATGAGTCTAGAGGTTTGTCTATAAGAGTGCTAAATTCCCGTAAAACCCTTTGGTGTATTCCATCTGGACCTGGAGTTTTATTTACCTTAATATTATCCAGTTTTTTTCCTGATATCCTCTAGACATAACCCAGTTAATGGTATGGGCTAGCATGTTCTAGTTTGTTCCAAAGTATCCTCCATTGGTTTCTCTCTTGTGTATACTGAAGAAAATAATTGGTTTAGTACCTCAGCCAACTCCCTGTCACTGTTAATCATGCTACCCTCCATGCTTTTTAATGTACCTATATTGTCCTCCTTAGACTTTTTGCTATTTATGTACTTATGGTTTGACTTGGAATCCTTTGCAATTAATCTTTCAGTTTCAATTTTGGATAATTTAATAGCTTTTTTGCATGCTTTGTTACATTCCTTATAAATTTGGTATGTTGAGTCTGTTCTATTTTTACAACCAGTTCATTTCTCAGGGAGTGTCTCTTTTCCATCCATCCTTGGGCTATAATCACAACAGACTTAAGTCTCTCAGGTTGGGGGGCAGTATGGGTGTCAAATAGAACACAGGGTGTTTGGTCTCCTCAGGAGGTGAGGTTACCTATAAATATCCAGAGCTGGCCTCTCCTGAAAGAGAGGTTCCTTAGTTTCCAATCAAACAGCAGTGGCATATATCAATCGTCAAGGGTGAGCCTGCAGTGCTCTAGCAATGAAGTATCTTCAGTATCTTATCTTGGGCACACAAAATTCTTTGAATTATTTCTGCTATTCATATCCCAGGAGTTAAAAATTGGTATGCAGATCATCTAAGTTGTCAATCTCTCTATCCAGGGGAGTGGTCTTTACATCATGAAATGTAAAATCATATAGTAGAACGATGGGGTCTCCCAGAAATAAATCTAATGGCTTCTCATTTGAACACCAAACTTCCCAGGTATTTTGCAAGATCCAAAGATCTTTTAAGACACTGAACCCCAATGTTTTCTTTCATGATTCAGATAAAGCATGCCATTTTAAGCAACTTTCTAGTTTACTCCTATTATCAAATTTTCTTCATTCTCTTGCTATCTTTATTTGAAAAGCAAAATGTAAGTTTAGAATCCTGCCCATTTTTGGTTCACAACCTGGGTTGTGCTTGCTGATTGGTGTCTAAATGCACCCATCAATAAACAAGTGCTGTCCAGGGTCTGAACCAAAAATTGTCTGGCTCCTTAGCTTAGATGCCTTCTTTTTCAAATAAAGATAGCAAGAGAATGAAGAAAATTTGATAATAGGAGTAAATTTGAAAATTGCCTAAAATTACATGCTCTCTGAATCATGAAAGAAAAATATTTGGGTTTAGTATCCCTTTAAAAGTCTGTAGATGCAGCTTCCTCTTCATTTGAACTTGCTTACTTTTTTCCTCAAACTGTTGTTCTGCTCAGAGTTATATCTCGAATCAAACAAGAGCAATCATCCATAATTTTGATTGCTGCAGCTTGGCCACACAGAACATGGTACACAGATCTGATGTTGATGTCCAGTTGTTCTACGTGGCCACTCCCTTTTAATACACAACCTTCTCTTTCAAGGTACTTTCTCTCATCAAGATATAGAGTTTCTCAACTTGAAGGCTTGGAGATTGAACGCCTAGTTCTAAAGCAGAGAGGTTTTTCATATGAGGTTGCAGAAACCTTAAAGGATCACTCAATGTATGTAAAAATCAAAAGTTAAAAAAGGGTAGCAGTGCATAAAGAATATATAAAGATATATGACACACTAAATTACAAATATATAAATTATAAATTTTCAGAAAACTTTGAAATAACTGCTTTTCCATTTTAATGCCAAAGCCTGACTGCATCCATTTATTTTGAATCTTGCTATTGGTAAGTATAGTGAAGCACAATGAAACTCATAAATCCATACATTTAAAATAAAGTTTCCAGTGTTTTTATGGAAAGTGTCAACGCTCCAGGCTTTTTATGTGCACATTTTGCCGTTCAGGGTGCATTCTCACCATGATAGCGACTAATCTGGGCATTCAGATTTGAGTCTATGATTGGGCAGAGCTACTCACATGACCTAGAGGGACAGGAAAAAGAATAACTCACAAAAATTCTTATCTACAACGGGTGCTCATTTTTCAGTATGTCCAAAATCATTGGGGGCTTGCTACTTATTAATTGCTGCTGTAACTCTAATTTTGAGTGGTGTATTAAGTCAAGCTGGAAAGCCTGTTACTAGAAACATTTATCACAAGGTTTGGAAAGTTTTTATGTTTTGGTTTGAGAAAAATAGCTTCAGCTGGCATTCTTTTTAGATTCTTTGATTTTTACTAGAGGGTTTGGATAAAGGTTTATCTGCATGCTCTTTAAAATGTCAATTTTCAGCTATGTTTGTGTAATCCCACAAAAAGTTTTGTACAGACCTTACTTAGTATTTGTCCTGATCTCTCAACCATGGAATCTAAATTTGGTTCTTAGAATTTTGAAGGTTTCTCACTTTGATCAAATGCATTCTATAGACATCAAGTGTCGTTCTTGGACGTTTTTGGTTCTACTAGCAATTTCATCAGCTAGAAGAGTTTGAGTTATCATCTTTTTTTCATGTGATTCTCTTTATCTCATTTTTTCACCAGACTAAGGTGGTTTTTACCCTCTTAACAACACACGTCGTACAGGGTACTTCACACACAAACTGTTTTTTTAAAGACCAATGACATACCCTGTACGATGTTAGGGGTTAAAAGCAGCTGGATGCGATTCTGATCACTTTCAGCCGCTTTCAAGGTATTGCTGTGATGGCTCGACTCTGTGGCCCTCCCTGCATCGGCCAGCGATGGTGCCAATCATTGATGGGTGGGAGCAGCTGCAGGTGGGTGGCCCATCCCTTGCAAACTTATGGCCAGCAATTGTGCACGATGTTGGGTGCGTGCGGGAGGTGGGGGGCGCATGCGCGCGCCTGCGCCTGCGATCTGGGACTCGCCAAATTGGAAGGGGTGGGAGAGGGTGGTGGGTGGCAGAGGAGGGGGGAAATAACTTTTAAAAAGGGATCTGGGAGGGAGTATGAAGGGGGGCAGCTACACTACAGAAAAGGTGGGGTTTATTTGCAATCAAATGTGGCTTCTTTTTTTCTCTTGTTAAGTGTGTTCAGTCCACGGGTCATCCATTACTTATGGGATATATTCTCCTTCCCAACAGGAAGTTGCAAGAGGATCACCCAAGCAGAGCTGCTATATAGCTCCTCCCCTCACATGTCATATCCAGTCATTCTCTTGCAACCCTCAACAAAGAAGGAGGTCGCGAGAGGAGCTGGAGTTTTTACTTAACTATTCTTCAATCAAAAGTTTGTTATTTTAAATGGCACCGGAGTGTGCTGTTTTTCTATCTCAGGCAGTATTTGGAAGAAGAAACTGCCTGCGTTTTTTTATATGATCTTAGCAGGCGTAACTAAGATCCACTGGCTGTTCTCGACATTCTGAGGAGTGGGGTAACTTCAGAAACTGGGAATAGCATGCGGGTCCTCCGCAAATGAGGTATGTGCAGTACATTATTTTCTGGGAATGGAATTGACTAAGAAAATACTGCTGTTACCGTATGATGTAAGTACAGCCTTAAATGCAGTAGTGGCGACTGGTATCAGGCTGATAATTGTATGCGCAGTCGAGTTATTTTCTAGGGACTAGAATTTGACTGAGAAAATACTGTTAAAACTGAAATAATACTTAAGCCTTATCTGCAGTGGTAGCGACTGGTAGCAGGCTTAGTGATAACTTTGCATGACATTGGAAAATGTTGTTTTTTAATAAAACGTTTACTGGCATGTTATTCGTTTTTGTGAGGTACTATGGTGATAAATCTCTTTGGGCATGATTTTTTCCACATGGCTAACATATATTTTCTGCATGGAAACCGTTATATCAGGGCTCCCACTGTTGTAATAGGAGTGGGAGGGATCTTGTTTTAGCGCCTTGTTGCGCAGTTAAAATTCTAGCACAGTCTTCCTGCTTCTTCCTCCTTGATCCAGGACGTCTCTAGAGAGCTCAGGGGTCTGCAAAATTCATTTTTGAGGGAGGTAATCAGTCTCAGCAGATCTGTGACAGTGTGTTTGACTGTGATTAAAAGCGTTAAATCTTAATTGATATCCGTTTTATCCGTTTTGGGTATTGAGGGGTTAATCGTCCTTTTGCTAATGGGTGCAATCCTCTGCTAATAATACACTTCTTGTTAAGAATTGTTTAACTATATCTGTATTTTTTTAAAGCGCTGCAGCGTTTTTTATATTGCTTGTAAACTTATTGAAAGTGATTTCCAAGATTGCTAGTTTCATTGCTAAGTCTGTTTAAACATGTCTGATTCAGAGGAAACTGTTTGTTCATCATGTTCAAAAGCCAATGTGGAGCCCAATAGAACGATGTGTACCAATTGTATTGATATTGCTTTGAATAAAAGTCAATCTGTACCGATAGAGAAACTATCACCAGACAACGAGGGGGAAGTTATGCCGCCTAACTCTCCTCACGTGTCAGTACCTGCGTCTCCCGCTCGGGAGATGCGTAAGATGGAGACGCCAAGTACATCTAGGCCCTTACAAATCACTTTACATGATATGGCTAATGTTATGAAAGAAGTATTATATAATATGCCCAAATTAAGGGGCAAGCGAGATAGCTCTGGGTTAAGGACAGAGCGCGCTGATGACACGAGAGCCATGTCTGATACTGCGTCACAATTTGCAGAACATGAGGACGGTGAGCTTCATTCTGTCGGTGACGGTTCTGATCCGGGGAGACCGGATTCAGAAATTTCAAATTTTAAATTTAAGCTTGAGAACCTCCGTATGTTTACTAGGGGAGGTGTTAGCGGCTCTGAATGATTGCGACACGGTGGCAATTCCAGAGAAAATGTGTAGGTTGGATAGATACTATGCGGTGCCGGTGTGTACTGACATCTTTCCTATACCAAAAAGACTTACAGAAATTATTAGTAAGGAGTGGGATAGACCCGGTGTGCCTTTTTCCCCTCCTCCGATATTTAGAAAAATGTTTCCTATAGACGCCACCACACGAGACTTATGGCAGACGGTCCCTAAGGTGGAGGGAGCAGTTTCTACTTTAGCCAAACGTACCACTATCCCGGTGGAGGATAGCTGTGCTTTCTCAGATCCAATGGATAAAAAATTAGAGGGTTATCTTAAGAAAATGTTTGTTCAACAGGGTTTTATATTGCAGCCTCTTGCATGCATTGCGCCTGTCACGGCTGCAGCGGCATTCTGGTTTGAGTCTCTGGAAGAGGCGATTCGCACAGCTCCATTGGATGAGGCTTTGAGCAAAGTTAGAACCCTTAAACAAGATAATGCGTTTGTTTCAGATGCCGTAGTGCATTTAACCAAACTTACGGCTAAAAATTCCGGATTCCCCATACAGGCGCGCAGGGCGCTCTGGCTTAAATCCTGGTCAGCGGATGTAACTTCCAAATCTAAACTACTTAACATTCCTTTCAAAGGGCAGACCTTATTCGGGCCCGGCTTGAAGGAAATTATTGCTGACATTACGGGAGGTAAGGGCCACGCCCTTCCTCAGGACAGGGCCAAACCAAAGGCCAAACAGTCTAATTTTCGCGCCTTTCATAACTTCAAGGCAGGAGCAGCATCAACTTCCTCCGCTCCAAAACAGGAAGGAACTACTGCTCGTTGCAGACAGGGTTGGAAAGGCAACCAGTCATGGAACAAGGGCAAGCAGGCCAGAAAGCCTACTCCCGCCCCTAAGACAGCATGAAGACAGGGCCCCCTATCCCGAGACGGATTTAGTGGGGGGCAGACTTTCTCTCTTCGCCCAGGCTTGGGCAAGAGATGTGCAGGATCCCTGGACGTTGAAGATTATATCTCAGGGATACCTTCTGGATTTCAAAACCTCTCCTCCACAAGGGAAGTTCCATCTGTCGAGGTTATCAACAAACCTAGTAAAGAAAGAGGCATTTCTACAATGTGTACAAGACCTCTTAGTCATGGGAGTGATCCACTCAGTTCCGCGAACGGAACAGGGACAAGGATTTTACTCAAATCTATTTGTGGTTCCCAAAAAAGAGGGAACCTTCAGACCAATCTTGGACTTAAAGATCTTAAACAAATTCCTAAGGGTACCATCGTTCAAGATGGAAACCATTCGAACCATCCTACCCATGATCCAAGAGGGTCAATATATGACCACAGTGGACTTAAAGGATGCTTACCTTCACATACCGATTCACAAAGATCATTATCGGTACCTAAGGTTTGCCTTTCTAGACAGGCATTACCAGTTTTTAGCTCTTCCCTTCGGGTTAGCTACAGCCCCGAGAATTTTTACGAAGGTTCTGGGCTCACTTCTGGCGGTACTAAGACCACGAGGCATAGCGGTGGCTCCGTACCTAGACGACATTCTGATACAAGCGTCAAGTTTTCAAAATGCAAAGTCTCATACAGAGATAGTTCTAGCATTTCTGAGGTCGCATGGGTGGAAAGTGAACGTGGAAAAGAGTTCTCTGTTACCACTCACAAGGGTTCCTTTTCTAGGGACTCTTATAGATTCTGTAGAGATGAAGATTTACCTGACGGAGTCCAGGTTATCAAAGATTCTCAATGCTTGCCGTGTCCTTCATTCCATTCCAAGCCCATCAGTAGCTCAGTGCATGGAGGTAATCGGCTTAATGGTCGCGGCAATGGACATAGTGCCATTTGCGCGCCTGCATCTCAGACCGCTGCAACTATGCATGCTAAGTCAATGGAACGGGGATTACTCAGATCTGTCCCCTTTGCTAACTCTGGACCAGGAGACCAGAGATTCTCTTCTCTGGTGGTTGTCACCGGTTCATCTGTCCAAAGGAATGACCTTTCGCAGACCAGATTGGACGATTGTAACAACGGATGCCAGCCTTCTAGGCTGGGGAGCAGTCTGGAATTCCCTGAAGGCTCAGGGATCGTGGACTCAGGAGGAGAAACTCCTTCCAATAAACATTCTAGAATTAAGAGCAATATTCAATGCTCTTCTAGCTTGGCCTCAGTTAGCAAAATTGAGGTTCATCAGATTTCAGTCGGACAACATCACGACTGTGGCTTACATCAATCATCAAGGGGGAACCAGGAGTTCCCTAGCGATGTTGGAAGTCTCGAAGATAATTCGCTGGGCAGAGTCTCACTCTTGCCACCTGTCAGCGATTTACATCCCAGGCGTGGAGAACTGGGAGGCGGATTTCCTAAGTCGCCAGACTTTTCATCCGGGAGAGTGGGAACTTCACCCGGAGGTATTTGCTCAACTGATTCGTCGTTGGGGCAAACCGGATCTGGATCTCATGGCATCTCGCCAGAACGTGAAGCTTCCTTGTTACGGATCCAGGTCCAGGGACCCGGGAGCGGTGCTGGTAGATGCATTAGCAGCCCCTTGGGTTTTCAACATAGCTTATGTGTTTCCTCCATTTCCGTTGCTACCTCGACTGATTGCCAGGATCAAACAGGAGAGGGCATCGGTAATTCTGATAGCGCCTGCGTGGCCACGCAGGACCTGGTATGCAGACCTAGTGGACATGTCGTCCTGTCCACCATGGTCTCTACCTCTGAGGCAGGACCTTCTAATTCAGGGTCCTTTCAACCATCCAAACCTAATTTCTCTGAGGCTGACTGCCTGGAAATTGAACGCTTGATTCTATCAAAGCGTGGGTTTTCGGATTCGGTTATTGATACATTAATACAGGCTCGGAAGCCTGTGACCAGAAAAATTTACCATAAGATATGGCGTAAATATTTATATTGGTGCGAATCCAAGAGTTACTCATGGAGTAAGGTTAGAATTCCTAGGATATTGGCTTTTCTACAAGAGGGTTTAGAAAAGGGTTTATCCGCCAGTTCGCGAAAGGGACAGATTTCTGCTCTGTCTATTCTTTTACACAAACGTCTGGCAGAGAATCCAGACGTCCAGGCTTTTTGTCAGGCTTTGGCTAGAATTAAGCCTGTGTTTAAAGCTGTTGCTCCTCCGTGGAGCTTAAACTTGGTTCTTAAAGTTCTTCAGGGTGTTCCGTTTGAACCCCTTCATTCCATTGATATTAAGCTTTTATCTTGTAAAGTTTTGTTTTTGATGGCTATTTCCTCGGCTCGAAGAGTCTCTGAGTTATCTGCCTTACATTGTGATTCTCCTTATCTGATCTTTCATTCAGACAAGGTAGTCCTGCGTACTAAACCTGGGTTTTTACCTAAGGTTGTTTCTAACAGGAATATCAATCAAGAGATTGTTGTTCCATCATTATGTCCTAATCCTTCTTCAAAGAAGGAACGTCTTTTGCATAATCTAGACGTGGTCCGTGCCTGTAAGTAGAACTTCAGAGCACGGACCACGTCTAGATTATGCAAAAGACGTTCCCAACAGGAAGTTGCAAGAGGATCACCCAAGCAGAGCTGCTATATAGCTCCTCCCCTCACATGTCATATCCAGTCATTCGACCGAAACGTCCATTTGGGCGGGCATTGCCCGTCAATGCCCCCCCTTGGAGCCGACCCTGCACCATTTTACCTCCAAATTCGATCAAATAAAAAAAATCGTTCACTTTTTCACTAACTTTGGGTTTCTCACTGAAAATATTTACAATTATGGCACACATGGTTGTAAATGCGTCTCTGGGTAAAGATTTTCGACAAACTTCTTCTCTGTTTGTCGTTTACTCTGGACAGAGGAGAGGTCAAAAGGCTTCGGCTACCTCTCTCTCTTTTTGGCTTCGTAGCATAATACGTTTAGCCTATGAGACTGCTGGACAGCAGCCTCCTGAAAGAATTACAGCTCATTCCACTAGAGCTGTGGCTTCCACCTGGGCCTTTAAGAATGAGGCCTCTATTGAACAGATTTGCAAGGCTGCAACTTGGTCTTCACTTCATACTTTTTCCAAATTTTAGAAATTTGACACTTTTGCTTCTTCGGAGGCTGGTTTTGGGAGAAAGGTTCTACAGGCAGTGGTTCCTTCTGTTTAATGTTCCTGCCTTGTCCCTCCCATCATCCGTGTACTTAGCTTTGGTATTGGTATCCCATAAGTAATGGATGACCCGTGGACTGAACACACTTAACAAGAGAAAACATAATTTATGCTTACCTGATAAATTTATTTCTCTTGTAGTGTGTTCAGTCCACGGCCCGCCCTGTCTTTTTGAGGCAGGTTCTAAATTTTAAAATTATAACTCCAGTCACCACTGCACCCTATAGTTTCTCCTTTCTCGTCTTGTTTCGGTCGAATGACTGGATATGACATGTGAGGGGAGGAGCTATATAGCAGCTCTGCTTGGGTGATCCTCTTGCAACTTCCTGTTGGGAAGGAGAATATATCCCATAAGTAATGGATGACCCGTGGACTGAACACACTACAAGAGAAATAAATTTATCAGGTAAGCATAAATTATGTTTTTTAAAGTGCCTGCCAGTACCCCAAATTGTGGCAAATAGTGGGAGGAGGGGTTTAGAGAGCTCTTTGGCTTTTATTTTAGTACTTGTAGACTTTCCTGCCAGTACTTAAGTTGGCGGGGACAATTGTGGGGTGGGGGAGGGGGAAGAGAGCTGTTTGGGAGGGATCAGGGGGTGGGTGTGTCAGGTGGGAGGCTGATCTCTACACTAAAGCTAAAATTAACCCTTCAAGCTCCTTACAATGTACCTAATTAAGACTGTCACTTGCTGGGCATGATACAAGTGTGGTGCGCAGTGTCGTTTAGCGGCCTTCTACTTACCAAAAAGCAATGCCAAAGCCATATATGTCTGCTTTTTCTGAACAAAGGGGGTCCCAGAGACGCATTTACAACCATGTGTGCCATAATTGTAAATATTTTCAGTGAGAAACCCAAAGTTAGTGAAAAAGTGAACGATTTTTTTTATTTGATCGAATTTGGAGGTAAAATGGTGCAGGGTCGGCTCCAAGGGGGGGCATTGACGGGCAATGCCCGCCCAAATGGAATGCTGTGCCCCCTAAAAAAATATGCCCACAAGGACCGCACTGCATTATTTTATTTATTATGTATATACTATGTTAGGTTCGGCAGCAACATATAATGTCGGCCGGCGGCCGCACACTGTGTGGTGGTGAGGTGAATCCTGAATCACAGAGCTAGAGTGGCACAAACACATGGCTGATGGCCCGGCCGCACTAGTGTAGTGGGCGTGGCTCTTTTTTCCCCTCACACCGGCGTCGCAGTCAATTCTGCATTAATCGGGCAGCCGCGAGCTGGGCACTATTCCCGTGCTTTGGGGGCCTTTGGAGAATCTGAGATGCTGTGAGCTGGAGGCAGCGACCTGACCCAGCCGATCGCAGTCAGAGCCTGCAGTTAAGTGACCCAAGTCAACCAGCATTATGGTCCTATGAACCACTCACAGTAACTATACTCTCTCACAGCACAGTGGGTAGTAATTGTTATCTCCAGGCTAGTTGGGTGTTTACTAAATTGTGAAGAAATTATTTAATGGCTGCAACACACCTCTCAGAAACACATGGCATTTGTAAGCATATAATTTGACAACATATACAGGACACCTCTATTTTTAAACCTGAAAATGTTTTAGATGTTTGACATAAAAATAGTCCAAAATCAACCAATTAATATATAAAGAAGCAAAACATTTTCTTCTTGTAGTGTGATTTACTTGTAATGTGGAAAAACCTGCAAATCATTACATAGCACAATTTCTAATGTTAGATGTAAATTTGGAGTTTCACTTATTTAAAGGGACATAATTGCAAAAAATAAATAAATGAACAAACTACTCAAGCTCATTACACAAGTTTATTTCTTATTATCATTTGTCATTACATGTCTAACGAGGGGTTAACACATTAGCAAATTTCTACATCCAACAAACTCCAATATAACTCCAAGCAAAGATGCAGATGATGATTGGAGCATACATACATTTATATACTGCTATTCATAGGATTGCAGTTCATTTCCTTATCTGAAGTGACACAGAAACAATTTACTTTGACTATGTGTAAACCCCTTAGAAGATAATTGGTTAAAAAAATTTTTTATTAAGTAGCCAGATATCCGTTAGTTATTGCAAAACAGGTAAAGCTAAATTTAATCTACAAAATTACCAGTACCTGAAAACCTAGTATCCTCACTGCTATTGCAAACAATGTGGTTAATTGCATTGGGGGGTTTGGAGTGCATGGCTGTTTAGGGGACATGATTGAGATTTGAGAATGAGTTTACAATATATTCCTTTAATACTGGCATTGGCTATAAATTAAATATCAAGATGGCTACACTTTCCTGCAGAATATGTAGGAAAATGTATCTGCTCTTATTTTGACTCTCATACATGCTTTGTAAATGCGTGCCCCCTCATGAAAAAAAAATGCCCCCCCATTTCATTTGTTCTGGAACCGACCCTGAAATGGTTGCATAGAATATATCAAAAAGGGCCTAGATCAATACTTTGGGTTGTCTACTACACTACACTAAAGCTAAAATTAACCCTGCAAGCTACATAATTAACCTCTTCACTGCTGGGCCTAATACAAGTGTATTGCGCAGCGGCATTTAGCAGCCTTCTAATTACCAAAAAGTAATTTCTGAACAAAGGGGATCCCAGAGATGCATTTACAACCATTTGGATTATAATTTCACAAGCTGTTTGTAAATAATTTAAGTGAGAAAACTTAAGGTTTGTGAAAAAGTTAACTATTTTTTTTTATTTGATCGCATTTGGCGGTGAAATGGTGGCATGAAATATACCAAAATGGGTCTAGACCAATACTTTGGGTTGTCTACTAAAAAATATATATATACATGTTAAGGGATATTCAGGTGTTCCAATGTAACTATCGCTAATTTTGGGGGTAAAAATGGTTTGGAAATAGCAAAGTGCTACTTGTATTTATTGCCCTATAACTTGCAAAAAAAAGCAAAGCACATGTAAACATTGGGTATTTCTAAACTCAGGACAAAATATAGAAACTATTTAGCGTGGGTGTTTTTTGGTGGTTGTAGATGTGTAACAGATTTTGTGGGTCAAAGTTAGAAAAAGTGTGTTTTTTTTCAATTTTTTATAATTTTTTTTACAGTAAATTATAAGATATGATGAAAATAATGGTATCTTTAGAAAGTCCATTTAATGGCGATAAGTAAGAGGAAAATTACAGCTAAACACAAACGCAGCAGAAATGTAAAACTAGGCCCTGGTCCTTAAGGGTAAGAAATTGAAAAATGGCCTTGTCCTTAAGGGGTTAAGGACAAAGTTTGATTTCTTATTTTTTTTTTTCCTGATAATATCAATCAGGAAATTGTGGTGCCTTCTCTTTGTCCTAATTCGCAAACTTCTACAGAAAGTCTTCTTCATAATTTGGATGTAGTAAGAGCATTCAAATTTTTTTTTTTTTTTTTAAATAATTTTTATTGAGGGAAAAATGTTGGCAAACAAGTTAAACAATTGAGCAATATACAGTCACCTGCAAAGAGAAACAATAACAAGGTATCATATATAGTATACATTATAGGCTGCATAAACCAAGGTTAATAATATCAATTGTACTATTGAAAGACAAAGTAGGTAGATGCCAATGATAATCGAAACCTTCTCTGCAAAAATATGAGGCCTCTCTTGGGTCTCAAACCATGAAAAGGAAGAATAAACATTTGTAGAAGGCTACCTAGAATAGGAGAGATCGCTTACGGATCCCTTAACATTCACCTCAGATTTTACATTTTCATGATGTTATAGCTGGTAACTAATAATACAGTAATACAATTTTTACGGTGTATGAATAAGATGGACTTTAAATTGAGTAGGTTTAAGACTGGAAGAGTTGTTAAATTTAAAACTGTTAACTCAATTTATAAGTGAAGCTGATCATTTTGATTATGCTAAAAAAAAAGAGGGATAAAGTCAACACTGTGGGAAAATGAAAAGCTGCAAGTAAAAAAGTAGTGATGGTTGCGGTACTAGTTAGAGAAACCGCATAGATAGTCCTCCTGAATTAGGAGGCACATTATGGTGGGGGGGAGGTGGTATTATGGGGAGAAGGTGGTCATTATAGGGGGGGAGGTGGTGAAGTGGGTATATTAGATGTGTAAGTGTGTTCGTAGCGTCTGAATTGGGATAATGTCTCGAATAATAAATGGGAATAATAATAATGCAGGACCTGCCTGCTCTAAAAACCCTGTATTAAACTAAGGTATAGTATTGATTAGGGAAACCATGCAGCCCACCCCCGTGAAACATAAGTTATGACCCGATGGGAGAAGGTGATAGGGAAAGTATGGTAGGCAAGATAGATAAGGGAAGCGCCCCAACTAGTCTGGGAGAAGCACTAGAACCTGGGCTATATAGGGCCTTCAAAGAAGGGCTAGTTTAGAAATGGGCATTTCTTCTGTTATGTGTGATCAGTCCACGGGTCATCATTACTTCTGGGATATAACTCCTCCCCAACAGGAAATGCAAGAGGATTCACCCAGCAGAGCTGCATATAGCTCCTCCCCTCTACGTCAGTCCCAGTCATTCTCTTGCACCCAACGACTAGATAGGATGTGTGAGAGGACTATGGTGATTATACTTAGTTTTTATGACTTCAATCAAAAGTTTGTTATTTTACAATAGCACCGGAGCGTGTTATTACTTCTCTGGCAGAGTTTGAGGAAGAATCTACCAGAGTTTTTTACTATGATTTTAACCGGAGTAGTTAAGATCATATTGCTGTTCTCGGCCATCTGAGGGAGGTAAAAGCTTCAGATCAGGGGACAGCGGGCAGATGAATCTGCATTGAGGTATGTAGCAGTTTTTATTTTCTGAATGGAATTGATGAGAAAATCCTGCCATACCGTTATAATGACATGTATGTATACACTTCAGTATTCTGGGGATGGTATTTCACCGGAACTACTCTGTTAAAAGTCACTATTCCTTTTAATAAGTATTTATCATGTTAAACGTTTTTGCTGGAATGTAGAATCGTTTACATTTCTGAGGTACTGAGTGAATAAATATTTGGGCATTATTTTCCACTTGGCAGTTGTTTGGTTTTAATTGTGACAGTTTCGTTTCTCTTCACTGCTGTGTGTGAGGGAGGGGCCGTTTTTGGCGCTCTTTGCTACGCATCAAAAATTTCCAGTCAGTTACTCTTATATTTCCTGCATGATCCGGTTCATCTCCGACAGATCTCAGGGGTCTTCAAACTTCTTTAGAGGGAGGTAGATTCTCTCAGCAGAGCTGTGAGAATTTTATTTTGACTGTGAATAAAAACGTTGCTACCTCTCTCTCTTTTTGGCTTCGTAGCATAATACGTTTAGCCTATGAGACTGCTGGACAGCAGCCTCCTGAAAGAATTACAGCTCACTCCACTAGAGCTGTGGCTTCCACTTGGGCCTTTAAGAATGAGGCCTCTGTTGAACAGATTTGCAAGGCTGCAACTTGGTCTTCGCTTCATACTTTTTCCAAATTTTACAAATTTGACACTTTTGCTTCTTCGGAGGCTATTTTTGGGAGAAAGGTTCTTCAGGCAGTGGTTCCTTCTGTATAATGAGCCTGCCTATCCCTCCCGTCATCCGTGTACTTTTGCTTTGGTATTGGTATCCCAGAAGTAATGATGACCCGTGGACTGATCACACATAACAGAAGAAAACATAATTTATGCTTACCTGATAAATTCCTTTCTTCTGTTGTGTGATCAGTCCACGGCCCGCCCTGTTTTAAGGCAGGTAAATATCTTTTAAATTATACTCCAGTCACCACTTCACCCTTGGTTACTCCTTTCTCGTTGATTCTTGGTCGAATGACTGGGACTGACGTAGAGGGGAGGAGCTATATGCAGCTCTGCTGGGTGAATCCTCTTGCATTTCCTGTTGGGGAGGAGTTATATCCCAGAAGTAATGATGACCCGTGGACTGATCACACAACAGAAGAAAGGAATTTATCAGGTAAGCATAAATTATGTTTTTTGCCTAACACTCGGGTTCACATAAATCATTCCCTTTGTAAGGGATTGTTAGCCAGAGTGTAATAGAACAGGACTCAATGCAACAGCAGGATGCAGTAGAATGTAGATTATGAAAGCAAACAGGGTATTAGCGTGTCCATATCTAAACACGGTGCAACATAGTTAGCTCTACTGGCCGGGTACGGGCCCCATACCCAGCACAAGTATGTCTTAGGATTAGGTAAATACCCAATGACTAGAGGGGAAACATGCATCACTTGCTGTGAGGTTTAAATGCAACATGCTACTCTAATTATTGTGATACTAGTGGTTACTTTTGTGAACCCCAGGTGCTGGGTAGTCAGTGTGATCATAAATGCAGCTCAACGGCTGTAGATATGGTTAGGTGAGCAATCTATTCTTGGGTTCTGAGGCATTGCTGTTATTATCATATTGAGGAACATAAAAAAAAAATGATGTGGGGTACCAACAAGACAATATAACAGTTATAGAATATAGTACATCACACCATGTACAGAAACAAACTCCCAGTATATGTACGATTTAAGCCTCATGATCTAATTCACAAGAGCACAACAAATATACTAAATTGGACAGCCACTATATGTTAGTTGCGGTAATGTTAGTCCAGTTCAAACAGTTAGAAACACATTGTTATTATAAGACGTGAGATTGTCTGTGAGAAAATTGCGAGTATTACAGAATACGGCTCACGACTAGGGCTTGTAGATAGGCAGCGATACTAATTGGGCTCTGGATCTATGAAAATGCACACCAAAGCGTTAAGCTAAATTTATCTTTGTTGTGGGAAGGAGACTAAAGAAAATATACGCTGTAGAAGCCAGTGCTACTGGCCAGTGTGTGATAAAATGGCGCCGCCTCGGCCGCAGGCAACGCCTATGTTAAAAGCAGACATGTCTCAGCAGCCATACCGATTCAATATGAGTATTACATATATGTAAGTCTACACCTAGCAGTTCCCCAACAACTAAAATGTGCCAAATACTAGTAGGGGTTAATAAAAGAAAAGAGGGATCTCTGCCATAAACGTCAGCATGAGGTGTATGTTATTGATGACCTCCTTAAAGAAAGTAAAGTTAGAGGAACATTAAACAGTGTGTACAAAACTGTGTAACAAATAAACAGCACATGTAAAACGGCAGACTGTGTAACTGTAATCAAGTTATGTACGAAGACACCATTTATATATTCAGTAATATGAGAAAGTCCTGTGCTTTGCAGGGTCTATCATGCAGTGAAACAAGCCAACTATATAATACTTTAAAACTAACAGGGGAGAACCATAATACATCCTATGTGTGAGTATATGTATAAATATCACTTATGGGGGAAATGTCCATCCCGCCAACAGAGTGTCCCAAAGGGTTAAGTAGTCCAAGGAGTTCAGTCTCTCGGCCGGTTTCTTGGTTCCTTAGTGGCTGCTGTGTGCCTTCATAAGCATAGGGGTGTTTGTGCATAACAGATAGAGAGCTCTTATAAGGCTTGGTAGTAACATAGATCTGGAGGAGTGAGAGCGCTGAGTAGAATAAGCGCCTATGTATTAAACCTCTAGAATGTTGATGTATAACCAGGAAGTTTTAGTCACTGCAAAAGTCCAAGATAAGTGCAAGGGGCTTAGTCGATTTCAGGGTTAACCTTTTAGCCTATACCTCTAGGTATCGAGCAGCAGGGTTGTCGAGCCAAAGGTGTGATGCAACTGGCCCAAAGCCAGAAATAACTGGACTTGAGGTAACTCCGATGGCGGTTATGTTTGTGCAGGCTTACCTCTCCAGTGTACCACGCTAGCCAGCCGAGTAGGTCTGAATGCACAGGGAGGCAGAGGGCTGCAATGTCATCACTGCTGTTCTGAAGCTCGCATAAGATCCCTTCTGACATGTGGATCACTAGCGATGTCTCTCTCAGCTTACACAGTGCTCTCCCCCGAGGCCCTCCAGTAACATGTTGAAGTGACTCAGGCAATAGTTTCGCTCCTCTATAAGTCTCAGCCCGTTGTAATGCGGATGGCTTCGGAACTCCGGCTAGGGTGTCCTGATCATTTAGCTCAGCTATTATCCCTGCAGCGCAGGGCAGTAGTGGACTTGCTGCTTGGGGCTCCAAAGATGGCGACAGCCGCGGGTGTTGTACGCCTGTTGCGCACTTCACTTCCCAGTGTGGTAGAGTGACCGGAGCAATATTGTGAGCAATGGGGAACTGAAGAGGAACAATCCTCTCTACCATATAGGCTCCGACATAACTGTCCAACAACTCCTTAATTTGCGCGATGATGAGCTTGGCCAGATTGTCCTCCATCTGGGGTGCTTGCATGGGCAGAAAGTAGGGACCGCCAAGGTGGATAGCGCTGCTAAAGTGACTCCCAGATAGCAGAAAGACACCTCTCTAGTTGAGTCTCCGATGTGGGATAGAAATTAGCAGATTAGGGCATAGATCTATTTAAAAATTATTAAGTAATATAGGAGCTCTTGGGATATGCGTCCTTTCTCGGCGAGAGTTGGCTCCGCCCCCAGAGCATTCAAATTTTTACCTACAGACTCGGAAGGATTTTAGACAATCCTCTAATCTGTCCATTCATTGCTTAGTTCCACGTAAAGGCCAGAAAGCTTCAGCTGTTACTTTAGCCTCTTGGCTAAAGCTTCTAATTCGCAAAGCTTACTTGGAGGCGAGTAAATCTCCCCCAAAGCCATACCAGTGAGGTGGGATGGGATGAAGTACTCTTGAAAGTTTTGGGGAATCTTTGCCTCCTCCTAGTGGCTAGGAAGTGAATCCTATGCATAATTTTATCAGGTAAGTATCACTTTTTTTTTTTTTTTTGCACATAACAATGTCCTTACATGGCACATTACACAACTAGCTCCAGCACCAGGGATTCAGGGATGTCAGTTTGTGAGTAACTCCCTGGCTCTATGCATGCTAGTTAAAGAGTGCGGGAAAACCCCTAGCTCTCTAATTAGTGTGTATGCAGTGAAAACACTGCAAGGCTTTTCTCATTTTTAGCAGCAAAATAAGGTATAATGCATATATATATTGCCAACTTTATCTAAATCTTAAGATTTATTTAAATAGCCCATATTTCTTTTTGAGTACACCGTCCCTTTAAAGTGATTGGAAAGTCAGAATTAAACTTGCATGATTTAGACAGGTCTTTCTTTCAGAACATCAAAGGGACATAATAGTCTAGCACCAGCTTACTATTGTGCTGCAGCATCAAATACCAAACGTTAAAAAAGGCACTGCTTTATTTTTTAACTAATTGTTTGTAATTATTATTAATCCTGAGATCAGCTTTTCAAGTACATGGTGATGACTTCTGTCCACCAGCTTGCACGATTATCAAGCTCTCTTTGGGACCTTGGGTGATTTAAAGATACTGATCCAAACATAAAAAAGAGGCTTTATGTCACTAAGTAAATTATATTCTAAATTAACGGCACACCACACAAGCAGTAATTATGAATAAAATGGGATTTTGTGACAGTGAACACATTTTATTCATATTCTTTGTAATTATATAAAGTTAATTTGATTTGTTGTGATCACATGAAACTCTGCTCATGACTAAATAAATAGAAAGGGCTTGGTCTACATAGTGCAATTAAGTAGTAATCATATTATTTCAATTAAGGAAGTTTGCTGCATGCTAGTCCTGTTGATTTCCTGTCACTGACAGTAACTTTTTTTATACATTAAGCATGAGATTTAAAAAAAAAAAATGTTTAATCTTTTATAGTTGTACCTCCTCCCCGTAAAACAAGACACACCTGTCACCTAAAGAGCACATAAGACACCTGAAATCCAACATCATGTTCTGTTTAGAGACCCTTTAAGAGCATGGGCAAAATTGTGTAAGTTGTGGGGAATAAAACTTACTACTAGTAAATTCCTCCCTATCCAGGGCAACTTATCCTTTTTTACCAGGATACACCACAGCAGTATTTGAGACCTGGAAAGATAAACACCTTTTTAATCCACTGACACTACATATTCATCCCTTTCAGGAACTACAAAGCACCTATCAGATACCGAGCACACATAGGTTTGCATATCTCCAATGTAGGCATTATATCACAAAATTAAAGTCAGAGGGCCTGCTTACTATGGAAAACAACCATATTAACACCTTATGCTCATTAGCTAAACAGGGCACATACAAACTAGCGAACACATATGACCTCATTCTTAAACATCATGACAATCTGACCACCCAAAAGATGTCCACAAGATGGTCCACCTGCAGAGACATATAAATAGACTCTGAACAGATGACATCTAGTTTTGAGAAAGTTAGGAGCACAACATTATCGGCAAACCTGAGAGAAACACATACAAAAATTATTCAATAAGCGTATATTACTCCGCCCCTTAGATCCAAGTGGATACCTGATGCGGAAAATGTCTGCCCCAAATGCAAACTAGCAAAACCTGATTGGATTCACCTGTTTTGGGACTGTCCCAAGTTAAAATGGTTCTGGAATAAGGTAGCATACTGGCTAACAAAAGTAACAAACAAAGAGACACCCCTCTCTGCACAACAAGTTGTGTTCTTGCTCCCCACCAACGATACACAGACACAAGACAATCTAGTAAAAATAACTATTCTAATTGCAAGACAGCTAATATTACAACACTGGGCTGATAAGAAGTCTCCTTCATTCCAAAAATTCCTCACTAAGTTGCACACCCAGATGCTTATTGAACAGGCAGATGTCAGGGGGAATATGGAGAAGAGAATATCCAGGTTCATTAAAAAATGGGAACTATACTTACTGTACCTGCCAGATAGTGTCAGAGAAAGAGTTCTATATCCATTTAGAAATAGTGAATTTATCCTAAAAGAAAACCTTAAGGGGAATTGGTGCTTCTCGAATACCCACATACAGACTGCTTAGGCGCATAACAAATACACACCTGCACTCAAGTTGATGAGGAGGGATGCTCTTGGGCTGGCGGTCCGCGGGCGTCACGGGTAAATATGGCCGGATCTGGGTTTTGTGGGTGTATAGCACTTCACCCTAATTTTTTTGGTTTATTATAATCTGTCATTGTTTATTGTTTATAATGTTTTGAAGGAAAAGTGGAAAATGAGAGGGGACAGTGTGACCTATGACATACTTGTCGTGTTGAAACGGGACTATCATGAATCTTTTAATGGACTATAAACTACCATCAGAGTCTTGTGTTTAACGAAATGTTAAAAATCTTTCATGAATGTATAACAACTTTCATGGTGGTTGGTTCATGTAAAAATCTCTTGGTGAATAAATAAAGTTTTTAAAAAAAAAAAAAAAAGAGCACATAAAACTTAACCCTTTGAGTCCTAAGCACTTTCCCACCTGGGTGCTAAGCTTTTTTTAAGGTTTTTTTTTTAACTTTGTGGGGGTTTTTTTATCCCCAAGACTTACACTGTTGGAAAGGTTAGGCGATTACCTTTCAAATAGTGGGTTTTGGTAGTCTGTAGCTACTTAGATGCCTGAGATACAGGCTTCTAAGCAGCATGCCCCCTGCTCCTATACTTAACATTGTTAAGTATAAATAAAGTTGTGCGGTGACGTCATCACGTCATTGCGCTTGATGTCACTGCGCATAACTTGAAGCCCAAGGTGGGAGAGTGCTAGCGACGGCTCTGAGCCATCGTTGGCATCAGAGTGGGAAACTCTGCGACGGCTCAGAGCCGTTGTTAGCACTCAAGGGGCTAAAGGATTACTAACTTTTTTTTTCTCTGCAAAACGGAACAAACATTTGTCATTTAAAATACCATAGCAATGTAATGTACCTTGTGATTTTAGGAAAACAAAGCTCCATTTAGCAGAAAAATTATATTTATTTTAATCCCGATGACATCACGTCATCCAGCCCTCAAATGTGGGCCATCTAAGGGCTAACAATCTCGCCAATCGGATGTGTATTATTTGCATATAATTATATTGCAGTCTCCTCATTCAACGCATGCGCAATACAATTAGCTTCCTCTCACAAGCGCATATTACGGCACTCAAGCCGACATGAGAGCTAACTGGGAAAACGCATCCGATGACGCTGCGGTAACTCGCGCATGCGCATTGCGTCTCGGAGTTGCCATCTTACAACTGCAGTTGTCAGCACAGATTGGAAATCCATAACGCAAGACAACACGGTGGGTTTTGGAAATTTTAATATTTCAAACATATATATTTTCTGAACGGTACACATTTAATACATGAACAACATTGAAAAAACCTTTATTTACATGTATAGTTTTGCGATATAACCGTTACAATTCTGACTACAGTGTACCTTTAAAACAGGATGGGTAAAATTATACAAAATAAAATTATACATCAGATAGAAGATAGCTAAGGAAGATACATTATTGTGAAATTTTAAATTGGGGAGGATATAATTGTATTATGCAATCTATATAGATATTGTCCCAATGAGAAGAAATCTGGTTTCTGGGAAAATCTAAAAAAAAGAAGATTCTAACTGCCATACAGCATTATTTTACTTAAAAAATTGGTATGGGGGTTCATATGAGGGCTACCAACAATACTGCAGCATTTGTATCTCCAGGGAAAAAAAGGGGAGCCATATTTTGGGGTATAAAGTCCCTGTTTTCCCCATAGACTTTCCCCAGCCAGCTCTATTCACCTACATGGATACATTGTATCAAACCCTCAGCCTACAGGTTTTTATACATTTGTAACTGTTTACTGTACACAGACACTTAGCAGCCCTGTCAGTACCAACTGTAAGAACTGCTAAGAAAATAATGATCACACAGCACAACCTTAAAGGGCAGCTCAACGCCTGGTCACACAGTCTTCAAGGGACAGGAAAAAAAACACACAGCCTTTAAAGGGTCAACTAGGACCACACGCACACAGTCTTAAAGGGACAGATAACAGTAATGTTCACACAGTGCAACCCTAAAGGGCAGCTCGGCACCTGCTCACACAGTCTTAAAGAGGCAGGCACATTACAACCTTAAGTGGGTAAACTCACACCACATGCATGGTCTTACACCACCACACCAAACACAGTTTTAAAGGGAGCAATAACAGTATGCATCCGCACATGATGCACACAGCCTTAAAGGGACGCTGTCATAAAGGGACAGTCATGCTAGCAGATTATTTGAACCAAACAGCAGAGAAGTTGTGGAGTGGAAAACGCTTTGAAAGTTTGCGTGCTCCTTATCCTTCCAAGGAGGGACTGTGATCCTGCTGCTGGTGAGTATTTCGGAGGATACCACTCAGGAAGCCAGTACCAAATAACATCAAAGACCCCATTAAAGAAAAGTAAAGACCACCCCAGCAAGCGGCAAGGAATTGGACCGCATTAAGGAGAAGTAAATATCACCCCAGCACTATAGGGGTTTAGCAAGAAAAAGCCAACATCAATCTGCAGGAAGCGGTTACAAACAGACCGCAAGAAAAAGTTGGAGGATACCACCTAGGAAGCAAGCACCTAATAGCAAATATCGCTATAAAATCAAGGATCGACAAAGAACAACTTTGTGCATAACGAAGGAGACCCCTTACTGGAACTTAAAGTCAAGTCCTCATCGGAATACTTTGGGAAACCATTCTTCTGGTCACACTAACAAACAGTGTCTTCATACAGAACACTATAAGGTACAGTCAGGCAATTCGCCTAAACAAAAAAACATTTTCTACACATTCAATTTAAAGATAATTGCCAGAGCGCAATACCTCACACCCAGAATATTACTGGAATAAGACTATACAGTTGTAACTATCATCAACAATATTGTTACATATATATAGAGCTACATTTACTAATATAGCATCAATTATCTTTGAGCGGCATATCTCCTATTTCTGGTTAGATACATTGCTGTTACCCATTTAGTATAACCTATTTAAAAGAAGAAACCTGAAGAAACAGCCAAGTAGCAGCCGAAAAACGCGTAGCAAAGAGTACATATCTTATCTTAACTTGTGGAATCTGTATGATTGTTTTTAACAATAATTAAAAAGTTGATTTTATACCATTGTATGTGATTCCATTACAAGTATATCCTCATTACCAATCCTTGGGGGTTTCTATTTGTGAGTTCCTGTTGGCGGTCGAGAACAACACTACCTAAGGAGGCAAGCGGCCAGGAGTCTGACTGCCACTACCGCAAAAGAGCGAACCGGAGAGAGCAAGCTGGCTTGCTCAGATAGCCAGTCCGCGCCTACCAGCACATTGGTGTGCTCAGTAAAAGTGTGAGTACCCTGGGTATAGCATACGTGTGGAGGGTGGGATACTATACCATTGGATACACACATTGGTCGTCTCTGTTTGTCCCTTACTCCCATAGATTTGCCTCCAGCTATCAAAGGAGAGAAGAGGGCACCTAAAAGAGGAGAGTGTAACATTATCGGCAGGGATTTGTTTGCCAAGACCATATGGACATTTGATGTACGGACATTGTACTTATATATGAGACTGAACATCACTCGCTACATCCATTCTATGGTGAGAGTCCACGATCTATTTCCATCTTTGTTTATATTTTATATCCACTTCAAGGGCATTATATATCTTTGACTCATTAGTGGTCATTTAGCGCCCTCTTGCGTGTTTTATACACTCATTTCGTTTTTCATATTTGTATTTTGTTATAAAGAGGTGCAGCTCATTTCTATATATTAGGGATTAGCAATGATTATTTTCATGTTATAGACCTATTAGGTGCAGTATCATAATTGGTCACTGATATTGTTGGTGTACATCTGTATAAGGAGGACACTACCTCTTGTTATATCATATTGGTTGTTTTAGCGCCCTCTAGTGGCTACGGTCACATTTGTTCAGCTTAGTTTACATAACCCAGTTTCTGTAACCGCTCTGTATTTTAAAATGAGCTGCAGGACAGGTGGGCACCTCAGTAAAGTTACTGAGGTGTATAGGTAGCCTGATGTCTATTTTGGTTTGTTGCGCTAACGCACATTTCTATTTAAAGACACAGTAAACATTTATTTTTTATTTTCAAATAAAGAATTTTACACTTTATCCTTATTTATAACATAAGATGGATCAAGAGGCTTTTCAAACCATTATCCCAGGCAAAGTTGCTGCTTGTCAGTTATGTTTTGATGCTCAGGTGGAAACCCCAGTTCCTTTTTGTTTCTCATGTATTGAGAGAACTTTAAGTTATAGAGATAAAATATTTGACCGTGAGCCACCATTATCCCAGGCAAATGCTGTTCAGGTGTCTCCTGTTGCATATGCCACAGCTTTCTCCCAGTTCCTTTTTGTTTCTCATGTATTGAGAGAACTTTAAGTTATAGAGATAAAATATTTGACCATGAGCCACCATTATCCCAGGCAAATGCTGTTCAGGTGTCTCCAGTTGCAGATATGCTGCAGCTTTCTCCTCAAGCGTCCCAGCTTTTTCAGTCCCATAAGCCTGAGGGAGAAGACATGTTGGTAGCATCTGAGGGGGAAGTCTCAGACTCAGACAGTGTAATTCCTTCTTCTGATACTGAAGTGGTATCCTTTAGATTTAAGCTAGAACACCTTCGCTTATTACTTAAGGAGGTTTTGGCTACTTTGGACGACTCCAACACAACTATCGTAGTCAATCCTAAAATGTCTAGTAAATTAAACAAATACTTTGATGTGGAGGTTTTTCCGTTTCCTGATAGTGCTGTGTAGATTATTGCTGAGAATGGGAAAGACCTGGTATTCCCTTTTCTCCATCCCCTATTTTTAAGAAGATGTTTCCTATAGCGGATTCTATTAAGGAGTCGTGGCAGACGGTTCCTAAGTTAGAAGGAGCGATCTCCACTTTGGCCAAGAGGACTACTATTCCCATAGAGGATAGTTGTTCTTTTAAAGATCCAATGGATAAAAAAATTGTAGGCTTTACTAAAAAAGATGTATGTCCACCAGGGTCTACAATGGCAACCTGCGGTGTGTATCACCACTGTTACCAGCGCTGCGGCTTACTGGTTTGATGCGTTGTCTGAATCTCTTCAGACGGATACCCTCCTTGATGAGATACAGGACAGGATTAAGGCTCTCAAGTTAGCCAATTCCTTCATTACAGATGCTTCCTTTCAGGTTATTAAACTGAGAGCCAAAATGTCTGGTTTTGCGGGCCTAGCTCACAGGGCCTTGTGGTTGAAGTCCTGGTCTGCAGATGTTTCATCTAAATCTAAGCTCATTACTATTCCTAACAAGGGTAAGACCTTGTTTGGACCTGATTTCGCAGAAATTATCTCAGATATTACTGGAGGGAAGCGTTCTTTTCTTCCTCAAGATAAAAAGAATAAGCAGATGGGACTTCAGAGTAATTTTCGTTCCTTTTGTAACTTTAAAGGTAAGTCTTCCTCCCCTTCCTCCAAGCAAGGCCAAGCCTTCCTGGAAGCCCAACCAGTCCTTGAATAATAGAAAGCAATCTAAAAAGCCTTCAGCTGATTCCAAGTCAGCCTGAAGGGTTGGCCCCCGATCCGGGAGCGGATCTTGTAGGGGGCAGATTCTCAGTTTTTTTCCCAGGCTTGGATAAGAGATGTACCAGATCCCTGGGTGGTGGACATTCATTTGGATGTGTTTTCCAGCTTGACCCTCAAGTGGGGGCAGCTGGAGTTGGATCTCATGGCTTCTCGTCAGAATGCCAAACTTCCGAGATACGGCTCGAGGTCAAGAGATCCGCTGGCATTTCTGATCGATTCTCTGGCAGTTCCTTGGAACTTCAGTCTAGCATGCCTGTTTCCTCCTTTCGCTCTCTTCCAAGAGTCATTGCTCAATTGAAGCAGGAGAGGCCATCTGTAGTTTTCATAGCCCCGGTATGGCCTCGCAGGGTTTTGTATGCAGACCTAGTGGAAATGTCATCTTTTCCAGCTTGGAGACTGCCTCTGAGGAAGGACCTTCTACTTCAGGGTCCCTTCCTTCATCCAAATCTCGTTTCTCTGAAGCTGACTACTTGGAGATTGAACGCTTAAGTTTTATCTAAGCGTGGATTTTCAGAGTCAGTCATTGAGACCTTGTTCAGGCTCGTAAGCCTGTGACTTGCAGGATTTACCATAAGACCTGGCATAAATACTTGTATTGGTGTGAATCCAAAGGATACTCTTGGAGTAGAGTAAGGATTCCTAGGATTTTGTCCTTTCTCCAGGATGGTCTGGAGAAGGGTTTGTCGGCAAGTACTCTAAAGGGTCAGATTTCGGCATTGTCTATTTTGTTACATAAGTGCTTGGCGGATGTGCCAGACATGCAATCGTTTTGTCAGGCCTTGGTTAGAATTCGGCCTGTGTTTAAACCTGTTACTCCTACATGGAATCTTAACCTTATTCTTAAAGTTTTACATCAGGCTCCGGTTGAGCCTATGCATTCTTTAGATATTAAGATGTTATCTTGGAAAGTTTTGTTTCTTGTTGCTATTTCCTCTGCTCAGAGGGTTTCTGTGTGTAAGGCAGCTGAAAGGTTAATGCAATAGCAAAGCTGTATAAGTAATTAGGATCACAACTGCAGAGTTGATCTTAAGGATGAAGGTGTGAGAAATATATGAAAATCTCCTGATTAGTTGGTTACAGGAGAAACTGTGAACACAGCTGTTTTGCCTGTATACTTATTAGACAGTGGATACTGCTTTGGCAGATTAGGTAATTGGCCATTGTTGCAAATTGTATTGTTGCTGTTGAGGGAGGTAGACCCTTTAAGTAGTAATGGAAGCGTGGATACATGATACTTGTGAGAGGGCTTTGATCGGGGAGAGCCACACCTTGTAGCTGTAGTGCTCGTTGGACTGAGAGAGCGGAGCGGAGAGGTTGTGACGTCACTCAGTGGGTGTGTAAGTCTGGTCCAATAGGGATTGTTAGATTGCTGACAGGCAGAGAGAAGGGAGCATGGTCAATGCTCTCTATCCCAGAACCGCTGCAAACCAACGATAGAGTGTGGCTTTACCAGATGAAAAGGTAACGGTTTAGATGTACTACAGTCCAGCAATAATCTCCAAGTAAAACACAATTGTTTGGGCTACTCCTGGGTACAGCAACCGTAGTTTAAGTGAGAGATGAAAACTGTAATCCAATGAATTGTTTGTCTCGGTGCGAGATGCTTGCAGCAGGATAAGCAACTGAAAGATAAATATATAAAGATGTAGAGAAGGCGCCACATAGCATAATTCCGTATAATATATCAAGATATAAATTTGTAGCTCAAATGCACTCACGTGTAAAAAGGCACCAAGATGTGGTGCTGACTGGGCAAGCCGGAACATCAGAGTTGTCCGGTAAACTCTCCTCTCAAGCAAAGACTCCCAGAAGCCAAAATGGTGGTCACCAAAGAGGCTATGTTATCAGGCAAGGCACTGTTCCACCTCCAGAAGTTTAGGGAGTTTATTCCAAATAAATGTATCCAAAGAGAAGCAAAGTAGCAATATTGTATATAATAAAAGTGTTTATTTAAACACATTAAAAACACAGCAACGCGTTTCTCAGTATCATGTACTGTTTCCTTAGGCTGAATAAAACTATACAAAACTTGCTACTTAATATACTCTATACTAGCCAATCATAATAACTGTTTGACAGACACACCCTGATTTCTCTTAATTGATCAAATGAGTAACAGATGAGTAACCATTTTGGCTTCTGGGAGTCTTTGCTTGAGAGGAGAGTTTACCGGACAACTCTGAGGTTCCGGCTTGCCCAGTCAGCACCACATCTTGGTGCTTTTTTACACGTGAGTGCATTTGAGCTACAAATTTATATCTTGATACTTTATACGGAATTATGCTATGTGGCGCCTTCTCTGCTTCTTTATAGATTAACTCGTTGTGGACGGCCTTATACATCGAGAGCTGCCTTTCATCTCTGTAATTATTGGGGATATTTTTTGGACTTTATTTGGACTTTATTTTTGTCTTTTAGGATACCAATACTTATATTTATATTCGTGCATTATTATATTCTATTATTGTTTGTATGTATATGCCTAAGTGATATTTTATCCTAGAATTATATATACTAAGAACTGTGATTATTTACAATTTTGTATTTTGATGTTATTTTGTTTATTCAGATAGCGCCCCTATTTTATATTATTGTATATTCCCTATCTTGGGTATATACACATATATATATTTATATTGAAAGATAAACATGTAGTCCAGCAACAGCAGGTTTAGCTCGTAGTTAAATACAGCTTATGTGCTGTGAAGCCAAGGTTTCAGTTGAAGAGGCTTGAGTCAGAACAACTAAAGCTACACAAACTTAGAACTATTGGCAAGTAGCCAAAGGCATGATGGGAATTTATAGACTTCCCTTAAAGAGACAGGAACGCAACTTAATACACAAGACAGGTCCCCCGTCAAAGGGGCTGCACTGCAGCCATAGGAGCAGGCTTATCCGGGTGAAATTGGTGAAAACGGGAGACCAACCTTGAAGCATCAAGATGAGTGGAAGGTTCCCAAGAATCATCCTCAGGGGAGAAACCCTTCCAGCGCGCCAAATACTGCAAAGAACCCTTATGCCATTGAGAATCCAGGATGGCCTTAATTTCATAAATTTCTTCATCGTTGACGACTGGAGGTGGATTGTCGTCGGAAGTCTGCAGTCTGGTTGGATAGTAAGGTTTGAGGAGCGAGACATGAAATGTCGAATGTATATGATAGGAAGGTGGTAAATCCAATTTAACAGCATTTTCGTTAACAACTGCGGTTATGGCGAAAGGTCCAATGAACAGTTGGGAGAACTTTCTACAAGGTGTTTTTAGTTTGAGATGCTTAGTTGATAGCCATACCTTATCACTTACTCTATAGTTAGGGGGGCTCCTTCTCTTACCGTCATAGTAATGTTTTTGCCTTTCTTGTGCTGCCTTAATGTTGTCTCGTAGTTGTGAAAAGGTATCTGAGAGTGTGTTGATGGTGTCATCAACATGTGGAGAAGTGGAAGGTGATTGAGTATATAACTGTAACACTGGGTGGAACCCGTAGTTAGCAAAGAACTGAGAACATTTAGTTAATGCATTCTGTAGACTCTGCAGTATATAAGGTATCCGACCAGTGGTTTTGATGGAAAGAACAATAACAGCGGATATACTGTTCTAACCACTGGTTAACTCTCTCTGTCTGGCCGTTTGTCTGTGGATGGTAGGCAGTACTACAGTGATGTTCTATTTTAAGGGTGGTGCAAAGTTCTTTCCAAAACCTTGACGTGAACTGGGTTCCACGATCCGTAATGATGATGTTAGGTATACCATGTAATCTGACCACTTCTTTCATGAAGAGATAGGCAGTCTGCGAAGTAGTAGGGAGTTTTTTGTAGGGAATAAAATGTGCCATCTTGGTAAGAAGGTCCACCACTACTAGTATGGTATTGTAATTGGATGATGGTGGTAAATCAACGATAAAATCCATCCCTACCGTATTCCAAGGGTGGTTAGGTATGGGAAGAGGCTTTAAGAACCCGTATGGACGAAATTTCTGTGGTTTTAAGGTCGCACAGACGTGACAGGAGTTGACAAAATCTTTAACATACAAGGCCATGTTAGGCCACCAGTAGTTTCTTCCAATCAATTCTGTAGTTCTACCTATGCCAGGGTGTCCAGCAAGCGGAGAATCATGATGAGTTGCAGTTAAACTACATCTGAGATTAGGTGGAGCATAAATCCTTTCTTCGTGATAGTACAAACCATCGTTACCTTTATGAAGGATATCCAATGGTATGAAGTTATCTTGTTGTTGAGAAGAATTAGATAATGTCAGAAGTTACTTGGGTAAGACCAAGGAAATGTTTTGGAGATAGTATTGTTTGTGGTGGAATATCATCAGAAGGAGATTTTGGAGATCTTGATAAAGCGTCAGCCTTCCCATTCTTTGAACCTGGACGATAGGTAATATGGAAGTTAAATCTAGTAAAATATAGGCTCCATCTGAGTTGGCAAGCAGAGAGAGTTTTACTTGATTGTAAATATTCCAGGTTTCGGTGGTCGGTATATATGACTATGGGAATAGTCGTTCCTTCTAGGAGATGACGCCAGTGTTCTAATGACTTCCTGATGACGAGGAGCTCTTTTTCTCCTATGGAGTAATTCCTCTCAGGTGCAGACATTAGTTTTGAGAAAAAAGCTACTGTGTGAATGGGATCTGTGGGTGAGATCTGTTGAGACAGTATGGCTCCAATAGCATAATTAGAAGCATCAACTTCCAAAATGTAGGGCAATTCAGGATTGGGAAAATGCAAAATGGGTGCAGAAACAAATGATCTCTTGAGAGAATCAAATGCAGCTTGTGCTTGTTCGTTCCATAGGAAAGGTGACTGATTACCGTTGAGAGAAGAGAGAGGTTTGACCATTTGTGAGAACCCTTTTATAAATTTTATAAATTTCCGGTAAAAATTAGTGAAACCAAGAAACCATTGAATGTCCTTCTTAGAGATAGGAATCGGCCAATTTAGAATGGCATCAACTTCCATCCTGAGACCAGAAGGAGTGATTTGATAACCTAGGAAAGAGAGTTCGCTAACATGGAAGAGACATTTTTCTGGTTTAGCAAAGAGATGGTGGGTACGTAGCCTATCCAAAACCCAGCGCACATGCTTCACATGTTCCACCATATCCCGTGAGTAAATAAGAATGTCATCTAAGTAAACCACCAAGCAAACGTCCAACAAGTCCCTGAAGATGTAATTAATGAACCGTTGGAACATGGCTGGGGCATTGCATAGCCCGAAAGGCATCACAAGATACTCAAACAGGCCGTAGCGTGTTCTGAAAGCGGTCAACCACTCATCTCCTTGACAAATGCGTACAAGATTATATGCACCTCTTAAATCCAGCTTTGTATATATCTTCGCTTCTCTAAGCCGTTCTACCATCTCAGGAATCAGTGGAAGAGGATACCTATTCTTGGTGGTCCTTTTGTTAAATTGGTGATAATCTATAATTGGTCGAAGGGAGTTGTCTTTGTTTTTTAAAAAAATATGCCAGCTCCTGCAGGAGAAGTTGACGGCCTAATGAATCCTTTCTTCAGGTTATCATCCAAGTAAGTCTTCAAATGTTCCAATTTGGGTTGTGAAAGTGGGTATATATGCCCAAATGGAATAGATGAACCAGGTATGAGTTCTATGGGGCAATCGTAGATGCGGTGAGGTGGTAGAGTGTCCGCTTCTTTCTTATCGAAAACATCTAAATAATCCTGGTAAACATCTGGTATGTTGAGAGATGGTTCTACATTGCATTGAAGAGAAGGAAGATAATGAATGCAGTTGTTTTTACAGTAAGGACAGTCAAAATCAACTTGCAAATCTCTCCAAATGATGTTAGGTTGATGTATCTGAAGCCAAGATAACCCCAAAACTAGAGGAAAGAGAGGAGAAGGGAGTACATCAAATGTAATGAGTTCGGAATGACCTGTAGAAGTAATCATCTTTAGTGGAATGGTCTCGTGTGTAATAAGAGTGACAAGAGACCCATCAATAACACGAATGGAGACTGGAGTAGTTTTCTTATGCAGAGGTACTTTATTAACTTTAGTCAAAGCAACATCTATGAAGTTTTGAGTGTGCCCCGGAATCAATGATGGCATTAGTTGACACTGCCTGGAGATACCACTGCAAAGAGATAGACAGAGTACTGTAAGCAGAATCAATGATGCGATTTGAGAAACAGTTTGTAACAGGAAGTAACTTACTGGGTTTTTGGCGTTGAAGAGGCGTTGAAGAATTGTGCAATCTCTTACAGAGTGGGCAGGGGAAGCGCAATACATACACAAATTCAACCTCTTCCTACGTAGCCTTTCTTCTGACCCTTAGTGAAGCCAATCTCCATGGGAACTGGTGAATCCTTGGTATTTGAAACATAAGGGTGAGAAGTATAAGTTCGATGTGGAGCATCCGAATGCTGGCGTTCTGCATGCCTTTCCCTGAGGCGCCTGTCAATTTTGATGGTGAGCTCTATCAGAGCCTGTAAAGATCTAGGAGTATCTGCAGTGATTTGCTTTTGCGTGTCTTCTTATAGGGTACTCATCTGAGCGAAAAAATCAGTTAATGAACCATGGACTGGATCGTCGTTTTCAAAAAACATGTCTGCCCAAGTCCTGGGCTCACCTCTCAGGAAGGATATGACAGTCATGACCTTGATTCTTTCATTGTGATAAGTTTTAGGCCTCATCTGAAAAAGGAGATAACAGGAATTCCTGAATTGTCTAAACATGGAGCGATCACCAGAGAACTTCTCTGGCAAAGATACCTGAGGCTCAGGAGTATTATCCTTGATAATGGCACGTAAAGTCTCATTTTGCAATTGTACTTCCCTTTATCCCTGTGACAATTGATCCACACGTTGGGTTAAATTGTAGACAATTGTGGGTATCTCTGCTGGATCCATCTTTTATAAGGCCAATAGTTATGTAAGGCAGCTGAAAGGTTTATGCAATAGCAAAGCTGTATAGGTAATTAGGATAACAACTGCAGAGTTGATCTTAAGGAGGAAGGAGTGAGAAATATATGAAAATCTCCTGATTAGTTGGTTACAGGAGAAACTGTGAACACAGCTGTTTTGCCTGTATACTTATTAGACAGTGGATACTGCTTTGACAGATTAGGTAATTGGCCGTTGTTGCAAATTTTTGATGTTGATTGAGGTAGCTCCTTTAAGTAGTAATGGAAGCGTGGATACACGATACTTGTGAGAGTGCTTTGATCGGGGAGAGCCGCACCTTGTAGCTGTAGTGCTCGTCGGACTGAGAGAGTGGAGCGGAGAGGTTGTGACGTCACTCCGTTGGTGTGTGAGTCTGGTCCAATAGGGATTGTGAGATTGCTGAAAGGCAGAGAGAGGGGATAATGGTCAATTCTCTCTATCCCAGAACCGCTGCAAACCAACGATAGAGTGTGGCTTTACCAGATGAAAAGGTAACGGTTTAGATGTACTACAGTCCAGCAATAATCTCCAAGTAAAACACAATTGTTTGGGCTACTCCTGGGAACAGCAACGGTAGTTTAAGTGAGAGATGAAAACTGTAATCCAATTAATTGTTTGCCTCAGTGCAAGATGCTTGCAGCAGGATAAGCAACTGAAAGATAAATATGTAGTCCAGCAACAGCAGGTTTAGCTCGTAGTTAAATACAGCTTATGAGCTGTGAAGCCAAGGTTTCAGTTGAAGAGGATTGAGTCAGAACAACTAAAGCTACACAAACTTAGAACTATTGGCAAGTAGCCAAAGGCATGATGGGAATTTATAGACTTCCCTTAAAGAGACAGGAACGCAGTTTAATATACATGACACTGTGGTTCTGCATACTAAGTTTGGTTTCCTGCCCAAGGTTGTTTCAGTCAAGAATATTAATCAGAAAATTGTTGTACCTTCTTTGTGTCCTAATCCTTCTTCTCACAAAGAACGCTTGTTGCATAATCTGGATGTTGTGCGAGCGCTAACATTTTAGTCTTCTGCATTGTTTGTTTGCTTTTCTGGGAAACGCAAGGGTCAGACAGCTACGGGTACTTCACTTTCCCTTTGGCTGAAGAGCGTTATTCGCTTGGCATATGAGACTGCTGGACAGCAACCTCCTGAGAAAATCACAGCTCATTCCACAAGGGCTGTTTCTTCTTCCTGGGCCTTCAAAAATGAAGCTTCTGTGGAACAAATTTGCAAGGCTGCAACTTGGTCATCTTTGCACACTTTTTCCAAATTCTATAAATTCAATACTTTTGCCTCGGCTGAGGCTTCTTTTGGGAGAAAGGTTCTTCAAGCAGTGGTGCCTTCTGTTTAGGTTCCTGTCTTGTCCCTTTCTTATCATCTGTGTCCTCTGGCTTGGATATTGGTTCCCAACAATTATTGATGATGATCCGTGGACTCACTGTGTCATTAGAAAGAAAACTAAATTTATGTTTACCTGATAAATTAACATAGTAGATAAGGTTGAAAAAAGACTGAAATCCATCGAGTTCAACCTATACAAATCTAAAATACTTACAAAAAAAGCTCCAGTTAAGCTTATGCTTGACAAAGCATACCAGCGAAACGTACGTCGGAACTGAACTGTTCTATATTGAGTTTTATTGCGTCTCTACACTAGCCAGGACACCTGGGGGCTTAGCGCTATTGTCTTGCTACTAAAAAGGTTTTGGTTTCAGCGGTCACACTCCTGCTGATCCATTTACCTCTTTGCAAGTTTGGCGATTTGAAGCATTTGTTACAGCATATCTGCTTTTGTACCCTTACATTGTGGTGTTATCAAGGCTTATGTGACGCTTTTATATATTTTAAAATAAATTTGTATCCAAGTTTTGCCTAGTGTACTGTTTTCCCATCAGTATAAAGTGGGAGTGCGCATATCCTTGAGCTTAGTGGAAAGCTCCAACAAATGTGAGTAGTCATTTGTTACAAAACAACTACTTCCTCAAAGTGCCATTACACATTCACACTATGTTGCAATTTTCTGTTTCCTTTTTTATGGGATCTCACTGAGGAATGCTAACAATCTGAAAAACTCATCCAGAGGACACAGACATATCCTTGATTCAGAACTTTATTTGGTTTTCCTTTTATGATTTTTGTTATCACATTTATTTCACATTTTTTTCTTTGTGATATTCGGTATATTTATTGTAAGCTTAAATAACCCCACTAAAAGGTGACCCATTTAATACTAGCAATCATATCCATGAATTTTGTTTATATACAGAAATGTATCCAGACTATTTTTAAATGTATCTATGGTATTGGTATTCACAACCTCCTTTGGTAATGAGTTCCACAATTTTATTGCTCTTACAGTGAAAAAATGTTTCCGTTGCAGGAGATTAAATCTCCTTTCCTCCAACCTTAAATTATGACCTCTTGTCATAAACAATTGTGACAGACCCTTCTGTCAGGACTGAAGGAGTTAATTGTGTTTAGCTAAGAATCTAATTTCTAAAGACAGGTTTTCTGGCCTCAGCTATTGTGTGCTATAATTACATTTAAGTAATAAACAGGCCATTGTTTAATCACCCTCAGAGAGCAGACATTAGGTGATAAGACAAGCCAAATGTGTTTAAGTTGTTATCTGCCTAAGTAAAGTATTTAAGTAATGTAATTCTACTGTTTCATAAAAGGGCGTCTTCCCCTTTTTATCTAAATGTACAAGAGTCTTTCAACCCCCCCATCTGGGGTCAAACCTGTATAAATACTAGGCATCTAGCCTTTAATAAATGTCATTCTGTTTAAACCTGAAAACTGGCTGGTTTGTGAATTGCTGATTTCCTATGCAGGACGTTGTTCATCTGGTATTAAACCTTGGTACACTGTTGGTACTGTAACATTGGTGGCAAGCGACGGGATGAACCTTATCGCCCAGAAGAGCAACTACACAAGCCAGTAACCTCAGGAAGAGGGGGATTATTACAATACTGACTAAGATGGAAAGAGTACCAGGGACAGAAGGAACCAATGGGCCCAGCATATCAGACAGAACCCCTGAAGAAGCAAGCTTTGATCGGGCGGTTAAAATAAGACTGGCATATTATGGCCCCAACCCATCTGCGGAAATTATCGACCGGGTCATAGCAGCTGTGGAGGCCAACCTACTTCGCCAAAGCAGCGCTGCAGCAGCCCAAGTGGAAAAAAGAAAAGTAAATTTTGCAGCTTTTAAAAACTTCCTGGAAACAGAAGGAGAGATTGATGGGTTCCTTGCGGATTTTGAGAGGCAATGTGCACTACACAAGGTACCCGCAGAGGACTGGGTCACGATATTATCCGGAAAATTATCCGGCCGGGCCAGTGAGGCTTTTCGGGCCATTTCAGATGAGGAGGTTGGGGATTATAATACTGTGAAAGAGGCTCTGCTCTCCAGGTATGCGGTTACACCGGAGGCATACCGGAGGCGGTTCAGAGACACTGTTAAATTAGCTGGTGATTCCTACGTTGAGTGGGCATGTAAGGTGCACCGCACAGCAGCTCACTGGATAGCGGGGTGCCAAGCCGTATCTGGGGAAGAGGTGCTGCAGCTATTCCTGTTGGAACATTGCTTTGACAAGTTATCAGCAGGAGTTAGAGAGTGGGTTCGGGACCGTAAACCCTCCACCCTGCATGAAGCTGCTCGCCTGGCAGATGAGTATATGGATGTCCGCAAACTGGACACTGCTACCACTAAGCCCCCTGCTAGAGTGGAGTACAGACCCCCAGTCACCCCAGCAGCTGCCAGTTACCAACCCCCGGCGCACCGCTATACCACATGGCCTCCGGCCACGAACTACCCTCAGAGAGCCCGGTTCAATTCGCGGGGCTACTCACAACCTATTCGGTGCTTTGGATGTAAGCAACTAGGGCACAAAAGACCAGAGTGTCCCCTAAACGCAGCGAACCAAGCACAGTCCTGGAGAAGACCCGCCGGCGGAATCCCACGTAACTCTCAGCCTGCGGCCCGCTACGTAGAGGCGCAAGAATGCTGGAGCATCCTACATGAGGCAGACCTTGTGCAAGCTGCCCACCGGAATAACCGGCAACTGGTTAAAGTGAATGGGAAGAAGGTCAGTGGTCTACGGGATACTGGTGCTACCATGACCTTGCTTCAAAAGAACTTGGTGTCTGAGAAACAGTACACTGGAGACACTGTGGCTGTGAGGGTAGCAGGGGGCGATGTGTTCAGCCTACCTGTTGCCAGGGTACATTTGGATTGGGGAGTGGGCGCTAGACCTGTGAATGTGGGGGTCAAGAAGGACTTACCTGCTGATGTTCTTCTTGGAAATGACTTGGCTCCCCTTGTGTCTGCCTATGCTCCCATGGGTCCCGCTGATGTTAACCCTGTGACTACCCGTGCTCAGATCCGTGCAGCAGAGACTGACCCCCCTGCTGCTAAGCCCCAGGACGCTGAGCTCAGTAAATCTCTATCCGCTATTGATACGTGGAAGTCCCGTTACAATGCGCTGATGAAGGAGAAGAGGAGCGCAGAGGAAAAAGCACGTTTAGAACGTGAATCTCTGCTAGACAAGCTGCACCGACAGACTGCAGAAAACACCAGCTTGAGAGTGGGACATGAAACATTAAAGACAAACTTAGCGACACTTGAGGAGAAGCTGACGCTGGCTCATAGTGAGGTGCAGCAACTCAAGGGCACCCTATGTCAGTATGAAGGGATTGTGGATACCTATAAAGAGCAGGTACAGAGAACTCGTAAAGAAGCTGATGGGATTTTGAAGGACTGTTTAGCCCTAGTCTGGGCACTGAGGAAGTTGAACCCTTGTTTGTATGGACAGGAATTCTCTCTCATAACGGGAATACAGATGGATTGTCCTGGCAAACTGACATGCCTACCACCTCCTAGTCCGGTCATCCCCAGGTTGACCCGCCAAAGGGTCAAGCCGGGTCTGCCGGAGTGTTCCACAAGGGGGGAGATATGTGACAGACCCTTCTGTCAGGACTGAAGGAGTTAATTGTGTTTAGCTAAGAATCTAATTTCTAAAGACAGGTTTTCTGGCCTCAGCTATTGTGTGCTATAATTACATTTAAGTAATAAACAGGCCATTGTTTAATCACCCTCAGAGAGCAGACGCTAGGTGATAAGACAAGCCAAATGTGTTTAAGTTGTTATCTGCCTAAGTAAAGTATTTAAGTAATGTAATTCTACTGTTTCATAAAAGGGCGTCTTCCCCTTTTTATCTAAATGTACAAGAGTCTTTCAACCCCCCCATCTGGGGTCAAACCTGTATAAATACTAGGCATCTAGCCTTTAATAAATGTCATTCTGTTTAAACCTGAAAACTGGCTGGTTTGTGAATTGCTGATTTCCTATGCAGGACGTTGTTCATCTGGTATTAAACCTTGGTACACTGTTGGTACTGTAACAACAATTTTCTTGGAATAAACAGAGCTTCTGCCATCTCTGTATATGGGCCTTGAATATATTTATATAAAGTAATCATGTCACCTCTCAAGCGCCTTTTTTCTAAAGAAAAAAACAGACCCAGTTTGGCTAGCTTCTCCTCATAGGTTAATTTCTCCAATCCCCTTATTAGCTTTGTGGCCCTTCTCTGAACTTTTTCTAGTTCTGCAATATCTTTTTTAGTGATTGGTCCCCAGAACTGCACTCCAAACTCAAGATGAGGTCTTACCAGAGCTTTATATAGTGACAGAATTATGCTTTCCTCCCTTGAATCAATGCCTCTTTTAATACATGCTAGTATCTTATTAGCCTTTGAAGCCGCTGCCCTGCATTGTGCACCCATCTTTAGCTTGTTATCTATTACTACTCCCAAATCCCTTTCCTCCTGTGTTTTGGTTAAGTCTTTAAAAAATATGTTGCCTGCTTATTTTTACTTCCAAAATGTAGAACCTTGCATTTTTCCGTATTAAATCTCATTTTCCATTTACTTGCCCATAGTTCTAATTTTTGCAAATCCCTTTGTAATGAGAGTTCGTCCTCCTCTGACCTAATGACCTTACTTAACTTAGTATCATCTGCAAAAATAGAGATGTCGCTATTTAATCCTTGCTCCAAGTCATTTATAAAAATATTAAAAAGAACAGGGCCCAGTACTGATCCCTGGGGGACGCCACTGATTACCTTTGTCCAATCTGAGTATGATCTATTTACTATTACTCGTTGCTCCCTATCTTTTATCCAGTTATTTATCCATGAGCTAACATTTTCAACTATTCCCAGTCCCTTAATTTTGTGCATTAATCTCTCATGTGGCACTGTATCAAATGCCTTTGCAAAATCTAAGTATATCACATCAACTGATTCCCCTTTATCTATATTTTTACTTACTTCCTCGTAGAATCTAATTAGATTAGTTTGACATGATCTATTTCTCCTAAAGCCGTGCTGATTAGAACTGATAATCTTGATTTATTTCTTGACACAGTGAGTCCACGGCCCGCCCTGTATTCAGAAAGTTTCTTTTTATATAAACCTCAGGCACCTCTGCACCTTGTGTTACTTCTTTTCTCTCCTTTCCCTTTGGTCGAATGACTGGGGGATTGTGGGTATGGGAGTGATATTTAACAGCTTTGCTGTGGTGCTCTTTGCCTCCTCCTGCTGGCCAGGAGTGATATTCCCAACAGTAATTGATGATGATCCGTGGACTCACCATGTCAAGAAATAAATAAATTTATCAGGTAATCATAAATTTCTTTTTTGTTTGAACTGTTCTCCAATCTGTGCTCTACACCAAGTGCCGTATGTCTAGAGCGCTGATTATTTCAAACCGTTAGCTCAACAAAAATATTACTTTTGAAGTCGGCGGCCATAGCACAGAGTATTTGAATTTCAGAGCTACATTAAAAGTAAGTTATAGCATATCTTCATTACAACGGAAGAGTTAAACTCCATCTAAAATATCTCTAAAATTCCATATCTGTTTAGACAAAGGGAAAATTTTACTTTCACTTTAAGGACTGTGTGTATTGTGTGAATGTATGTGCCTTTAAGACTGTGCCAGTGTAATGTGATCTGTGTCTTTAAGGCTGTGTTTGTGCAGGTGTCCCTGTCTCTTTAAGACAGAGCGTCCCTTTAAGGCTGTATGTGCATTGCATGTGTATGCACACTGTTATCGCTCCCTTTAAGATTGTGCGTGTAATGTGAGTTTACCCACTACAAAGTTTTGCTGCCTTAGCCTTTAAGGCTGTGCTGGGTGTGCATGGTGTAAGCTGTTCCTTTAATGCTGTATGTGTGTGTGATGCAAGTTGTCCCTTTAAAGGCTGTGAGTGCAGGTGCCCCTGTCCCTTTAAGACAGAGCATCCCTTTAAGGCTATGGGTGTTGCGTGCGGATGCTTACTGTTATCACTCCCTTTAAGACTGTGCATGTGGTGTGAGTTTACCCACTCAATTTTTGTGTACCTGTCCCTTTAAGACTGTGAGACTGTGTGAGCAGGCAGAGATGCCCTTTAAGGTTTTCTTGGGTGTGCATGGTGTGAGCTGTTCCTTTAACGCTGTGTGTATGTGGTGAAAGTTGTCCCTTTAAAGGCTGAGAGTGCTGTGTATGTTAGTGCACGTGCCCCTGTCGCTTAAAGACAGAGTTTCCCTTTAATGCTGTATGTGTTGCATGCAGATGCATACTGTTATTGCTCCTTTTAAGACCGTGCGTGTGACTTTTTAAGGTTGTGTGTGCCTGCCCCTTTAGTACTGTGTGAGCAGGTGCCAAGCTGCCCTTTAAGATTATGCTGTGTGAACATTACTGTGATCTGGCCCTTAAAGACTGTGCGTGTAGTGTAAGTTGTCCCTTTAAAGGCTGAGTGTGTACACATGTGCCACTGTCCCTTTAAGACAGTGTCCCTTTAAAACTGCTTGTGGTGTGTGTTCCCTCTTAAGGTTGTATGTGCCTGTCCCTTTAAGACTGTGTGAGCAGGTGCCAAGCTGCCCTTTAAGGTTTCACTGTGTGAACATTACTGTGATCTATCCCTTTAAGACAGTGTTCATGTGGTGTTAGTTGACCCTTTAAAGGCTGTGTGTTTTTTTCCTGTCCCTTGAAGACTGTGTGTCCAGGCGGTGAGCTGCCCTTTAAGGCTGTGCTGTGTGATCATTATTTTCTCAGCAGTTTATACAGTTGGTACTGACAGGGCTGCTTTAAGCGTCTGTGTACAGTAAACAGTTACAAATGTATAAAAACATGTAGGCTGAGGGTTTGATACAATGTATCCATGTAGGTGAACAGAGCTGGCCGACTGGGGAAAGTCTATGGGGAAAACCACAAATACCCCAAAACATGGCTCCTCTTTTTGTTCCTGGAGACACAGACACTGCAGTATTGTTAGTAGCCCTCATATGAACGAACCCCCATACCAATTTTTGAAGTAAAATAATGCTGTATGGCCGAGAACATAATTTAGAATGCTAAACTCATATTTTACCAAAGAAATTATTGAGATTTATGGATTGCCAACTAATTATCATGGGTGACTATATCATTACTCCAAACCCCACGTTAGATAGGAAATGTGATCTACAGAACAGAACTAATAAGGTTCGTATTTCCACAAGATATGAAAAATTAATGTTTGAGGCTTTACTTGACACCTTTAACCTGGTAGATATTTGGCGCTTGAAAAACCCGGCAGAAGTCGATTTTACTTGTGTTCCTAGAAATAACAATGCTATGGGAAGTATATATATGCTTTTAATCTCAGAAGAATTGCTAAATAGAGTAAATAAAGTCCAAATTATGGAATTCACATTCTCTGATCACACTCCAGTTTTTTTAAGATTGGATCTCCAAATTAAAAGTTTTAATAAAAACACTTTTTTTTTTATCCCTCTTATCTCAACACTTAAAGGGCCACTGTAAGTAAATATTTTCTATGCCTGTTACTAACTACCCCAAATACGCTTTTTATCAATAGCATTTCATTAACATATCTCTACCGTATATCAGAAATCTTGTCTGCAAATTTAATTGTTTTCCAAACCCACTCCGTGGGTATCCTTTGCTCTGTACCAATCCGTTTACAATACCTAGGTTTCAAAATGGCGCTTTAAACACAAAGCTATTCGTTTAAGTATTTTGAACATGCAGTGCTGAAAATAGTGGGCAGGATAACGTGACATCATCGGCGAATAAAATATATAACTTTTAGAACGTTATGAAACTTCGTTTTGGAGAAAATATAGGTCAGTAGGTTTTAATTAATGTTTATTAACTTTAATATGTTAGTTGTTTAGCTTAAAAATTATAACAGAAAGTAATCCTTTAATAAATTGAAGAAATTCTTACAGGAAAAATGGTAAGATTATCATTTAAACAATGGGTCTTATCTAAACAATGCCCAACTGTATTGGGAAGCTGCTAAAGCAACTTTAAAGTCTGATATAGCTTGCATGATAAATCATAGAAAGGAACAAAATAAATTAGAATTGGAACTGTCAAAAAGGGTGGCTACAATGTTTAGTAAAGTCAAGAATAAGCCAAACACTAAAAATAAAGAAAGGTTCTTATTAGCTAAAAAAGAGAGAGATAACTTTTTAGAAGGGAAAACAAGGGAAAAATTTAAGAACAGTGAGGCAATGTTCTTTCGCTGAGATCTGGGAAAGTTACCAGCTTCATTGTTTTAAAAACAAAGATCAAGGAATTATATAAATAATATTAATTATAAAGAGGAGAAATTACAAGAATCCTGCAAAATAGCCAAGGCACAAAAGGGTAGTAAGGGGGGACGCTGACAAAGTTTGAGAGAGAATTAAAATAACAGATGATCAATTAGAATTACTGAATAAACCTATAAGCTCGGAAGAGATAAAAGCCATAAATAAGTCTTTGTCATTAGGAAAAACTGCTGGTCTGGATGGCCTGCTGGCCGAGTTTTACCAAATCTTAATAAATAAAACGACCCCTATTTTGTAACACTTTCCCTGGGTGTTCCTGCTATCGTAATCAAAAGTCCTAAACTTGGAGCTTCTAAGTAAGTTTTTAAAAGGTTTTATACTGGATGTTTAGATCAGTATCTGTGCATACTATTCTTTATAGTAGTATCTATTACATGCAGTTATATGAAAATTAGTGTATACTGCCCCTTTATTAAAACTGATAATACTTCCAAGTATAATGTACATTTCTTTCATGTAATTGGCAAGAGTCCATGAGCTAGTGACATATAGGATATACAATCCTACCAGGAGGGGCAAAGTTTCCCAAACCTCAAAATGCCTATAAATACACCCCTCACCACACCCACAATTCAGTTTTTACAAACTTTGCCTCCTATGAAGGTGGTGTAGTAAGTTTGTGCTAAGACTTCTACGTTGATATGCGCTTCTCAGCATTGTTGAATCCCGATTCCTCTCAGAGTACAGCGAATGTCAGAGGGACGTGAAGGGAGTATCACTTATTGAATACGATGATATCCCTAATGGGGGTCTATTTCATAGGTTCTCTGTTATCGGTCGTAGAGATTCATCTCCTACCTCCCTTTTCAGATCGACGATATACTCTCAATTTACCATTACCTCTACTGATAATCGTTTCAGTACTGGTTTGGCTATTTGCTATATGTGGATGGGTGTCTTTTGGTAAGTATGTTTTCATTACTTAAGACACTCTCAGCTATGGTTTGGCACTTTATGCATTTATATAAAGTTCTAAATATATGTATTGTACTTATATTTGCCATGAGTCAGGTTCATGTATTTCCTTCTGCAGACTGTCAGTTTCATATTTGGGGAATATAAACATTTTAAGAAATGTATTTCTTACCTGGGGTTTGGTCTTTTTTCAATTGACTACTTCTTGCGGGTATTAGGCCCGCGGGTGCGTCAAATGCTAAACTTTATTGCGTCATTCTTAGCGCGAAAATATTTTTTGCGCGAAAAAATAAGTTTATGACGCAACTTAGTCATTTTCCGGTGTCATACGTGATGCCGAGACCTTTCACACGGCGGCGTCATTAGTGACGCGAGGGTGTCATTTCCGGTTATTTTTTGAGCAAAAAAAAGTTTACGTTAAGTTTTGCTTTATACTTGGCGCCAAACTTTTTCATTATTTCAATACCCCTTGAATGTTTGCCTCTTGCTTTTTTTCTCTATCAGAGGCCTATGCTATTGCATTTTTCCTGTGGTTATTTCTGATATGATTTCTAGGGAATGGAATAAGCCAGGTACTTCTTTTATTCCTTCTTCAAGGTTTAAAAAATTGTATCCTTTACCAGCAAAATCTATAGAGTTTTGGGAAAAAATCCCCAAAGTTGATGGGGCTATTTCTACTCTTGCTAAACGTACCACTATTCCTTTAAGGATCCTTTAGATAGGAAGCTTGAATCTTCTCAGACCTGCTATTTCTTTGGCTGATGTTGCGGCTGCATCAACTTTCTGATTAGAGAATTTAGCGCAACAAGAATTGGATTCTGACATATCTAGCATTATTCGCTTACTGCAACATGCTAATCATTTTATTTGTGATGCCATTTTTTATATCAAAATTGATGTTAAATCCATGTCTTTAGCTGTATTAGCTAGAAGAGCTTTGTGGCTTAAATCTTGGAATGCTGATATGACTTCTAAATCTAGATTACTATCTCTTTCTTTCCAAGGTAATCATTTATTTGGGTCTCAGTTGGATTCTATTATTTCAACTATCACTAGGGGAAAAGGAGTTTTTCTGCCTCAGGATAAAAAACCTAAGGGTAAATCTAAGGCTTTCTAACCGTTTTCGTTCCTTTCGTCAGAATAAGGAACAAAAACTCAATCCTCCCCCCAAGGAATCTGCTTCCAATTGGAAGCCTTCCTCAAATTGGAATAAATCCAAGCCATTTAGGAAACCAAAGTCAGCCCCTAAGTCCGCATGAAGTTACGGACCTCATTCCAGCTCAGCTGGTAGGGGGCAGATTAAGTTTTTTCAAGGATTTTTGGATAAAATCTGTCCAAAATCATTGGATTCAGAGCATTGTCTCTCAAAGGTATCGAATAGGATTCAGAGTAAGACCTCCTGTGAGAAGATTTTTCTCTTGCGTATCCCTGTAAATCCAGTAAAAGCTCAGGCTTTTCTGAAGTGTGTTTCAGACCTGGAGTCTTCAGGGGTAATTGCCAGTTCCTCCTCAGGAACAAGGTTTTGGGTTTTATTCAAACCTATTCGTTGTACCAAAGAAAGAAAATGTATTCAGACCAGTTCTGGATCTAAAAATTTTGAATCGTTATGTAAGAGTACCAACTTTCAAGATGGTGACTATAAGGACTATTCTGCCTTTTGTTCAGCGAGGACATTATATGTCCACAATGGACTTGCAGGATGCATACCTTCATATTCCGATTCATCCAGAACACTATCAGTTTCTGAGATTCTCATTTCTAGACAAGCATTACCAATTTGTTGCTCTTCCATTTGGCCTAGCAACAGCTCCAAGAATCTTTTCAAAGGTTCTGGGTGCCCTACTATCTGTAATCAGAGAACAGGGTATTGCGGTGTTTCCTTATTTGGACAATATCTTGGTACTACTCAGTCTTTACGTACTGCAGAATTTCACGCGAATCAACTAGTGTTTTTTCTTCGGAAACATGGTTGGAGGATCAATTTACCAAAAAGTTTCTTGATTCCTCAGACAAGGGTCACCTTTCTAGGCTTCCAGATAGATTCAGTGTCCATGACTCTCTCTCTAACAGACAAGAGACGTTTAAAATTGGTCGCAGCATGCCGGCACCTTCAGTCTCAGTCATTCCCTTCAGTGGCTATGTGCATGGAAGATTTAGGTCTCATGACTGCAGCATCGGACGCGATCCCCTTTGCTCGTTTTCACATGAGACCTCTACAGCTTTGTATGCTGAATCAATGGTGCAGGGATTATACAAAGATATCACAATTAATATCCTTGAATCCCAATGTACGACACTCTCTGACATGGTGGATAGATCACCATCTCCTGTCTAATCTCTGCGGTGCATATCCCAGGTGTAGACAATTGGGAGGCGGATTATCTCAGCCGCCAGACTTTACATCCAGGGGAGTGGTCTCTCCATCCAGATGTATTTTCTCAGATTGTTCAGATGTGGGGTCTTCCAGAGATAGATCTCATGGCCTCTCATCTAAACAAGAAACTTCCCAGATACCTGTCCAGGTCCAGGGAAGTTCAGGCGGAAGCAGTGGATGCGCTGACACTTCCTTGGTGTTATCATCCTGCTTACATCTTCCCGCCTCTAGTTCTCCTTCCAAGAGTGATGTCCAAAATCATCATGGAACAGTCTTTTGTGTTGCTGGTGGCTCCAGCATGGTCACACAGGTTTTGGTATGCAGATCTGGTTCGGATGTCCAGTTGCCCGCCTTGGCCACTTCCTTTACGGCCGGACCTACTATCTCAAGGTCCGTTTTTCCATCAGGATCTCAAATCATTAAATTTGAAGGTATGGAAATTGAACGCTTATTTCTAAGAAATAAAGGTTTCTCTGACTCAGTGATTAATACTATGTTACAAGCTCGTAAATCTGTCTCTAGAAAGATTTATTATAGAGTTTGGAAGACTTACATTTCATGGTGTTCTTCTCATAAATTCTCCTAGCATTCTTTTGGAATTCCTAGAATTTTAAAGTTTCTTCAGGATGGTTTGGATAAGGGTTTGTCTGCAAGTTCCTTGAAAAGACAAATCTTTGCTCTTTCTGTTTTATTTCACAGAAAGATTGCTATACTTCCTGATATACACTGTTTTGTACAGGCTTTAATTCGTATTAAGCCTGTCATTAAGTCAATTTCTCCTCCTTGGAGTCTTAATTTGGTTCTGAAGGCTTTACAGGCTCCTCCATTTGAACCTATGCTTTATTTAGACATTAAACTACTTTCTTGGAAAGTGTTGTTTCTTTTGGCCATCTCTTCTGCTAGAAGAGTTTCTGAGTTTCTTTGTTCTTTCTTGTGAGTCTCCTTTTCTGATTTTTCATCAGGATAACGCAGTTTTGCAGACTTCTTTTAAATTTTTACCTAAGGTTGTAAATTCTAAAAGCATTAGTAGAGAAATTGTTGTCCCTTCCTTATGTTCTAATCCTAAGAATTATTTGGAGAGATCCTTACATTCTTTGGATGTGGTAAGAGCTTTGAAATATTATGTAGAAGCTACTAAAGATTTCAGGAAGACTTCCAGTCTATTTGTTTTATTTTCTGGTCCTAGGAAAGGTCAGAAGGCTTCTGCTATTTCCTTGGCTTCATCAATCTTATTTGGAGTCAGGTCAGGCCCCGCCTCAGAGAATTACTGCTCATTCTACTAGATCGGTCTCCACTTTGTGGGCTTTTAAGAATGAAGCTTCAGTTGATCAGATTTGCAAAGCGGCAACTTGGTCCTCTTTGCATACATTTACTAAATTCTAATGTTTTGATGTATTTGCTTTTTCGGAAGAAGTTTTTGGTAGAAAAGTTCTTCAGGCAGCTGTTTCAGTTTGATTCTTCTGCTTTTGATTTAAGTTTTTTTCTTTCAAAAATGTGAATTATTTTTTTCAGCGGAATATGGCTGTTATTATTTTTATTCCCTCCCTCTCTAGTGACTCTTGAGTTGAAGATCCACATCTTGGGTATTGATATCCCATATGTCACTAGCTCATGGACTCTTGCCAATTACATGAAAGAAAACATAATTTATGTAAGAACTTACCTGATTAATTCATGTCTTTCATATTGGCAAGAGTCCATGAGGCCCACCCTTTTTATGGTGGTTATGATTTTTTGTATAAGGCACAATTATTTCCAAATTTCCTTTGTTGATGCTTTCTACTCCTTTCTTTATCACCCCACTGCTTGGCTATTCGTTAAACTGAATTGTGGGTGTGGTGAGGGGTGTATTTATAGGCATTTTGAGGTTTGGGAAACTTTGCCCCTCCTGGTAGGATTGTATATCCCATATGTCACTAGCTCATGGACTCTTGCTAATATGAAAGAAATGAATTTATCAGGTAAGTTCTTACATAAATTATGTTTTTTCAGATGCTTCCATTAGAAATCTGTAATCTTGATATATTTCAGATTGAAAAAACATAATTTATGCTTACCTGATAAATTTATTTCTCTTGTGGTGTATCCAGTCCACGGATCATCCATTACTTGTGGGATATTCTCCTTCCCAACAGGAAGTTGCAAGAGGATCACCCACAGCAGAGCTGCTATATAGCTCCTCCCCTAACTGCCATATACAGTCATTCAACCGAAACTAGCCGAGAAAGGAGAAACCATAGGGTGCAGTGGTGACTGTAGTTTAAAATTTAGACCTGCCTTAAAAGGACAGGGCGGGCCGTGGACTGGATACACCACAAGAGAAATACATTTATCAGGTAAGCATAAATTATGTTTTCTCTTGTTAGGTGTATCCAGTCCACGGATCATCCATTACTTGTGGGATACCAATACCAAAGCTAAAGTACACGGATGAAGGGAGGGACAAGGCAGGTACTTAAACGGAAGGGACCACTGCCTGTAGAACCTTTCTCCCAAAAATAGCCTCCGAAGAAGCAAAAGTATAAAATTTGTAAAATTTTGAAAAGGTATGAAGCGAAGACCAAGTCGCCGCTTTGCAAATCTGTTCAACAGAAGCCTCATTTTTAAAGGCCCAGGTGGAAGCCACAGCTCTAGTAAAATGAGCTGTAATCCTTTCAGGGGGCTGCTGTCCAGCAGTCTCATAGGCTAAGCGTATTACGCTCCAAAGCCAAAAAGAAAGAGAGGTTGCCGAAGCCTTTTGACCTCTCCTCTGTCCAGAGTAAACAACAAACTTGGAAGATGTTTGACGAAAATCTTTAGTCGCTTGTAAGTAAAACTTTAAAGCACGGACTACGTCCAAATTATGTAAAAGACGTTCCTTCTTTGAAGAAGGATTAGGACACAATGATGGAAGAACAATCTGTTGATTGATATTCTTGTTGGAAACTACCTTAGGTAAAAACCCAGGTTTTGTACGCAGAACTACTTTATCTGTATGGAAAATCAGATAAGGAGAATCACATTGTAAAGCTGATAACTCAGAGACTCTACGAGCCGAGGAAATAGCCATCAAAAACAGAACTTTCCAAGATAAAAGTTTGATATCAATGGAATGAAGGGGTTCAAACGGAACTCCTTGAAGAACCTTAAGAACCAAGTTTAAGCTCCATGGAGGAGCAACAGGTTTAAACACAGGCTTAATTCTAACCAAAGCCTGACAAAATGCCTGGACGTCTGGAACCTCTGCCAGACGCTTGTGCAAAAGGATAGACAGAGCAGAAATCTGTCCCTTTAAAGAACTAGCTGATAATCCTTTATCCAAACCCTCTTGGAGAAAGGACAATATCCTAGGAATCCTAACCTTACTCCATGAGTAATTCTTGGATTCACACCAATGAAGATATTTGCGCCATATCTTATGGTAGATTTTTCTGGTTACAGGCTTTCGTGCCTGTATTAAGGTATCAATGACTGACTCGGAGAAGCCACGCCTTGATAAAATCAAGCGTTCAATCTCCAGGCAGTCAGTCTCAGAGAAATTAGATTTGGATGATTGAAAGGACCTTGTAGTAGAAGGTCTTGTCGCAGAGGCCAAGGTGGAAAGGATGACATGTCCACCAGGTCTGCATACCAGGTCCTGCGTGGCCACGCAGGCGCGATCAAGATCACCGATGCTCTCTCCTGTTTGATTTTGGCAATCAGTCGAGGGAGCAGAGGAAACGGTGGAAACACATAAGCCAGGTTGAAGAACCACGGTGCTGCTAGAGCATCTATCAGCGTCGCTTCTGGGTCCCTGGACCTGGATCCGTAACAAGGAAGCTTGGCATTCTGGCGAGACGCCATGAGATCCAATTCTGGTGTGCCCCAACGATGAACCAATTGAGCAAACACCTCCGGATGGAGTTCCCACTCCCCCGGATGAAAAGTCTGACGACTTAGAAAATCCGCCTCCCAGTTCTCTACACCTGGGATATGGATCGCTGATAGATGGCAAGAGTGAGTCTCTGCCCAGCGAATTATCTTGGAGACTTCTAACATCGCTAGGGAGCTCCTGGTCCCCCCTTGATGGTTGATGTAAGCCACAGTCATGATGTTGTCCGACTGAAATCTGATGAACCTCAGGGTTGCTAACTGAGGCCAAGCTAGAAGAGCATTGAATATTGCTCTTAACTCCAGAATATTTATTGGGAGGAGTTTCTCCTCCTGAGTCCACGATCCCTGAGCCTTCAGGGAATTCCAGACTGCACCCTAACCTAGAAGGCTGGCATCTGTTGTTACAATTGTCCAATCTGGCCTGCGAAAGGTCATACCTTTGGACAGATGGACCCGAGATAGCCACCAGAGAAGAGAATCTCTGGTCTCTTGATCCAGATTTAGCAGAGGGGACAAATCTGTGTAATCCCCATTCCACTGACTGAGCATGCATAATTACAGCTGTCTGAGATGTAGGCGCGCAAATGGCACTATGTCCATTGCCGCTACCATTAAGCCGATCACTTCCATGCACTGAGCCACCGAAGGGCGCGGAATGTAGTGAAGAACACGGCAGGAATTTAGAAGCTTTGATAACCTGGACTCCGTCAGGTACATTTTCATTTCTACAGAATCTATCAGAGTTCCTAGGAAGGAAACCCTTGTGAGGGGTGATAGAGAACTCTTTCTTCTGTTATGTGTGATCAGTCCACGGGTCATCATTACTTCTGGGATATAACTCCTCCCCAACAGGAAATGCAAGAGGATTCACCCAGCAGAGCTGCATATAGCTCCTCCCCTCTACGTCAGTCCCAGTCATTCTCTTGCACCCAACGACTAGATAGGATGTGTGAGAGGACTATGGTGATTATACTTAGTTTTTATGACTTCAATCAAAAGTTTGTTATTTTACAATAGCACCGGAGCGTGTTATTACTTCTCTGGCAGAGTTTGAGGAAGAATCTACCAGAGTTTTTTACTATGATTTTAACCGGAGTAGTTAAGATCATATTGCTGTTCTCGGCCATCTGAGGGAGGTAAAAGCTTCAGATCAGGGGACAGCGGGCAGATGAATCTGCATTGAGGTATGTAGCAGTTTTTATTTTCTGAATGGAATTGATGAGAAAATCCTGCCATACCGTTATAATGACATGTATGTATACACTTCAGTATTCTGGGGATGGTATTTCACCGGAACTACTCTGTTAAAAGTCACTAATCCTTTTAATAAGTATTATCATGTTAAACGTTTTTGCTGGAATGTAGAATCGTTTACATTTCTGAGGTACTGAGTGAATAAATATTTGGGCATTATTTTCCACTTGGCAGTTGTTTGGTTTTAATTGTGACAGTTTCGTTTCTCTTCACTGCTGTGTGTGAGGGAGGGGCCGTTTTTGGCGCTCTTTGCTACGCATCAAAAATTTCCAGTCAGTTACTCTTATATTTCCTGCATGATCCGGTTCATCTCCGACAGATCTCAGGGGTCTTCAAACTTCTTTAGAGGGAGGTAGATTCTCTCAGCAGAGCTGTGAGAATTTTATTTTGACTGTGAATAAAAACGTTACTCTGTAATTTTTATGTCAAATTTAATTATTGTTATTTTACTATGGGAACAAACCTTTGCTAAAAGTTGTGTTGTTTTAAAGTTTGATGCTATAACTGTTTTTTTCAGTTCATTATTTCAACTGTCATTTAATCGTTTAGTACCTCTTTGAGGCACAGTACGTTTTTGCTAAAAAAGATTATAACCAAGTTGCAAGTTTATTGCTAATGTGTTAAACATGTCTGACTCAGAGGAAGATATCTGTGTCATTTGTTCCAATGCCAAGGTGGAGCCCAATAGAAATTTATGTACTAACTGTATTGATGCTACTTTAAATAAAAGTCAATCTGTACAATTTGAACAAATTTCACCAAACAGCGAGGGGAGAGTTATGCCGACTAACTCGCCTCACGCGGCAGTACCTGCATCTCCCGCCCGGGAGGTGCGTGATATTATGGCGCCTTGTACATCTGGGCGGCCATTACAGATAACATTACAAGATATGGCTACTGTTATGACTGAAGTTTTGTCTAAATTACCAGAACTAAGAGGCAAGCGTGATCACTCTGGGGTGAGAACAGAGTGCGCTGACAATACTAGGGCCATGTCTGATACTGCGTCACAGCTTGCAGAGCATGAGGACGGAGAGCTTCATTCTGTGGGTGACGGTTCTGATCCAAACAGACTGGATTCAGATATTTCAAATTTTAAATTTAAATTGGAGAACCTCCGTGTATTACTAGGGGAGGTTTTAGCAGCTCTCAATGATTGTAACACCGTTGCAATACCAGAGAAACTGTGTAGGTTGGATAAATACTTTGCGGTACCGGCGAGTACTGACGTTTTTCCTATACCTAAGAGACTAACTGAAATTGTTACTAAGGAGTGGGATAGACCCGGTGTGCCGTTCTCACCCCCTCCAATATTTAGAAAGATGTTTCCAATAGACGCCACCACTCGGGACTTATGGCAAACGGTCCCTAAGGTGGAGGGAGCAGTTTCTACTTTAGCTAAGCGTACCACTATCCCGGTGGAGGATAGCTGTGCTTTTTCAGATCCAATGGATAAAAAATTAGAGGGTTACCTTAAGAAAATGTTTGTTCAACAAGGTTTTATATTGCAACCCCTTGCATGTATCGCGCCGATTACGGCTGCGGCAGCATTTTGGATTGATTCTCTGGAAGAGAACCTTAGTTCATCTACGCTAGACGACATTACGGACAGGCTTAGAGTCCTTAAACTAGCTAATTCATTCATTTCGGAGGCCGTAGTACATTTAACCAAACTTACGGCTAAGAACTCAGGATTCGCCATCCAGGCACGTAGGGCGCTGTGGCTAAAATCCTGGTCAGCTGATGTTACTTCTAAGTCCAAATTACTTAATATACCTTTCAAGGGGCAGTCTTTATTTGGGCCCGGTTTGAAAGAAATTATCGCTGACATTACAGGAGGTAAGGGCCACGCCCTACCTCAAGACAAAGCCAAAGCTAAGGCTAGACAGTCTAATTTTCGTCCCTTTCGGAATTTCAAAACAGGAGCAGCATCAACCTCCACTGCACCAAAACAGGAGGGAGCTGTTGCTCGTTACAGGCAAGGCTGGAAGCCTAACCAGTCCTGGAACAAGGGCAAGCAGGCCAGGAAACCTGCTGCTGCCCCAAAGACAGCATGAACCGAGAGCCCCCGATCCGGGACCGGATCTAGTGGGGGGCAGACTTTCTCTCTTCGCCCAGGCCTGGGCAAGAGATGTTCAGGATCCCTGGGCGCTAGAGATCATATCTCAGGGATACCTTCTAGACTTCAAATTATCTCCCCCAAGAGGGAGATTTCATCTGTCAAGGTTGTCAACAAACCAGATAAAGAAAGAAGCGTTTCTACGCTGTGTACAAGATCTGTTATTAATGGGAGTGATCCATCCGGTTCCGCGGTCGGAACAAGGACAAGGGTTCTACTCAAACCTGTTTGTGGTTCCCAAAAAAGAGGGAACTTTCAGGCCAATCTTAGATTTAAAGATTCTAAACAAATTCCTAAGAGTTCCATCGTTCAAAATGGAAACTATTCGGACAATCTTACCCATGATCCAAAAGGGTCAGTACATGACCACAGTGGATTTAAAAGATGCTTACCTTCACATACCGATTCACAAAGATCATCACCGGTATCTACGGTTTGCCTTCCTAGACAGGCACTACCAGTTTGTAGCTCTTCCATTCGGATTGGCTACGGCTCCAAGAATCTTCACAAAGGTTCTGGGTGCCCTTCTGGCGGTACTAAGACCGCGAGGGATTTCGGTAGCTCCGTACCTAGACGACATTCTAATACAAGCTTCAAGCTTTCAAACTGCCAAGTCTCATACAGAGTTAGTTCTGGCATTTCTAAGGTCGCATGGATGGAAAGTGAACGAAAAGAAGAGTTCTCTTTTTCCTCTCACAAGAGTTCCATTCTTGGGGACTCTTATAGATTCTGTAGAAATGAAGATTTACCTGACAGAAGACAGGTTAACAAAGCTTCAAAATGCATGCCGTGTCCTTCATTCCATTCAACACCCGTCAGTAGCTCAATGCATGGAGGTGATCGGCTTAATGGTAGCGGCAATGGACATAGTACCTTTTGCACGCCTACACCTCAGACCGCTGCAATTGTGCATGCTAAGTCAGTGGAATGGGGATTACTCAGATTTGTCCCCTACTCTGAATCTGAATCAAGAGACCAGAAATTCTCTTCTATGGTGGCTTTATCGGCCACACCTGTCCAGGGGGATGCCATTCAGCAGGCCAGACTGGACAATTGTAACAACAGACGCCAGCCTACTAGGTTGGGGCGCTGTCTGGAATTCTCTGAAGGCTCAGGGACTATGGAATCAGGAGGAGAGTCTCCTTCCAATAAACATTCTGGAATTGAGAGCAGTTCTCAATGCCCTTCTGGCTTGGCCCCAATTAACAACTCGGGGGTTCATCAGGTTTCAGTCGGACAACATCACGACTGTAGCTTACATCAACCATCAGGGAGGGACAAGAAGCTCCCTAGCAATGATGGAAGTATCAAAGATAATTCGCTGGGCAGAGTCTCACTCTTGCCACCTGTCAGCAATCCACATCCCGGGAGTGGAGAACTGGGAGGCGGATTTCTTGAGTCGCCAGACTTTTCATCCGGGGGAGTGGGAACTTCATCCGGAGGTCTTTGCCCAAATACTTCGACGTTGGGGCAAACCAGAGATAGATCTCATGGCGTCTCGCCAGAACGCCAAACTTCCTCACTACGGGTCCAGATCCAGGGATCCGGGAGCGGTTCTGATAGATGCTTTGACAGCACCTTGGAACTTCGGGATGGCTTATGTGTTTCCACCCTTCCCGCTGCTTCCTCGATTGATTGCCAAAATCAAACAGGAGAGAGCATCAGTGATTCTAATAGCGCCTGCATGGCCACGCAGGACTTGGTATGCAGATCTAGTGGACATGTCATCCTGTCCGCCTTGGTCTCTACCTCTAAGACAGGACCTTCTGATACAGGGTCCATTCAAACATCAAAATCTAACTTCTCTGAAGCTGACTGCTTGGAAATTGAACGCTTGATTTTATCAAAACGTGGTTTTTCTGAGTCGGTTATTGATACCCTGATACAGGCTAGGAAGCCTGTTACCAGAAAGATTTACCATAAAATATGGCGTAAATACCTATACTGGTGCGAATCCAAACGTTACTCCTGGAGTAAGGTTAGGATCCCTAGAATATTGTCCTTTCTACAAGAAGGTTTAGAAAAGGGTTTATCAGCTAGTTCATTAAAGGGACAGATTTCAGCTCTGTCCATCTTGTTACACAGGCGTCTGTCAGAAAATCCAGACGTCCAGGCCTTTTGTCAGGCTTTAGCTAGGATCAAGCCTGTGTTTAAAGCTGTTGCTCCGCCATGGAGTTTAAACTTAGTTCTTAACGTTTTACAGGGTGTTCCGTTTGAACCCCTTCATTCCATTGATATAAAATTGTTATCTTGGAAAGTTCTGTTTTTAATGGCTATTTCCTCGGCTCGAAGAGTCTCTGAGTTATCAGCCTTACATTGTGATTCTCCTTATCTGATTTTTCACTCAGACAAGGTAGTTCTGCGTACTAAACCTGGGTTCTTACCTAAGGTAGTCACTAACAGGAATATCAATCAAGAGATTGTTGTTCCATCCTTGTGTCCAAATCCTTCTTCAAAGAAGGAACGTCTTCTACACAATCTGGATGTAGTTCGTGCCCTCAAGTTCTACTTGCAGGCAACTAAAGATTTTCGCCAAACTTCTTCCCTGTTTGTCGTTTATTCTGGACAGAGGAGAGGTCAAAAAGCTTCTGCTACCTCTCTCTCTTTTTGGCTTCGTAGCATAATACGTTTAGCCTATGAGACTGCTGGACAGCAGCCTCCTGAAAGAATTACAGCTCACTCCACTAGAGCTGTGGCTTCCACTTGGGCCTTTAAGAATGAGGCCTCTGTTGAACAGATTTGCAAGGCTGCAACTTGGTCTTCGCTTCATACTTTTTCCAAATTTTACAAATTTGACACTTTTGCTTCTTCGGAGGCTATTTTTGGGAGAAAGGTTCTTCAGGCAGTGGTTCCTTCTGTATAATGAGCCTGCCTATCCCTCCCGTCATCCGTGTACTTTTGCTTTGGTATTGGTATCCCAGAAGTAATGATGACCCGTGGACTGATCACACATAACAGAAGAAAACATAATTTATGCTTACCTGATAAATTCCTTTCTTCTGTTGTGTGATCAGTCCACGGCCCGCCCTGTTTTAAGGCAGGTAAATATCTTTTAAATTATACTCCAGTCACCACTTCACCCTTGGTTACTCCTTTCTCGTTGATTCTTGGTCGAATGACTGGGACTGACGTAGAGGGGAGGAGCTATATGCAGCTCTGCTGGGTGAATCCTCTTGCATTTCCTGTTGGGGAGGAGTTATATCCCAGAAGTAATGATGACCCGTGGACTGATCACACAACAGAAGAAAGGAATTTATCAGGTAAGCATAAATTATGTTTTCCCTCGTTCACTTTCCACCCATGCGACCTCAGAAATGCCAACACTATGTCCATATGAGATTTGGCATTTTGGAAGTTTGACGCCTGTATCAGGATGTCGTCTAGATAAGGGGCCACTGCTATGCCCCGTGGTCTTAGGACCGCCAGAAGAGACCCCAGAACCTTTGTAAAAATTCTTCGGGCTGTAGCTAACCCGAAGGGAAGAGCCACAAACTGGTAATGCCTGTCTAGAAAGGCAAACCTTAGGAACCGATGATGATCTTTGTGAATCGGTATGTGAAGGTAAGCATCCTTCAAATCCACTGTGGTCATGTACTGACCCTCCTGGATCATAGGTAGGATTGTCCGAATAGTTTCCATTTTGAACGATGGAACTCTGAGGAATTTGTTTAAGATCTTTAGATCCAAAATTGGTCTGAAGGTTGCCTCTTTTTTGGGAACCACAAACAGATTTCAATAAAATCCCTGTCCTTGTTCCATCTGTGGAACTGGATGGATCACTCCCATTATTAGGAGGTCTTGCACACAGCGTAAGAATGCCTCTTTCTTTATCTGGTTTACAGATAATCTCGAAAGGTGAAATCTCCCTTGTGGGGGGAAGCTTTGAAGTCCAGAAGATATCCCTGAGATATGATCTCCAACGCCCAGGGATCCTGAACATCTCTTGCCCACGCCTGGGTGAAGAGAGAAAGTCTGCCCCCTACTAGATCCATTGCCGGATAGGGAGCCGTTCCTTCATGCTGTCTTAGAGGCAGCAGCAGGCTTTCTGGCCTGCTTGCCTTTGCTCCAGGCCGGCTTGGATTGCGCAAAAGTTCCCTCTTGTTTTGTAGCAGAGGAAGTTGATGCTGCACCTGCCTTGAAGTTTCAAAAAGGCACGAAAATTAGACTGTTTGGCCCTTGATTTGGCCCTGTCCTGAGGAAGGGTATGACCCTTACCTCCTGTAATGTCAGCAATAATTTCCTTCAAACCAGGCCCGAATAGGGTCTGCCCCTTGAAGGGAATGTTAAGTAATTTAGACTTTGAAGTCACGTTAGCTGACCAAGATTTAAGCCATAGCGCCCTACGCGCCTGGATGGCGAATCCAGAATTCTTAGCCTTTAGTTTAGTCAAATGAACAATGGCATCAGAAACAAAAGAATTAGCTAGCTTAAGTGTTCTAAGCTTGTCAAGTATTTCAGTCAATGGAGTAGCTGTCTGAAAGGCCTCTTCCAGAGACTCAAACCAGAACGCCGCAGCAGCAGTGACAGGATCAATGCATGCAAGGGGCTGCAGGATAAAACCTTGTTGAATAAACATTTTCTTAAGGTAACCTTCTAATTTTTTATCCATTGGATCTGAAAAAGCACAACTGTCCTCGACAGGGATAGTGGTACGCTTTGCTAAAGTAGAAACTGCTCCCTCCACCTTAGGGACCGTCTGCCATAAGTCCCGTGTGGTGGCGTCTATTGCAAACATTTTTCTAAAAATAGGAGGGGGGGAAAACGGCACACCGGGTCTGTCCCACTCCTTAGTAATAATTTCTGTAAACCTTTTAGGTATTGGAAAAACGTCAGTACACACCGGCACCGCGTAGTATTTATCCAGTCTACACAATTTCTCTGTCACAGTCATTCAGAGCAGCTAAAACCTCTCCAAGCAACACCCGGAGGTTCTCAAGCTTAAATTTAAAAGTAGACATACTTCATAAATCAGGTTTCCCCGAGTCAGAGACGTCACCTACAGACTGAAGCTCTTCCTCAGCTTCTGCATATTGTGACGCAGTATCAGACATGGGCCTTAAAACATCTGCGCGCTCTGTATTACGTCTAACCCCAGAGCTATCACGCTTTCCTCTGAATTCAGGCAGTCTGGCTAATACTGCTGACAGGGTATTGTCCATGATTGCCGCCATGTCCTGCAAAGTAATCGCTATGGGCGTCTTTGATGTACTTGGCACCATTTTAGCGTGAGTCCCTTGAGCGGGAGTCAAAGGGTCCGACACATGGGGAGAGTTAGTCGTCATAACTTCCCCCTCGTCAGAATCCTCTGGTGATAATTCTTTTAAAGATAACAGCTGATCTTTATTGTTTAAAGTGAAATCAATACATTTAGTACACATTCTCCTATGGGGTTCCACCATGGCTTTTAAACATAATGAACAAGGAGTTTCCTCTATGTCAGACATGTTTATACAGACTAGCAATGAGACTAGCAAGCTTGGAAAACACTTTAAATCAAGTTAACAAGCAATATAAAAAAACGTTACTGTGCCTTTAAGAGAAACAAATTTTGCCAAAATTTGAAATAACAGTGAAAAAAGGCAGTTAAACTAACGAAATTTTTACAGTGTATGTAACAAGTTAGCAGGGCATTGCACCCACTTGCAAATGGATGATTAACCCCTAATACAAAAAACAGATTAACAAAACGAAAAATATGTTTTTTAAACAGTCATAACAACTGCCACAGCTCATACTTTTGAAGCCTTTTGAGCCCTTCAGAGATGTCCTATAGCATGCAAGGGACTGCTGAGGGAAGCTGAATGTCACAGTTTGTAATTTTAACTGCACCAACTGTAACTTTTATACTATAACAGTGGAAAGCCTCAGGAAACTGTTTCTAGGCAAAAATAAAGCCAGCCATGTGGAAAAAACTAGGCCCCAATAAGTTTTATCACCAAAGCATATATAAAAACGATTAAACATGCCAGCAAACGTTTTATATTGCACATTAATCAGAGTATATACCTTTGATAGCAAGCCTGTTACTAGTCGCTATTAAATCACTGTATTTAGGCTTTAACTTACATTAATCCGGTATCAGCAGCATTTTCTAGCAAATTCCATCCCTAGAAAAACTTAACTGCACATACCTTATTGCAGGATACCCTGCACGCCATTCTCCCTCTGAAGTTACCTCACTCCTCAGACATATGTGAGAATAGCAGTGGATCTTAGTTAGATCATAGAAAAACGCAGGCAGATTCTTCTTCTAAATGCTGCCTGAGATAAAATAGTACACTCCGGTACCATTTAAAAACAATAAACTTTTGATTGAAGAAAAAACTAACTATATTTTACCACTTTCCTCTTACTACCTCCAACTATGTTGAGAGCTTGCAAGAGAATGACTGGATATGGCAGTTAGGGGAGGAGCTATATAGCAGCTCTGCTGTGGGTGATCCTCTTGCAACTTCCTGTTGGGAAGGAGAATATCCCACAAGTAATGGATGATCCGTGGACTGGATACACCTAACAAGAGAAAGCTATAAGATCATTTATTTGGAATAATAAGAAAGTGAGAATATTTGCCATATAGAAATGGGGATATGTAACTTCCCAATCTAGATTATAACACAGCTACTCTTATGAAATATAGCATGGATTGGCTATTAGACAAAAAAGAAAATAATAATTATGATCTAGATCAAGAGAGTGTAGGAAGTATGAGTTTAGGCTATTTATTACATACTAAACCTATAGAATTACCACAAAAAATAAGATCAAGCCCCCTCTTTCAAGATATAATAAACACTTGGTATAAAGGCAACAAAGATATGGGAAACAATCAACGGTATATTCAGGGTTCTTACCCTTACGGGGTAACCATAAGTTTCCTGTAGGGTACGAATTTCCCTTCAACCTCTGGTATAATAAGGGTTTAAAGAGATGTCAAGTTTGACCAATGTGTGCCCGGTTTTTAAAAATCCTATTAAAAACAGGGGCACTTTCATTCATTAAACTTTACATTTCACTTGTTTTGTTAAAATACCTTTTATTCTTGAAAGCCGCTCCAGCACTTCCTCCGCCCGTCGCAAGCCACTTCATACGTCAGCCATTGCCTGAGGACAAGCCGTATTCGTCATTTTTGACATATGAAGAGGCTTGTGACGGGCGGGAGAAGCGTTGGAGCGACTTTCAAGATTTAAAGGTAAGTATTTTAACAAAACGAGTAAAATGTAAAGTTTGATGAATAAAAGTGCCCCTGTTTTTGATAGAATTTTTAAAAACCGGCACACATTCATCAAACTTGACATTCACTTTAAAATATGTTTACCAATGCCTTGAAATAAAAAATAGGAAGACTAAGCCATTTACCAAGATATCTTTAAGATACAATATCCCCCCCTTCCCAAGAGTTGTATTATTCTGAGGTAAAACATTATATTGAGTCTATTAGTAGAGATATCCTAAATATCCTAAATTAGTAGAGATATCCTAAATTGTGGGCAATCTCTCCTTTCTATGATCTATGCAAACTTGCTGACTAAAGGAAAAATCGGATATATTATTAAACCATTATGAATAAAAATGTAGTCAGGGAGATGGTGAATTTCACAGATAAATGGACCAAGATATGTAAGAAAGAAATATCGTAGGATATAAAAAGTGGGGATAGCCAAAGGAATATCTGAAAATGGAGAGTGCAATGATATAGGAAATAGCAATTAATATATTATTAATCAATAGATAAACTAATACAAGTGTCATCAATTAAAATATAATATGTTACAAAATAACTGTGGATAAGGTAAAAAGTAATGATGTTATATTCGGCAAGCTCCTCTTGTGTCCTACGGTGTGATGGTTATACTGTATGAAAACATAAAAAAGACAAGGGACGCCTCATAGTGCAACTTAATTGCAAATAGTATCAGAAAGCAGGAGAGGTATGAAAACTACTCACAAGACAGATGGCACCTTGGATAAATAAGGTCAACAGCAGTCAGCGCACTGTAAACACAGCCACGTCAGATACAATGCTTCGTGCTGCGATCCTCACAGGTCCTTAGACTGTGTGTTTCTCCATACACTGTTTCAGTGTGAGTATCAGGAAAGATACACAGTATCCTAGCGGAGACTTCCCAAGCCACAGGTGTAGATCACTGAGTGTTCAGCCGTACATAAAGTCCGTTAGTGATACAAATAATATAAAAACCACAACATCCGGATTGTGGTAAAGTTAAAAACAATCTTTAATACAATTTTGCAACACGTTTCTCGGCCATATAAACAGGGGCCGTTTCATCAGGCATAAAAACATGATTGAGAAGCTTTATTTTAATCTAAAAAGACCCGTATGTGATTGTTACAAAGTTCACCAATCCTGATACATTGTATTAAGGTGGTTAAATTAAATGGCTACATAAGTAGTGTTTTAACACATTCATATCGATGGTAATCACTATTACAAATAGATCCTCAATGCGTGCATTATTAACACTTGGACCATACAAAAATACAAAACAAATCTGAAAACTGATATAACACTTAACGTGCACAATGATATTATATAAACAAAGAAAAATTGCAGTACTGTATTATAGAATTGACCATAAAATGATGAAATGTAGACAGGGAGGTGGTGAATTTCACTGATAAATGGACTAAGATACGTAAGAAAGAAATGTCTTAGGAAATAATCTCTACTAGTTTGAAGCTAATGGAGAGAAATATTATTAGAATTATTAACCAAGACTATTTATTATCTAAGAAGGTTTCCAAATGGAGACTGGAGGTTAAAAACTGCTGCCCCAAATCGTATGACACATCAATTGATTTTAGAAAGATCTGACCTCTACCAAAATACAGAAGGGACAAATGGAAAGCCTTTCTGAACACTTTAGAACCTTTACAACAACATAATATCTTTGGACAAGATTTGCTCAATTATTTTATGACAATTTAATTAAGGAGGGATGATGGGATTATTATATGGTATCCATCCTCAAAGTTCTGTTATAATTGATAGTATCTCTCATGTCAAATGCTATATTTCTCTTGTAAAGGTGTATCCAGTCCACGGGTTCATCCATTACTTGTGGGATATTCTCCTTCCCAACAGGAAGCTAAAAGAGGACACCCACAGCATAGCTGTCTATATAGCTCCTCCCCCTAACTGCCACCCCCAGTCATTCTTTTGCAGCTCTTGACAAGAAAGGAAGTATCAAGAGAGACGTGGTGACTTAGTGTAGTTTTTACCTTCAATCAAAAGTTTGTTATTTTTAAACGGTACCGGCGTTGTACTGTTTTACTCTCAGGCAGAAATTGGAAGAAGAATTCTGCCTGGAGGTTTGATGATCTTAGCGGTTTGTAACTAAGGTCCATTGCTGTTCTCACACATAACTGAAGACTATTGAAAGAAAACTTCAGTTGGGGGGACGGTCTGCAGATTACTTGCTTTGAGGTATGTTCAGTATATTTTTTTCTAGAGAGATGATAAGGTCTAGAAAATGCTGACAGTGCCTGGTATATTTAACGTAAGCTTGATACAGTGATTTAACAGCAACTGGGATCATGCTTGCAAAAAAGGGTAATATTCATGTTAATACTCATATTACTTAGTGTAAAAACGTTTGCAGGGTTTATAGAAAAAACTTTTTTTCTCTGAGGGTGATAAATCTTTATTTGGGGCCTAGTTTTCCACATGGCTAGCTAGATTACTCCTAGGAGTACTTTTTTAAGGCCCTCTGACTTTGAGTGCATGGTGGGAGGGGCCTATTTTCGCGCACTTTTTGTGCAGTTGATATTCAGACTGAGACATCCAGCTTCCCTAAAGGAGTCCTCTGGCATCTAGGACCACTATTGAGGGTTTTTTTCCTGCAAAAAATCGTGTTTAAGGGCAGGTAGGAGCCACAGCACAGCTGTGGCAGTGTGTTTGACTGTTTTTTAACGGTTTTACCGTTTTTCTTATCCGGTTTGGGGGCTAAGGGGTTAATCATCCATTTGCAAGTGGGTGCAATGCTGCTTTAGTCTCTTATACACACTGTAAAAATGTCATAGAGTTTACTACTTTTTAACACTGTTTTGCAGTTTATGTGGTAGTTTTTTTCTCTTAAAGGCACAGTACCGTTTTTGTTTAATTGCTTTTTCACATTTATTAAAGTGTTTTCCAAGCTTGCTGGTCTCATTACTAGTCTGTTAAACATGTCTGACATAGAGGAAACTCCTTGTTCATTATGTTTAGAAGCCATTGTGGAACCCCCTCTTAGAATGTGTACCAAATGCACTGACCTTTCTAGAAGTTATAAAGACCATATTATGGGTTTTAAAGATTTATCACCAGAGGTTTCTCAGACTGACAAAAGGGAGGTTAAACCACCTAGCTCTCCCAATGTGTCAGAACCTATATCTCCCGCTCAAGTGACGCCAAGTACATCTGGCGCGTCCAATGTGTTTACCTTACAAGACATGGCGGCAGTTATGAATCATACCCTCACAGAGGTATTGTCCAAACTGCCAGGGTTACAAGGAAAGCGAGACAGCTCTGGGGCTAGAACAAATACAGAGCTTTCTGACGCTTTAGTAGCTATGTCTGATATACCCTCACAATGTACAGAAGCCAAAGCAGGAGAGCTTCTATCTGTGGGTGACATTTCTGATTCAGGGAAGGCGTTACTTCAGTCTGACTCTGAAATGACAGCATTTAATTTTAAGCTTGAACACCTCCGCTTGTTGCTCAGGGAGGTTTTAGCAACTCTGGATGACTGTGACACCATTGTAGTCCCAGAGAAATTGTGTAAAATGGACAAATACTTTGCAGTGCCTGTTTACACTGATGTTTTTCCAATCCCTAAAAGGTTTTCAGAAATTATTACGAAGGAATGGGATAGACCAGGTGTACCGTTCTCTCCCCCTCCTGCTTTTAAAAAGATGTTTCCCATAGATGCCGCTACACGGGACTCGTGGCAGACGGTCCCTAAGGTGGAGGGAGCAGTCTCTACCCTAGCTAAGCGTACAAGTATCCCCGTCAAGGACAGTTGTGCTTTCCTAGATCCAATGGATAAAAAATTAGAGGGTTTCCTTAAGAAAATCTTTATACAACAAGGTTTTATTCTACAGCCTCTTGCATGCATTGCCCCAGTCACTGCTGCAGCGGCTTTCTGGTTTGAGTCTCTTGAAGAGGCTCTACAGGTGGAGACCCCGTTGGATAATATCCTAGACAGGCTTAAAGCTCTTAAGTTAGCCAATTCATTTATTTCTGACGCCGTTTTTCATTTAACAAAGCTAACGGCTAAGAATTTAGGTTTTGCCATTCAGGCGCGTAGGGCGCTATGGCTTAAATCCTGGTCAGCTGATGTTACTTCAAAGTCTAAGCTTCTCAACATCCCCTTCAAAGGGCAGACCCTATTCGGGCCTGGACTGAAGGAGATCATTTCTGATATTACTGGAGGAAAAGGCCAAGCCCTTCCCCAGGATAGGTCCAACAAATTCAGGACCAAACAGACTAATTTTCGTTCCTTTCGAAACTTCAAGAGTGGCGCAGCTTCAACTTCCTCTACTGCAAAACAAGAAGTAAATTTTGCCCAGTCCAAGCCAGTCTGGAGACCTAACCAGGCTTGGAACAAGGGAAAGCAGGCCAAAAAAACTGCTGCTGCCTCTAAGACAGCATGAAGGAGTAGCCCCCGATCCGGGACCGGATCTAGTTGGGGGCAGACTTTCTCTCTTCGCCCAGGCTTGGGCAAGACACGTCCAGGATCCCTGGGCTCTGGAGATTGTTTCCCAGGGATATCTTCTGGATTTCAAAGCCTAATCTCCAAAGGGGAGATTTCATCTCTCACAATTATCTGCAAACCAGATAAAGAGAGAGGCATTCTTACGTTGTGTTCAAGATCTTCTGGTTATGGGAGTGATCCACCCAGTTCCAAGGGAGGAACAGGGGCAAGGATTCTATTCAAATCTGTTTATAGTTCCCAAAAAAGAGGGAACTTTCAGACCAATCTTGGATCTCAAGATCCTAAACAAATTTCTCAGGGTCCCATCCTTCAAGATGGAGACTATTCGAACCATCCTACCTATGATCCAGGAGGGTCAATATATGACTACCGTGGACTTAAAGGATGCTTATCTCCACATTCCGATACACAGAGATCATCATCAGTTTCTCAGGTTTGCCTTCCTAGACAGGCATTACCAGTTTGTGGCTCTTCCCTTCGGGTTAGCCACGGCACCAAGAATCTTTTCAAAGGTTCTAGAGTCCCTACTGGCGGTTCTAAGACCACGAGGCATAGCGGTGGCTCCTTACCTAGATGACATTCTGATACAGGCCTCGAATTTTCAAATCGCCAAGTCCCATACGGACATTGTTCTGGCATTCCTGAGGTCTCATGGGTGGAAGGTGAACGAAGGAAAGAGTTCTCTTTCCCCTCTCACAAGAGTTTCATTCCTAGGAATTCTGATAGATTCAGTAGAAATGAAGATTTTTCTGACAGAGGTCAGGTTGTCAAAGCTTCTAACTTCCTGCCGTGCTCTTTATTCCACTTCTCAGCCGTCGGTGGCTCAGTGTATGGAAGTAATCGGCTTAATGGTAGCGGCAATGGACATAGTTACGTTTGCCCGCCTACATCTCAGACCACTGCAACTTTACATGCTCAATCAGTGGAATGGGGATTATACAGATTTGTCCCCTCTGCTAAATGTGGATCAAGAGACCAGGGATTCTCTTCTCTGGTGGCTATCTCGGGTCCATCTGTCCAGGGGAATGAGCTTCCGCAGGCCAGAATGGACTATAGTGACTGGGCTGGGGTGCAGTCTGGAACTCCCTGAAGGCTCAGGGTTCGTGGACTCAGGAGGAAGCCCTCCTTCCGATAAACATTCTGGAACTAAGAGCGATATTCAATGCTCTTCAGGCTTGGCCTCAGCTAGCTGCGGTCAGGTTCATCAGATTTCAGTCGGACAACATCACGATTGTAGCCTATATCAACCATCAGGGGGGTACAAGGAGCCCCCTGGCGATGTTGGAGGTTTCAAAGATAATTCTATGGGCAGAGGTTCACTCTTGCCATCTCTCAGCTATCCATATCCCAGGAGTAGAGAACTGGGAGGCAGATTTCTTAAGTCGGCAGACTTTTCATCACAACTGTAGCCTATATCAACCATCAGGGGGGTACAAGGAGCCCCCTGGCGATGTTGGAGGTTTCAAAGATAATTCTATGGGCAGAGGTTCACTCTTGCCATCTCTCAGCTATCCATATCCCAGGAGTAGAAAACTGGGAGGCAGATTTCTTAAGTCGGCAGACTTTTCATCCTGGGGAGTGGGAGCTCTATCCGGAGGTATTTGCACAGTTGATTCAACTATGGGGCAAACCAGAACTGGATCTCATGGCGTCTCGTCAGAACGCCAAGCTTCCTTGTTACGGGTCCAGGTCCAGGGATCCCAAGGCAGCGCTGATAGATGCTCTAGCAGCGCCCTGGTCCTTCAGCCTGGCTTATGTGTTTCCACCGTTTCCTCTGCTCCCTCGTCTGATTGCCAAGATCAAGCAGGAGAAAGCTTCGGTGATTTTGATAGCTCCTGCGTGGCCACGCAGGACTTGGTATGCAGATCTGGTGGACATGTCATCCTTTCCACCATGGACTCTGCCGCTGAGGCAGGACCTTCTACTTCAAGGTCCTTTCAAACATCCAAATCTATTTTCTCTGCGTCTGACTGCTTGGAGATTGAACGCTTGATTCTATCAAAGCGTGTTTTTTCTGAGTCGGTCATTGATACCTTAATTCAGGCTCGAAAGCCTGTCACCAGGAAAATCTATCATAAGATTTGGTGTAAATATCTTCATTGGTGTGAATCCAAGGGTTACTCATGGAGTAGAATTCCTAGAATCTTATCCTTTCTCCAAGAGGGATTGGAGAAAGGATTGTCTGCTAGTTCCTTAAAGGGACAGATTTCTGCTCTGTCTATTCTTTTGCACAATCGTCTGGCTGAGGTTCCAGACGTTCAGGCGTTTTGTCAGGCTTTAGTTAGAATTAAGCCTGTGTTTAAACCTGTTGCTCCGCCATGGAGTTTAAATTTAGTTCTTAAAGTTCTTCAAGGGGTTCCGTTTGAACCTTTGCATTCCATAGATATTAAACTTTTATCTTGGAAAGTTCTGTTTCTAGTAGCTATCTCCTCGGCTCGAAGAGTTTCGGAGTTATCTGCTTTACAGTGCGATTCCCCTTATCTGATTTTCCATGCAGATAAGGTAGTTTTGCGTACCAAACCTGGGTTTCTTCCTAAGGTAGTATCTAATAAGAACATCAATCAGGAGATTGTTGTTCCTTCATTATGTCCTAATCCTTCCTCAAAGAAGGAACGTCTTTTACACAATCTTGATGTGGTTCGTGCTTTAAAGTTTTATTTACAAGCTACGAAGGATTTTCGTCAAACATCTGCTTTGTTTGTTGTCTACTCTGGACAGAGGTGAGGCCAAAAGGCTTAGGCAACTTCTATTTCTTTTTGGCTGAGAAGCATAATCCGCTTATCTTATGAGACTGCTGGCCAGCAGCCTCCTGAAAGAATTACAGCTCATTCCACTAGAGCGGTGGCTTCCACATGGGCTTTTAAAAATGAGGCCTCTGTTGAACAGATTTGTAAGGCGGCGACTTGGTCTTCGCTTCACACTTTTTCTAAATTCTACAAATTCGATACTTTTGCTTCTTCGGAGGCTATTTTTGGGAGAAAGGTCTTACAGGCAGTGGTGCCTTCCGTTTAAGTGCCTGCCTTGTCCCTCCCTTCATCCGTGTCCTAAAGCTTTGGTATTGGTATCCCACAAATAATGGATGAACCCGTGGACTGGATACACCTTTACAAGAGAAAACAAAATTTATGCTTACCTGATAAATTTATTTCTCTTGTGGTGTAGCCAGTCCACGGCCTGCCCTGTCATTTTAAGGCAGGTGTTTTTTATTTTTAAACTACAGTCACCACTGCACCCTATAGTTTCTCCTTTTTTCTTTCTTGTCTTCGGTCGAATGACTGGGGGTGGCAGTTAGGGGAGGAGCTATATAGACAGCTCTGCTGTGGGTGTCCTCTTGCAGCTTCCTGTTGGGAAGGAGAATATCCCACATGTAATGGATGAACCCGTGGACTGGATACACCACAAGAGAAATAAATTTATCAGGTAAGCATAAATTTTGTTTTTGTATACACCCCTTTTTTATTTTTTATTTCTTCTTTTTTTGTAATCATGTTCTCTTTTTTTTTTCTATATACATGAAATGTAATGTTTTAAAAACTTTTCAATAAAATTAAAATAAATAAATAATAATGATCATATTCTTTTTATTAAGGATGTTTGCTGCATTGCTAGTCCTGTTAATTTCCTGTCACTGACAGTAACTTCTTTATACATTAAGCATGCGATTATTACTATTATTTATTAAATTTTAAAAATACATTAATGACACTTCTTTAAACCAATATTGTTATAGTTATTTCTGATTCTTTTCTACCTATGCTGCCTGTCCATTATTTGTTCAACTATTTAAAACATATATTTTTTTAATCTTTTATAGCTGTACCTCCTCCCCGTAAAACGCGAACGGAGTTGATGAAAGATATTGATGCTGAATATTATGGTTATAGGGATGAGGATGATGGTGTTTTAGTGCCTTTGGAGCAGGAGCAGGAAAAGAAAGGTATGTGATTCATAATTGATGCACGTTTTGTTATTCTTTCCACTTTTCGACCTTATAATAATAAAATCTCTGTCTCTCTCATGCTCTAAGCGTGATATCATGAAACATGATGAAACTGTATCAAAAGTACAAGGGCATCTCCACACTGCATATATACTACCCGTGTTCCTACAGGCTTCACTGTTGTTTCTACCTGAGTAAAATTCTGTAAATGTAGCAGTGAAAACTGGTCCTGTTTATAGGGTGCCAGTCCGAAATTCAAAAACTGAAACTTTATTTCTCCAACATAGGTGTGTCCGGTCCACGGCGTCATCCTTACTTGTGGGATATTCTCTTCCCCAACAGGAAATGGCAAAGAGCCCAGCAAAGCTGGTCACATGATCCCTCCTAGGCTCCGCCTACCCCAGTCATTCTCTTTGCCGTTGTACAGGCAACATCTCCACGGAGATGGCTTAGAGTTTTTTAGTGTTTAACTGTAGTTTTTATTATTCAATCAAGAGTTTGTTATTTTGAAATAGTGCTGGTATGTACTATTTACTCAGAAACAGAAAAGAGATGAAGATTTCTGTTTGTATGAGGAAAATGATTTTAGCAACCGTCACTAAAATCCATGGCTGTTCCACACAGGACTGTTGAGAGCAATTAACTTCAGTTGGGGGAACAGTGTGCAGTCTCTTGCTGCTTGAGGTATGACACATTCTAACAAGACGATGTAATGCTGGAAGCTGTCATTTTCCCTATGGGATCCGGTAAGCCATGTTTATTACGATCGTAAATAAGGGCTTCACAAGGGCTTATTAAAACTGTAGACTTTTTCTGGGCTAAATCGATTCATTATTAACACATATTTAGCCTTGAGGAATCATTTTATCTGGGTATTTTGATATAATAATATCGGCAGGCACTGTTTTAGACACCTTATTCTTTAGGGGCTTTCCCAAAGCATAAGCAGAGCCTCATTTTCGCGCCGGTGTTGCGCACTTGTTTTTGAGAGGCATGGCATGCAGTCGCATGTGAGAGGAGCTCTGATACTTAGAAAAGACTTTCTGAAGGCGTCATTTGGTATCGTATTCCCCTTTGGGCTTGGTTGGGTCTCAGCAAAGCAGATACCAGGGACTGTAAAGGGGTTAAAGTTCAAAACGGCTCCGGTTCCGTTATTTTAAGGGTTAAAGCTTCCAAATTTGGTGTGCAATACTTTTAAGGCTTTAAGACACTGTGGTGAAAATTTGGTGAATTTTGAACAATTCCTTCATGTTTTTTCGCAATTGCAGTAATAAAGTGTGTTCAGTTTAAAATTTAAAGTGACAGTAACGGTTTTATTTTAAAACGTTTTTTGTACTTTGTTATCAAGTTTATGCCTGTTTAACATGTCTGAACTACCAGATAGACTGTGTTCTGAATGTGGGGAAGCCAGAATTCCTATTCATTTAAATAAATGTGATTTATGTGATAATGACAATGATGCCCAAGATGATTCCTCAAGTGAGGGGAGTAAGCATGGTACTGCATCATTCCCTCCTTCGTCTACACGAGTCTTGCCCACTCAGGAGGCCCCTAGTACATCTAGCGCGCCAATACTCCTTACTATGCAACAATTAACGGCTGTAATGGATAATTCTGTCAAAAACATTTTAGCCAAAATGAACACTTATCAGCGTAAGCGCGGCTGCTCTGTTTTAGATACTGAAGAGCATGACGACGCTGATAATAATATTTCTGAAGGGCCCCTAACCCAGTCTGATGGGGCCAGGGAGGTTTTGTCTGAGGGAGAAATTACTGATTCAGGGAACATTTCTCAATAGGCTGAACCTGATGTGATTGCATTTAAATTTAAGTTGGAACATCTCCGCATTCTGCTTAAGGAGGTATTATCCACTCTGGATGATTGTGACAAGTTGGTCATCCCAGAGAAACTATGTAAAATGGACAAGTTCCTAGAGGTGCCGGGGCTCCCAGAAGCTTTTCCTATACCCAAGCGGGTGGCGGACATTGTTAATAAAGAATGGGAAAGGCCCGGTATTCCTTTCGTCCCTCCCCCATATTTAAAAAATTGTTTCCTATGGTCGACCCCAGAAAGGACTTATGGCAGACAGTCCCCAAGGTCGAGGGAGCGGTTTCCACTTTAAACAAACGCACCACTATACCCATAGAGGATAGTTGTGCTTTCAAAGATCCTATGGATAAAAAATTAGAAGGTTTGCTTAAAAAGATGTTTGTTCAGCAAGGTTACCTTCTACAACCAATTTCATGCATTGTCCCTGTCGCTACAGCCGCATGTTTCTGGTTCGATGATCTGATAAGAGCGGTCGATAGTGATTCTCCTCCTTTGGAGGAGATTATGGACAGAATCAATGCTCTCAAATTGGCTAATTCTTTCACCCTAGACGCCACTTTGCAATTGGCAAGGTTAGCGGCTAAGAATTCTGGGTTTGCTATTGTGGCGCGCAGAGCGCTTTGGTTGAAATCTTGGTCGGCTGATGCGTCTTCCAAGAACAAGCTACTTAACATTCCTTTCAAGGGGAAAACGCTGTTTGGCCCTGACTTGAAAGAGATTATCTCTGATATCACTGGGGGTAAGGGCCAAAATAAACCTAATTTTCGTCCCTTTCGTAGAAACGGACCAGCCCAAGGTGCTACGTCCTCTAAGCAAGAGGGTAATACTTCTCAAGCCAAGCCAGCTTGGAGACCAATGCAAGGCTGGAACAAGGGAAAGCAGGCCAAGAAACCTGCCACTGCTACCAAGACAGCATGAAATGTTGGCCCCCGATCCGGGACCGGATCTGGTGGGGGGCAGACTCTCTCTCTTCGCTCAGGCTTGGGCAAGAGATGTTCTGGATCCTTGGGCGCTAGAAATAGTCTCCCAAGGTTATCTTCTGGAATTCAAGGGACTTCCCCCAAGGGGGAGGTTCCACAGGTCTCAGTTGTCTTCAGACCACATAAAAAGACAGGCATTCTTACATTGTGTAGAAGACCTGTTAAAAATGGGAGTGATTCATCCTGTTCCATTAAGAGAACAAGGGATGGGGTTCTACTCCAATCTGTTCATAGTTCCCAAAAAAGAGGGAACGTTCAGACCAATCTTAGATCTCAAGATCTTAAACAAGTTTCTCAAGGTTCCATCGTTCAAGATGGAAACCATTCGAACTATTCTTCCTTCCATCCAGGAAGGTCAATTCATGACCACGGTGGATTTAAAGGATGCGTATCTACATATTCCTATCCACAAGGAACATCATCGGTTCCTAAGGTTCGCATTCCTGGACAAACATTACCAGTTCGTGGCGCTTCCTTTCGGATTAGCCACTGCTCCAAGGATTTTCACAAAGGTACTAGGGTCCCTTCTAGCTGTGCTAAGACCAAGGGGCATTGCTGTAGTACCTTACTTGGACGACATTCTGATTCAAGCGTCGTCCCTTCCTCAAGCAAAGGCTCACACGGACATTGTCCTGGCCTTTCTCAGATCTCACGGATGGAAAGTGAACGTGGAAAAGAGTTCTCTATCCCCGTCAACAAGGGTTCCCTTCTTGGGAACAATAATAGACTCCTTAGAAATGAGGATTTTTCTGACAGAGGCCAGAAAAACAAAGCTTCTAGACTCTTGTCGGATACTTCATTCCGTTCCTCTTCCTTCCATAGCTCAGTGCATGGAAGTGATCGGGTTGATGGTAGCGGCAATGGACATAGTTCCTTTTGCGCGCATTCATCTAAGACCATTACAACTGTGCATGCTCAGTCAGTGGAATGGGGACTATACAGACTTGTCTCCGAAGATACAAGTAAATCAGAGGACCAGAGACTCACTCCGTTGGTGGCTGTCCCTGGACAACCTGTCACAAGGGATGACATTCCGCAGACCAGAGTGGGTCATTGTCACGACCGACGCCAGTCTGATGGGCTGGGGCGCGGTCTGGGGATCCCTGAAAGCTCAGGGTCTTTGGTCTCGGGAAGAATCTCTTCTACCGATAAATATTCTGGAACTGAGAGCGATATTCAATGCTCTCAAGGCTTGGCCTCAGCTAGCGAGGGCCAAGTTCATACGGTTTCAATCAGACAACATGACAACTGTTGCGTACATCAACCATCAGGGGGGAACAAGGAGTTCCCTAGCGATGGAAGAAGTGACCAAAATCATTCTATGGGCGGAGTCTCACTCCTGCCACCTGTCTGCTATCCACATCCCAGGAGTGGAAAATTGGGAAGCGGATTTTCTGAGTCGTCAGACATTGCATCCGGGGGAGTGGGAACTCCATCCGGAAATCTTTGCCCAAGTCACTCAGCTGTGGGGCATTCCAGACATGGATCTGATGGCCTCTCGTCAGAACTTCAAAGTTCCTTGCTACGGGTCCAGATCCAGGGATCCCAAGGCGGCTCTAGTGGATGCACTAGTAGCACCTTGGACCTTCAAACTAGCTTATGTGTTCCCGCCGTTTCCTCTCATCCCCAGGCTGGTAGCCAGGATCAATCAGGAGAGGGCGTCGGTGATCTTGATAGCTCCTGCGTGGCCACGCAGGACTTGGTATGCAGATCTGGTGAATATGTCATCGGCTCCACCTTGGAAGCTACCTTTGAGACGAGACCTTCTTGTTCAGGGTCCGTTCGAACATCCGAATCTGGTTTCACTCCAGCTGACTGCTTGGAGATTGAACGCTTGATTTTATCGAAGCGAGGGTTCTCAGATTCTGTTATTGATACTCTTGTTCAGGCCAGAAAGCCTGTAACTAGAAAGATTTACCACAAAATTTGGAAAAAATATATCTGTTGGTGTGAATCTAAAGGATTCTCTTGGGACAAGGTTAAGATTCCTAGGATTCTATCCTTCCTTCAAGAAGGATTGGAAAAAGGATTATCTGCAAGTTCCCTGAAGGGACAGATTTCTGCCTTGTCGGTGTTACTTCACAAAAAACTGGCTGCTGTGCCAGATGTTCAAGCCTTTGTTCAGGCTCTGGTTAGAATTAAGCCTGTTTACAAACCTTTGACTCCTCCTTGGAGTCTCAATTTAGTTCTTTCAGTTCTTCAGGGGGTTCCGTTTGAACCCTTGCATTCCGTTGATATTAAGTTATTATCTTGGAAAGTTTTGTTTTTAGTTGCAATTTCTTCTGCTAGAAGAGTTTCAGAATTATCTGCTCTGCAGTGTTCTCCTCCTTATCTGGTGTTCCATGCAGATAAGGTGGTTTTACGTACTAAACCTGGTTTTCTTCCAAAAGTTGTTTCTAACAAAAACATTAACCAGGAGATTATCGTACCTTCTCTGTGTCCGAAACCAGTTTCAAAGAAGGAACGTTTGTTGCACAATTTGGATGTTGTTCGCGCTCTAAAATTCTATTTAGATGCTACAAAGGATTTTAGACAAACATCTTCCTTGTTTGTTGTTTATTCTGGTAAAAGGAGAGGTCAAAAAGCAACTTCTACCTCTCTCTCTTTTTGGATTAAAAGCATCATCAGATTGGCTTACGAGACTGCCGGACGGCAGCCTCCCGAAAGAATCACAGCTCATTCCACTAGGGCTGTGGCTTCCACATGGGCCTTCAAGAACGAGGCTTCTGTTGATCAGATATGTAGGGCAGCGACTTGGTCTTCACTGCACACTTTTACCAAATTTTACAAGTTTGATACTTTTGCTTCTTCTGAGGCTATTTTTGGGAGAAAGGTTTTGCAAGCCGTGGTGCCTTCCATTTAGGTGACCTGATTTGCTCCCTCCCTTCATCCGTGTCCTAAAGCTTTGGTATTGGTTCCCACAAGTAAGGATGACGCCGTGGACCGGACACACCTATGTTGGAGAAAACAGAATTTATGTTTACCTGATAAATTACTTTCTCCAACGGTGTGTCCGGTCCACGGCCCGCCCTGGTTTTTTTAATCAGGTCTGATAATTTATTTTCTTTAACTACAGTCACCACGGTACCATATGGTTTCTCCTATGCAAATATTCCTCCTTAACGTCGGTCGAATGACTGGGGTAGGCGGAGCCTAGGAGGGATCATGTGACCAGCTTTGCTGGGCTCTTTGCCATTTCCTGTTGGGGAAGAGAATATCCCACAAGTAAGGATGACGCCGTGGACCCGACACACCGTTGGAGAAAGTAATTTATCAGGTAAACATAAATTCTGTTTTTTTTCATTATGAACAATAAATGCGCTAACAGACAGACATTTATGGTTTTCTTGTATTGGCTTCCACTTTAGGATCAATGTGCCCAATGCTCAACCTACCTCTGTTAAACCGTGATTTGAGTTTGAGAATGATGTGTTCTTTCAGCGTTAGCAGTCCAGCAATGCTCACATGTACCCTTTGATATAGGAAGTTTATCATAGTATTCCTATTGTCCATGTGCAAACTGCATTTTATTTGTCCATCGTTAAATAGAGTATTTAGTGAGAGAAACCCTCTATATTAATAAGCCAATCTCATCTATCTCAACCGGTACTGTTTGCTATGTATCTGAGCAAAGTATCGGTTTCTCACTTAGGCCCCGATAATCGAAAGTCCTACGAGGCGGTTAGTTTAGAGGGGGATTATTTAGAGGGGGATAGGTGTTAGTGTAGTTCTAGTTTGCATTGCGAGGTTGCAGTTTAGGTCTTAATCTCCTAACCACCCCCACACATGTATGGGGGTTAATTAGGTGATTGTTGTTAGTTAGTATTTAGTGGCCCTTAATCTCCTAACTACTCCCCATTCCTGTATTCCGGTATGGGTTTGATTAAGTGATTATTGATTGCTACCATTATTAGGCCATAACTGCATGCCTGTTATGTAAAAATATAATTTAATGCTACTGACTACTATAACATAAATATATATTAACATATATATGTATGTTATCACTAATAAACAGAACAAGGTAACATAATTACATTTTAAGGTGTATGCAGTACTTAAATCATTATGCAAAAAACACAAGAAAATAAAAACATATTAATTTATATACAATTAAAAAGAATATGCATCACTTTTAAAAACTTTAAAAAAATTTGTAGATAAATGCACTATTAACCCCTAAACTGCACTAACCTAATCACCTAATCAACTCCTATACAGGTATATTGGCTGATTAGGTGATTAGGTTAGGGCAGCTTAGGGGTTAATAGTGTATTTATCTACAATTTGTTTTAAAAAGAATGACTACCGCAGACACAACTTAGCCGAAACCAAAAGCATGTAGCAATAAACAGATAACAAGCTCAATAGCAAAGGGAATCCAAATCCCATAGTGGCAAAAAGAACACAAGCAGCAGCATGGCACCCCAGTACACAACCAAAAGCACCCTCTGCAACTTGCCAGGGTAAAACCAGAGGGTTCCTAGCCCTATCCACAACAAAGATGTTTGCCACTCGCCGGCATTCCTCGGACACGCCTCTTTTCTTAGAATATCTTGACAGACCATCGTACTGCGAGGCCGACGGCCAGCGAAGCAGTTTACTGAGCGTCTGACCACGATTTGAATATTGGGGCCTTATTCTTGTAAATAAATAAGGAAATGCTGAAACATGTTTAATTGCTTCTGATTAACTGTTTTTAGTTGTATCTTGTTACCATTTCAGTAAGTTACTGATTTCTTTTTTTTTATTTTTATTTTGTAAAATGATGATGGTCCATAGTCCTCCATAACATATAGGCTATATTTCCCACCACTAGAAGGAGGTCAAGAACCCATATCAGAGCTTAAAATCCACAGCATAGTCCAGAGGCTGTTTGAAGGTACTCTGAAAACAAGTACAGCATAGCTAGGGGACTTAGTTTGCTCTCCTGATGTCACACTTTTCTTCAATTGGCAGTGAGAGTCCATGACAACATTCATAACCTGTGGGAATACTATTCCTGGCCAACAGGAGGAGGCAAGGACACCCCAAACCCCTCCCACTTCCACTATCCTCCAGTAGTTCTCTGCCTCCTTTTATGGAGGTTGGCAGAGAGAGATGTTCTGTTAATAAGAAATTAAGTTTAAGATAAAGGATTGGCTCCGGGAGCCGGGGATAATATATCCATGCAAATCTTGATAGAGTATTGGTATATATTCTACTGGTCGATGCTGAGTTTTCCATGCTTCTTTCCATTTTATCTTAAAGGGACACTCAATCAAAATTAAACTTTTTGAGTCACCAGCTCCTACTGAGCATGTGCAAGAATAAGTGTGTATGCATTTGTGAATCGCTGATGGCTGTCACATGGTACAGGGGGAGTGGAAAAATACATAACTTTTAAAATTGTCAGAAAAAAAATCTACTACTCATTTGAAGTTCAGACTAAGTGCTATTGCATTGTCTTGTTATCTTGCATTTGTTGATTATGCAAATCTACTGTGTTGATTGGTCCTTTAAATCCCCTGTCAAATGACGCAGTGTGTTTCACACTAACTTACAGACTTATGATAGGTAAGTTTGCCCCTCTTTCATGGCATTTTGTCTCATAAAGAGGTTGGATGTATCCTGTTCCTATGCTAGGATCTGTGTCTTGTGCTCATTTGTATCCTTTTATGAACTTAAGCCACAGAGGCTGTGAGGGTTGTGGCTTGATGCATTATATATAGGACAGTGACAGATGTTACATATTCCCTATCTCGGGATGTTTTGTGTTTCTACAGGCCGCAAAGTGGGTGGCGATTGGTTCCCACCCTAAGGTATTTGTTTCACGCCATTTTCACTTCAGATCCACTGTGCAGTGCTTGTGGGAGAGTAGTAGCAAGGCAGCTATGTCAATCTCGAGTGGTTAAGATGCCCTGAATGGGGCTTACAAGAGCACAGTTATTTAGTGCTTGGGATCAAAATACCCCTCTGTATGTTTACAATTAACCTTTCTGTCATTATGGACGATTACATGCTATTAGAAAGTCTGGAGGAATCTTCTTTTGTCACTTTTCTAGATAATAACAAGTGTATGCTTTGCAAGTTATCAACTGTACATCCTTCGGCACAGCTTTGTAATTCTTGCCTGTCATATGTCCTGACGTCTCACGCTGGATGTCCAAGTGGTCAGACTGTGGAGAAGCCTCCTCGGACTCCGTCCCTGATTGGGCCTACTACGGCTTCTCAGGCCTCAGCTGAGGCGGACATTCCTGTTCAACAATCATTGTATTCAGAAGGCGGCTCAACTCTGACTGGGGTGGGCCGTCTAACCGATGATCTTTCGGCCCGCTTAAAGATGGCTGTGTCTGCTGCCCCTAGGTATCAGGGAGAAGGAAGAGAAAGGCTAAGCATTGTTCTCCGACATGTAGCCCTGGAGTGACTGATCATTTTGGACTGCCTTCTGAGGACGACCTTTTATTTAGCTCTGAAGGTTAAATTTCTTCCTCTGAACCCTCTGATGCTGAGTCAGAAGAGGATGTGGAGGGAACGATTACTTTGAAATCACATTCTCTTTGGCTCGTGGACTCTCACCACCATGAAAGAATGTGAATCAGTGTTCTGATGACCCTGTCAGTAAAAATGTTTTTTTTTTAAAAAAATATATATATTTTATTTGTGATGCTGTGTTTGATATTATGAAGATTAATATCAAAAGCATGTCTTTGGCAGTACTTGCCACAGGAGAATTATGGCTGAAATCCTGGTCTAATGATATGGTGTCAAAATCTAGATAATTACCTCTTTCCTTTCAGGGAAATAAATTGTTTGGTTTTGATTTAGATTTTATAATATCTACTGCTACTAGAGGTAAAGGAACTTTTCTTCCTCAAGACAAAAGGTTTGGAGGGTAATCTAAAGATTCCAATAGTTTGTAATTGCTTTCATCAGAATAAGGAACAAAAGGTTTACTCATCTGCTCAGAAGCAAGCCACCTCTGGCCCGGTCTGGAGGCCTAGTGGTAACTTGAAAAAATTCAAGCAGAGTAAGAAATCTATCCCTACTACCAAGACTGCATGAAGTTGTCGTCGTTGCCCATGCCCCGATCCAGAGGTTCTGGTAGGGGGCAGATTAAGTTTTTTTCAGGGATATTTTATAGGATTCAGAACAAGGTCTCAGAGAAAAAGGTTTTTTTCTGTCCAATGTTCCAAGGAATCCTTTAAAATCTCAAGCTTTTTTCCAGTCTGTCTCAGATCTTGAAGCTATGGGAGTGATCCAGTTCCTTTGCATGAACAGAGGATGGGATCTTATTAAAATCTCTTCATTGTTCCGAAGAAGGAAGTTACTTTTAGACCAGTTTTGGATCTGAAATCTCTAAACAAGTTTGTAATGATTCACTTCTTTCAAAATGAAAACTATTCACACTATTTTGCCTTTTGTTCAGCAAGGTTAGTTTATGTCCACAATAGATTTTAAGGATGCTTACCTGCATGTTCCTACTCATAGAGCACATTTCCAGTTTCTGAGGTTTGCTTTTGCCTGCAAGCATTTTAAGTTTGTTGCTCTACCATTTAGTCTGGCTACAGCTCCAAGAATATTCACAAAGGTTCTGGGTGCCCTTTCTTTCATGTAATTAGCAAGAGTCCATGAGCTAGTGACGTATGGGATATACATTCCTACCAGGAGGGGCAAAGTTTCCCAAACCTCAAAATGCCTACAAATACACCCCTCACCACACCCACAATTCAGTTTTACAAACTTTGCCTCCGATGGAGGTGGTGAAGTAAGTTTGTGCTAGATTCTACGTTGATATGCGCTCCGCAGCAAGTTGGAGCCCGGTTTTCCTCTCAGCGTGCAGTGAATGTCAGAGGGATGTGAGGAGAGTATTGCCTATTTGAATGCAGTGATCTCCTTCTACGGGGTCTATTTCATAGGTTCTCTGTTATCGGTCGTAGAGATTCATCTCTTACCTCCCTTTTCAGATCGACGATATACTCTCATATATACCATTACCTCTACTGATTCCAAAAGCATTTAGGCGCCAAATAATGTGGATTTGGCGCTAAAAAAATATGGGCGTCGCTTTTGTCTCCACATTATTTAAGTCTCATTTTTCATTGCTTCTGGTTGCTGGAAGCTTGTTCTTTGGCATTTTTTCCCATTCCTGAAACTGTCATATAAGGAATTTGATCTATTTTGCTTTATATGTTGTTTTTTCTCTTACATATTGCAAGATGTCTCACGTTGCATCTGAGTCAGAAGATACTACAGGAAAATCGCTGTCTAGTGCTGGATCTACCAAAGCTAAGTGTATCTGCTGTAAACTTTTGGTAGCTATTTCTCCGGCTGTTGTTTGTATTAATTGTCATGACAAACTTGTTAATGCAGATAATATTTCCTTTAGTAATTTACCATTGTCTGTTGCAGTTCCTTCAACATCTAAGGTGCAGAATGTTCCTGATAACATAAGAGATTTTGTTTCTGAATCCATCAAGAAGGCTATGTCTGTTATTTCTCCTTCTAGTAAACGTAAAAAAACTTTTAAAACTTCTCTCCCTACAGATGAATTTTTAAATGAACATCATCATTCTGATTCTGATGACTCTTCTGGTTCAGAGGATTCTGTTTCAGAGATTGATGCTGATAAATCCTCATATTTATTTAAAATGGAATTTATTCGTTCCTTACTTAAAGAAGTATTAATTGCTTTAGAAATAGAGGAATCTGGTCCTCTTGATACTAATTCTAAACGTTTGGATAAGGTATTTAAATCTCCTGTGGTTATTCCAGAAGTTTTTCCTGTTCCTAATGCTATTTCTGCAGTAATTTCCAAAGAATGGGATAAATTGGGTAATTCATTTACTCCTTCTAAACGTTTTAAGCAATTATATCCTGTACCATCTGACAGGTTAGAATTTTGGGACAAAAATCCCTAAAGTTGATGGGGCTATTTCTACCCTTGCTAAACGTACTACCATTACTACGTCAGATGGTACTTCGTTTAAAGATCCTTTAGATAGGAAAATTGAATCCTTTCTAAGAAAAGCTTATCTGTGTTCAGGTAATCTTCTTAGGCCTGCTATATCATTAGCTGATGTTGCTGCAGCCTCAACTTTTTGGTTGGAAACTTTAGCGCAACAAGTAGCAAATCATGATTCTCATGATATTATTATTCTTCTTCAGCATGCTAATAATTTTATTTGTGATGCCATTTTTGATATTATTAGAGTTGATGTCAGGTTTATGTCTCTAGCTATTTTAGCTAGAAGAGCTTTATGGCTTAAGACTTGGAATGCTGATATGGCTTCTAAATCAACTCTACTTTCCATTTCTTTCCAGGGTAACAAATTATTTGGTTCTCAGTTGGATTCTATTATCTCAACTGTTACTGGTGGGAAAGGAACTTTTTTACCACAGGATAAAAAATCTAAAGGTAAAAACAGGGCTAATAATCGTTTTCGTTCCTTTCGTTTCAACAAAGAACAAAAGCCTGATCCTTCGTCCTCAGGAGCAGTTTCAGTTTGGAAACCATCTCCAGTCTGGAATAAATCCAAACCTGCTAGAAAGGCAAAGCCTGCTTCTAAGTCCACATGAAGGTGCGGCCCTCATTCCAGCTCAGCTGGTAGGGGGCAGGTTACGTTTTTTCAAAGAAATTTGGATCAATTCTGTTCACAATCTTTGGATTCAGAACATTGTTTCAGAAGGGTACAGAATTGGTTTCAAGATGAGACCTCCTGCAAAGAGATTTTTTCTTTCCCGTGTCCCAGTAAATCCAGTGAAAGCTCAAGCATTTCTGAATTGTGTTTCAGATCTAGAGTTGGCTGGAGTAATTATGCCAGTTCCAGTTCCGGAACAGGGGATGGGGTTTTATTCAAATCTCTTCATTGTACCAAAGAAGGAGAATTCCTTCAGACCAGTTCTGGATCTAAAAATATTGAATCATTATGTAAGGATACCAACGTTCAAGATGGTAACTGTAAGGACTATCTTGCCTTTTGTTCAGCAAGGGAATTATATGTCCACAATAGATTTACAGGATGCATATCTGCATATTCCGATTCATCCAGATCACTATCAGTTCCTGAGATTCTCTTTTCTGGACAAGCATTACCAGTTTGTGGCTCTACCGTTTGGCCTAGCTACAGCTCCAAGAATTTTTTCAAAGGTTCTCGGTGCCCTTCTGTCTGTAATCAGAGAACAGGGTATTGTGGTATTTCCTTATTTGGACGATATCTTGGTACTTGCTCAGTCTTTACATTTAGCAGAATCTCATACGAATCGACTTGTGTTGTTTCTTCAAGATCATGGTTGGAGGATCAATTTACCAAAAAGTTCTTTGATTCCTCAGACAAGGGTAACCTTTCTGGGTTTCCAGATAGATTCAGTGTCCATGACTCTGTCTTTAACAGACAAGAGATGTCTAAAATTGATTGCAGCTTGTCGAAACCTTCAGTCACAATCATTCCCTTCTGTAGCCTTATGCATGGAAATTCTAGGTCTTATGACTGCTGCATCGGACGCGATCCCCTTTGCTCGTTTTCACATGCGACCTCTTCAGCTCTGTATGCTGAATCAATGATGCAAGGATTACACAAAGATATCTCAATTAATATCTTTAAAACCAATTGTTCGACACTCTCTAACGTGGTGGACAGATCACCATCGTTTAATTCAGGGGGCTTCTTTTGTGCTTCCGACCTGGACTGTAATTTCAACAGATGCAAGTCTCACAGGTTGGGGAGCTGTGTGGGGATCTCTGACGGCACAAGGAGTTTGGGAATCTCAGGAGGTGAGATTACCGATCAATATTTTAGAACTCCGTGCAATTTTCAGAGCTCTTCAGTTTTGGCCTCTTCTGAAGAGAGAATCGTTCATTTGTTTTCAGACAGACAATGTCACAACTGTGGCATACATCAATCATCAAGGAGGGACTCACAGTCCTCTGGCTATGAAAGAAGTATCTCGAATTTTGGTTTGGGCGGAATCCAGCTCCTGTCTAATCTCTGCGGTTCATATCCCAGGTATAGACAATTGGGAAGCGGATTATCTCAGTCGCCAAACGTTGCATCCGGGCGAATGGTCTCTTCACCCAGAGGTATTTCTTCAAATTGTTCAAATGTGGGAACTTCCAGAAATAGATCTGATGGTGTCTCATCTAAACAAGAGACTTCCCAGGTATCTGTCCAGATCCCGGGATCCTCAGGCGGAGGCAGTGGATGCATTATCACTTCCTTGGAAGTATCATCCTGCCTATATCTTTCCGCCTCTAGTTCTTCTTCCAAGAGTAATCTCCAAGATTCTGAAGGAATGCTCGTTTGTTCTGCTGGTAGCTCCGGCATGGCCTCACAGGTTTTGGTATGCGGATCTTGTCCGGATGGCCTCTTGCCAACCGTGGACTCTTCCGTTAAGACCAGACCTTCTGTCTCAAGGTCCTTTTTTCCATCAGGATCTCAAATCCTTAAATTTAAAGGTATGGAGATTGAACGCTTGATTCTTGGTCAAAGAGGTTTCTCTGACTCTGTGATTAATACTATGTTACAGGCTCGTAAATCTGTATCTAGAGAGATATATTATAGAGTCTGGAAGACTTATATTTCTTGGTGTCTTTCTCATCATTTTTCTTGGCATTCTTTTAGAATACCGAGAATATTACAGTTTCTTCAGGATGGTTTAGATAAGGGTTTGTCCGCAAGTTCCTTGAAAGGACAAATCTCTGCTCTTTCTGTTCTTTTTCACAGAAAGATTGCTATTCTTCCTGATATTCATTGTTTTGTACAAGCTTTGGTTCGTATAAAACCTGTCATTAAGTCAATTTCTCCTCCTTGGAGTTTGAATTTGGTTCTGGGGGCTCTTCAAGCTCCTCCATTTGAACCTATGCATTCATTGGACATTAAATTACTTTCTTGGAAAGTTTTGTTCCTTTTGGCCATCTCTTCTGCCAGAAGAGTTTCTGAATTATCTGCTCTTTCTTGTGAGTCTCCTTTTCTGATTTTTCATCAGGATTAGGCGGTGTTGCGAACTTCTTTTGAATTTTTACCTAAAGTTGTGAATTCCAACAACATTAGTAGAGAAATTGTGGTTCCTTCATTATGTCCTAATCCTAAGAATTCTAAGGAGAAATCATTGCATTCTTTGGATGTTGTTAGAGCTTTGAAATATTATGTTGAAGCTACTAAATCTTTCCGAAAGACTTCTAGTCTTTTTGTTATCTTTTCCGGTTCTAGAAAAGGCCAGAAAGCTTCTGCCATTTCTTTGGCATCTTGGTTGAAATCTTTAATTCATCTTGCCTATGTTGAGTCGGGTAAAACTCAGCCTCAGAGGATTACAGCTCATTCTACTAGGTCAGTTTCTACTTCCTGGGCGTTTAGGAATGAAGCTTCGGTTGACCAGATTTGCAAAGCAGCAACTTAGTCCTCTTTGCATACTTTTACTAAATTCTACCATTTTGATGTATTTTCTTCTTCTGAAGCAGTTTTTGGTAGAAAAGTACTTCAGGCAGCGGTTTCAGTTTGAATCTTCTGCTTATGTTTTTCATTAAACTTTATTTTGGGTGTGGATTATTTTCAGCAGGAATTGGCTGTCTTTATTTTATCCCTCCCTCTCTAGTGACTCTTGTGTGGAAAGATCCACATCTTGGGTAATCATTATCCCATACGTCACTAGCTCATGGACTCTTGCTAATTACATGAAAGAAAACATAATTTATGTAAGAACTTACCTGATAAATTCATTTCTTTCATATTAGCAAGAGTCCATGAGGCCCGCCCTTTTTTGTGGTGGTTATGATTTTTTTGTATAAAGCACAATTATTCCAATTCCTTATTTTATATGCTTTCGCACTTTTTTATCACCCCACTTCTTGGCTATTCGTTAAACTGAATTGTGGGTGTGGTGAGGGGTGTATTTGTAGGCATTTTGAGGTTTGGGAAACTTTGCCCCTCCTGGTAGGAATGTATATCCCATACGTCACTAGCTCATGGACTCTTGCTAATATGAAAGAAATGAATTTATCAGGTAAGTTCTTACATAAATTATGTTTCTCCAACATAGGTGTGTCCGGTCCACGGCGTCATCCTTACTTGTGGGATATTCTCTTCCCCAACAGGAAATGGCAAAGAGCCCAGCAAAGCTGGTCACATGATCCCTCCTAGGCTCCGCCTACCCCAGTCATTCTCTTTGCCGTTGTACAGGCAACATCTCCACGGAGATGGCTTAGAGTTTTTTAGTGTTTAACTGTAGTTTTTCATTATTCAATCAAGAGTTTGTTATTTTCAAATAGTGCTGGTACGTACTATTTACTCAGAAACAGAAAAGAGATGAAGAATTCTGTTTGTATGAGGAAAATGATTTTAGCAACCGTAACTAAAATCCATGGCTGTTCCACACAGGACTGTTGAGAGCAATTAACTTCAGTTGGGGGAACAGTGTGCAGTCTCTTACTGCTTGAGGTATGACACATTCTAACAAGACGATGTAATGCTGGAAGCTGTCATTTTCCCTATGGGATCCGGTAAGCCATGTTTATTACGATTGTAAATAAGGGCTTCACAAGGGCTTATTTAAACTGTAGACTTTTTCTGGGCTAAATCGATTGATTATTAACACATATTTAGCCTTGAGGAATCATTTTTTATGGGTATTTTGATATAATAATATCGGCAGGCACTGTTTTAGACACCTTATTCTTTAGGGGCTTTCCCAAAGCATAGGCAGAGTCTCATTTTCGCGCCGGTGTTGCGCACTTGTTTTTGAGAGGCATGGCATGCAGTCGCATGTGAGAGGAGCTCTGATACTTATAAAAGACTTCTGAAGGCGTCATTTGGTATCGTATTCCCCTTTGGGTTTGGTTGGGTCTCAGCAAAGCAGATACCAGGGACTGTAAAGGGGTTTAAAGCTTAAAACGGCTCCGGTTCCGTTATTTTAAGGGTTAAAGCTTCCAAAATTGGTGTGCAATATTTTCAAAGCTTTAAGACGCTGTGGTGAAAATTTGGTGAATTTTGAACAATTCCTTCATGTTTTTTCGCAATTGCAGTAATAAAGTGTGTTCAGTTTAAAATTTAAAGTGACAGTAACGGTTTTATTTTAAAACGTTTTTTGTACTTTCTGTTCAAGTTGATGCCTGTTTAACATGTCTACCAGATAGACTGTGTTCTGAATGTGGGGAAGCCAGAATTCCTATTCATTTAAATAAATGTGATTTATGTGATAATGACAATGATGCCCAAGATGATTCCTCAAGTGAGGGGAGTAAGCATGGTACTGCATCATTCCCTCCTTCGTCTACACGAGTCTTGCCCACTCAGGAGGCCCCTAGTACATCTAGCGCGCCAATACTCCTTACTATGCAACAATTAACGGCTGTAATGGATAATTCTGTCAAAAACATTTTAGCCAAAATGAACCCTTGTCAGCGTAAGCGTGGCTGCTCTGTTTTAGTTACTGAAGAGCATGACGACGCTGATATTAATATCTCTGAAGGGCCCCTAACCCAATCTGAGGGGGCCAGGGAGGTTTTGTCTGAGGGAGAAATTACTGATTTAGGGAACATTTCTCAGCAGGCTGAATCTGATGTGATTACATTTAAATTTAAATTGGAACATCTCCGCATTTTGCTTAAGGAGGTATTATCCACTCTGGATGATTGTGAAAATTTAGTCATCCCAGAGAAACTATGTAAAATGGACAAGTTCCTAGAGGTGCCGGGGCTCCCAGAAGCTTTTCCTATACCCAAGCGGGTGGCGGACATTGTTAATAAAGAATGGGAAAGGCCCGGTATTCCTTTCGTCCCTCCCCCCATATTTAAAAAATTGTTTCCTATGGTCGACCCCAGAAAGGACTTATGGCAGTCAGTCCCCAAGGTCGAGGGAGCGGTTTCTACTTTAAACAAACGCACCACTATTCCCATAGAGGATAGTTGTGCTTTCAAAGATCCTATGGATAAAAAATTAGAAGGTTTGCTTAAAAAGATGTTTGTTCAGCAGGGTTACCTTCTACAACCCATTTCATGCATTGTCCCTGTCACTACTGCCGCATATTTCTGGTTTGATGAACTGCTTAAGGTGCTCGATAGTGACTCTCCTCCTTATGAGGAGATTATGGACAGAATCAATGCTCTCAAATTGGCTAATTCTTTCACTCTAGACGCCTCTTTGCAATTGGCTAAGTTAGCGGCTAAGAACTCTGGGTTTGCTATTGTGGCGCGCAGAGCGCTTTGGTTGAAATCTTGGTCGGCTGATGCGTCTTCCAAGAACAAGCTACTAAACATTCCTTTCAAGGGGAAAACGTTGTTTGGTCCTGACTTGAAAGAGATTATCTCTGATATCACTGGGGGTAAGGGCCACGCCCTTCCTCAGGATCGGCCTTTCAAGGCAAAAAATAGACCTAATTTTCGTCCCTTTCGTAAAAACGGACCAGCCCAAGGTGCTACGTCCTCTAAGCAAGAGGGTAATACTTCTCAGGCCAAGCCAGCTTGGAGACCAATGCAAGGCTGGAACAAGGGAAAGCAGGCCAAGAAACCTGCCACTGCTACCAAGACAGCATGAAATATTGGCCCCCGATCCGGGACCGGATCTGGTGGGGGGCAGACTCTCTCTCTTCGCTCAGGCTTGGGCAAGAGATGTTCTGGATCCTTGGGCGCTAGAAATAGTCTCCCAGGGTTATCTTCTGGAATTCAAGGGACTTCCCCCAAGGGGGAGGTTCCACAGGTCGCAGTTGTCTTCAGACCACATAAAAAGACAGGCGTTCTTACATTGTGTAGAAGACCTGTTAAAAATGGGAGTGATTCATCCTGTTCCATTAAGAGAACAGGGGATGGGGTTCTACTCCAATCTGTTCATAGTTCCCAAAAAAGAGGGAACGTTCAGACCAATCCTAGATCTCAAGATCTTAAACAAATTTCTCAAGGTCCCATCGTTCAAGATGGAAACCATCCGAACTATCCTTCCTTCCATCCAGGAAGGTCAATTCATGACCACGGTGGATTTAAAGGATGCGTATCTACATATTCCTATCCACAAGGAACATCATCGGTTCCTAAGGTTTGCATTCCTGGACAAACATTACCAGTTCGTGGCGCTTCCTTTCAGATTAGCCACTGCTCCAAGGATTTTCACAAAGGTACTAGGGTCCCTTCTAGCGGTGCTAAGACCAAGGGGCATTGCAGTAGTACCTTACCTGGACGACATTCTGATTCAAGCGTCGTCCCTTCCTCAAGCAAAGGCTCACACGGACATTGTCCTGGCCTTTCTCAGATCTCACGGCTGGAAAGTGAACGTGGAAAAGAGTTCTCTATCCCCGTCAACAAGGGTTCCCTTCTTGGGAACAATTATAGACTCCTTAGAAATGAGGATCTTTCTAACAGAGGCCAGAAAAACAAAGCTTCTGGACTCTTGTCGGATACTTCATTCCGTTCCTCTTCCTTCCATAGCTCAGTGCATGGAAGTGATCGGGTTGATGGTGGCGGCGATGGACATAGTTCCTTTTGCGCGCATTCATCTAAGACCATTACAACTGTGCATGCTCAGTCAGTGGAATGGGGACTATACAGACTTGTCTCCGAAGATACAAGTAAATCAGAAGACCAGAGACTCACTCCGTTGGTGGCTGTCCCTGGACAATCTGTCTCAAGGGATGATGTTCCACAGACCAGAGTGGGTCATTGTCACGACCGACGCCAGTCTGATAGGCTGGGGCGCGGTCTGGGGATCCCTGAAAGCTCAGGGTCTTTGGTCTCGGGAAGAATCTCTTCTACCGATAAATATTCTGGAACTGAGAGCGATATTCAATGCTCTCCAGGCCTGGCCCCAGCTTGCGAGGACCAGGTTCATACGGTTTCAATCAGACAACATGACGACTGTTGCGTACATCAACCATCAGGGGGGAACAAGGAGTTCCCTAGCGATGGAAGAAGTAACCAAAATAATTCTTTGGGCGGAGTCTCACTCCTGCCACCTGTCTGCTATCCACATCCCAGGAGTGGAAAATTGGGAAGCGGATTTTCTGAGTCGGCAGACATTGCATCCGGGGGAGTGGGAACTCCATCCGGAAATCTTTGCCCAAGTCACTCACCTGTGGGGCATTCCAGACATGGATCTGATGGCCTCTCGTCAGAACTTCAAAGTTCCTTGCTACGGGGCCAGATCCAGGGATCCCAAGGCGGCTCTAGTGGATGCACTAGTAGCACCTTGGACCTTCAAACTAGCTTATGTGTTCCCGCCATTTCCTCTCATCCCCAGGCTGATAGCCAGGATCAAGCAGGAGAGGGCGTCGGTGATCTTGATAGCTCCTGCGTGGCCACGCAGGACTTGGTATGCAGATCTGGTGAATATGTCATCGGCTCCACCTTGGAAGCTACCTTTGAGACGAGACCTTCTTGTTCAGGGTCCGTTCGAACATCCGAATCTGGTTTCACTCCAGCTGACTGCTTGGAGATTGAACGCTTGATTTTATCGAAGCGAGGATTCTCAGATTCTGTTATCGATACTCTTGTTCAGGCCAGAAAGCCTGTGACTAGAAAGATTTACCACAAAATTTGGAAAAAATATATCTGTTGGTGTGAATCTAAAGGATTCCCTTGGGACAAGGTTAAGATTCCTAGGATTCTATCCTTCCTTCAAGAAGGATTGGAAAAAGGATTATCTGCAAGTTCCCTGAAGGGACAGATTTCTGCCTTGTCGGTATTACTTCACAAAAAGCTGGCAGCTGTGCCAGATGTTCAAGCCTTTGTGCAGGCTCTGGTTAGAATCAAGCCTGTTTACAAACCTTTGACTCCTCCTTGGAGTCTCAATTTAGTTCTTTCAGTTCTTCAGGGGGTTCCGTTTGAACCCTTACATTCCGTTGATATTAAGTTATTATCTTGGAAAGTTTTGTTTTTAGTTGCGATTTCTTCTGCCAGAAGAGTCTCAGAATTATCTGCTCTGCAGTGTTCTCCTCCTTATCTGGTGTTCCATGCAGATAAGGTGGTTTTACGTACTAAACCTGGTTTTCTTCCAAAAGTTGTTTCTAACAAAAACATTAACCAGGAGATTATCGTACCTTCTCTGTGTCCGAAACCAGTTTCGAAGAAGGAACGTTTGTTGCACAATTTGGATGTTGTTCGCGCTCTAAAATTCTATTTAGATGCTACAAAGGATTTTAGACAAACATCTTCCTTGTTTGTTGTTTATTCAGGTAAAAGGAGAGGTCAAAAAGCAACTTCTACCTCTCTCTCTTTTTGGATTAAAAGCATCATCAGATTGGCTTACGAGACTGCCGGACGGCAGCCTCCCGAAAGAATCACAGCTCATTCCACTAGGGCTGTGGCTTCCACATGGGCCTTCAAGAACGAGGCTTCTGTTGATCAGATATGTAGGGCAGCGACTTGGTCTTCACTGCACACTTTTACCAAATTTTACAAGTTTGATACTTTTGCTTCTTCTGAGGCTATTTTTGGGAGAAAGGTTTTGCAAGCCGTGGTGCCTTCCATTTAGGTGACCTGATTTGCTCCCTCCCTTCATCCGTGTCCTAAAGCTTTGGTATTGGTTCCCACAAGTAAGGATGACGCCGTGGACCGGACACACCTATGTTGGAGAAAACAGAATTTATGTTTACCTGATAAATTTCTTTCTCCAACGGTGTGTCCGGTCCACGGCCCGCCCTGGTTTTTTTAATCAGGTCTGATATTTTATTTTCTTTAACTACAGTCACCACGGTACCATATGGTTTCTCCTATGCAAATATTCCTCCTTAACGTCGGTCGAATGACTGGGGTAGGCGGAGCCTAGGAGGGATCATGTGACCAGCTTTGCTGGGCTCTTTGCCATTTCCTGTTGGGGAAGAGAATATCCCACAAGTAAGGATGACGCCGTGGACCGGACACACCGTTGGAGAAAGAAATTTATCAGGTAAACATAAATTCTGTTTTTTGTCTGAAATCAGAACTCAGGGTATTGCAGTTTTCCATCTTAATGGGAGGAGAGTCCACTGCTTCATTCATTACTTGTGGAAATTAAGAACCTGGCCACCAGGAGGAGGCAAAGACACCCCAGCCAAAGGCTTAAATACCTCCCCCACTCCCCTCACCCCCCAGTCATTCTTTGCCTTTCGTCACAGGAGGTTGGCAGAGAAGTGTCAGAAGATTCGGAGTAGTCTCTTATGGAGGGTAGTACTCATCAAAATGGGACTGGAGTTTTAAGTAGTCCTGTCAGCCTCTCAGAGCATGGGTGAAAGTTAGAGTCCGGAGATGCAGGGAGAGTCTTTCTGCGAAACCATCCCGACTCAGATTAACAGCTCCTTAAGCAATCAGCGTTGACGAATTTCGCTGCCTGCTTTATTCACTCAAGTCCATGTCAGGAGTGATGATATTAACCTGTCACAGTTGAAGGGCCGTGTTCCACAGTGTGTCTCCTTTTATCTGTATAGAATCAAGGGTTAATATCCCTGGAAAGGGGACTATTAAACAGGGGGGGATGTATGCATAATATCTTTATTGTGTTTGGTGCTGCGTCATGTGTGAGATTAGGCTCTAGCAATGTGTGAACAGTCAGGTGTAGATCGGCGCAGCCCTTTTGTGGCACATTTTCTCTACAGTGCAGGGGCGGTTTTGCATGGCACTCCAAGTGACCGGGTGTGGCCTCTTCAACTTCCTCTTTCCTGAGCGGCAATTGCGGGAGACGTAATGGTTTCTCTGTGGTCCGGGTCATAGGAGGTGGTGAGTGCCCCGGCCATTGTTTTATAAAGGTGCCATTTAATCTATCTGGTCCGTATTAAAGGCACAGGGTTCTGTGGTTAAAGTCTTGGTCTGCGGACATGACTTCCCAGTCTAGATTACTATCCCTTCCTTTTCAGGGAAAAGTTCTTTTTGGTCCAGGCTGGACTTTCCTTCCGCAGGATAAGAAAAATAAACCTAAGGGCACAACTTGTCATCCCTTTTGTTCGGACAAGTCTCAACGCCAGCAGCCTGCTGCGAAGGCTGAGCAGTCCAAGGGATCTTGGAAGCCAGCGCAATCCTGGAACAAATCCAAGCAGAGCAAGAAGCCTGCCGAGACAAAGTCGGCATGAAGGGGCGGCCCCCGATCCGTCTCTGGATTGTGTAGGGGGTCAGACTATCTCTGTTCGCAGAGGCTTGGTTGCAAGACGTACAGAGTCCTTGGGTTCTGGAGGCTATCACCCAGGGTTACAGGATAGGGTTCAAGACTCATCCGCCCAGGGGCATATTCCTCCTGTTAAACCTATCCTCAAGACCAGAGAAGAGAGACGCCTTCCTAGAGTGCATGAGGGATCTCTCCTCTCTCGGAGTAATCGTTCCAGTACTTCTAACAGAAAGGGGTCTAGGGTACTATTCAAAACCTTTTGTTGTCCCAAAGAAGGAGGGCACGTTCCGCCTGATTCTGGACCTAAAATGCCTAAACAAGTTTCTGTCAGTTCCATAGTTCAAAATGGAGACGATCAGATCAATTCTGCCCCTATTTCAAGAGGGGCAATTTATGACAACAATAGACTTGAAGGATGCTTACCTTCACATGCCAATCCACAAGGACCACTTCAGGTTCCTAAGATTCGTTTTTCTGGACCAACACTTCCAGTTTGTGGCCCTACCGTTTAGCCTGGCGACTGCCCCAAGAGTCTTTACAAAGGTTCTGGGAGCACTGCTCGCGATAGAGAGAGCCAGAGGTATTGCAGTGGCTCCTTACCTGGACCATATCCTGGTTCAGACTCTGTCCTACAGTCTTGCGGAGGACCACTCGAGGGCTCTTCTCCTTCGATCCCACGGATGGAAGATAAACAAGGGAAAGAGTTCTCTGGTTCCCAGCAACAGGGTGGAGTTTCTGGGTATGATAATAGATTCCATATCTATAAATATATTCTTGACAGATCAGAGACGTTCCAAGATTGCGTCCAGCTGTCTTGTCCTTCAGACCTCCTCAAGGCTATCTGTGGCCAGGTGTATGGAGGTGATCGGACTCATGGTTTCCAGCATCAATGTCATTCCTTTCGCCAGGTTCCATCTAAGACCTCTGCAGCTATACATGTTGAGACAATGTAACAGCGATCACTCGGATCTTTCCCAGCAGATCTCTCTGGACAATCGAGCGAGGGAATCCCTCTCTTGGTGGGTCCATCCGGGACAGCTATCCCAGGGGACATCCTTCTTGAGACCATCCTGGGATATTGTGACCGCGGATGCAAGTCTATCAGGATGGGGAGCTGTTTGGGGTGCCAGAAAGGCTCAGGGCAGGTGGACTCAAGAGGAGTCGACCCTACCGATAAATAAATATCTTGGAACTACGAGCAATATTCCTCGCTCTGAGGGCTTGGCCCCTCTTGGGGTCGTCCCGTTTCATCAGATTCCAGTCAGACATTACCTCGGTGGCGTACATAAACCATCAGGGGGGAACGAGAAGTTCCCTAGCTATGAGGGAGGTGTCTCGGATTCTGGAATGGGCAGAGACCCACAACTGCTCGCTCTCTGCGATCCTCATTCTGGGAAGCGGATTTCCTCAGCAGACAATTGTTTCATCCGCGGGAATGGGTGTTTGTGGGGATCTGCAACAGATGGGAGATGCCGGAGATAGATCTCATGGCGTCCAAACTCAACTTCAAGCTACCCAGATACGGGTCGCGGTCCAGGGATCCCCAGGCAGAGCTGATAGATGCCTTAGCGGTACCTTGGGAGTTCAACCTAATTTACATTCTCCCCCCCCCCCTGTTGCCACTTCTTCCTCGAGTGGTGGCCTGCATCAAACAGGAGCAAGCTTCAACCATTCTGATTGCTCCATTGTGGCCACGGAGGACGTGGTTTGAGGATCTTGTAGGAATGTTGTCGTCTCCTCCATGGAGGTTACCCTGTCGCAGAGATCTGCTGGTTCAGGGTCCTTTTCTCCACCAAAATCTTGATTCTTTGAGACTGACTGCGTGGTGATTGAACGCCTAGTCTTGGCCAAGAGAGGGTTCTTGGTAAAAGTGATTGATCCTCTTATTCAGGCCAGGAAACCGGTCACTTGCCGCATTTATCATAAGGTGTGGAGGACCTATTTATCCTGGTGTGAGGAACGTGGACATCATTGGCACAAGGTTAAGGTATCCAGGATTCTGGCCTTTCTGCAGGATGGTGTGGTTAAGGGTCTTGCCGCCAGTTCCTTAAAGGGACATATTTCGGCCTTATCGGTTCTGTTACACAAGAAGCTAGCGGAGCTTCCTGATATTCAGTCCTTTGTTCAGGCTCTGTCTAGAATCAGACTGGTATTTAGAACTTCTGCTCCCCCTTGGAGATTAAATTTGGTTCTTAAGGTTTTGCAGAGGGCTCCGTTTGAGCCTATGCATGTGCTGGACATTGAGTCTTTCCTGGAAGGCTCTTTTTCTTCTGGCTATTGCTTCTGCTCGCAGAGTCTTGCATTGTGAGCCCCCTTACCTGTTTTTTCACGCTGAAAATGCTGTGTTTCGCACTTGGTTGGGGTTTCTTCCCAAGGTGGTGTCAGATCGTAACATCAATCAGGAAATAGTAGTTCCTTCTTTGTGTCCTAACCCTTCTTTGTCTAAGGAAAGGTTACTTCATAACTTGGATGTAGTTCAGTAGGGGGCAGAGAGCCTCTTCCACTTCACTGTCTTTTTGGTTGAGGAGCGTTTTCCGTTTGGCCTACGAGACAGCGGGATATAAGCCTCCTCAGAGGATTACGGCTCACTCAACTAGGGCTGTGGCCTCTTCTTGGGCCTTTAAGAATCAGGCCTCTATGGAGCAGATTGGAAGGCGGCTACTTGGTCCTCCTTACATACTTTTACAGATTTTATGTTTTCGCTTCGGCTGAAGCTGTTTTTGGGAGAAGGGTTCTGCAGGCTGTGGTGTCCTCAGTATAGGGTCCCCGCCTCCTTTTACCCTCCCGTTTTTTTTCATTCAGTGTCCTCTAGAGCTTGGGTATTTGTTCCCACAAGTAATGAATGAAGCAGTGGACTATCCTCCCATTAAGATGGAAAACATAAATTATGTTTACCTGATAATTTAATTTCCATCTGTGGGAGGAGAGTCCACTGCTCTCGCAGACCTAAATTAAATTTAATTCTTCTGGCACCATTTATACCCTGATATTTCTCCTACTCTTCCTTGTTCCCTTGGCAGAATGACTGGGGGATGAGGGGAGTGGGGGAGGTATTTAAGCCTTTGGCAGGGGTGTCTTTGCCTCCTCCTGGTAGCCAGGTTCTTAAAGGGATACTGAACCCAATTTTTTTCTTTCCTGATTCAGATAGAGCATGCAATTTTAAGCAACCTTCTAATTTGCTCCTATTATGAATTGTTCTTCTTTCTCTTGCTATCTTTATTTGTAAAAGAAAGTTCCTGACACTGGATAGCACCTGTTTATTGGTGGATGAATGTATCCACCAATCAGCTAGAACAACCTAGGTTGTTCATCAAAATGGGCTGGCATCTAAACTTACATTCTTGCTTTTCAAATAAAAATTCCAAGAGAATGATGAACATTTGATAATAGGAGTAAATTAGAAAGGTGCTTAAAATTGCATGCTCTATCTGAATCACAAAAGAAAAAAATTTGGGTTCAGTGTCCCTTTAATTCCCACAAGTAATAAATGAAGCAGTGGACTCTCCTCCCACAGATGGAAATTAAATTATCAGGTAAGCATAATTTGTTATTCGTCCAGTTTCTCCTCCTTGGAATCTTTAGACATTCAACTTTTATTTTGGAAGGTTCTTTTTTCTTCTAGCTATTTCTTTTTTTTTTTTTTCACCCTTGCTATTCTTTTTTTTTTTTTTTTTAGGTAGTATCTACAGATACTATCAATTAGAAAATTGTGGTTCTTTGTTTTTTCTTGTTCAGCTGCAAAAAATTCTAAGGAGTGTCTTATTCACAACCTAAATGTTGTAAGAGCTCTCAAATATTATGTGGAAGCCACAAAATATTTCATGTATTCTTTTCTTGTTAATTTTTTTTGGCCTTGCAAAGGTCAGAAAGTTATGGCCGTTACTTTGCAGGTAAACATACATTTACTTTTCAGGTAAACATACATTTTCTTCTTAAATGGAAAGAGTCCACAGCTGCATTCATTACTTTTGGTAATTAAGAACCTGGCCACCAGGTGGAGGCAAAGACACCCCAGCCAAAGGCTTAAACACTCCTACCACTCCCCTCATCCCCCAGTCATTCTTTGCCTTTCGTCCCAGGAGGTTGGCAGAGAAGTGTCAACATTTTTTTTTTCTCTTGTTAAGAGTGTTCAGTCCACGGGTCATCCATTACTTATGGGATATATTCTCCTTCCCAACAGGAAGTTGCAAGAGGATCACCCAAGCAGAGCTGCTATATAGCTCCTCCCCTCACATGTCATATCCAGTCATTCTCTTGCAAGTCTCAACAAAGAAGGAGGTCGCGAGAGGAGATAGGAGTTTTTTACCTTTTTTTTTACCTAATTTACCTAATTTTTTACCTAATTATTCTTCAATCAAAAGTTTATTATTTTAAAATGGCACCGGAGTGTGCTGTTTTTTCTCTCAGGCAGTATTTAGAAGAAGAATCTGCCTGCGTTTTCTATGATCTTAGCAGACGTAACTAAGATCCACTGGCTGTTCTCACACATTCTGAGGAGTGGGGTAACTTCAGAAAAGGGAATAGCATGCGGGGTTCCCCGCAAATGAGGTATGTGCAGTAATATTTTCTAGGAATGGAATTGACTAAGAAAACACTGCTGTTACCCATATGATGTAAGTACAGCCTTTAATGCAGTAGTAGCGACTGGTATCAGGCTGATAAATGTATGCGCAGTTGAGTTATTTTCTAGGGACTAGAATTTGACTGAGAAAATACTGTTAATACTGAAATAAATGTATGAGCCTTAACTGCAGTAGAAGCGACTGGTAGGAGGCTTAGTGATAACTTTGCATAACACTGGAAAGTTGTTTTTAAAACGTTTACTGGCATGTTATTCGTTTTGTGAGGTACTTTGGTGATAAATCTTTTTGGGCATGATTTTTTTCCATATGGCTAACGTATATTTCTGCATAGAAACCGTTGTAACAGGTCTCCCACTGTTGTAATATGAGTGGGAGGGGCCTTTTTTAGCGCCTTGTTGCGCAGTTAAAATTCTAGCACAGTCTTCCTGCTTCTTCCTCCTTGATCCAGGACGTCTCCAGAGAGCTCAGGGTTCTTCAAAATTCATTTTTGAGGGAGGTAATCAGTCACAGCAGACCTGTGACAGTGTGTTTGACTGTGATAAAAGCGTTAAATCTTAAATTGATTATCCGTTTTTTGGATATTGAGGGGTTAATCATCCGTTTGCTAGTGGGTGCAATCCTCTGCTAAATTCATACATTTACTGTTAAAATTGTTGGCTATAACTGAATTAGTTCATTGTTATTTCAACTGTGACAGTTTTTTGTGTTTTTAAAAGCGCTGCAGCGTTTTTTCTATTGCTTGTAAATGTATTGAAAGATTTTTTCCAAGCTTGCTAGCCTTCATTGCTAGTCTGTTTAAACATGTCTGATACAGATGAATCTACTTGTTCATTATGTTTAAAAGCCAATGTGGAGCCCAATAGAAATATGTGTACCAATTGTATTGATGTTACTTTAAATAAAAGTCAGTCTTTACTGGTAAAGAAATTATCACCAGACAACGAGGGGGAAGTTATGCCGCCTAACTCTCCTCACGTGTCAGTACCTTCGCCTCCCGCTCAGGAGGCGCGTGAGATTGTGGCGCCAAGTACATCAAGGCCCTTACAAATCACTTTGCATGATATGGCTAATGTTATGAAAGAAGTATTATCTAATTTGCCTGAGTTAAGAGGCAAGCGCGATAGCTCTGGGTTAAGGACAGAGCACGCCGATGACACGAGAGCCATGTCCGATACTGCGTCACAATTTGCAGAACATGAGGACGGAGAGCTTCATTCTGTGGGTGACGGATCTGATTCGGGGAGACCGGATTCAGAAATTTCAAATTTTAAATTTAGGCTTGAGAACCTCCGTGTATTGCTAGGGGAGGTGTTAGCAGCTCTGAATGATTGCGACACGGTTGCAATCCCAGAGAAATTATGTAGGCTGGATAAATACTATGTGGTACCGGTGTGTACTGACGTTTTTCCTATACCTAAAAGGCTTACAGAGATTATTAGCAAGGAGTGGGATAGACCCGGTGTGCCCTTTTCCCCTCCTCCGATATTTAGAAAAATGTTCCCAATAGACGCCACCACACGAGACTTATGGCAGACGGTCCCTAAGGTGGAGGGAGCAGTTTCTACTTTAGCCAAGCGTACCACTATCCCGGTGGAGGATAGTTGTGCTTTCTCAGATCCAATGGATAAAAAATTAGAAGGTTACCTTAAGAAAATGTTTGTTCAACAAGGTTTCATATTACAGCCCCTTGCATGCATTGCGCCCGTCACTGCTGCAGCGGCATTCTGGTTTGAATCTCTGGAAGAGGCTATTCGCACAGCACCATTGGATGAGATTATGAACAAGCTTAAAGCCCTTAAGCTAGCTAATGCTTTTGTTTCGGATGCCGTTGTGCATTTAACCAAACTAACGGCTAAGAACTCCGGATTCGCCATCCAGGCGCGCAGAGCGCTATGGCTTAAATCCTGGTCAGCAGATGTAACTTCTAAATCTAAATTGCTTAATATTCCTTTCAAAGGGCAAACCTTATTCGGGCCCGGCTTGAAAGAAATTATTGCTGACATTACTGGAGGTAAGGGTCACACCCTTCCTCAGGACAGGGCCAAATCAAAGGCCAAACAGTCTAATTTTCGTGCCTTTCGTAATTTCAAGGCAGGAGCAGCATCAACTTCCTCCGCTCCAAAACAGGAAGGGACTGCTACTCGTTACAGACAGGGTTGGAAAGGCAACCAGTCCTGGAACAAGGGCAAGCAGGCCAGAAAACCTACTTCTGCCCCTAAGACTGCATGAAGAAAGGGCCCCCTATCTGGAAACGGATCTAGTGGGGGGCAGACTTTCTCTCTTCGCCCAGGCCTGGGCAAGAGATGTCCAGAATCCCTGGGCGTTGGAGATAATATCTCAGGGATACCTTCTGGACTTCAAATCTTCTCCTCCACAAGGGAGATTTCATCTGTCAAGGTTATCAACAAATCTAATAAAGAAAGAGGCATTTCTACAATGTGTACAAGACCTCTTAGTAATGGGAGTGATCCACCCGGTTCCGCGGACGGAACAAGGGCAAGGTTTTTACTCAAATCTGTTTGTGGTTCCCAAAAAAGAGGGAACCTTCAGGCCAATCTTGGACCTGAAGATCTTAAACAAATTCCTAAGGGTTCTATCGTTCAAGATGGAAACTATTCAAACCATCCTACCCATGATCCAAGAGGGTCAATATATGACCACAGTGGACTTAAAGGATGCCTACCTTCACATACCGATTCACAAAGATCATTATCGGTACCTAAGGTTTGCCTTTCTAGACAGGCATTACCAGTTTGTAGCTCTTCCCTTCGGGTTGGCTACGGCCCGAGAATTTTTACAAAGGTTCTGGGCTCGCTTCTGGCGGTACTAAGACCGCGAGGCATAGCGGTGGCTCCGTACCTAGACGACATTCTGATACAAGCGTCAAGTTTTCAAAATGCAAAGTCTCATACAGAGATAGTTCTAGCATTTCTGAGGTCGCATGGGTGGAAAGTGAACATGGAAAAGAGTTCTCTGTTACCACTCACAAGGGTTCCCTTTCTAGGGACTCTTATAGATTCTGTAGAGATGAAGATTTACCTGACGGAGTCCAGGTTATCAAAGATCCTAAATGCTTGCCGTGTCCTTCATTCCATTCCAAGTCCATCAGTAGCTCAGTGCATGGAAGTAATCGGCTTAATGGTCGCGGCAATGGACATAGTGCCATTTGCGCGCCTGCATCTCAGACCGCTGCAACTATGCATGCTAAGTCAGTGGATGGGGATTACTCAGATCTGTCCCCTTTACTAAATCTGGACCAGGAGGCCAGAGATTCTCTTCTCTGGTGGTTGTCGCGGGTTCATCTGTCCAAAGGAATGACTTTTCGCAGACCAGATTGGACGATTGTAACAACAGATGCCAGCCTACTAGGCTGGGGTGCAGTCTGGAACTCCCTGAAGGCTCAGGGATCGTGGACTCAGGAGGAGAAACTACTCCCAATAAACATTCTGGAATTAAGAGCAATATTCAATGCTCTTCTAGCTTGGCCTCAGTTAGCAACACTGAGGTTCATCAGATTTCAGTCGGACAACATCACGACTGTGGCTTACATCAATCATCAAGGGGGAACCAGGAGTTCCCTAGCGATGTTGGAAGTCTCAAAGATAATTCGCTGGGCAGAGTCTCACTCTTGTCACCTGTCAGCGATCCACATCCCAGGCGTGGAGAACTGGGAGGTGGACTTTCTAAGTCGCCAGACCTTTCATCCGGGGGAGTGGGAACTTCACCCGGAGGTGTTTGCTCAACTGATTCTTCGTTGGGGCGAACCGGAGCTGGATCTCATGGCATCTCGCCAGAACGCCAAGCTTCCTTGTTACGGATCCAGGTCCAGGGACCCGGGAGCGGTGCTGGTAGATGCACTAGCAGCCCCTTGGGTTTTCAACATGGCTTATGTGTTTCCACCTTTTCCGTTGCTACCTCGACTGATTGCCAGGATCAAACAGGAGAGAGCATCGGTGATTCTGATAGCGCCTGCGTGGCCATGCAGGACCTGGTATGCAGACCTAGTGGACATGTCGTCCTGTCCACCATGGTCTCTGCCTCTGAGGCAGGACCTTCTAATTCAGGGTCCTTTCAACCATCCAAGCCTAATTTCTCTGAGGCTGACTGCATGGAGATTGAACGCTTGATTCTATCAAAGCGTGGTTTTTCGGAGTCGGTAATTGATACATTAATACAGGCTCGGAAACCTGTTACCAGAAAAATTTACCATAAGATATGGCGTAAATATTTATATTGGTGTGAATCTAAGAGTTACTCATGGAGTAAGGTTAGGATTCCTAGGATATTGGCTTTTCTACAAGAAGGTTTAGAAAAGGGTTTATCCGCTAGTTCGTTAAAGGGACAGATTTCTGCTCTGTCTATTCTTTTACACAAACGTCTGGCAGAGAATCCAGACGTCCAGGCTTTTTGTCAGGCTTTGGCTAGGATTAAGCCTGTGTTTAAAACTGTTGCTCCTCCGTGGAGCTTAAACTTGGTTCTTAAAGTTCTTCAGGGTGTTCCGTTTGAACCCCTTCATTCCATTGATATTAAGCTTTTATCTTGGAAAGTTCTGTTTTTGATGGCTATTTCCTCGGCTCGAAGAGTCTCTGAGTTATCTGCCTTACATTGTGATTCTCCTTATCTGATTTTTCATTCAGACAAGGTAGTTCTGCGTACTAAACCTGGGTTTTTACCTAAGGTTGTTTCTAACAGGAATATCAATCAAGAGATTGTTGTTCCATCATTATGTCCTAATCCTTCTTCAAAGAAGGAACGTCTTTTGCATAATCTGGACGTAGTCCGTGCCCTGAAGTTCTACTTACAGGCAACTAAAGATTTTCGGCAAACTTCTTCTCTGTCGTTTATTCTGGACAGAGGAGAGGTCAAAAGGCTTCAGCCACCTCTCTCTCTTTTTGGCTTCGTAGCATAATACGGTTAGCCTATGAGACTGCTGGACAGCAGCCCCCTGAAAGAATTACAGCTCATTCCACTAGAGCTGTGGCTTCCACCTGGGCCTTTAAGAATGAGGCCTCTGTTGAACAGATTTGCAAGGCTGCAACTTTGTCTTCGCTTCACACTTTTTCAAAATTTTACAAATTTGACACTTTTGCTTCTTCGGAGGCTGTTTTTGGGAGAAAGGTTCTACAGGCAGTGGTTCCTTCTGTTTAATGTTCCTGCCTTGTCCCTCCCATCATCCGTGTACTTTAGCTTTGGTATTGGTATCCCATAAGTAATGGATGACCCGTGGACTGAACACACTTAACAAGAGAAAACATAATTTATGCTTACCTGATAAATTTATTTCTCTTGTAGTGTGTTCAGTCCACGGCCCGCCCTGTCTTTTTTTGAGGCAGTTCTAAATTTTAATTAAAACTCCAGTCACCACTGCACCCTATAGTTTTTCCTTTCTCGTCTTGTTTCGGTCGAATGACTGGATATGACATGTGAGGGGGGGAGCTATAATAGCAGCTCTGCTTGGGTGATCCTCTTGCAACTTCCTGTTGGGAAGGAGAATATATCCCATAAGTAATGGATGACCCGTGGACTGAACACACTACAAGAGAAATACATTTATCAGGTAAGCATAAATTATGTTTTTTTTGTCTCTTATGGAGGGTAGTAGTTTTAAGTATTCCTGTCAGTCTCTCAGTGAGGGCTTGGATGAAAGTTAGAGTCCGGAGATGCAGGGAGAGTCTTTCTGCGAAACCATCCCGATTCATGTTAACAGCTCCTCAAGCAATCAGCGTTGTCAAACTTTGCTCCGCTGCCTGTTTTCTTCTCTCAAATCCATGGCAGAGGCAATGCTACTATCCATCACACTTGAAGGGCCATGTTCCTGTTCCACGGCGTAGATTCCGGTAAGATTGTTTCATTTTACTTCTTCGTGCATGTACTGTAATGCAAATGTTTTCCCGAGAGGCTACCACCTTGTGGGTTTAACTTTAACATATGGGCCTCAGTGAGTCTCCTTTAGTATCTTGGAATCAAGGGTTAATATCTCCTGAGGGTGGTTTTTGAACAGGGGGGGGTTTATAATCATGTTTGTTATGCGATTCAACCTGCTTATGTGTGATGGTTACCGGGCTCGTGGTTGGAACATTGAGGCCTTTGGAAGTGACACGACCTTAGGGTTGGGCACACATTTTTTGGACTGTATGGTTTACCCTGTGGTCAGGCGTGGCTACATTCCGTCCTCCATTTCCGCATTCTCGACCGTGTGGCAAAGGAGAAATTCTAGTCCGCAGGGGTCTGGTCATAGGTGGTGGTGAGTGCCCCAGCCATTGTGGGTGTCAATTTTAGATACCTTTTCATTATGGCAGAATGTCACAATCCGACAGGGGTAATAGACCAAGAGAGAAGGAAGCACATAATGAATTTGGCACTAAAGGGCAGCTCCAATACAGTGGATGATATAGTAGAAAGTGACTTGGTCACTATCTTTTCCAAACTAGAAAACAAGAAGTACAAGGAGTCCAATTTATGGTGGGACATAGAATTTCTGGAGCTCTACATTAGTGAGAGGAAGGTCCCTAGAGGCCTCGGAATGAAGAAATACCCCACTTTTGCAGTCAATATTCCAGAATTTATGGAAGAATGGAACAATAATCTTACAAATTGTTCCATTATTCGTATGCAACAGCTACTGAAACACAAAAAACATGAAAGAGAAACTTTATTAAAAGAAATAGAAGGATTAGATAATCTCAAAACATTTGAAGACACACAAAAATATAAAGACTATAGAAAACAATTAGATGATACTATGCAGAACCTAGATAAAACACTCTCCAGTAGGAAAGTTAACAGATAGTAAGGACTATGAGTTAGACATAGTATACTCTTGGCAGAAAAATAAACCACACAGACCCCATACCAATAAACATTGAAAAGGAAACAAAAGGAAAAACAACTCCCATCACACACCTAATCCTAAAAGTGTAGCATTCTCTAGTATAGAAACTGAAGGATCAGGCAATACCCTTTATCAGGATGACAATGCAACACACACCAGTAGATCAAGTTATGATTCAGAAAGTCCACAAACATCACAGGGTAGAACCCAACTCACTACTCTAGTTAATATCCCCATTACCAGTAGCACTCCAAAAAAGGAGTTACCATCCAGATATCTAAGTCAGATAAAGAAAGTGACAAAGAATCAGTAATCAATCTTTCCATTTTTTCCCTTACACATCACCAGTCACAACTTTTAAATAGAGGCTTATCCTTTGCACCGTCCACTAACTTTGACCTTTTTTCAACTATATTAGATCTTAATGCACTAGTTAGAAAAATCACTTTGAAAAAACATTTCACTACACAGGCCCATAATCATATAAATGTAATGAACAATATCACTATTGATAACCAACCAGATAACAGGACCATGAACACAGATTCCATAGACTCTTCACATAGCACGTGTGTCACTAGCACACAAGAAGCCAATTTTAATGATAATTTTTTCAAAGACACAGGTCTTACTTTTGCAGAACTTTGTGATCTCAATGACCTTATTTCTCTACAGGCACCTACACTTAGACAATCATGCACGTATAACCCTATACCCTCCATCAGCACTACACTTAAAAATAAATCACACTTTTACCCAGTACATAGTAGAAATTATTCTATTGAAATGTTCCACCAGTTAGTAGAACAAGAAATTACCAAACTACATTACACAATCCATGATACCTCCAATACATTTAAAGATAACCTCACCATTGGAGAAAGAGAATCACTGCAAACATTAAAAATGAATCCTGACATAGTCATTACCCCAGCTGATAAGGGAGGGGCCATAGTAATTCTTAACAAAACAGACTATAGACTTGAGGCCCTCTCCCAACTCGCAGATACCAAAACATATCAAAGACTCACTTTCAATCTGACAAAGAAATTCAAGAATGAACTTCATAACCTACTAGACACAGCCTTTGAGGAGGGCTTAATTAAACCTGAAATGGTTCAGCACTGCATAGTAGAGCACCCCATTGTCCCAACCTTTCGCATAGTGGCCAGCAGGTGCTCTCTATGCAAAAGGTTGGGAGACTGGCTAGACAATGCCTTCCAGCCAATAGTCAGATCCCTACCAAGATACATTAGAGACAGTACACATTTGATCAATAAGATAGAAACACTTAAATGGTACAGTAACTACAAATGGCTGACCATAGACGTTTCTTCACTTTACTCTAGTATTCCTCACTCAGAAGGACTAAAAGCATTAAAATTCATGCTAGAAAGACATACAGACTTTCCCAACAATTTTATAGACTTCTTGATAGAAATAACACAGTTTCTTCTAACTCATAGCCTTTTGTATTTGAGGGAGTGTATTACCTTCAGAGATGTGGCACAGCCATAGGGCAAAATTTGCCCCCTCCTACGCAAATTTATACATGGGATACTTTGAGGCTGGCCACATCTTTGGAGGTGAATGCCATCTCAAAGCCAACATTATTACATATGGAAGGTACATTGATGACCTGATCCTAATTTACAAAGATGATTATGATACAACTATTCCAGAATTCATTCAATATCTCAATCATAATGCATTAAATTTATCTTTCACTTATAAGGCTGATCAGAAAAATATTGAATATTTGGATTTATATTTACAACACGATGACAACAATAACATTATTATTTCTTTTACAAAGATATGACGAGTCCACAGATTTCATCCTTACTTGTGGGATATTAACCTCCTGCTAACAGGAAGTGGCAAAGAGCACCACAGCAGAGCTGTATATATAGCCCCTCCCCTTCCCCTCCACCCTCAGTCATTCTCTTTGCCTGTGTTATACTAGGAAGACATGGTAAAGTGAGATGTGAGGAAGAAGATTTCTGCCCTGAGGTTGATGATCTTAGCAGTTGTAACTAAGATCCACGCTGGTTCCCACAAGACTTTTGAAGGTAACCATGAGACATCTTCAGTGTGGAGACCGGTTTCATGCTACAAGCAGCATTAAGGTATGTGCAGCCTTTTTATTCTGAGGAGACTTGGTGTATCAGAACTGGCTGGCATTATTTCCCTGTATGGGAATGGGGTATAAGCAGTAATCCTATTTTATAAGAGGGGTATTACTGGAGTCCCTATATTATATTTATCATTGGTTGACTTTGTTTGGGTTATGTGACATGGGAGACAATTAAAAAACAATGTATTACGTTTTTTATTCTTGGCATTTAAACTTATTTGTTTTTTAGTTTGAGGGGTTTTATTCTGTGTTGTGCATTAACTTTGGTGCAAAACCGCATTCCCATGCGGTTGTGTTTGGGCCTACTCCGGCATCGACCTTAAGGGGCGGGGCTTATTTTCGCACGCTCAGATGCGCACTTCCTTCAGGCTCAGCAGCAGCAAACAGTAACTCCGGTGGCTCCTGGATTGTGTAGCTGGTCTGAAGGGTTGGAAACTTGTTTTGAAGTACCCTGGGGGCAGGTAGGCGCCACAGCAGAGCTGTGGTGAGGTGCAGAGGGTATTTTTGTTTATATTTTGACTAGTTGTTGAATATAAGTATTTTAAAGCTTTATTTCTGCCCTTGCTTCTGGGTGCAGTAATTTTTGGATTAACCAACGATCTTAGTTACATTTGGAGATAATTTAACTTTAATTGAGCTTTTTGGAAAAATTGTTCACTTTTTCTTTTCCACCTGGGTGCTAAGGTTTTTTTAAAGGTTTTTTTTATTTTCTATTTTTAATTTTTTTTTTTTTCTTACTCAGCCCCCACCAGGAGACTTAATACCCTCGATAGGGACGTGGGAAGTAGAGCTAGGGCTGACAATTACACCTGCTACTGCTAACAATATCTTCCAACACATAAAAACCAGCTCCTCATCATCCAGAATTAAAGAAGTAAACCTCAAAATCTTACACTCCTGGTACTTAACACCCAGGAGATTACATACGTTATTCCCTAAAACTAGTAACACATGCTGGAGATGCAGCCATGTCAGGAGTGGAATGGGCCATATGTGGTGGTGGTGCTCCCATCTAAACACCCTCTGGAGGAACGTAATAGCAGAAATAGAAGATATTTTTCACATGTCCCTCCCTCTAGATCCTTTGGTGTGGCTTCTCAATAAATCTATCAAACTCCCCCAATCACATTTTAGACCCCTCTTGAAAATCATGATAAATAGTGTCAAAGTCCTGGTGGCACAAAATTGGAAATCCCCAGATGTTCCTTCTCTCAAAATGTGGCAAAATAAAGTTACGGAACTCATTGAGTTAGAGGAGTACGGTTCTTACCTATCAAACAACAGAGATAATTTCATTGAATTACAGATCACTTGGGAGCAATACCTTAAAAGCTTGGGAAAATAGGCCTTGGCACAATGTACAATGCTCTAACTGCTTTTGCTATGCTCTGACTTCTTGGTAACATCATTTTTATATTACATTTCATTGAAAAATGAGACTATGTTATTGGTTTGATTTAAGTTAACCTTTAGATAAGATAAAAATTAGAATTCATGGTACGAGTTAATATGCATTGGAATTATTATCTGTAAATCCACATGACTATATATGCTGTAAAATGTACATGAGAAATTTACAATCTTTGTAGCCTCCAATATGCATGGTTATAAAATTGCTTTATGTACCTTAGAAATTCTCAATAAAAAGTATTTGAAAGAAAAAAATTTTTTTTTTAACTTTTATTTTATTATTTCAGATCCCCAAGACTTACATTGTTGGAAAGGTTAGGCGATTACCTTTCCAACGGTGGGTCTTGGGGGTCTGTAGCTGCTTAGATGCCTGAGATAAAGGCTTCTAAGCAGCATGCCCCCCCCTGCTCCTATATTTAACATTGTTAATGTTAAATAAAGTTGCGCGGTAAAGTTATCACGTTATTGCGCGTGACGTCACCACGCATAACGTGAAGCCCCGGTGATGCCTGTCACTGTGCAGGCCCGATTGCCGGGGTAGGAGCCGTTGGGAGCCCCCAGATCTCCCTCAAAGTGGGAGAGTGCTAGTGACAGCTCTGAACCGTCATTAGCACCTGACTGAGACATTTTGTGATGGCTCAGAGCCGTCATTAGCACTCAAGGGGTTAAAGGCACAGTGCACGTTTTTTCAAATGTTTATTTTTTGCAATAAATAAGTGTTTAAACGACTTTTGTGGTATTACTAGTCTAACATGTCTGACATTGAGGATTCTCATTGTTCTATGTGTTTAGAAGCTTTTGTGCAACCCCCTCTAACATTGTGTAACTCTTGTACTGAAAGGGCCTTACAATGTAAAAAGCATATTTTAAATAAAGAAAGTGTGCCTAAGGATGATTCTCAGTCTAAAGAGAATCAGGATATGCCATCCAATTCTCCCCAAGTGTCACAACCTTTAACACCCACACAAGCAACGCCAAGTACTTCTAGTGCGTCTAATTCTTTTACTCTGCAGGAGATGGCTGCAGTTATGTCAACTACTCTTACAGAGGTGGTATCCAAATTACCAGTGTTGCAGGGTAAACGCAGTAGGTCAGGTATTAATGTAAATACTGAATCCTCTGATGCTTTATTAGCTATTTCCGATGTTCCCTCACAGTGCTCTGAATTGGGGATCAGGGAATTACTGTGTGAAGGTGAAATTTCTGATTCAGGGAATGTTTTACCTCAGACAGATTCGGATGTTATCTCATTTAAATTTAAGCTTGAACACCTCTGCCTGTTACTTAGGGAAGTTTTAGCGACTCTGGATGATTGTGACCCTATTGTGAAATTGTGTAAAATGGATAAATATTTGGAAGTACCTACTTACACTGATGTTTTTCCAGTTCCTAAGAGAATTTCGGAAATTATTAGAAAGGAATGGGATAGACCAGGTATACCGTTTTCTCCCCCTCCTAATTTTAAGAAAATGTTTCCCATATCAGATACCATTCGGGACTCATGGCAAACGGTCCCTAAAGTAGAGGGAGCTATATCTACCCTAGCTAAGCATACTACTATACCCATTGAGGATAGTTGTGCTTTCAAGGACCCTATGGATAAGAAATTAGAGGATCTACTAAAGAAATTATTTGTTAATCAGGGGTTTCTTTTACAACCTACGGCTTGCATTGTTCCAGTAAGTACTGCAGCAGCTTTTTGGTTTAAGGCTCTAGAAGAGTCTCTTACGGTTGAGACTCCATTAGATGACATCTTAGATAGAATTAAGGCTCTCAAGCTAGCTAATTCTTTTATTACTGATGCCGCTTTTCAAGTTGCTAAATTAGCAGCAAAAAATGCAGGATTTGCTATTTTAGCACGTAGAGCATTATGGCTCAAATATTGGTCTGCTGATGTGTCATCAAAACATAAGCTTTTAGCGATTCCCTTTAAAGGTAAGACCCTTTTTGGGCCAGAATTGAAGGAAATAATTTCTGATATTACAGGAGGTAAAGGCCATGCCCTACCTCAGGATAAGTCGGTTAAAATGAGGGGTAAACAGAATAATTTTCGTACCTTTCGGAACTTTAAAGGAGGACCCCCCGCTTCTTCTTCTTCCACAAAGCAGGAAGGGAATTTTTCCCAATCTAAGTCAGTCTGGAGACCCAATTAGAACCGGAATAAGGGTAAACAATCCAAAAAGCCCACTGCTGCTCCTAAGACAGCATGAAGGGGTGGCCCCCGATCCGGGACCGGCTCTAGAAGGGGGCAGACTCTCATTCTTTCCTCAGGCTTGGGCAAGAGATGTTCAGGATTCCTGAGCACTAGAAATAGTGACCCACGGTTATCAATTGGAATTCAAGGATTTTCTCCCAAGAGGGAGATTTCATCTTTCAAAATTATCTGCAAACCAGATATAAAGAGAGATGCTGTGTAAAAGACCTTTCTACTCTGGGAGTAATTTGTCCAGTTCCAAAATTGGAACAGGGACAGGGGTTTTACTCAAACCTATTTGTGGTTCCCAAAAAAGAGCGAACGTTCAGACCCATCTTAGACCTCAAGTGTCTAAACAAATTTCTAAAAGTTCCATCATTCAAGATGGAGACAATTCGAACAATTTTACCAATGATCCAGGAGGGTCAATATATGACTACCGTTGATTTGAAGGATGCTTACCTTCATATTCCAATCCACAAAGATCATCATCGGTTTCTAAGGTTTGCCTTCTTGGACAAACATTATCAGTTTGTGGCTCTTCCTTTCAGGTTGGCCACAGCACCCAGAATCTTCACAAAGGTTCTAGGGTCTCTTTTGGCGGTTCTCAGACCGCGAGGAATTGCGGTGGCGCCTTATCTGGACGACATTCTGATTCAGGCGTCAACATATCATCTGACAAAATTTCACACAGACATAGTGTTGTCTTTTCTGAGAACTCATGGCTGGAAGGTGAACATAGAGAAGAGGTCACTTGTCCCACAGACAAGGGTTCCCTTCTTGGGAACTCTTATAGACTCTGTAGCCATGAAAATATTTCTGACGGAGGTCAGAAAATCAAAGATTCTAAATACTTGCCGAGCACTTCAGTCCATTCCTCGGCCATCAGTGGCTCAGTGTATGGAGGTAATTCGATTAATGGTAGCGGCAATGGACATCGTTCCATTTGCTCGCTTTCATCTCAGACCACTGCAACTGTGCATGCTCGGACAGTGGAATGGGGATTATGCGGATTTATCTCCTCAGATAAATCTGGATCAAGAGACCAGAAACTCTCTTCTTTGGTGGTTGTCGCTGGATTATCTGTCCCAAGGGACTTGTTTCCGCAGACCCTCATGGGTGATAGTGACAACAGATGCCACCCTTTTGGGCTGGGGTGCAGTTTGGAACTTCCTGAAGGCTTAGGGTGTTTAGACTCAAGTGGAGTCTCTACTTCCAATCAATATTCTGGAACTGAGAGCAATTTTCAATGCGCTTCAGGCATGACCTCAGTTGGCTTCGGCCAAATTCATCAGATTCCAGTCGAACAACATCACGACTGTGGCATATATCAATCATCAGGGGGGAACAAGGAGTTCCTTAGCGATGATAGAAGTATCCAAGATAATCAGTTGGGCGGAAGCCCACTCTTGCCATCTGTCAGCGATCTACATCCCAGGAATAGAGAACTGATTAGCAGATTTTCTAAGTCGACAGACTTTTCATCCGGGGGAGTGGGAACTTCACCTGGAGGTATTTGCCTCATTGATTCTCAGATGGGGCAGACAGGAATTGGATTTGATGGCATCTCGACAGAATGCCAAGCTTCCAAGATACGGTTCCCAGTCAACGGATCCCCAGGCCGAACTGATAGATGCCTTGGTTGTTCAGCCTAGCTTATGTGTTTCCGCCGTTTCCTCTCCTCCCACGCGTGATTGCTCGAATCAAACAAGAGAGAGCTTCAGTGATCCTGATAGCGCCTGCGTGGCCACGCAGGACTTGGTATGCGGATCTAGTGGACATGTCCTCTCTGCCACCATGGAAATTTCCATTGAAACAGGACCTTCTCATTCAAGGTCCTTTCCAACATCTAAATCTAATTTCTCTGCAGCTGACTGCGTGGAGATTGAGCGCTTGATTTTATCGAAGCAAGGATTCTCTGACTCAGTTATCAATACTTTGATACAGGCTAGAAAGCCTGTCACTAGAAAAATCTATCATAAGATATGGCATAAATATCTTTATTGGTGTGAATCCAAGGGTTACTCATGGAGTAAAATTAGGATTCTCTCTTTTCTCCAAGAAGGATTGGAGAAAGGGTTATCAGCGAGTTCCTTAAAGGGACAAATTTCATCTTTGTCAATTCTGTTTCACAAACGTTTGGCAAATGTGCCAGATATTCAGTCTTTTTGTCAGGCTCTATCTAGAATTAAGCCTGTATTTAGACCAATTACTCCTCCCTGGAGTTTGAATTTAGTTCTTCGATTTCTTCAAGGGGTTCTGTTTGAACCCATGCATTCCATGGATATCAAATTGTTATCCTGGAAAGTTCTGTTTTTAGTTGCTATTTCTTCTGCTCGAAGGGTTTCTGAGCTTTCAGCACTCCAGTGTGATTCCCCTTAACTTATTTTTCATTCTGATAAGGTGGTGTTACGTACCAAACCTGGATTCCTTCCTAAGGATGTTTAAAATAAGAATATTAATCAGGAAATTGTTGTTCCTTCCTTGTGTCCTAACCCTTCTTCTAAGAAGGAGCGTATGTTGCATAATTTGGATGTGGTCAGTGCCTTAAAGTTTTACTTACAGGCAACTAAGGATTTCCGTCAATCATCTTCATTATTCATTGTCTATTCTGGAAAGCGTAGGGGTCAGAAAGCTTTAGCTACCTCTCTTTCTTTTTGGCTGAGAAGTATCATCCACCTGGCATATGAGACTGCTGGACAGCAGCCTCCTGAAAGAATTACGGCTCATTCTACTAGGACTGTGGCTTCCACATGGGCTTTTAAAAACGATGCATCTGTTGAACAGAATTGTAAAGCTGCGATTTGGTCGTCTCTTCACACTTTTTCCAAATTTTCCAAATTTGATACTTTTGCTTCTTCTGAGGCTATTTTTGGGAGAAAGGTTCTTCAAGCAGTGGTTCCTTCTGTTTAGGTTCCTGTCTTGTCCCTCCCTTTCATCCGTGTCCTATTGCTTTGGTATTGGTTTCCAACAAGTAAGGATGAAATCCGTGGACTCGTCATATCTTTGTAAAAGAAAAAGTAAATTTATGCTTACCTGATAAATTAATTTCTTTTACGATATGACGAGTCCACGGCCCACCCTGTTCTTTTTAAGAAAGTTTTCTTTATATTTTTTGTAAACTTCAGTCACCTCTGCACCTTTTAGCCTTTCCTTTTCTCTTCCTATACCTTCGGCCGAATGACTGAGGGTGGAGGGGATGGGAGGGGCTATATATACAGCGCTGCTGTAGTGCTCTTTGCCACTTCCTGTTAGCAGGAGGTTAATATCGCACAAGTAAGGATGAAATCCGTGGACTCGTCATATCGTAAACTAAATTAATTTATCAGGTAAGCATAAATTTACTTTTCTAATTATAGTAAACCTCTATCTAGGAATACCATCTTGAGGACAGATTCCTGCCATGCACCACATATCAGGAAGGGAATACCAAAGGGCCAATTACTTCGCTTGCGCAGGAACTGCTCCACACTTAAACTATACAAAAATGAAGCTCAGAAACTCGCCAACAAATTGATAGCAAGAGGGTATAATAAAACATCACTTAACAAAACGAAAATACAGGTAGCTAAAATGAACAGACATGCCCTATTAAACAAAATAGAGGATACTACCAATCATACCACAAATAGAAAATCACATACAAATATGCACTTATCATCAGATAGAATAGAGAACAGTATGGAGACATTAGATACTGATTCTATATATTTTACAACTAGATATAGTAGACAACTCTACAAAATTTGTGGAATCATCAGAAAATATCATCCAGTTCTCAATGGTGACACCACACTCAAATATAAGTTAGACAATATAGTTAAATTTACAGCGAAAAAAGCCACAAACATAGGTGACATAGTAAAGAAACAATTTCATAAAAAGGAACAAACACAAACCAACTGGCTCACACCTTCTACAGGCTTCTATAAATGTGGACATGTCTGATGTAAAAGCTGTGATTATACTAACACAAGTAAAACATTCATATCGACACAAACAGGAAATGAATACCACATAAAGAGTAGAATCAACTGTACATCTACATTTGTAATCTACTTAGTAACCTGCATGGAATGCAAATTTCAATATGTTGGTATCACCACCCATTCCGTTAAAGACAGAATTAGGGAACACCTCACGTCAATAGAGGAAACCCTACCCAGAACTCCCACAGCGAAACATTTTCATACACATCCAGCCCATATAAAGAATTTTTCTTTTCAAGGAATAGAACATATAGAAAAGGACCCTCAGGGAGGTGATAGATTGAAAACCCTACTTAAAAGGGAAGTTTATTGGATATTTGTACTAGCAACACGAACACCTACAGGTATCAACAGGAGATATGATGTGAATCTATTTATTGAATAGTACATCATCCTCAATAACTACAAGTAGCAATCATAGGATCTGTCAACTGCACAATCAGTAGTAGTATTCTCAGACCAACCTCCCTGTAAGACAATTCCATACATACCTCACTCACTTTCCCCAAATATTCTCTCTATAATATAACTAAGCACTCATCCAATCAGTTAAGCAGTATATTTAAATATTAAAATACATATACAAATAGAAACAAAATTATCCTTCTCCCCCATGATTTAGGACTCCTTGTACCCTAATAAGGAGATCAACAGAAAAGAAAAAACAAAGGGAAAACCTATGCCTGCACCCCTCTAACATACTAGTACTTAACTTAGGCCTGGTGTCTTGCTGATCACTAAGGCAATCATACACTATAGAACAATGCAGGGTGTTTCTTTCATGTAATTAGCAAGAGTCCATGAGCTAGTGACGTATGGGATATACATTCCTACCAGGAGGGGCAAAGTTTCCCAAACCTCAAAATGCCTATAAATACACCCCTCACCACACCCACAAATCAGTTTTACAAACTTTGCCTCCTATGGAGGTGGTGAAGTAAGTTTGTGCTAGATTCTACGTTGATATGCGCTCCGCAGCAGGTTGGAGCCCGGTTTTCCTCTCAGCGTGCAGTGAATGTCAGAGGGATGTGAGGAGAATATTGCCTATTTGAATTCAATGATCTCCTTCTACGGGGTCTATTTCATAGGTTCTCTGTTATCGGTCGTAGAGATTCATCTCTTACCTCCCTTTTCAGATCGACAATATACTCTTATATATATATACCATTACCTCTGCTGATTTTCGTTTCAGTACTGGTTTGGCTTTCTACAAACATGTAGATGAGTGTCCTGGGGTAAGTAAGTCTTATTTTCTGTGACAATCTAAAGCTATGGTTGGGCACTTTTTTATAAAGTTCTAAATATATGTATTCAAACATTTATTTGCCTTGACTCAGAATGTTCAACATTCCTTTTTTTCAGACAGTCAGTTTCATATTTGGGATAATGCATTTGAATCAATCTTTTTTTCTTACCTTAAAAAATTTGACTTTTTCCCTGTGGGCTGTTAGGGTCGCGGGGGCTGAAAATGCTTCATTTTATTGCGTCATTCTTGGCGCAGACTTTTTTGGCGCAAAAAATCTTTTCTGTTTCCGGCGTCATACGTGTCGCCGGAAGTTGCGTCATTTTTTGACGTTCTTTTGCGCCAAAAATGTTGGCGTTCCGGATGTGGCGTCATTTTGGCGCCAAAAGCATTTAGGCGCCAAATAATGTGGGCGTCTTATTTGGCGCTAAAAAAATATGGGCGTCGCTTTTGTCTCCACATTATTTAAGTCTCATTTTTCATTGCTTCTGGTTGCTAGAAGCTTGTTCTTTGGCATTTTTTCCCATTCCTGAAACTGTCATTTAAGGAATTTGATCAATTTTGCTTTATATGTTGTTTTTTCTCTTACATATTGCAAGATGTCTCACGTTGCATCTGAGTCAGAAGATACTTCAGGAAAATCGCTGCCTGGTGCTGGAACTACCAAAGCTAAGTGTATCTGCTGTAAACTTTTGGTAGCTATTCCTCCAGCTGTTGTTTGTATTAAATGTCATGACAAACTTGTTAATGCAGAAAATATTTCCTTTAGTAAAGTACCATTACCTGTTGCAGTTCCATCAACATCTAATGTTCAGAATGTTGCTGATAACATAAGAGATTTTGTTTCTGAATCCATTAAGAAGGCTATGTCTGTTATTCCTCCTTCTAGTAAACATAAAAAGTCTTTTAAAACTTCTCTTTATCCAAATGAATTTTTAAATGAACATCATCATTCTGATTCTAATGATTCTTCTGGTTCAGAGGATTCTGCCTCAGAGGTTGATGCTGATAAATCTTCATATTTATTTAAAATGGAATTTATTCGTTCTTTACTTAAAGAAGTCCTAATTGCATTAGAAATTGAGGATTCTGGTCCTCTTGATACTAAATCTAAACGTTTAGACAAGGTCTTTAAATCTCCTGTAGTTATTCCAGAAGTTTTTCCTGTTCCTGGTGCTATTTCTGAAGTAATTTCCAAGGAATGGAATAATTTGGGTAATTCATTTACTACTTCTAAACGTTTTAAGCAATTATATCCTGTGCCATCCGACAGATTAGAGTTTTGGGACAAAATCCCTAAATTTGATGGGGCTATCTCTACCCTTGCTAAACGTACTACTATTCCTACGGCAGATGGTACTTCCTTTAAGGATCCTTTAGATAGGAAAATTGAATCCTTTCTAAGAAAAGCTTATTTGTGTTCAGGTAATCTTCTTAGACCTGCTATATCTTTGGCGGATGTTGCTGCAGCTTCAACTTTTTGGTTGGAAACTTTAGCGCAACAAGTAACAGATCATGATTCTTATAACATTATTATTCTTCTTCAACATGCTAATAATTTTATCTGTGATGCCATTTTTGATATTGTCAGAGTTGATGTCAGGTTTATGTCTCTAGCTATTTTAGCTAGAAGAGCTTTATGGCTTAAAACGCTGATATGTCTTCTAAATCGACTCTACTTTCCCTTTCTTTCCAGGGTAATAAATTATTTGGTTCTCAGTTGTATTCTATTATCTCAACTGTTACTGGTGGGAAAGGAACTTTTTTACCTCAGGATAAAAAATCTAAGGGTAAAAACAGGGCTAATAATCATTTTCGTTCCTTTCGTTTCAACAAAGAACAAAAGCCTGATCCTTCATCCTCAGGAGCAGTTTCAGTTTGGAAACCATCTCCAGTCTGGAATAAATCCAAGCCTTCTAGAAAAGCAAAGCCAGCTTCTAAGTCCACATGAAGGTGCGGCCCTCATTCCAGCCCAGCTGGTAGGGGGCAGATTACGTTTTTTCAAAGAAATTTGGATCAATTCTGTTCACAATCTTTGGATTCAGAACATTGTTTCAGAAGGGTACAGAATTGGTTTCAAGATAAGACCTCCTGCAAAGAGATTTTTTCTTTCCCGTGTCCCAGTAAACCCAGCGAAAGCTCAAGCATTTCTGAAATGTGTTTCAGATCTAGAGTTGGCTGGAGTAATTATGCCAGTTCCAGTTCTGGAACAGGGGCTGGGGTTTTATTCGAATCTCTTCATTGTACCAAAGAAGGAGAATTCCTTCAGACCAGTTCTGGATCTAAAAATATTGAATCGTTATGTAAGGATACCAACATTCAAAATGGTAACTATAAGGACTATCCTGCCTTTTGTTCAGCAAGGGCATTATATGTCTACAATAGATTTACAGGATGCATATCTGCATATTCCGATTCATCCAGCTCACTATCAGTTTCTGAGATTCTCTTTCCTGGACAAGCATTACCAGTTTGTGGCTCTGCCGTTTGGCCTAGCAACAGCTCCAAGAATTTTTACAAAGGTTCTCGGTGCCCTTCTGTCTGTAATCAGAGAACAGGGTATTGTGGTATTTCCTTATTTGGACGATATCTTGGTACTTGCTCAGTCTTCACATTTAGCAGAATCTCATACGAATCGACTTGTGTTGTTTCTTCAAGATCATGGTTGGAGGATCAATTCACTAAAAAGTTCATTGATTCCTCAGACAAGGGTAACCTTTTTGGGTTTCCAGATAGATTCAGTGTCCATGACTCTGTCTTTGACAGACAAGAGACGTCTAAAATTGATTTCAGCTTGTCGAAACCTTCAGTCCCAATCATTCCCTTCGGTAGCCTTATGCATGGAAATTCTAGGTCTTATGACTGCTGCATCGGACGCGATCCCCTTTGCTCGTTTTCACATGCGACCTCTTCAGCTCTGTATGCTGAACCAATGGTGCAGGGATTACACAAAGATATCTCAATTAATATCTTTAAAACCGATTGTACGACACTCTCTGACGTGGTGGACAGATCACCATCGTTTAGTTCAGGGGGCTTCTTTTGTTCTTCCAACCTGGACAGTAATTTCAACAGATGCAAGTCTTACAGGTTGGGGAGCTGTGTGGGGGTCTCTGACGGCACAAGGGGTTTGGGAATCTCAGGAGGTGAGATTACCGATCAATATTTTGGAACTCCGTGCAATTTTCAGAGCTCTTCAGTCCTGGCCTCTTCTGAAGAGAGAGTCGTTCATTTGTTTTCAGACAGACAATGTCACAACTGTGGCATACATCAATCATCAAGGAGGGACTCACAGTCCTCTGGCTATGAAAGAAGTATCTCGAATTATGGTTTGGGCGGAATCCAGCTCCTGTCTAATCTCTGCGGTTCATATCCCAGGTATAGACAATTGGGAAGCGGATTATCTCAGTCGCCAAACGTTGCATCCGGGCGAATGGTCTCTTCACCCAGAGTTATTTCTTCAGATTGTTCAAATGTGGGAACTTCCAGAAATAGATCTGATGGCTTCTCATCTAAACAAGAAACTTCCCAGGTATCTGTCCAGATCCCGGGATCCTCAGGCAGAGGCAGTGGATGCATTATCACTTCCTTGGAAGTATCATCCTGCCTATATCTTTCCGCCTCTAGTTCTTCTTCCAAGAGTAATCTCCAAGATTCTGAAGGAATGCTAGTTTGTTCTGCTGGTAGCTCCAGCATGGCCTCACAGGTTTTGGTATGCGGATCTTGTCCGGATGGCTTCTTGCCAGCCGTGGGCTCTTCCGTTAAGACCAGACCTTCTGTCGCAAGGTCCTTTCTTCCATCAGGATCTCAAATCCTTAAATTTAAAGGTATGGAGATTGAACGCTTGACTCTTGGTCAAAGAGGTTTCTCTGACTCTGTGATTAATACTATGTTACAGGCTCGTAAATCTGTTTCTAGAGAAATAAATTATAGAGTCTGGAAGACTTATATTTCTTGGTGTCTTTCTCATCATTTTTCTTGGCATTCTTTTAGAATTCCAAGAATTTTGCAGTTTCTTCAGGATGGTTTGGATAAAGGTTTGTCTGCAAGTTCCTTGAAAGGACAAATCTCTGCTCTTTCTGTTCTTTTTCACAGAAAGATTGCTAATCTTCCTGATATTCATTGTTTTGTACAAGCCTTGGTTCGTATAAAACCTGTCATTAAGTCAATTTCTCCTCCTTGGAGTTTGAATTTGGTTCTGGGGGCTCTTCAAGCTCCTCCGTTTGAACCTATGCATTCATTGGACATTAAATTACTTTCTTGGAAAGTTTTGTTCCTTTTGGCCATCTCTTCTGCCAGAAGAGTCTCTGAATTGTCTGCTCTTTCTTGTGAGTCTCCTTTTCTGATTTTTCATCAGGATAAGGCGGTGTTGCGAACTTCTTTTAAATTTTTACCTAAGGTTGTGAATTCCAACAACATTAGTAGAGAAATTGCGGTTCCTTCATTATGTCCTAATCCTAAGAATTCTAAGGAGAAATCATTGCATTCTTTGGATGTTGTTAGAGCTTTGAAATATTATGTTGAAGCTACTAAGTCTTTCCGAAAGACTTCTAGTCTATTTGTCATCTTTTCCGGTTCTAGAAAAGGCCGGAAACGTCTGCCATTTCTTTGGCATCTTGGTTGAAATCTTTAATTCATCATGCTTATGTTGAGTCGGGTAAAACTCCGCCTCAAAGGTTTACAGCTCATTCTACTAGGTCAGTGTCTACTTCCTGGGCATTTAGGAATGAAGCTTCGGTTGATCAGATTTGCAAAGCAGCAACTTGGTCTTCTTTGCATACTTTTACTAAATTCTACCATTTTGATGTATTTTCTTCTTCTGAAGCAGTTTTTGGTAGAAAAGTACTTCAGGCAGCTGTTTCAGTTTGAATCTTCTGCTTATATTTTTCATATTAAACTTTATTTTGGGTGTGGATTATTTTTCAGCGGAATTGGCTGTCTTTATTTTATCCCTCCCTCTCTAGTGACTCTTGCGTGGAAAGATCCACATCTTGGGTAGTCATTATCCCATACGTCACTAGCTCATGGACTCTTGCTAATTACATGAAAGAAAACATAATTTATGTAAGAACTTACCTGATAAATTCATTTCTTTCATATTAGCAAGAGTCCATGAGGCCCGCCCTTTTTGTGGTGGTATGATTTTTTTGTATAAAGCACAATTATTCCAATTCCTTATTTTTTATGCTTTCGCACTTTTTTATCACCCCACTTCTTGGCTATTCGTTAAACTGATTTGTGGGTGTGGTGAGGGGTGTATTTGTAGGCATTTTGAGGTTTGGGAAACTTTGCCCCTCCTGGTAGGAATGTATATCTCATACGTCACTAGCTCATGGACTCTTGCTAATATGAAAGAAATGAATTTATCAGGTAATAATAACATAATAAAAAATTATGTTTTTTGCAGGGACCTCTAAGATAGTTTTAACTAATTTCAATATCTTTTTAAAACAATTTTTATGATATTTTGTTACTAAGACACACTATTTGTTTGAAAAACTCTCTTAATTTATCCACTCTTTCCTTCCCATTTTCCCTTTTTTCATTTTCTTCTTCTTTCCCTATTCTAACTTTTCATTTTCCTTATTTTTCTTTACTTATGTTTTACTTATTTTCCGTCTACTTTTCTTTCAATCTCCAACACCACCCATTACTCTTCGTTTTACTTTTTGATTCACCATTGTTTGTTAAAGGAGGATCTGTGACTTTAAGGAGAAGGGATGATATGGTAAAGGAAGACATGAGAATGTATAGCATGTTTAACTCAAGGGAGATTATAAATATGGAAATACATGTTTAGATGTAATCAACTCCTTTCTGTCTAACTACTTTATAACTCATGTTCGCTTACAAACTTTACACTTAGATAACTTCACATCGCAGCTATAATTGCCCTGATAAGCCTATGGGTAATAGCAGTCACATGATAATAATTAAAGGGGCAGTAAAAAGCTTGTAATTACAAAAAAATTATATTGTGTTGCTATAGAATAATATATCAGCCAAGTGTGTGCTTCACATTGTTTGTTCTGAAGAAAAAAAGTGTATTGCCCGAAACATTAATAAATTTGGCACATTTTGCAAAATCCTGAGGTTTCACTGTCAATCGTATATATATATATATATATATATATATACACTGTGTGTATATATGTGTGTGTATGTATATATGTATATATATATATATATATATATATATATATACATACAGCTGTGCTCATAAGTTTGCATACCCTGGCAGAATTTATGATTTCTTGGCCATTTTTCAGAGAATATGAATGATAATGCAAAAACTTTTCTTTCACTCATGGTTAGTGTTTGACTGAAGCCATTTATTATAAATCAACTGTGTTTACTCTTTTTAAATCATAATGACAACAGAAACTACCCAAATGACCCTGGTCAAAAGTTTACATACCCTGGTGATTTTGGCCTGATAACATGCACACAAGTTGACACAAAGGGGTTTAAATGGCTATTAAAGGGACAGTCTAGTCAAAATTAAACTTTCATGATTCAGATAGAGCATGCAATTTTTTTTTTTTAAATTTGTTTATTTATATCCAACAATGCGTACAAACAAATAAATTCAACCTTCTTGTACCACGCAGGGCCAGGTATAGCAATATGTATCAACAATCGAGAAAAAAGAAAAGAAAAAATTCCAGAACAACTTACAAATTCTTTCAAAATTACCCTTCTATGAAGAATTAGCACGCAGAGTAGGAATTTTTATATTTTGAAACATTTAAGACAACATTTAAAGCCAAAAAATGAAATAAATAAATAAATAAATAAAAAAAATAAAAAAAAAGGGAGAGAAAAAGAAGAGGGGAAGAGAAAAAAAAAAAAAAAAAAAAAGGGGGATTAATACTCTCTCTCTCTTCCCCCCTCCCCTCCTCGCCTCTCCTCACCATGTTCCCAGCAAGACTAGATCAGTATTACGTAAGGAATAAAACAGATATTCCCTTTCAGCTAGAGGAAATGATTTTATAAATGCTGACCATTTACAAAAGAATTTAATAATGTCATTATCGTTATCAACATTAACATTGTATTGTTCGAGAATACATTGTTTTTTTTATATGATTTTTAATTTCTGGGATACTCGGAATAGTCTGCATCTTCCATTTTTTAAAAATAAGGTATCTAACCGCCAATATAGTTATATTGATAAATTTAATATTAAGCTGTTTGTCTTCTAGCTGAAATAATAAAAATACTATATTTGAGTCTAGGAGATTTAGCGAAGGGAGATTTAGAACTTTACTTAACCAGAATTGAACTTTACACCAAGTATTTTTTATTTTTGGGCAGGTCCATAACATGTGCAGGAGGTCCGCCGAGGCATATAAGCACTTAGGACAGGCATTGAAACTCGTATTTCCACATCTAAAACCTTTTTCTGGTGTGAAGTATGTCCTATATAATAACTTCACATGCGATTCTCTCCAAGTGGCCGAGAGAGTTGTTCGAGCAACCTCTTGGATTGAGAGAGAAGGTATGTCAGGGTCTACTTCTTTCCTCAACAATCTAGCCCAGTCAATAGCCATATTATCTAAGTTGATTATACCTCTAACTGAAGCCAGCAGTGAATAGCATGGAGAAATTGACATGATTCCGTTCTTTGCCAGTATGAGCCATTTCTCCAGTTGCCCCAGTGACCAATTCCACCCATAATCGTTCAAAAGCTTCATAACGTAGTGTCTGGCTTGAAGATACGCGAAGAAATTTCTCTGGGAGAGCTTGAATTGCAGCCTAAGTGCATCAAAAGATTTAATGCATCTATTTTGTAAATCCAAAAGCTGCTCAGCCCTAGCCACCCCCAGGGTGTTCCATTTCAGAAAGATTGAAGATGGTATTCCCGATTGAAACTGTGGGTTCCCCAGGAATGGTAAATAGCTTGATACCCGATATTTCATACCTAATAGATTACAGGTTTTTTTCCATGCCATCATTATATTATATATAGATCGACAGCTTTTAATTTGAGGTGGGATATGCTTAGTCTCCATATGTATAAGCGCAGACGGTGAAAAAGGATACATAATACTGACCTCAAGATTATTATTTGTAACATAGTTGCGTTGGAATAGCCAATCCGCCACAACTCGTATCAGAAACACGTAATTGTATGCTCTTAGATCAGGCAGGGCCAGACCTCCATATTCTATCGGTAGAGAAAGTTTTGGAGTGTTCTGAAGAACATAGAGTATTTTAGGCAGTAATATCATCTTATATACAGCTATACGACCAGATAATGATAGAGGTAAGTTCTGCCAATTTTTGAACGCATCTTTAACTTTCTTTAAAACAGGGAGAATGTTAAGAGAATACCACCGATCAGGCCTACTTGCGACAATAATACCCAGATATTTAAATGCATCAGTTACTATAGAAAAAGGTACATTTGTAGGAGAATCTTTTGTCTGCCTGACCCATAGAAATTCTGATTTATTTATATTCACCTTATATCCTGAGAAGGAACTAAATTGTTGTATAATTCACAGTAGAATCGGTAAGTTCCTAGATATATTAGAGAGGTAAAGAAGAATGTCATCTGCGTACAACGCTATTTTCAACACCTGCCCAGCAATCCCAATCCCCTCCAGTTTTTGTCTTATCATTACTGCAAAAGGTTCAATAGAGATATTAAAAAGAAGCGGAGAAAGGGGACACCCCTGTCTGGTTCCCCTATGCAACACAATCTCCGAAGATAAGAACCCATTAACTATCAATCTTGTAGAAGCCATATGATACATTTTTTCAATAAATTTAACAAAATTACCTTTCAGCCCGAACTGTTCTAGTGAAAATAGCAAGTGATCGTGGTGAACCGAGTCGAAGGCTTTTTCGGCGTCTATAGCTAAGATTGCTAGATCGATACTATCTTCTTGCGAAGATTGGTCTGGGGCCATGGTATTTGAGAAGAAATCTAACGTGAGCAGGAGTTCCCTTATTTTAGCCGCTGAATTCCTATTTTTCATGAAGCCAGCCTGATCTGGGTTAATAATAGAGGGTAGGAGAGACTGAAGTCGCTGAGCAAGAATCGACGCCAACAGCTTGTAGTCTGTATTCATGAGTGCAATGGGTCTATAAGATTCTATCTTTTTTGCATCTTTTCCTTTCTTTAAGATCAGTGACGTATATGAGGCTGTAAAATTAAATGTAGGTTCGATGCCCTGTATATACATATGATTGAACAATGATGTTAAATACGGTGTTATAGCCACTGATGCTATTTTATAGAACTCGTTGGGTAAGGCATCCGGACCGGGTGCCTTATTACATGCCAAGTCTTTAATTGCCTTAGTCACCTCTAGGTCCGTGATAGGAGACCCAAGATCTTCAATAGAGGCCTGTGATATCTTTGGAAAAGAGATCTCTGCCCAGAACTTCTGATGCTCCAAACTATTAGATGGTCTAGCAGAGTATATATCTTTATAATAATCGTAGCAGATTTGAACAATATCCTGAGGGGAACTGAGTGTTTGACCTTTACTGTCTAATGCATCTATTAGTTGGGAGCCTAGATCCTGCTTGACTAGCTTAGCTAAAAGTTTTCCCGTCTTGTTCCCGTATCTGTGAAGCTTAGCGGCAAACCGGATATCTTTTTGAGTAGCTCTATATAGCCAGAATCAATCTCTTGCTTCAAGCGCTTTAATATATTTGGCCCATTTCTGTGGATTTTTTTCCATTAGATATAAATTGTATGCATTTGTAACTGCCCGGAGAAGTTCATTCTCTCGTTTTTTAAATTTCTTTGTTTGCCTAATAGAATAAGCCAAGATATCCCCTCTTAATACTGCCTTGGCAGTCTCCCAAAACAAAGGACGACGATTTCTGGCTTCAGCATTATACATTGCAAAATCCTCAAGCTTATTTTCCACATAGTTTTTAAACTTAGAATCCGAAGCTAAATATTTAGGGAAAACAAAGCGAGAATTAGTATAGGGAGAAGTGGACGATGCCAGCTCGAGACATATTGGCGCATGATCAGAGATCGCGATGGGCAAGATTTGAGTCAATACCTTATTCTTACATAATTTTTCATCTATCAAAAATAAATCAATCCGAGATAAGGATTTATGCGCTTTCGACAAACACGTAAAATCACGCTGATCCGGATTCTGGGATCGCCAAATATCTCTTACTTTTAGATTAGAAAATATCCTGGAAAATAATTTTGCCTCAAGATTATCCCTTTTTGTTTTTTTGGCTAACGGCTGTTGTCTCATTCTATCAATTGGGTATTGTGGAGCCATATTGAAATCGCCAGCCATTATTAACGGACCCTCCGCACATGCCATGAGCCTTGCCTGTAATGAATCCCAGAATGGCAAATCAAAAACATTTGGGGCATAAATATTACATAAAGTATATAAAATTTTAGCAATCTTTATTTTCAAAATAATAAACCTCCCTTCTGTATCCATCTCGATCTGCACTATCTCATAATTAAGTTTTTTAGCTAATAGAATGGCAACTCCACCTTTTCGACTAGGGCTGGGGGAAGAAAAAACCTCCCCCACCCATGAGTATTTAAGTTTAAGGACTTCTTGAGTCTTCAAATGCGTCTCTTGTAAAAAAGCAATAGAGGTACCTATTTTCTTTAAATATGCAATTATCATTTTTCTTTTAATAGGTGATGTGAGACCTGTCATATTATATAATAACTAGATTTCAAGAGGGAGAGCAACGAGAGAGAGAGAGAGAGAGGGAAAAAAGGGGGAAGAGAGAGAGGAGGGAAAAAAAAAAAAGGGAGGGGGAGAACTTAACAAATAAAACACAATACCCATGCCAGATGGCAAAATCACCAAACCATCTGTTACCCTATTTTGAAAGGACCCCATCATGTGGGCAGATTGATGTATCTACTTTTACCTATAATACTATTTTCCTAAAGGACCCATCTACTCAGGTGTGCTATATTTACTGAAAAAAGCTTCTGCCGCAGAGGCAGTATCAAAAAAATGTACAACATTATCATGTAATAAGCGGAGCCTAGCGGGGTATACAATTGTTGCTCGCAGTCCCTGCTGTATAAATTTAGTGCAAACTGGAGCTAACTCCCTTCTTTTTGAGGCGGTGTCATTTGCAAAATCTTGAAATAATAAAATTTTTGTTCCTTCAAGAAATATGGGCTGATTTTTACGAAAAGCTTGTAAAAAAGCAATTTTATCTTGATAGTTCAAAACTTTCGCTATGATTGGTCTTGGCCTCATATTTTGTGAGGGAGATACACTTCCTAACCTGTGCACCCGTTCTACCACTATGTCTGTGTGAGTTTCAGGTATCTTAAGTAAAGCTGGGAGTGTCTGTGTAATTAGTTTATTTAAGTCCTGGTATTGCTGTCCCTCAGGTACCCCTATTACTTTTAAGTTGTTTCTTCTTGCACGATTTTCCAGATCTTCTACCTTGTTTTGTAATTTAAGCAGGGCAGAAGAAGTGGCTTCTAATTTAGTATTGTGGACTAAGGATAGATCTTCAAGATCTGATACTCTCTGTTCTATTTCCGTGAATCTTTCTGAAAATTGTTTTACCTCCGTGGCTAGTTGTGCAATGTCATGCTTAATCTCTATTCTCAGGGAGTCAAATTTAGGTGCAAGAGCCGCAGAGATGTTTGAAACTAAAGATTGCAGATCAATAGACTCTTGTACATTTAAAGAGTCACGAGCAGCTAGCTGTATGTCAGAAGTAACCTCTATTGGCCCTTTCTGTTTTCGTTCCCTTTGTCTAGCCGACATGGCTGACGGTGAGTTTTTAGTCTGTGACAGTATAAATTTATCCATATACTGTGATTGTGTGAAACAAAAAAAAACAAAAAAAATAGAAAGAGGAACAAGTGTGTTCCACAAGTGATAGATGGGGAAAAGTACCCCAAGAAAAGGGGAAGGGGTATGTGAGGATTGTGAAAGATTTTCTTTCTGTGCTTGCTGAGGGAAAAGAAGGAAAAAAACACCCACTGTGCAGTATGTGAAACAAGATCAGTCAGAGCGGTGACAAAAGGAAATGTGAGATTGAAAAGAGAAAAAAGAAAAAAGGGAGAGAGCCCCTGTTGTTAAATTAACTTACTTTGACTTTATAATAACCCTTGATTGTCTTCCTAAATCATCCTAAACATGTATATCGAACACCTTTAACTAGCCGTATATAGATACACCCAAACAGATACAATATTCAATTCCTGTTATCTTATAGTACTTTGAAAAACATTGTGCCAGAAAAACAAAAACAAAAAACAAACAAAAAAAAAAGCATACACATTAGATCTAATACCCCTTTGCCACTGCTTTAACCAGTATATTATGTAGCCAGTTTTTGAACTATTAGTGTGTTTAAAAAAAAGAAAAAATAGGGGACAGTGATTTTTAAACCTGTCTTTTAACTTTCAGTACCTTATAGCATGGTATAACAGGTAAATATAATAGAATAAAAATAAGTAAGATAGTGTCTCTTTTTTTTTTCTTTCTTTCTCTTCCCTATATGAGAGTTGGCAGAGGTAAAGAGATTTTTACCATTTTTAATAATTATACCTTTTTGCCCTTGTTGCCCTGCTAAAATATTCAGGCTAGGCCAGCTTAATTGAGTCTAGCCGCATATAGGCAGGTATAGGACCCAGAAAATAACATTTTATGTAATATGAATATGAGGCCCAGAACCCAGTCCCCAGCAATTTTCTGTCCTCTATTATAACTTTCTGCCCGGTGTATCTCAGGTACCGATATTGCTATACAGATGTGGGGGACACAGCACATACAGCCGTCAACATTTAGACGATAACCGTCCAGTACTGAACTTTTCCAGGTATTCAACTGAGGGTATTGCCTTACTTTACTTTACCCGTCCTTTGTGACCAGAATTTGACCACCCGTTAGATAACCTCTGTTGCTAGCAACCCCCCCTCACGCAGCACCGGTGGGAGGGGGAGCGCCTCTTCAGGAAGGTACAGCAGCGAAGCCAACATCAGTAGCGGCACTCCATGTAGAGAGGGGCTCCGTTACCAACGACTCAAGAGATATGAAGACAGCCCCAGGAGACGATTCCAACTCTGGCCCCCTTTACGGCAACAACAAGCCAGCGGAGTGATACAGCAAGCACCACCTCTTCCCCAGGAACAATGCTCTCCCTCTGCAGCCCACCTGAGGGTGGAAAAGCACCGGCTCCTCGTTACACTTTTCAGGCAGCACAGAGAGGCCAGGTGAGAATGCAGGATTCAGCCTTTAATCCGTAATAGCAGGGCCGTTAGCCTCCACCTTCATCTGAATGGCCAGAAGTTGAGGCCCCAGGATTCGGGGCAGTTATTATACAAACTGCTTTGTTTTTAGAGGAGATTTATCTTCAGCAGGCAACCTCCTATATATAATGACACCAAGTATTATCAACAAAGTTTGTTTGTTAGGGTACTTTAGGATTTAGCACCAGATTTAGTGTCCTTTACAGAGTTCCACGCTTTATAAGTGCATTGTTGAGGCACTATGGAGCTCCCAGCAGCGATGATTATAGCAGTACAAGCCGCCCTCCATGAGAGGGTTTTTGGCGTAGTCCTCGCCAATAGCTTGTAGGTAGATGAGCTCAGGACAGGTGCAGCACCTAGCTACACACCTGTGCTCCTCCTCCGGAAGTCTCCCTCGAACTCTAGAGCATGCAATTTTAAACAACTTTCCAATTTACTTCTATTATCTCATTTGCTCAATTCTTTAGATATCCTTTGTTGAAGAAATAGCAATGCACATGTGTGAGCCAATCACACAAGGCCTCTATGTGCAGCAACCAATCAGCAGCTACTGAGCATATCTAGATATGCTTTTCAGCAAGTGATATCAAGAGAATGAAGCAAATTAGATAATAGAAGTAAATTAGAAAGTTGTTTAAAATGACATGCTCTTTCTAAATCATGAAAGAAAAAAATTGGGTTTCATGTCCTTTTAAAGGTAACCATCCTCACCTGTGATCTGTTTGCTTGTAATTAGTGTGTGTGTATAAAAGGTCAATGAGTTTCTGGATTCCTTACAGACCCTTGCATCTTTCATCCAGAGCTGCACCGACGATTCTGGATTCTGAGTCATGGGGAAAGCAAAAGAATTGTCAAAGGATCTGCGGGAAAAGGTAGTTGAACTGTACAAAACAGGAAAGGGATATAAAAAGATATCCAAGGAATTGAGAATGCAAATCAGCAGTGTTCAAACTATAATCAAGAAGTCAGAGGCGTAACTAGAAACCACAGGGCCCAGGTGCAAGAATCTAAGAAGGGCCCCCACCCCCCTACATACCCCCCAAAAAAGTGAATTTGATACATATCTTTTTTTTTTCCATTTAACACAGAAACAAAATGTGAATCAGATTACATGTCTGCAAAAGGAGGTACCCTGTGCCCACATTCTGTGAGATGGTCTGACCCCCTATTACTGTATATAGTGACACTGTTTAACCCACCAGTACTGTGAGTTAGTGTCACAGTCTGTAATCTGCCGGTGAGATGACTGGACTGACCCTACCCACCCCAGTACTTAGTGACCACAGTAGTCAGTGACATGGTCCATCCCCCCCGTACTGTATATAGTGGTACTGTATAGTGACATTGTTTACCCCCTGCCCCCCATGCTGTAGTAACAAGGTCTGTAATTTGCTGGTTCCACAAACATACACCCACCTACATACATGCATAAATGCACAGTCACATACATACATACATACATACACACACACATAAACGCCAATGGGTAAAACAGAAACACTAACCCCTGTAGTCAGAGACACTAGTAAAGCATCATGTCACACTCTTATGATATCAGTGCAGGCAGTGGCAGGTCAACATTTTTTATTGGGGGGGGGGGGGAATATTTTTTTTTTTTTTTTTTTTTTTTTTTTTTATCTGTGCCCCCACCCTCAGGGGCCCAATTGCAGCTGCGACCTCTGCACCCCCTGTAGTTTCGTCCCTGCAAGAAGTGGAAAATGAGGAGTTCTGTTGAAACCAAACCACGGTCAAGTAGACATACTAAAACTTCAGCCAGGAAAATTGTTTGGGATGCAAAGACAAACCCAGAAATAACTTCAGGTGAAATACAGGACTCTCTGAAAACATGTGGTGTGGCTGTTTCAAGATGCACAATAAGGAGGCACTTGAAGAAAGATTGGCTGCATAGTCGAGTTGCCAGAAGAAAGCTATTGAGACAAGCCTCAAACCTTCTGCCACAAAGTTATTTGGAGTGATGAGACCAAAGTTGAGCTTTTTGGCCACAACCATAAACGCTACATTTGGAGAGGAGTCAACAAGGCCTATGATGAAAGGTACACCATTCCTACTGTGAAACACGGAGGTGGATCGCTAATGTTTTGGGGATGTGAGAGCTACAAAGGCACAGGAAATTTGGTCAGAATTGATGGCAAGATGAATGCAGTATGTTATCAAACAGAATCCCTCATTTTCCACTTCTTGATTAGAGTTTTAACACTGCTGATTTGCATTCTCAATTCCTTGGATATCTTTTTATATCCCTTTCCTGTTTTATACAGTTCAACTACCTTTTCCCGCAGATCCTTTAACAATTCTTTTGCTTTCCCCATGACTCAGAATCCAGAAAGGGGTAGCAAAAAAGAGAAGCGCAAAATAGCCAATAATAATATAATACTGTTATAAAAATTGAGTTACTTCACTATATATACACTGAAGCATAAAAAAACACAAATTCATAAATAAGGCAGTTAAAAAACGATATAAAAAATGAATAATATCATACTTATAGAAAGTTCAATACTCAGTCTTTATGTGTAAAAGAGGTGTCCGCTCGTTGTCAGTCCCGGATACAGAATTGTGCTGCTACTCCTCAAACGGGTGATGATACTGTATCACGTGAAAGTCAGTCTGAATATAAGAAAAAACAGAAGAGCGCAGACACGATTCAAGTGTAGATCCCAAAACTTTATTTATAGCCACACGCTATGATTATACTCACAAGATATACGATATTTAAAAGCACATCAAAAAGTTAAACCCCCTCGTGGTCAGTGTTCCATACGATTGTACATTTAGTCAATCAATGTCAATAATAGGGTGCATAAATATACTAACCATTCCTAGTGGGGATAAAACTAACGGCCCTCAGCTGGACCATGTCACTGACTACTGTGGTCACTTTATAAGAGCTGAGGGCCGTTAGTTTTATCCCCACTAGGAATGGTTAGTATATTTATGCTCCCTATTATAGACATTGACTGACTAAATGTACAATCGTATGGAACACTGACCACGAGGGGATTTAACTTTTTGATGTGCTTTTAAATATCGTATATCTTGTGAGTATAATCATAGCGTGTGGCTATAAATAAAGTTTGGAGATCTACACTTGAATCGTGTCTGCGCTCTTCTGTTTTTTCTTATATTCAGACTAACCATGAGTGAAAGAAAAGTTTTTGAGTTGTCATTCATATTCTCTGAAAAATGGCCAAGAAATCATAAATTCTGCCAGGGTATGTAAACTTATGAGCACAACTGTATATATATAGTTATGTACATATGATGGGGAGAGGAAATAGCAAATATTTTTAAAATTTGCAGATTGTACAGACCCTTTATATTAAACATACCATCCTAAGGAAAAAAGAGAGATTCTGAGAAAGTAAAAATGTACTTAACTCAAGCCAGCAAGGGATTTCAGCACATCATTTCACTATTATTAATTATATAGCCATATAGTCAGTAAATAAATTTATTTAATTCATAATAATATCAGATGTGTTATTCGCCACACAAATGAACACCATTAGTGGGTATCGGTTCACACACACTAATACCAATACAAAATGATCAACACTGCACACAGTTAAAAAGCATGGCCAGTTTACAATTAACATAGAAACACAGGCTTCCAGAGGGTGGCCCCACTACCTGTAGGAATCTGTCACATTAGTAATCAGCTTATATATATATATATATATATATATATATATATATATATATAATATATAATATATATATAAGAAAAGTTCCAAGGTGGCTATCTGTTATCATGGGTCACTCATGAGGATATTTGTTCATCAATGTACAAGCTTTAAGATGACCACTGAAACAAACCCATCTATGCTACAAAGTAGCTTAGTACTTAAATGCTATTTTAAGGCTTATCACAAGTGTCGTCACAAATTAAAAGAGTGCTGCAGTTCATAGATGCAGGACAGTAACGTTACCCCTTAAGCACTTGAGCAGATCTATATTTAGCCAAGTAACGCTTTAAAGATGCAAATAAGTACTCCTTTAGAGGGCGTTTAGAGTCAAGGATCCTCCGTAGATAATTAGGAGGTCATGTAGCTTGTATCCATCCTTTGAGAACTGTGTATTCAAATTCAGACTTCAGAGCCAAAATATTTCAGCCACATATAGCGCGATGCTGGCCAGGTAGCACATATATGATTGTTTGTTTTTTTTTGCATTTTCTATAATGTCCCAACTTTTTCGGAACTGGGGTTATTTTTATATATATATATATATATATATATATATATATATATATATATATATATATATATATAAAACAACATTTTAAATTAGGGGGAGATAAAAGGCGAGTTTAAAATCCTCCACTGGGGACAAAATATAGAAAAAAATAACTCATTGTGTAGTTCATTAACAAATCTAGACAGGCCCAGAGGCTTGTTTTCCCACAGAAAACCTCTGAATTACATTGTTTCCAATGTAGCAAAGGATTCTGGGTAAGATATGCAAATTAAGTATACAATGACACACCTTTTTACTTCAGTCTGCTTTTCAGCAGGTTCCCTTTACGCCAAAGTATCGCTGTTCACGCAGCTTATAAACTTAGCTAGGGTTAGTGCAGTGATTCATAACCAGCCCAGGACAGACTGTTTTGTGGTTTTTGCCACTCATCAGCTGGGAGAAGGTTACAATCACTGCTGGGTGAAGTTGATTCCAGGCAGAATACAACAACATTTCTCCAACATAGGTGTGTCCGGTCCACGGCGTCATCCTTACTTGTGGGATATTCTCCTCCCCAACAGGAAATGGCAAAGAGCCCAGCAAAGCTGGTCACATGATCCCTCCTAGGCTCCGCCTTCCCCAGTCATTCTCTTTGCCGTTGTACAGGCAACATCTCCACGGAGATGGCTTAGAGTTTTTTGGTGTTTAACTGTAGTTTTTATTATTCAATCAAGAGTTTGTTATTTTAAAATAGTGCTGGTATGTACTATTTACTCTGAAACAGAAAAGAGATGAAGATTTCTGTTTGTAAGAGGAAAATGATTTTAGCAACCGTTACTAAAATCGATGGCTGTTTCCACACAGGACTGTTGAGAGGAATTAACTTCAGTTGGGGGAAACAGTGAGCAGACTTTTGCTGCTTGAGGTATGACACATTTCTAACAAGACGATGTAATGCTGGAAGCTGTCATTTTCCCTATGGGATCCGGTAAGCCATTTTTATTACATAAGAAAAAAAGGGCTTCACAAGGGCTTTTAAGACTGTAGACATTTTCTGGGCTAAAACGATTGATATATAAGCATATTTTAATACTTCATAGCTTTGAGGAATTATTTTATTCTTGGGAATTAGCTAAAATAACCGGCAGGCACTGTATTGGACACCTTATTTGCTAGGGGCTTTCCCTAATCATAGGCAGAGCCTCATTTTCGCGCCTCTATTGCGCACTTGTTTTTGGGAAGCATGACATGCAGATGCATGTGTGAGGAGCTCTGATACATAGAAAAGACTTTCTGAAGGCGTCATTTGGTATCGTATTCCCCTTTGGGCTTGGTTGGGTCTCAGCAAAGCAGATACCAGGGACTGTAAAGGGGTTAAATATAAAAACGGCTCCGGTTCCGTTATTTTAAGAGTTAAAGCTTTCAAATTTGGTGTGCAATACTTTTAAGGCTTTAAGACACTGTGGTGAAATTTTGGTGAATTTTGAACAATTCCTTCATACTTTTTCACATTTGCAGTAATAAAGTGTGTTCAGTTTAAAATTTAAAGTGACAGTAACGGTTTTATTTTAAAACGTTTTTTGTACTTTGTTATCAAGTTTATGCCTGTTTAACATGTCTGAACTACCAGATAGACTGTATTCTGTATGTGGGGAAGCCAAGGTTCCTTCTCATTTAAATAGATGTGATTTATGTGACACAAAATTTAGAGAAAATGATGCCCAAGATGATTCCTCAAGTGAGGGGAGTAAGCATGGTACTGCATCATCCCCTCCTTCGTCTACACCAGTCTTGCCCACACAGGAGGCCCCTAGTACATCTAGTGCGCCAATACTCCTTACTATGCAACAATTAACGGCTGTAATGGATAATTCTATCAAAAACATTTTAGCCAAAATGCCCACTTATCAGCGAAAGCGCGACTGCTCTGTTTTAGAAAATACTGAAGAGCATGAGGACGCTGATGATATTGGTTCTGAAGTGCCCCTACACCAGTCTGAGGGGGCCAGGGAGGTTTTGTCTGAGGGAGAAATTTCAGATTCAGGGAAAATTTCTCAACAAGCTGAACCTGATGTAATTACATTCAAATTTAAATTGGAACATCTCCGCGCCCTGCTTAAGGAGGTGTTATCTACTCTGGATGATTGTGAGAATTTGGTCATTCCAGAGAAATTATGTAAAATGGACAAGTTCCTAGAGGTCCCGGGGCCCCCCGAAGCTTTTCCTATACCCAAGCGGGTGGCGGACATTGTAAACAAAGAATGGGAAAGGCCCGGCATACCTTTCGTCCCTCCCCCTATATTTAAGAAATTGTTTCCTATGGTCGACCCCAGAAAGGACTTATGGCAGACAGTCCCCAAGGTCGAGGGGGCGGTTTCTACTCTAAACAAACGCACCACTATACCCATAGAAGATAGTTGTGCTTTCAAAGATCCTATGGATAAAAAATTAGAGGGTTTGCTTAAAAAGATGTTTGTTCAGCAAGGTTACCTTCTACAACCAATTTCATGCATTGTTCCTGTCACTACAGCAGCGTGTTTCTGGTTCGATGAACTAGAAAAGGCGCTCAATAAAGATTCTTCTTATGAGGAGATTTTGGACAGAATTCATGCTCTCAAATTGGCTAACTCTTTCACCCTAGACGCCACTTTGCAATTGGCTAGATTAGCGGCGAAAAATTCTGGGTTTGCTATTGTGGCGCGCAGAGCGCTTTGGCTAAAATCTTGGTCAGCGGATGCGTCTTCCAAGAACAAATTGCTTAACATTCCTTTCAAGGGGAAAACGCTGTTTGGCCCTGACTTGAAAGAGATTATTTCTGATATCACTGGGGGTAAGGGCCACGCCCTTCCTCAGGATAGGTCTTTCAAGACCAAAAATAAACCTAATTTTCGTCCCTTTCGCAGAAACGGACCAGCCCCAAGTGCTACGTCCTCTAAGCAAGAGGGTAATACTTCTCAAGCCAAGCCAGCCTGGAGGCCAATGCAAGGCTGGAACAAAGGTAAGCAGGCCAAGAAACCTGCCACTGCTACCAAGACAGCATGAGATGTTGGCCCCCGATCCGGGACCCGCGGTTCCTAAGGTTCGCATTTCTGGACAAGCATTACCAGTTTGTGGCACTTCCGTTCGGATTAGCCACTGCTCCAAGAATTTTCACAAAGGTACTAGGGTCCCTTCTAGCGGTGCTAAGACCAAGGGGCATTGCAGTAGTACCTTACTTGGACGACATTCTGATTCAAGCGTCGTCCCTTCCACAAGCAAAGGCTCACACGGACATTGTCCTGGCCTTTCTCAGATCTCACGGGTGGAAAGTGAACGTAGAAAAAAGTTCTCTATCTCCGTCAACAAGGGTTCCCTTCTTGGGAACAATAATAGACTCCTTAGAAATGAGGATTTTTCTGACAGAGGCCAGAAAATCAAAACTTCTAAACTCTTGTCTAATACTTCATTCTGTTCCTCTTCCTTCCATAGCGCAGTGCATGGAAGTAATAGGTTTGATGGTAGCGGCAATGGACATAGTTCCTTTTGCGCGAATTCATCTAAGACCATTACAACTGTGCATGCTCAGTCAGTGGAATGGGGATTATACAGACTTGTCTCCGACGATACAAGTAGATCAGAGGACCAGAGATTCACTCCGTTGGTGGCTGTCCCTGGACAACCTGTCACAGGGGATGAGCTTCCGCAGACCAGAGTGGGTCATTGTCACGACCGACGCCAGTCTGGTGGGCTGGGGCGCGGTCTGGGGACCCCTGAAAGCTCAGGGTCTTTGGTTTCGGGAAGAATCTCTTCTCCCGATAAATATTCTGGAACTGAGAGCGATATTCAATGCTCTCAAGGCTTGGCCTCAACTAGCAAAGGCCAAATTCATACGGTTTCAATCAGACAACATGACGACTGTTGCGTACATCAACCATCAGGGGGGAACAAGGAGTTCCCTGGCGATGGAAGAAGTGACCAAAATCATTCAATGGGCGGAGACTCACTCCTGCCACTTGTCTGCAATCCACATCCCAGGAGTGGAAAATTGGGAAGCGGATTTTCTGAGTCGTCAGACATTTCATCCGGGGGAGTGGGAACTCCATCCGGAAATCTTTGCCCAAATCACTCAGTTGTGGGGCATTCCAGACATGGATCTGATGGCCTCTCGTCAGAACTTCAAGGTTCCTTGCTACGGGTCCAGATCCAGGGATCCCAAGGCGACTCTAGTAGATGCACTAGTAGCACCTTGGACCTTCAAACTAGCTTATGTATTCCCGCCGTTTCCTCTCATCCCCAGGCTGGTAGCCAGGATCAATCAGGAGAGGGCATCGGTGATCTTGATAGCTCCTGCGTGGCCACGCAGGACTTGGTATGCAGACCTGGTGAATATGTCATCGGCTCCACCATGGAAGCTACCTTTGAGACGGGACCTTCTTGTTCAAGGTCCGTTCGAACATCCGAATCTGGTCTCACTCCAACTGACTGCTTGGAGATTGAACGCTTGATCTTATCAAAGCGAGGGTTCTCAGATTATGTCATTGATACTCTTGTTCAGGCCAGAAAGCCTGTGACTAGAAAAATCTACCACAAAATATGGAAAAAATATATCTGTTGGTGTGAATCTAAAGGATTCCCTTGGGACAAGATAAAAATTCCTAAGATTCTATCCTTTCTTCAAGAAGGTTTGGAGAAAGGATTATCTGCAAGTTCTTTGAAGGGACAGATTTCTGCCTTGTCTGTGTTACTTCACAAAAAGCTGGCAGCTGTGCCAGATGTTCAAGCCTTTGTTCAGGCTCTGGTTAGAATCAAGCCTGTTTACAAACCTTTGACTCCTCCTTGGAGTCTCAATTTAGTTCTTTCAGTTCTTCAGGGGGTTCCGTTTGAACCCTTACATTCCGTTGATATTAAGTTATTATCTTGGAAAGTTTTGTTTTTGATTGCAATTTCTTCTGCTAGAAGAGTTTCAGAATTATCTGCTCTGCAGTGTTCTCCTCCTTATCTGGTGTTCCATGCAGATAAGGTGGTTTTGCGTACTAAACCTGGTTTTCTTCCGAAAGTTGTTTCTAACAAAAACATTAACCAGGAGATAGTCGTGCCTTCTTTGTGTCCGAATCCAGTTTCAAAGAAGGAACGTTTGTTGCACAATTTGGACGTAGTTCGTGCTCTAAAATTCTATTTAGATGCTACAAAGGATTTTAGACAAACATCTTCCTTGTTTGTTGTTTATTCTGGTAAAAGGAGAGGTCAAAAAGCAACTTCTACCTCTCTCTCTCTTTGGCTTAGAAGCATCATCAGATTGGCTTACGAGACTGCCGGACGGCAGCCTCCTGAAAGAATCACAGCTCATTCCACTAGGGCTGTGGCTTCCACATGGGCCTTCAAGAACGAGGCTTCTGTGGATCAGATATGTAAGGCAGCGACTTGGTCTTCACTGCACACTTTTACTAAATTTTACAAATTTGATACTTTTGCTTCTTCTGAGGCTATTTTTGGGAGAAAGGTTTTGCAAGCCGTGGTGCCTTCCATCTAGGTGACCTGATTTGCTCCCTCCCTTCATCCGTGTCCTTAAAGCTTTGGTATTGGTTCCCACAAGTAAGGATGACGCCGTGGACCGGACACACCAATGTTGGAGAAAACAGAATTTATGTTTAACTGATAAATTACTTTCTCCAACGGTGTGTCCGGTCCACGGCCCGCCCAGGTTTTTTTAATAAGGTCTGATAATTTATTTTCTTTAACTACAGTCACCACGGTATCATATGATTTCTCCTATGCAAATATTCCTCCTTTACGTCGGTCGAATGACTGGGGAAGGCGGAGCCTAGGAGGGATCATGTGACCAGCTTTGCTGGGCTCTTTGCCATTTCCTGTTGGGGAGGAGAATATCCCACAAGTAAGGATGACGCCGTGGACCGGACACACCGTTGGAGAAAGTAATTTATCAGGTAAACATAAATTCTGTTTTTAAATTAGGGGGAGATAAAAGGCGAGTTTAAAATCCTCCACTACGCACAAAATATAGAAAAAATAACTCATTGTGTAGTTCATTAACAAATCTAGACAGGCCCAGAGGCTTGTTTTCCCACAGAAAACCTCTGAATTACATTGTTTCCAATGCAGCAAAGGATTCTGGGTAAGATATGCAAATTAAGTACACAATGACACACCTTTTTACTTCAGTCTGCTTTTAAGCAGGTTCCCTTTATGCCAAAGTATCGCTGTTCACACAGCTTATAAACTTAGCTAGGGTTAGTGCAGTGATTCATAACCAGCCCAGGACAGACTGTTTTGTGGTTTTTGCCACTCATCAGCTGGGAGAAGGTTACAATCACTGCTGGGTGAAGTTGATTCCAGGCAGAATACAACAACATTTTAAATTAGGGGGAGATAAAAGGCGAGTTTAAAATCCTCCACTACGCACAAAATATAGAAAAAATAACTCATTGTGTAGTTCATTAACAAATCTAGACAGGCCCAGAGGCTTGTTTTCCCACAGAAAACCTTTGAATTACATTGTTTCCAATGCAGCAAAGGATTCTGGGTAAGATATGCAAATTAAGTACACAATGACAGTCTGCTTTTCAGCAGGTTCCCTTTACGCCAAAGTATCGCTGTTCACACAGCTTATAAACTTAGCTAGGGTTAGTGCAGTGATTCATAACCATCCCAGGACAGACTGTTTCGTGGTTTTTTGCCACTCATCAGCTGGGAGAAGGTTATAATCACTGATGGGTGAAGTTGATTCCAGGCAGAATACAACAACATTTTAAATTAGGGGGTGATAAAAGGCGAGTTTAAAATCCTCCACTACGCACAAAATATAGAAAAAATAACTCATTGTGTAGTTCATTAACAAATCTAGACAGGCCCAGAGGCTTGTTTTCCCACAGAAAACCTCTGAATTACATTGTTTCCAATGCAGCAAAGGATTCTGGGTAAGATATGCAAATTAAGTACACAATGACACACCTTTTTACTTCAGTCTGCCACGAAACAGCCTGTCCTGGGATGGTTATGAATCACTACACTAACCCTAGCTAAGTTTATAAGCTGTGTGAACAGCAATACTTTGACGTAAAGAGAACCTGCTGAAAAGCAGACTGAAGTAAAAAGATGTGTCATTGTGTACTTAATTTGCATATCTTACCCAGAATCCTTTGCTGCATTGGAAACAATGTAATTCAGAGGTTTTCTGTGGGAAAACAAGCCTCTGGGCCTGTCTAGATTTGTTAATGAACTACACAATGAGTTATTTTTTCTATATTTTGTGCATAGTGGAGGATTTTAAACTCACCTTTTATCTCCCCCTAATTTAAAATGTTGTTGTATTCTGCCTGGAATCAACTTCACCCAGCAGTGATTGTAACCTTCTCCCAGCTGATGAGTGGCAAAAACCAAGAAACAGTCTGTCCTGGGCTGGTTATGAATCACTGCACTAACCCTAGCTAAGTTTATAAGCTGTGTGAACAGCGATACTTTGGCGTAAAGGGAACCTGCTGAAAAGCAGACTGAAGTAAAAAGGTGTGTCATTGTGTACTTAATTTGCATATCTTACCCAGAATCCTTTGCTGCATTGGAAACAATGTAATTCAGAGGTTTTCTGTGGGAAAACAAGCCTCTGGGCCTGTCTAGATTTGTTAATGAACTACACAATGATTTATTTTTTCTATATTTTGTGCGTAGTGGAGGATTTTAAACTCGCCTTTTATCTCCCCCTAATTTAAAATGTTGTTGTATTCTGCCTGGAATCAACTTCACCCAACAGTGATTCTAACCTTCTCCTGGCTGATGAGTGTCAAAAACCATGAAACAGTCTGTCCTGGTATGGTTATGAATCACTGCACTAACCCTAGCTAAGTTTATAAGCTGTGTCAACAGCGATACTTTGGCGTAAAGGGAACCTGCTGAAAAGCAGACTGAAGTAAAAAGGTGTGTCATTGTGTACTTAATTTTCATATATTACCCAGAATCCTTTGCTGCATTGGAAACAATGTAATTCAGAGGTTTTCTGTGGGAAAACAAGCCTCTGGGCCTGTCTAGATTTGTAAATGAACTACACAATTAGTTATTTTTATATATATATATATATATATATATATATATATATATATATATATATATATACAGTATGTATATATATATATATACATACAATATATATATATATATATATATATATATATATATATATATATAAAACCCCAATTCCGAAAAAGTTGAGACAGTATAGAAATTGCAAAAAAAACAATCATAAAGAGTTTTTGAAAATTCAACTCACCCTGTACTATATTGAAAACACATTATTTTATGTTTTACTTTGTAAATTTAATGTATTTTAGAAGTTATGCACTCATTTCAAATCAGATGTCTGCAGTAGATTCCAAAAAAAGTTGGGACAGGGGCAATTTAGGAGTGAAATAAGAATTGATGTGAAACGCCTCCAAAAAAAGGGCCTAGTCCTTTAAGAACAAGGATGGGTCGAGGCTCGCCAATTTGCCAACAGATGCGTCAGCGAATAATCAACACTTTGAGAACAACTTTCCCCAAAGACAAATCGGTAGGATTTTGGGCATTTCACCTTCTACAGTGCACAATATAATTAAAAGATTTAAGGAATCCGTTCGAATCTGGGTACCTAAAGGGCAAGGCCGAAAACCACTTCTGAATGCGCGTGATCTCTGATCCCTCAGACGTCACTGTCTTAAAAACCATCATGAGTCTGTAATGGATATCCTGACATGGGATCGGGAATACTTTGGTAAACCTTTGGCAGTCTACACCATTCACCACTGCATCCACAAATGCAAGTTAAGGCTTTACTATGCAAAGCAAAAGCCATACATCAACACTATCCAGAAGCACCGCTGACTTCTCTGGGCTCATTCTCATCTGAGATGGACAGTAGCATAGTGAAATTGTGTTTTGTGGTCCGACGAATCAACATTTCAAATAGTTTTTGGAAGAAACAGCCATCGTGTTTACCAGGTCAAAGAGGAAAAGGACCATCCAAGCTGTTATCAGCATCATGTCCAAAATTCAGCCTCTGTCATGGTATGGGGGTGTGTCAGTTGGGTAACTTGCACATGTTTGAGGGCACCATTAATGCAGATATGTATACAATTTGGAGCAACATATCCTGCAATCCAGATGTCGTCTTTCCCAGGGACAGTGCTGCATTTTCCAGCAGGACAACGCCAAACCATTATCTGCCCCGATTACAAGAGCATGGTTTCGTAAGCAGATAGTGTGGTTGCTAGCATGGCCTGCCTGCAGTCCTGACCTGTCTCCGATTGATGTGTTGCACATTATGAAGCACAAAATAAGGCATTGAAGGCCCCATACAGTTGCACAGCTGAAAACATGCATAATGGATGAATGGGGGGAAATTCTGCTTGCTAAACTTAACCAAGTGGTGTCTTCAGCGCCCACGTGCTTAATAAAAGTTGTTAAAAGAAAAGGTGATGTTATACATTAGTAAAAAGTCGGCTGTCCCAACTTTTTTGGAGTGTGTTGCAGTCATCAAATTTAAAATGAGTGTATATTTAAAAAAAATACTTAAAATTCATAAAACATCAAATATTGTGTTAATATTGTGTTTTCAATATTTTACAGGGTTATTTGAATTTTCAAATGACACTTTACTGTCCCAACTTTTTGGAATTGGGGTTTTATGTGTGTATGTATGTATGTATATATATATATATATATATATATATATATATATATATATAGTTGTATGCAAAAGTTTAGGCACCCCTGACAATTTCCATGATTTTCATTTATAAATAATTGGGTGTTTGGATCAGCAATTTAATTTTGGTCTATCAAATAACTGAAGGACACAGTAATATTTCAGTAGTGAAATGAGGTTTATTGGATTAACAGAAAGTGTGCAATATGCATCCAAACAAAATTAGACAGGTGCATAAATTTGGGCACCCTTGTACATTTTGTTGATTTTAATACACACAATTGGTTTGGTGAGTCCATTAAGCCTTGAACTTCATAGACAGGTGCATCCAATCATGAGAACAAGGCAAGTTGTTGTTCTCTTTGACTCTCCTCTGAAGAGTGGCAACATGGGGGTCTTAAAGGACCTAAAAACAAAGATTAAAAGCAAGTATCTGAACACTTGAGGGGGGCAAAATAAAAGTAAAAATCCTTTATTGAAAACATTTAAAAGATGCATAAATATGCAAGGGAGCAAGGATAGCTGTCCTGACGCGTTTCGCGCCCCCTAGTGGCGCTTAGTCATAGGAAAACAAAGATTGTTCAACGTGGTTTAGGGGAAAGCTATAAAAAGCTATCACAGAGATTTAAGCTGTCAGTGTTTGCTGTGAGGAACATAGTGAAGAAATGGAAGACCACAGGCACAGTTCTTGTTAAGGCCAGAAGTGGCAGGCCAAGTAAAATATCGGAGAGGCAAAGGATGGTGAGAACGGTCAAAAACAGCCCACAGACCACCTCCAAAGACCTACAACATCATCTGGCTGCAGATGGTGTCAACAATTCAGCACACTTTGCACAAGGAGAAGCTGTATGAGAGAGTGATGCGGAAGAAGCCTTTTCTGCACACACACCAAGATGAATGCAGTATGTTATCAAACAGAATCCCTCATTTTCCACTTCTTGATTAGAGTTTTAACACTGCTGATTTGCATTCTCAATTCCTTGGATATCTTTTTATATCCCTTTCCTGTTTTATACAGTTCAACTACCTTTTCCCGCAGATCCTTTAACAATTCTTTTGCTTTCCCCATGACTCAGAATCCAGAAAGGGGTAGCAAAAAAGAGAAGCGCAAAATAGCCAATAATAATATAATACTGTTATAAAAATTGAGTTACTTCACTATATATACACTGAAGCATAAAAAAACACAAATTCATAAATAAGGCAGTTAAAAAACGATATAAAAAATGAATAATATCATACTTATAGAAAGTTCAATACTCAGTCTTTATGTGTAAAAGAGGTGTCCGCTCGTTGTCAGTCCCGGATACAGAATTGTGCTGCTACTCCTCAAACGGGTGATGATACTGTATCACGTGAAAGTCAGTCTGAATATAAGAAAAAACAGAAGAGCGCAGACACGATTCAAGTGTAGATCCCAAAACTTTATTTATAGCCACACGCTATGATTATACTCACAAGATATACGATATTTAAAAGCACATCAAAAAGTTAAACCCCCTCGTGGTCAGTGTTCCATACGATTGTACATTTAGTCAATCAATGTCAATAATAGGGTGCATAAATATACTAACCATTCCTAGTGGGGATAAAACTAACGGCCCTCAGCTGGACCATGTCACTGACTACTGTGGTCACTTTATAAGAGCTGAGGGCCGTTAGTTTTATCCCCACTAGGAATGGTTAGTATATTTATGCTCCCTATTATAGACATTGACTGACTAAATGTACAATCGTATGGAACACTGACCACGAGGGGATTTAACTTTTTGATGTGCTTTTAAATATCGTATATCTTGTGAGTATAATCATAGCGTGTGGCTATAAATAAAGTTTGGAGATCTACACTTGAATCGTGTCTGCGCTCTTCTGTTTTTTCTTATATTCAGACTAACCATGAGTGAAAGAAAAGTTTTTGAGTTGTCATTCATATTCTCTGAAAAATGGCCAAGAAATCATAAATTCTGCCAGGGTATGTAAACTTATGAGCACAACTGTATATATATAGTTATGTACATATGATGGGGAGAGGAAATAGCAAATATTTTTAAAATTTGCAGATTGTACAGACCCTTTATATTAAACATACCATCCTAAGGAAAAAAGAGAGATTCTGAGAAAGTAAAAATGTACTTAACTCAAGCCAGCAAGGGATTTCAGCACATCATTTCACTATTATTAATTATATAGCCATATAGTCAGTAAATAAATTTATTTAATTCATAATAATATCAGATGTGTTATTCGCCACACAAATGAACACCATTAGTGGGTATCGGTTCACACACACTAATACCAATACAAAATGATCAACACTGCACACAGTTAAAAAGCATGGCCAGTTTACAATTAACATAGAAACACAGGCTTCCAGAGGGTGGCCCCACTACCTGTAGGAATCTGTCACATTAGTAATCAGCTTATATATATATATATATATATATATATATATATATAATATATAATATATATATAAGAAAAGTTCCAAGGTGGCTATCTGTTATCATGGGTCACTCATGAGGATATTTGTTCATCAATGTACAAGCTTTAAGATGACCACTGAAACAAACCCATCTATGCTACAAAGTAGCTTAGTACTTAAATGCTATTTTAAGGCTTATCACAAGTGTCGTCACAAATTAAAAGAGTGCTGCAGTTCATAGATGCAGGACAGTAACGTTACCCCTTAAGCACTTGAGCAGATCTATATTTAGCCAAGTAACGCTTTAAAGATGCAAATAAGTACTCCTTTAGAGGGCGTTTAGAGTCAAGGATCCTCCGTAGATAATTAGGAGGTCATGTAGCTTGTATCCATCCTTTGAGAACTGTGTATTCAAATTCAGACTTCAGAGCCAAAATATTTCAGCCACATATAGCGCGATGCTGGCCAGGTAGCACATATATGATTGTTTGTTTTTTTTTGCATTTTCTATAATGTCCCAACTTTTTCGGAACTGGGGTTATTTTTATATATATATATATATATATATATATATATATATATATATATATATATATATATAAAACAACATTTTAAATTAGGGGGAGATAAAAGGCGAGTTTAAAATCCTCCACTGGGGACAAAATATAGAAAAAAATAACTCATTGTGTAGTTCATTAACAAATCTAGACAGGCCCAGAGGCTTGTTTTCCCACAGAAAACCTCTGAATTACATTGTTTCCAATGCAGCAAAGGATTCTGGGTAAGATATGCAAATTAAGTATACAATGACACACCTTTTTACTTCAGTCTGCTTTTCAGCAGGTTCCCTTTACGCCAAAGTATCGCTGTTCACGCAGCTTATAAACTTAGCTAGGGTTAGTGCAGTGATTCATAACCAGCCCAGGACAGACTGTTTTGTGGTTTTTGCCACTCATCAGCTGGGAGAAGGTTACAATCACTGCTGGGTGAAGTTGATTCCAGGCAGAATACAACAACATTTCTCCAACATAGGTGTGTCCGGTCCACGTCGTCATCCTTACTTGTGGGATATTCTCCTCCCCAACAGGAAATGGCAAAGAGCCCAGCAAAGCTGGTCACATGATCCCTCCTAGGCTCCGCCTTCCCCAGTCATTCTCTTTGCCGTTGTACAGGCAACATCTCCACGGAGATGGCTTAGAGTTTTTTGGTGTTTAACTGTAGTTTTTATTATTCAATCAAGAGTTTGTTATTTTAAAATAGTGCTGGTATGTACTATTTACTCTGAAACAGAAAAGAGATGAAGATTTCTGTTTGTAAGAGGAAAATGATTTTAGCAACCGTTACTAAAATCGATGGCTGTTTCCACACAGGACTGTTGAGAGGAATTAACTTCAGTTGGGGGAAACAGTGAGCAGACTTTTGCTGCTTGAGGTATGACACATTTCTAACAAGACGATGTAATGCTGGAAGCTGTCATTTTCCCTATGGGATCCGGTAAGCCATTTTTATTACATAAGAAAAAAAGGGCTTCACAAGGGCTTTTAAGACTGTAGACATTTTCTGGGCTAAAACGATTGATATATAAGCATATTTTAATACTTCATAGCTTTGAGGAATTATTTTATTCTTGGGAATTAGCTAAAATAACCGGCAGGCACTGTATTGGACACCTTATTTGCTAGGGGCTTTCCCTAATCATAGGCAGAGCCTCATTTTCGCGCCTCTATTGCGCACTTGTTTTTGGGAAGCATGACATGCAGATGCATGTGTGAGGAGCTCTGATACATAGAAAAGACTTTCTGAAGGCGTCATTTGGTATCGTATTCCCCTTTGGGCTTGGTTGGGTCTCAGCAAAGCAGATACCAGGGACTGTAAAGGGGTTAAATATAAAAACGGCTCCGGTTCCGTTATTTTAAGAGTTAAAGCTTTCAAATTTGGTGTGCAATACTTTTAAGGCTTTAAGACACTGTGGTGAAATTTTGGTGAATTTTGAACAATTCCTTCATACTTTTTCACATTTGCAGTAATAAAGTGTGTTCAGTTTAAAATTTAAAGTGACAGTAACGGTTTTATTTTAAAACGTTTTTTGTACTTTGTTATCAAGTTTATGCCTGTTTAACATGTCTGAACTACCAGATAGACTGTATTCTGTATGTGGGGAAGCCAAGGTTCCTTCTCATTTAAATAGATGTGATTTATGTGACACAAAATTTAGAGAAAATGATGCCCAAGATGATTCCTCAAGTGAGGGGAGTAAGCATGGTACTGCATCATCCCCTCCTTCGTCTACACCAGTCTTGCCCACACAGGAGGCCCCTAGTACATCTAGTGCGCCAATACTCCTTACTATGCAACAATTAACGGCTGTAATGGATAATTCTATCAAAAACATTTTAGCCAAAATGCCCACTTATCAGCGAAAGCGCGACTGCTCTGTTTTAGAAAATACTGAAGAGCATGAGGACGCTGATGATATTGGTTCTGAAGTGCCCCTACACCAGTCTGAGGGGGCCAGGGAGGTTTTGTCTGAGGGAGAAATTTCAGATTCAGGGAAAATTTCTCAACAAGCTGAACCTGATGTAATTACATTCAAATTTAAATTGGAACATCTCCGCGCCCTGCTTAAGGAGGTGTTATCTACTCTGGATGATTGTGAGAATTTGGTCATTCCAGAGAAATTATGTAAAATGGACAAGTTCCTAGAGGTCCCGGGGCCCCCCGAAGCTTTTCCTATACCCAAGCGGGTGGCGGACATTGTAAACAAAGAATGGGAAAGGCCCGGCATACCTTTCGTCCCTCCCCCTATATTTAAGAAATTGTTTCCTATGGTCGACCCCAGAAAGGACTTATGGCAGACAGTCCCCAAGGTCGAGGGGGCGGTTTCTACTCTAAACAAACGCACCACTATACCCATAGAAGATAGTTGTGCTTTCAAAGATCCTATGGATAAAAAATTAGAGGGTTTGCTTAAAAAGATGTTTGTTCAGCAAGGTTACCTTCTACAACCAATTTCATGCATTGTTCCTGTCACTACAGCAGCGTGTTTCTGGTTCGATGAACTAGAAAAGGCGCTCAATAAAGATTCTTCTTATGAGGAGATTTTGGACAGAATTCATGCTCTCAAATTGGCTAACTCTTTCACCCTAGACGCCACTTTGCAATTGGCTAGATTAGCGGCGAAAAATTCTGGGTTTGCTATTGTGGCGCGCAGAGCGCTTTGGCTAAAATCTTGGTCAGCGGATGCGTCTTCCAAGAACAAATTGCTTAACATTCCTTTCAAGGGGAAAACGCTGTTTGGCCCTGACTTGAAAGAGATTATTTCTGATATCACTGGGGGTAAGGGCCACGCCCTTCCTCAGGATAGGTCTTTCAAGACCAAAAATAAACCTAATTTTCGTCCCTTTCGCAGAAACGGACCAGCCCCAAGTGCTACGTCCTCTAAGCAAGAGGGTAATACTTCTCAAGCCAAGCCAGCCTGGAGGCCAATGCAAGGCTGGAACAAAGGTAAGCAGGCCAAGAAACCTGCCACTGCTACCAAGACAGCATGAGATGTTGGCCCCCGATCCGGGACCGCGGTTCCTAAGGTTCGCATTTCTGGACAAGCATTACCAGTTTGTGGCACTTCCGTTCGGATTAGCCACTGCTCCAAGAATTTTCACAAAGGTACTAGGGTCCCTTCTAGCGGTGCTAAGACCAAGGGGCATTGCAGTAGTACCTTACTTGGACGACATTCTGATTCAAGCGTCGTCCCTTCCACAAGCAAAGGCTCACACGGACATTGTCCTGGCCTTTCTCAGATCTCACGGGTGGAAAGTGAACGTAGAAAAAAGTTCTCTATCTCCGTCAACAAGGGTTCCCTTCTTGGGAACAATAATAGACTCCTTAGAAATGAGGATTTTTCTGACAGAGGCCAGAAAATCAAAACTTCTAAACTCTTGTCTAATACTTCATTCTGTTCCTCGTCCTTCCATAGCGCAGTGCATGGAAGTAATAGGTTTGATGGTAGCGGCAATGGACATAGTTCCTTTTGCGCGAATTCATCTAAGACCATTACAACTGTGCATGCTCAGTCAGTGGAATGGGGATTATACAGACTTGTCTCCGACGATACAAGTAGATCAGAGGACCAGAGATTCACTCCGTTGGTGGCTGTCCCTGGACAACCTGTCACAGGGGATGAGCTTCCGCAGACCAGAGTGGGTCATTGTCACGACCGACGCCAGTCTGGTGGGCTGGGGCGCGGTCTGGGGACCCCTGAAAGCTCAGGGTCTTTGGTTTCGGGAAGAATCTCTTCTCCCGATAAATATTCTGGAACTGAGAGCGATATTCAATGCTCTCAAGGCTTGGCCTCAACTAGCAAAGGCCAAATTCATACGGTTTCAATCAGACAACATGACGACTGTTGCGTACATCAACCATCAGGGGGGAACAAGGAGTTCCCTGGCGATGGAAGAAGTGACCAAAATCATTCAATGGGCGGAGACTCACTCCTGCCACTTGTCTGCAATCCACATCCCAGGAGTGGAAAATTGGGAAGCGGATTTTCTGAGTCGTCAGACATTTCATCCGGGGGAGTGGGAACTCCATCCGGAAATCTTTGCCCAAATCACTCAGTTGTGGGGCATTCCAGACATGGATCTGATGGCCTCTCGTCAGAACTTCAAGGTTCCTTGCTACGGGTCCAGATCCAGGGATCCCAAGGCGACTCTAGTAGATGCACTAGTAGCACCTTGGACCTTCAAACTAGCTTATGTATTCCCGCCGTTTCCTCTCATCCCCAGGCTGGTAGCCAGGATCAATCAGGAGAGGGCATCGGTGATCTTGATAGCTCCTGCGTGGCCACGCAGGACTTGGTATGCAGACCTGGTGAATATGTCATCGGCTCCACCATGGAAGCTACCTTTGAGACGGGACCTTCTTGTTCAAGGTCCGTTCGAACATCCGAATCTGGTCTCACTCCAACTGACTGCTTGGAGATTGAACGCTTGATCTTATCAAAGCGAGGGTTCTCAGATTATGTCATTGATACTCTTGTTCAGGCCAGAAAGCCTGTGACTAGAAAAATCTACCACAAAATATGGAAAAAATATATCTGTTGGTGTGAATCTAAAGGATTCCCTTGGGACAAGATAAAAATTCCTAAGATTCTATCCTTTCTTCAAGAAGGTTTGGAGAAAGGATTATCTGCAAGTTCTTTGAAGGGACAGATTTCTGCCTTGTCTGTGTTACTTCACAAAAAGCTGGCAGCTGTGCCAGATGTTCAAGCCTTTGTTCAGGCTCTGGTTAGAATCAAGCCTGTTTACAAACCTTTGACTCCTCCTTGGAGTCTCAATTTAGTTCTTTCAGTTCTTCAGGGGGTTCCGTTTGAACCCTTACATTCCGTTGATATTAAGTTATTATCTTGGAAAGTTTTGTTTTTGATTGCAATTTCTTCTGCTAGAAGAGTTTCAGAATTATCTGCTCTGCAGTGTTCTCCTCCTTATCTGGTGTTCCATGCAGATAAGGTGGTTTTGCGTACTAAACCTGGTATTCTTCCGAAAGTTGTTTCTAACAAAAACATTAACCAGGAGATAGTCGTGCCTTCTTTGTGTCCGAATCCAGTTTCAAAGAAGGAACGTTTGTTGCACAATTTGGACGTAGTTCGTGCTCTAAAATTCTATTTAGATGCTACAAAGGATTTTAGACAAACATCTTCCTTGTTTGTTGTTTATTCTGGTAAAAGGAGAGGTCAAAAAGCAACTTCTACCTCTCTCTCTCTTTGGCTTAGAAGCATCATCAGATTGGCTTACGAGACTGCCGGACGGCAGCCTCCTGAAAGAATCACAGCTCATTCCACTAGGGCTGTGGCTTCCACATGGGCCTTCAAGAACGAGGCTTCTGTGGATCAGATATGTAAGGCAGCGACTTGGTCTTCACTGCACACTTTTACTAAATTTTACAAATTTGATACTTTTGCTTCTTCTGAGGCTATTTTTGGGAGAAAGGTTTTGCAAGCCGTGGTGCCTTCCATCTAGGTGACCTGATTTGCTCCCTCCCTTCATCCGTGTCCTTAAAGCTTTGGTATTGGTTCCCACAAGTAAGGATGACGCCGTGGACCGGACACACCTATGTTGGAGAAAACAGAATTTATGTTTACCTGATAAATTACTTTCTCCAACGGTGTGTCCGGTCCACGGCCCGCCCTGGTTTTTTTAATCAGGTCTGATAATTTATTTTCTTTAACTACAGTCACCACGGTATCATATGATTTCTCCTATGCAAATATTCCTCCTTTACGTCGGTCGAATGACTGGGGAAGGCGGAGCCTAGGAGGGATCATGTGACCAGCTTTGCTGGGCTCTTTGCCATTTCCTGTTGGGGAGGAGAATATCCCACAAGTAAGGATGACGCCGTGGACCGGACACACCGTTGGAGAAAGTAATTTATCAGGTAAACATAAATTCTGTTTTTAAATTAGGGGGAGATAAAAGGCGAGTTTAAAATCCTCCACTACGCACAAAATATAGAAAAAATAACTCATTGTGTAGTTCATTAACAAATCTAGACAGGCCCAGAGGCTTGTTTTCCCACAGAAAACCTCTGAATTACATTGTTTCCAATGCAGCAAAGGATTCTGGGTAAGATATGCAAATTAAGTACACAATGACACACCTTTTTACTTCAGTCTGCTTTTAAGCAGGTTCCCTTTATGCCAAAGTATCGCTGTTCACACAGCTTATAAACTTAGCTAGGGTTAGTGCAGTGATTCATAACCAGCCCAGGACAGACTGTTTTGTGGTTTTTGCCACTCATCAGCTGGGAGAAGGTTACAATCACTGCTGGGTGAAGTTGATTCCAGGCAGAATACAACAACATTTTAAATTAGGGGGAGATAAAAGGCGAGTTTAAAATCCTCCACTACGCACAAAATATAGAAAAAATAACTCATTGTGTAGTTCATTAACAAATCTAGACAGGCCCAGAGGCTTGTTTTCCCACAGAAAACCTTTGAATTACATTGTTTCCAATGCAGCAAAGGATTCTGGGTAAGATATGCAAATTAAGTACACAATGACAGTCTGCTTTTCAGCAGGTTCCCTTTACGCCAAAGTATCGCTGTTCACACAGCTTATAAACTTAGCTAGGGTTAGTGCAGTGATTCATAACCATCCCAGGACAGACTGTTTCGTGGTTTTTGCCACTCATCAGCTGGGAGAAGGTTATAATCACTGATGGGTGAAGTTGATTCCAGGCAGAATACAACAACATTTTAAATTAGGGGGTGATAAAAGGCGAGTTTAAAATCCTCCACTACGCACAAAATATAGAAAAAATAACTCATTGTGTAGTTCATTAACAAATCTAGACAGGCCCAGAGGCTTGTTTTCCCACAGAAAACCTCTGAATTACATTGTTTCCAATGCAGCAAAGGATTCTGGGTAAGATATGCAAATTAAGTACACAATGACACACCTTTTTACTTCAGTCTGCCACGAAACAGCCTGTCCTGGGATGGTTATGAATCACTACACTAACCCTAGCTAAGTTTATAAGCTGTGTGAACAGCAATACTTTGACGTAAAGAGAACCTGCTGAAAAGCAGACTGAAGTAAAAAGATGTGTCATTGTGTACTTAATTTGCATATCTTACCCAGAATCCTTTGCTGCATTGGAAACAATGTAATTCAGAGGTTTTCTGTGGGAAAACAAGCCTCTGGGCCTGTCTAGATTTGTTAATGAACTACACAATGAGTTATTTTTTCTATATTTTGTGCATAGTGGAGGATTTTAAACTCACCTTTTATCTCCCCCTAATTTAAAATGTTGTTGTATTCTGCCTGGAATCAACTTCACCCAGCAGTGATTGTAACCTTCTCCCAGCTGATGAGTGGCAAAAACCAAGAAACAGTCTGTCCTGGGCTGGTTATGAATCACTGCACTAACCCTAGCTAAGTTTATAAGCTGTGTGAACAGCGATACTTTGGCGTAAAGGGAACCTGCTGAAAAGCAGACTGAAGTAAAAAGGTGTGTCATTGTGTACTTAATTTGCATATCTTACCCAGAATCCTTTGCTGCATTGGAAACAATGTAATTCAGAGGTTTTCTGTGGGAAAACAAGCCTCTGGGCCTGTCTAGATTTGTTAATGAACTACACAATGATTTATTTTTTCTATATTTTGTGCGTAGTGGAGGATTTTAAACTCGCCTTTTATCTCCCCCTAATTTAAAATGTTGTTGTATTCTGCCTGGAATCAACTTCACCCAACAGTGATTCTAACCTTCTCCTGGCTGATGAGTGTCAAAAACCATGAAACAGTCTGTCCTGGTATGGTTATGAATCACTGCACTAACCCTAGCTAAGTTTATAAGCTGTGTCAACAGCGATACTTTGGCGTAAAGGGAACCTGCTGAAAAGCAGACTGAAGTAAAAAGGTGTGTCATTGTGTACTTAATTTTCATATATTACCCAGAATCCTTTGCTGCATTGGAAACAATGTAATTCAGAGGTTTTCTGTGGGAAAACAAGCCTCTGGGCCTGTCTAGATTTGTAAATGAACTACACAATTAGTTATTTTTATATATATATATATATATATATATATATATATATATATATATATATATATACAGTATGTATATATATATATATACATACAATATATATATATATATATATATATATATATATATAAAACCCCAATTCCGAAAAAGTTGAGACAGTATAGAAATTGCAAAAAAAACAATCATAAAGAGTTTTTGAAAATTCAACTCACCCTGTACTATATTGAAAACACATTATTTTATGTTTTACTTTGTAAATTTAATGTATTTTAGAAGTTATGCACTCATTTCAAATCAGATGTCTGCAGTAGATTCCAAAAAAAGTTGGGACAGGGGCAATTTAGGAGTGAAATAAGAATTGATGTGAAACGCCTCCAAAAAAAGGGCCTAGTCCTTTAAGAACAAGGATGGGTCGAGGCTCGCCAATTTGCCAACAGATGCGTCAGCGAATAATCAACACTTTGAGAACAACTTTCCCCAAAGACAAATCGGTAGGATTTTGGGCATTTCACCTTCTACAGTGCACAATATAATTAAAAGATTTAAGGAATCCGTTCGAATCTGGGTACCTAAAGGGCAAGGCCGAAAACCACTTCTGAATGCGCGTGATCTCTGATCCCTCAGACGTCACTGTCTTAAAAACCATCATGAGTCTGTAATGGATATCCTGACATGGGATCGGGAATACTTTGGTAAACCTTTGGCAGTCTACACCATTCACCACTGCATCCACAAATGCAAGTTAAGGCTTTACTATGCAAAGCAAAAGCCATACATCAACACTATCCAGAAGCACCGCTGACTTCTCTGGGCTCATTCTCATCTGAGATGGACAGTAGCATAGTGAAATTGTGTTTTGTGGTCCGACGAATCAACATTTCAAATAGTTTTTGGAAGAAACAGCCATCGTGTTTACCAGGTCAAAGAGGAAAAGGACCATCCAAGCTGTTATCAGCATCATGTCCAAAATTCAGCCTCTGTCATGGTATGGGGGTGTGTCAGTTGGGTAACTTGCACATGTTTGAGGGCACCATTAATGCAGATATGTATACAATTTGGAGCAACATATCCTGCAATCCAGATGTCGTCTTTCCCAGGGACAGTGCTGCATTTTCCAGCAGGACAACGCCAAACCATTATCTGCCCCGATTACAAGAGCATGGTTTCGTAAGCAGATAGTGTGGTTGCTAGCATGGCCTGCCTGCAGTCCTGACCTGTCTCCGATTGATGTGTTGCACATTATGAAGCACAAAATAAGGCATTGAAGGCCCCATACAGTTGCACAGCTGAAAACATGCATAATGGATGAATGGGGGGAAATTCTGCTTGCTAAACTTAACCAAGTGGTGTCTTCAGCGCCCACGTGCTTAATAAAAGTTGTTAAAAGAAAAGGTGATGTTATACATTAGTAAAAAGTCGGCTGTCCCAACTTTTTTGGAGTGTGTTGCAGTCATCAAATTTAAAATGAGTGTATATTTAAAAAAAATACTTAAAATTCATAAAACATCAAATATTGTGTTAATATTGTGTTTTCAATATTTTACAGGGTTATTTGAATTTTCAAATGACACTTTACTGTCCCAACTTTTTGGAATTGGGGTTTTATGTGTGTATGTATGTATGTATATATATATATATATATATATATATATATATATATATATATATAGTTGTATGCAAAAGTTTAGGCACCCCTGACAATTTCCATGATTTTCATTTATAAATAATTGGGTGTTTGGATCAGCAATTTAATTTTGGTCTATCAAATAACTGAAGGACACAGTAATATTTCAGTAGTGAAATGAGGTTTATTGGATTAACAGAAAGTGTGCAATATGCATCCAAACAAAATTAGACAGGTGCATAAATTTGGGCACCCTTGTACATTTTGTTGATTTTAATACACACAATTGGTTTGGTGAGTCCATTAAGCCTTGAACTTCATAGACAGGTGCATCCAATCATGAGAACAAGGCAAGTTGTTGTTCTCTTTGACTCTCCTCTGAAGAGTGGCAACATGGGGGTCTTAAAGGACCTAAAAACAAAGATTAAAAGCAAGTATCTGAACACTTGAGGGGGGCAAAATAAAAGTAAAAATCCTTTATTGAAAACATTTAAAAGATGCATAAATATGCAAGGGAGCAAGGATAGCTGTCCTGACGCGTTTCGCGCCCCCTAGTGGCGCTTAGTCATAGGAAAACAAAGATTGTTCAACGTGGTTTAGGGGAAAGCTATAAAAAGCTATCACAGAGATTTAAGCTGTCAGTGTTTGCTGTGAGGAACATAGTGAAGAAATGGAAGACCACAGGCACAGTTCTTGTTAAGGCCAGAAGTGGCAGGCCAAGTAAAATATCGGAGAGGCAAAGGATGGTGAGAACGGTCAAAAACAGCCCACAGACCACCTCCAAAGACCTACAACATCATCTGGCTGCAGATGGTGTCAACAATTCAGCACACTTTGCACAAGGAGAAGCTGTATGAGAGAGTGATGCGGAAGAAGCCTTTTCTGCACACACACCACAAACAGTCGCTTGAGGTATGCAAACGCACATTTGGACAAGCCAGCTTCATTTTGGAAGAAGGTGCTGTGGACTGATGAAACAAAGATTGAGTTATTTGTTCATAACAAGGGGCGTTATGCATGGCGGCTAAAGAACACAGCTTTCCAAGACAAACACTTGCTACCCACAGTAAAATTTGGTGGATGTTCCATCATGCTGTGGGGCTGTGTATCCAGTGCCTGTACTGGGAATCTTGTTAAAGTTGAGGGTTGCATGGATTCCACTCAATATTAGCAGACACTCGAGAATAATGTTGAGGAATCAGACACAAGACAACGACCCAAAACACTGCTCAAAATCTACTCTGGCATTTATGTAGAGGAACAAGTACAATGTTCTGGAATGGCCATCCCAGTCCCCAGACCTGAATATCATTAAAAATCTGTAGGGTGATTTGCAGTGGGCTGTCCATGCTCGGCAACCATCAAACCTAACTGAACTGGAGATGTTTTGCAAGGAGGAATGGTCCAAAATACCTGCATCCAGAATCCAGACACTAATTACAGGCTATAGGAAGCGTCTAGAGGCTTTTATTTCTGCTAAAGGAGGCTCTACTAAATATTGATGCAATATTTCTGTTGGAGTGCCCAAATTTATGCACCTGTCTAATTTCGTTTTGATGCATATTGCACATTTTCTGTTAATCTAATAAACCTAATTTCACTACTGAAATATTACTGTGTCCTTCAGTTATTTGATAGATCAAAATGAAATTGCTGATCCAAACACCCAATTATTTATAAATGAAAATCATGGAAATTGTCAGGGGTGTCTAAACTTTTGCATACAACTGTGTGTGTATATACATTTTTGTAAGTATTTTATTATATATTTTCATGTGACAATACTGAAGAAATAACACTTTGCTACAATGTAAAGTAGTAAGTGTACAGCCTGTATAACTGTAAATTTCCTGTCGCCTCAAGATAACTCAACACACACCTATTAATGTCTAAACCGTTGGCAACAAAAGTGAGTGCAAATGTCAAAATTGGGCCCAAAGTGTTAATATTTTGTGTGGCCACCATTATTTTCCAGCACTGCCTTAACCCTCTTGGGCATGGAGTTCACTGGAGTCCTCTTCCACTCCTCCATGATGACATCACGGAGCTGGTGGATGTTAGAGACCTTGCTTTCCTCCACCTTCCGTTTGAGGATGCCCCACAGATGCTCAATATGGTTTAGGTCTGGAGACATGCTTGACCAGTTCATTACCTTTACCCTCAGCTTCTTTAGCAAAGCAGTGGATGTCTTGGAGCTGTGTTTGGGGTCGTTATCATGTTGGAATACTGCCCTGTGGCCCAGTGTCCGAAGGGAGGGGTTCATGCTCTGCTTCAGTATGTCACAGTACATGTTGGCATTCATGGTTCCATCAATGAACTGTAGCTCCCCAGTGCTGGCAGCACTGCCCAGACCATGACACTCCCACCACCATGCTTGACTGTGGGCATGACACACTTGTCTTTGTACTCCTCACCTGGTTGCCGCCACACACGCTTGACACCATCTGAACCAAATAAGTTTATCTTGGTCTCATCGGACCACAGGACATGAGAGAGAGAGAGAGAAGGGAGAGAGACCCCACAGGAATAGGGCCCTCAATAACTCCTGTATGTATTTGGAAAATTTTCTCCTGTCTCTTACAAGTTGTTTATCATTGTTTTATTTAAATGAATTTTTTTTACCCATGGGCAGCGCCGCAGAATATGTTGGCGCTTCATAAATAAAGTATAATAATATATAAATGTTTGTGTGTATATGTATGCATATGTGTGTGCGCATATATATATATATAATAATACGAATAATTTGCGATTTATATAGGACTTTTCTCCCTTTGAGACTTAAAGCATTTTACAAATATACAAACATAAAGACATAAAAGTTAGGAGTTTCTAAAGGTCAGATAAGAGGACTGAATGCCTGATGGGTGGGTCTTTAGCTTTTTTTTAAAAGTCTTTAAGGACGGTGCCTCTCTGATTGCGCACAGTAAAGAGTTCCAGAAAGTAGGGGCAGCGTGGCCGAATGTATGTTGGCTGACCTAAGTGAGCGGGATGGTATGTAGGGTGTCAGGAGCTCTTTTATAATCCTATGGTCAATGGTGTCAAATGCAGCTGAAGGTCCAGGAGGATTAAAATGGAGTAATCACCTTTGTCTCTTGCCATAAGGAGATCATTTAGCACTCGGACTAGCGCTGTTTCAGTGCTATGGCGGCATCTGAAGCCTGACTGGAAAGGATTGAATATGTTCAGGTGTGATAGATGGGCTTCCAGTTGAGTTGCCACTACTTTTTTAATTATTTTCCCCAGAAATGGGAGGTTGGATACTGGTCTGTAATTAGTCATGCAGTCTGGGTCTAATAAAGGTTTCTTTAGCTTCTTTTAGAGGATCTGGGAAGTCTCCTGTTTTTAGTGAACACTGCACTATTTTTGTGAGGGCTGGGGTGAGTGTTTCAATGCATCCAGATATGAGCTGAGTTGGAGCAGGGTCTAAGTCACACGTAGTAGAGTGCAACTTTTGTATGGTGTTTTTAACTCCTTTTATACCCACATTTGTAAAAGTGGACCATAAACTGGGGCAATCTGGAATTCTATTGTAGTGGTTCTGGTGTGTAACTGTTTGGCCTGCTGTGATAGCTGTTCGGATTGAGGAAATCTTGTGTCTGAAGAAGTTCGCAAATGCTTCACTTTTATCCTGAGAAAAGTTGGTGGGGTTAAGCATGCATGCTGGTTTGCAGAGCCTTTCTACTTTGCGAAACAGTTGCCTTGGTCTATTGTGGGAGAGTGCAATTTCGCGTGATAAAAATGAAGATTTTTTCTGAGTTATCTTGGATTGATATTTACCTAGATGTTTGGTAAGAGCGGTTTTATCCTCTGGATCATGTGTTCTGCGCCACTTTCTCTCGAGTTTATGTCCTGTTCTTTTCATTTCTCTTATGGAGCTATCAAACCATGGTGCATTGTTGTGGGTTTTGACAGTGCGTATGCGAGTTGGTGCAATGCTTTCTAGGGTGTCTCTCATGGTTTCCTTGTAGAGTTGGACTAAGGAGCTGGGGTCTTCGCAGGTGCCCATTAGTTTACTTAGATCCATATGTGATGCTACATCCAGTGGTGTCACCCCTTTTAATGAGCAGTGTTTGACCAGGTTCTGAGGCTGGTGTCTGGTTGATTGTGATACAATGGAGAAGTGAATGGAGTGGTGGTCTGACCAGGTAACTGGGTTTACAGTTACTGGGGACATATATGTATGTATAACACATTACGCACATACTGCGCACATATATTAAAATTTAAAAAGTCCAGTATGTTAAAAATTATTTTCTACAAGAATTGTATCCACACTGCTTTAAATCCAAATACAGCAAGAATTCCAAAGAGTTGTGGCAGCAAACAACATTTTTATAAATGCCCAGAAGACAAACCGCAACATTTCGGGATTGCTCCCCTTATTCATGCTAACAAACACACGGCTAGATTACGAGTCTTGCGTTAGCCTTAAAAAGCAGCGTTGAGGGGTCCCAACGCTGCTTTTTAATGCCTGCTGGTATTACGAGTCAGGCAGGAGAGGGTCTACCGCTCACTTTTTTTCCGCGATTTTAGCATACAGCAAATCCCCTTACTTCAATTGCGTATCCTATCTTTTTAATGGGATTTTCCTAACGCTGGTATTACGATCGCCTGAAAAAGTGAGCGGTAGACCCTCTCCTGGCAAGACTCCTACCGCATTTAAAAGTCAGTAGTTAAGAGTTTTATGGGCTAACGCCAGAACATAAAGCTCTTAACTAAAGTGCTAAAAAGTACACTAACACCCATAAACTACCTATTAACCCCTAAACCGAGGCCCCCCCCACACATCGGAAACACTTAACTAAAATGTTTAACCCCTAATCTGAAGACCGGACATCGCCGCCACTTTAATAAATTTATTAACCCCCTAAACCGCTGCACTCCCGCCTCGCAAACACTAGTTAAATTTTATTAACCCCTAATCTGCCGTCCCTAACATCGCCGACACCTACCTACATTTATTAACCCCTAATCTGCCGCCCCAATGTCGCCACTACTATATTAAATTTATTAACCCCTAAACCTAAGTCTAACCCTAACACCAATATAATTTAAATAAAACTAAATAAATTTACTACTATTAAATAAATTAATCCTATTTAAAACTACATACTTATCGATAAAATAAACCCTAAGCTAGCTACAATATAACTAATAGTTACATTGTAGCTATTTTAGGATTTATTTTTTATTTTACCGGCAACTTTGTATTTATTTTAACTAGGTACAATAGTTATTAATAATTATTAACTATTTAATAACTTCCTAGTTAAAATAAGTACAAATTTACCTGTAAAATTAAAATTAAATTGCCTAACTAAAGTACAGAAACCCCCCCACTAAATTACAGAAAATGGGGGCGGAGCCAACACCGGGAGAAGTTGGTCGCACTTCTAGCGAGCTCCTTCTTTGAGTTCCTTAATAACCTTTATTTTTATATAATTTCCCCTTTACTTTATGGTAACCTTCATGTATTTTACCCTGATCACCCGACACTACCGCCTAGCATTCTAAGAGCACGCAGATAGCTGTATTGGACCCTGGAACAGCTGAACTGTGCACAAGACTCCAGAAGCTCCGGCACTGAGAGCATAAAGGACCCGCTACACCACAGAGCCGCATACAGGCATCGGTCCCAATTAAACCTACCGCACTGTGGTTAAGTGTGCAACATTGAGCTACCTACTCAGTCTTATCACAGGCAAGCTCACTTTCACCTCAGCACTACAAGCCGCTTCTAAGCGGCGCCATCTTAGCTTCCTTCTGCTGCCCACGCGTTGTTTGCCGAAAGCAAAATAGAGTGGATTCCTGCCTACACTGGGGCGACCTCCCTCAAGGTCTGAAGGGGATTCAGGTGAGACTCTGCCTTATCATTCAGGCACTGCAACTTGTTTTTCTTTTATATACACATTGAAGCCCATAATATCAGGGCCTTCGAATACAGTAGCACAATTATATAGCCCCTTACATGCAGGACCACGCTTAGTACTGAGAGGCTGCAATATATCTCCCAGCTGTAATAACACATTCAGAGCAGCAGTGCTCACATGTAAGGCCTCATTCCAGTCCTGCACACTGCCTTGCTAACCCGTGGAATTATTTGCTTGTGGGCTCCCTATGCCTTGCCATCAGTATAACTTTATACGAACTGCTCCAAATATAAACACTCTCAGTAAGGATGTCACTTTAACTTGCATGTGAGGGATATATTAGCAATCTTTGGCTAAAAGCAACCAGTTATTTAGGATTTAAAAAGTGTATCTCTTATACATGCAAACTCCCTCTATCAATTCTTTCACCCTGCTTATGAACTTTATTGCTTCTTCTGTGATGGATTGGTATTTACCGTATGCTATTTGAGCAACCTGTGGATCCCCTCAACAAATCCTTTCACTCTACTTGTGAGCTTTATTATATCTGACCTAGACCTTCATATTATTTATTACAAATTTGACCCTGCGCAGACGCTAGGACCTGTAATAGTCCACACTCATACCTAACAAGCCATGTCACAGAGAGAGAGAAAAATAAGCCACAATATCCTCCCAAGAAAACTGTGATGGATCACTTCAACCCCAATCCACCGGACCATCAGTCTATGATGGAGGCACCTGATTCTCCTGGCTCTGACTCAGCTGAGTTCTCTCTTGCAACGTTGAAAAATATGCAGCAGAGTCATGGGGAAGCTGTGACACCCACCTTCATACTAGATTCCCTGAAAAACATGCTGGATGATCATCACTCATCGTTTGCAGCTAAGTTATCTGCTTCTACTGCAGAACTCAAGAAGGAAATCTCCTCCACTAATGAACGCATTGACACTCTTGAAAGGCGTTGTGATGATCTAGCTACAGAACAATCCAACTGTCTAACGTACACTCAACATCTCTCAGAATATGTGGATTCTATTGAAGATAAAATTGCAGATCTAGAAGACATATCCCGGCGCAACAACCTAAGGATCCGGGGGGGCCGGAGTCTGTCCCTTCTACTGAGCTCCAAAACTTTATAAAGGATCTTTTCCAGCAGTTGGCTCCAGTTTCCTCTGACTCAGAGAATCTAATAGACAGAGCTCATCGTTCCCTGAGACCTAAAGGCCTGTCTGAAGAGCAGCCACGAGCTGTCATAGTGCGCCTGCACTATTTTACCTATAAAGAAAGGGTACAGAGGGCCCACTTTCAGAAACCTACACTCCCAGAAAGGTTTCAAAACCTGCAAATATTCCCAGACTTGTCTGCAAGAACCCTCCAACAAAGAAGGACCTATACAGATGTCACCACCATGCTGCAAAAGAAGAATATCCGCTATCGCTGGGGCTACCCAATCAAACTATTAATATTTAGGGACAATCAAACATTCACTGTCCACAGTGTCACCCAAGGCTTAGCCCTACTTAAGTCATGGAACTTGACCACCAGCCCTGGTGACGACATTGCTACCACATCTCATCATTCCCGGCAACTGAATGCCAAGGCGCCTGAGTGGATGTCTCCTCCTCTTAGAAAAGCCACTTCTACTAAACCTTGACCAACATATGGATGTATTCCTTCATGGCGTACTCTTAAACTTTTCAACCACTGATGGACTTTGCTCAGGATGGTTTATCTGTTCCTTTGGACTCAGGACCCTATCAGAAGAACTGATAAGTATCTGTTGATCCATATAAAAAAAATTTTCTCCACTTGTAATGTTGTTATGTATGTTCAAAAATGTTTTGGTTTATTGTCAGTGAACCAACCCTAGGCCTAGTGCTCCAACCATACACCCCTACACATAGCCTATACCTAAGGTTTAAACTAAACTCTACATTTATGTATGGTTCACTTGACCTTCTTTCCCACACCAGCCCTCCTACACACACTGTTAAGCTATAGTCTCGCGTGTAGCTACAAACAGAAATCTCTACACCCACTAACTCATTACTTCTCACAACGGCCTCAAGGGTGGGTTCGCTTGGATTCTACATGACCTTTTAGAGCTCTTATTGAATGTTATATCGGTTTAAGAGGTCTTCAATTATTTCACAATGTATCTTATCTATATGTTCTAAGTTTTTATGATTGGTGCGAGCCCACCTCTGGTCCTTTGCTCTCATTTTACCCCTAAACACACATCCTACATTCAAGCTCCATTAATGAACCTGAACTTCCATCACGCACTATATCACACATGTCCTTAGTCATTTCATACTTACACCTGAATTCACATTCACACACCTCTACAACCACTACCACATTGTGCTTTACAGCACTATCAGAGGTGGGCTCGCGTTAGTTATGTTGTTCTCTGTTTTTTGAACATCCCCCTTGACTGTTATGTTGGCTTGCATTGTTTCAATTTCACAAATGTAAACGCAATTGTCATAATTCACTCTGTTCCCCTGAACTCTACTAACTCCTTCACCATACATAGCACCCAACTAACTACACACCTATTTTTACTCTCACTCTGTAAAGGGGATCACCTCACCCTAATATACTATTATATCCGATTCCCAGCCTATGATGTCCATACCAACAACTTTGGCATGTAGTCCTTCTCTCTCACACCTAGAAATTACCTCCCTTCCCCTTACCCGTTCACGCACCCGTAACTACCTACTGAAACCACCTGTTTCCTTCTCTTGCTAAATACACTGCACAATTTACTAATGCGGTTCATGACCGCACTCCATACTGATCACAGGTGGGCAAACCCCCACGGCCGTTTACTTATCTCCATTCTCCAACACTCACACCTACTCCTATAACTCTACCCCTTTTCTTTTGCGACCACTCTCCCGGGAAAATACACATATTAGGCCTGTAGTGCCTTTCCCTAGCTTATATACATCCCCCCCAACTATAACGTGCTCCTCTTTCAGAGGAGACTACCCAAGCGGTTATTCTTGACTATACCGCAACCTTGTTAGTTTAACACACGAACTGTCCCTTACTTTTTCTTAGGAGACACACCGGATATCTTACTCCCCCCCCCCCTTTTTTTTTTTTTCTACTCTTCCTCATTTCCCTCCCCTTCCTAATCCCTTCCTATCACACCCTGTCTTGTACTTTTTTTATTTATATAATATTTTTTCATAAACCATGGCTCTAACGTTCACCTCTAATAATGTGAGGGGACTCAATACCCCTAATAAACGAAGCAGACTTCTACGTCTCCTCAACCATGTCAAATCTAAGGTAGTCTTTCTGCAGGAGACCCATTGGGTGGAGGGGGCCCCGGTCCCCCTCAAATCCCAACAATTACCCAGTAATTGAAACTGCATCCTTTGTGAGCAAATCCAGGGGGGTAGCAATCCTTATACATAGGAGTGTTCTTTTTGAAAAATTGAGCGTTTACACAGACCCCCAGGGGCGATTTCTGATTCTAAATTGTAAGTTCGAAGGCACTCTATACACTTTAGCATCGTATTATGGACCTAATTCTGGGCAAAATAAATCCCTCAAAAAGTTTTTACGCCTTTTAGACTCTCATAAAGTAGGACATTTGCTACTAGCCGGTGACTTTAACATGGTTTTCGATACCATTCTAGTCCGACGTTCCCCTAGAAACAGGGCCTCTGATCCTCCCCTACTTAAGACTGCTAAGCAGTTTAACATGCTAATTGCACATCACAACCTGTTTGATATTTGACACACACTGCACCCTATCACTAGAGATTACTCATACTTCTCAGCAGTGCATAACTCCTACTCGCGCATTGACTTTATCTTCTGTGAGTCACGGTTTCTAGACTATATCCAATCTGCACAGATCTTGAATTGTTCCTGGTCAGATCATTCCCCTGTACATATAACAGTGCATGCCTCTGCAATCTTGTCCTCCAGGCCTAACTGGAAGATACCTGAATACCTATTTGCAGATCCCAATATTGTTAACTTAAGAAGAAATTAGGCAATTCATAACGATTAATGACAATGGGGCAGTCAATGGCCATTGCTTATGGAGCTCACTCAAAGCCTATATTATAGGCATCTTTCTCAAGCTTGCGTCTAACCATAAACGAAAACAAGGAGAAACGCTATCACAGCTGCATATAAAACTTCGCTCTTTACTTCGTAAACATAAAAGTACACTTGACCCAAGTACTCTAAAGAAATTAGAAGTGAAAGCCAAAATCAATAATATAGAAAATGCCAGATTGCAATGGCAAATGCAAAAAGTCAAACAACTATACTATGCGAAAGGCAATAAAGCAGACCGCATCCTGGCCAACAAATTGAAACACAGAACGGCTGAAGCCCGCATTCCGTATATCAAAACTCAGAATGGCCCAGTTCGGCTGCCTGCGGATATTGGGAGGGCGTTTGCTAAATACTACCAAGACCTCTATAACTTAAAAGACTCCCCAGACTGCCATGCACCTACGCTTTCTATTATTTCTTGACCCACTCTCTCTCCCAACTCTCACTGATGATCAGAAAGCGTTTCTAGATGCTACTCTTACTCAGCGAGAAATAAAGTCGGCCATCAAATCATTAAAACAGCATAAAGCCCCAGGTCCAGACGGATTTACTGCTATCTTCTACAAACAATTCAGCCCCCTCTTAGTTCCTTTACTTGCAAGAGTCTTCTCTTTGGCAGGAGATAGGGGCTCTTTCCCTCCTGAATTTTTAACTGCCACGATAGTAACCATCCCGAAGCCTGGCAAGGATCCCAACGCTTGCGAAAATTTCCGCCCCATATCTCTATTAAATCTAGATACAAAACTTTATGCCAAGGTACTGGCCAATCCACTTAACTGTATTCTGCCCTCATTACTAGATTGGGACCAGGTTGGATTTACTCCCGGCAGAGAGGGGCCCGATAATACTAGACATCTCCTTAATATATTTTTTGAGGCCATGAGGCGGAAGTTACCATGTATCACCTTGGCCCTCGACACGGAGAAAGCCTTCGACCGCATAAATTGGTCATACCTTTTCGAGGTCCTGGGTAAATTCCGCTTCCCTTCCCACTTTCTCACTTGGGTGCAAGCTCTTTACACGTGTCCTTCAGCATCAGTCAGAGGTCTTGGATTCTTGTCTCCTTCCTTCCCAATTACCAACGGCACGAGACAGGGTTGCCCCTTGTCTCCATTAATCTTCGCGTTGGCAATGGAACCGCTGGCCGAGGCCCTCCGATCGCATGATGGCATCAAGGGCATAACCCTGGATGGACACACCCATAAAATTGCCTTATTTGCCGACGACCTTACAGTACTACTAAGCGACCCGGCGCAATCTTTACCTATTCTGTTCGATCTTCTGCAAACCTTTGGTATGGTTAGTTACTATAAACTTAATGTGAATAAAACTGACGCATACGCTATCAACATCCCGGACTTAGAATTCTCCCACCTCAAAAAGAAACACACTTTTAATCGGTCAAAGCAACGCCTCAAACATCTGGGGGTCTTCCTCTCCTGTAATATCTCAACTATTGTCAAATCTAATTTCTATCCTCTTCTCCACTCCTTCCAAAAATCAGTTGACCGATGGAACGTTCCCAGCATCTCATGGTTAGGTAGAGTTGCAGCCTTCAAAATGACCCTCCTTCCCAAACTTACTTACTTGTTCCGGACACTCCCGATTCCTATCCCTAAATCCCTTATTGGGAAATTCCAACTTCTCTGCAACAAATTTATTTGGAAAAACAAGCACGCAAGAGTGGCCACTAGGATTCTACAGCAGCCACTGCTAAGTGGGGGCGCTGGCGCCCCTAACCTGGCGTGTTATCATGAAGCCGCTAGATTGGCCCATATCCTACCATGGAGCTCCGAGGCCTCTGGCTGTAAATGGTGGATCCTAGAGCAAGCCTCTCTTCCTCACCCAATCACTTTACCAGACTTAATATGGATTCCCAGTCATGTCAGGGCATATCTCAACATTCAGAATCCCATTGTTCTTTTGACCCTGAAGTTCTGGGATAAAACCCATTCACTCTCTCAAATTGCTCCACATCCTTCTCCGATCCACACACTCTCAGGCCTACTGTGTGCCCTTCAGGACTCGCATCCCTCATTATGGCATTCCCATGGAATCCTTACCATACAAGATCTATTTCCTAATGGGCAACTGATGAACTTGATAACCTTCCGAGCTACATTCCAACCCTCTCAGCTACTACAGTTTGAGTTCTGGAGACTACGGAGTCTTCTGTGTTCCTGGGGATTCACGACTTTACCTCTCCGCAATCTATTTTCGAGCAGAAATGGTTATGGATATGTAAGGCACTGCGATTGACACTCTTCCTTGTTCATACCATTTTGTTTTTGATCTTTGTGATATATTTTGCTTATTGTAATTCAAGATGTACCTCAATAAAAAAAAAAAAGTAATAAAAAAAAATTAATAAATTACAGAAAATAAAAAAAGAATTACAATTTTTTTAAACTAATTACACCTAATCTAATCCCCCTAAACAAAATAATAAAGCCCCCCAAAATAATAAAATTCCCTACCCTATACTTAATTACAAATAGCCCTTAAAAGGGCCTTTTGCGGGGCATTGCCCCAAAGTAATCAGCTCTTTTACCTGTAAAAAAAAAATACAATACCCCCCAACATTAAAACCCACCACCCAAACACCCAACCCTACTCTAAAACCCACCCAATCCCCCCTTAAAAAAACCTAACACTACCCCCTTGAAGATCACCCTACCTTGAGCCGTCTTCACCCAGCCGGGCACAAGTGGTCCTCTAGAGGAGCAGAAGTCTTCATCCGATCCGGCCAGAAAAAGACATCCAGACCGGCAGAAGTCTTCATCCAGGCGGCATCTTCTATCTTCCTCCATCCGGAGCAGAGCGGGTCCATCTTGAAGACATCCGACGCGGAGCATCCTCTTCCATCCGACGGCGACTGAAGAATGAAGGTTCCTTTAAGTGACGTCATCCAAGATGGCGTCCCTTCAATTCCGATTGGCTGATAGAATCCTATCAGCCAATCGGAATTAAGGTAGGAAAAATCCTATTGGATGATGCAATCAGCCAATAGGATTGAAGTTCAATCCTATTGGCTGATCCAATCAGCCAATAGGATTGAGCTCTCATTCTATTGGCTGATTGGAACAGCCAATAGAATGCAAGATCAATCCTATTGGCTGATTGCATCAGCCAATAGGATTTTTCCTACCTTAATTCCGATTGAATTGAAGGGACGCCATCTTGGATGACGTCACTTAAAGGAACCTTCATTCTTCAGTCGCGGTCGGATGGAAGAGGATGCTCCGCATCAGATGTCTTGAAGATGGACCCGCTCCGGATGGAAGAAGATAGAAGATGCCGTCTGGATGAAGACTTCTGCCGCTTGGAGGACCTCTTCTGGCTGGATCGGATGAAAACTTCTGACCCTCTGGACGTCCACTTGTGCCCGGCTGGGTGAAGACGGTTCAAGGTAGGGTGATCTTCAAGGGGGTAGTGTTAGGTTTTTTTAAGGGGGGATTGGGTGGGTTTTAGAGTAGGGTTGGGTGTGTGGGTGGTGGGTTTTAATGTTGGGGGGTATTGTATTTTTTTTACAGGAAAAAAAGCTGATTACTTTGGGGCAATGCCCCGCAAAAAGCCCTTTTAAGGGCTATTTGTAATTTAGTATAGGGCAGGGAAATTTTTTATTTTGGGGGGCTTTTTTATTTTATTAGGGGGATTAGATTAGGTGTAATTAGTTTAAAAATTTGTAATTTCTTTTTTATTTTCTGTAATTTAGTGTTTTTTTGTTTTTTTTTGTACTTTAGTTTATTTAAAGGGACATAATACTCATATGCTAAATCACTTGAAACTGATGCAGTATAACTGTAAAAAGCTGACAGGAAAATATCACCTGAGCATCTCTATGTAAAAAAGGAAGATATTTTACCTCACAATCTCCTCAGCTCAGCAGAGTAAGTTCTATGTAAAAAGTTATACTCAGCTGCTCCCAGCTGCAGGTAAAAAAATAAAAAAAATGAAGAAATGAACAGCAGCCAATCAGCATCAGCAGTGCTGAGGTCATGAACTCTTACTGTGATCTCATGAGATTTGACTTAACTCTCATGAGATTTCATAGTAAGCTTCCTTTACCTGATTGGTGAAATAATATGAGAGTGCACGAAGCTCATCCTTTCAGTTGTCCTGGGACAGACATACTAATATGCTGCTTAGAAATCCTTTACAATGGGAGGTGGCTACTGAGGAACTTTTGAGGTAAAATATCTTTCTTTTTTACATAGAGATGTTCAGGTGATATTTTCTAATCAGCTTTTTACTGCTATGCTGCATCACTTTCAAGTGTTTAAATATTTGGGTATTATGGCCCTTTAATTTAATTGTAGTTAATTGTAGGTAATTTATGTAATTAATTTATTTATAGTGTAGTGTTAGGTGTAATTGTAATTTAGGTTAGGATTTATTTTACAGGTAAATTTGTATTTATTTTAACTAGGAAGTTATTAAATAGTTAATAACTATTTAATAACTATTGTACCTAGTTAAAATAAATACAAAGTTGCCTGTAAAATAAATATAAATCCTAAGCTAGCTACAATGTAGCTATTAGTTATATTGTAGCTAGCTTAGGGTTAATTTTATCGGTAAGTATTTAGTTTTAAATAGGAATAATTGATTTAATTGTAGTAAATTTATTTAGATTTATTTAAATTATATTTAAGTTAGGGGGGGGTGTTAGGGTTAGAATTAGGTTTAGGGGTTAATAAATTTATTATAGTGGCGGTGGCAGATTAGGGGTTAATAAATTTAATATAGTTGCGGCGACATGGGGGGGCAGAATAGGGGTTAATAAATATAATGTAGGGTTCGGCGGTGTTGGGGGCAGTAGATTAGGGGTTAATAATATAATGTAGGTGACGACGATGTCGGGGCGGCAGATTAGGGGTTAATAAGTGTAAGATTAGGGGTGTTTAGACTCGGGGTTCATGTTAGGGTGTTAGGTGCAGACATAAAATTAATTTCCCCGTAGGAAACAATGGGGCTGCGTTAGGAGCTGAACGCTGCTTTTTTGCAGGTGTTAGGTTTTTTTTCAGCCTGCTCAGCCCCATTGTTTCCTATGGGGAAATCGTGCACAAGCACGTTTTGCCAGGTTACTGCTACCGTAAACAGCGCTGGTATTACAGTGAGATGTGGATCTAAATTTTGCTCAACGCTCACTTTTCTGAGGCTAACGCCGGCTTGAAGAAAACTTGTAATACCAGCGTTGGCTTAAGTGAGCGGTAAGAAAAAAAGGCTCATTAGCACCGCACAGACTTACCGACAAAAACTCGTAATCTAGCCGACAGTGATTACCATAATCTATTTATACATAACCATCACTAGATGGCGCTAAAGAGTACAACAAGGTTAACTTCATTAACATTTCTTAAAGGCAAAAATATTAAAGGCAACAATTCTACACATGTTATATATCAGAGACAGTGCATAGAGGACAGCGCCAAAGATGCAAAAGTGTATACAAACTCACTTCATAAAAGAACAATATCCTAAAAAAATTGTTCAGAACCTGTGTAACAAATGTTAGAGTGAAGGAGCGCCTTAGAGTGAGGCTTAAGTATACTTTAAAGAATAAATTAATGGAAAATGCATATATAAGGAAAGCAAATCTAGTACAGATGAACTAAATGCAGTATGGTTAAACTGCAATAGCTTAAACTCCGATTATATAGCAATTAGATAAAGCATTTGAACAATAGTTGCTATAATAAATATGTTAAATTGGATTCTGGGAAATGCAGCAATAAGATCAAGGTGATAAAATTGACTAAAAAATAAATAAATGAGGATAGTGATCAGCGCTAATAGTGGCTGCGCATATTATAGTAGTGAGGTTGTTGTATTTCCCTGTGTGTTTGTAAATGTTTTGAGAGAATGCTAGTTACATGTAAAAATCATATATTTAATAAATAAAAACTGGCTTAAGCATACTGTGCAATGAAAAAGATTGGCAAATCTGAAAAGTTAAAATAAAAAGGAGGGAAAAAAATGAGAACCAATAAGAAAGTCAGGAGTCCCAAAAAGGGATAAGGAGCTGAATAGTGTCCCAAAACAAATTCTTGAGTGCGGAGTGACTATAGTGTCCCAAAGTAAAATCCGAGTGGGGTGTCCTCAGTATCGGGAGGATCCAAAGTATATCACGGACAAAAATAAATAAAGCAGTCAGTTAGTTAGATAGATTTAGTGTGGTCCAAATGTTGAGATCCAAAGAAAAAAATAGTAGTAAAAATTCTGCACAAAGCGATCACAATTTTGTCCGTGATATACTTTGCTACTATAATATGCGCAACCACTATTAGCGCTGATCGCTATCCTCATTTATTTATTTTTTAGTCAATTTTATCACCTTGATCTTATTGCTGCATTTCCTAGTATCCCATTTAACGTATTTATTATAGCAACTATTGTTGAAACTATTGTTGCAATGCTTTATCTAATTGCTATATAATCGCAGTTTAAGCTATTGCCGTTTAACCATACTGCATTTAGTTCAACTGTACTAGATTTTGCTTTCCTTATATATGCATTTTCCATTAATTTATTCTTTAAAGTATACTTAAGCCTCACTCTGAGGCGCACCTTCACTCTAACATTTATTACACATGTTATATCATTAAAAATAGTGAGCTACTGGGGCTAATTAATTTTTAGTTCTAATGTTGCTCTTATGCTCTATGGTTCTATCTCTGAATTGAGAATTTCTTCCCTGTTGTGAGGTGATAAAAAAAACAAACATTTAAAGAGACAGTCTAGTCAAAATTAAACTTTCATTATTCAGATAGGACATGTAATTTTAATCAACTTTCCAATTTACTTTTATCATCAAATTTGCTTTTTTCTCTTAGTATTCTTAGTTGAAACTAAACCTAGGCAGACTCATATGCTAATTTCTAAACCCTTGAAGTCTGCCTCTTATCACATGCTTTTTAAATTCCATTTCAACACAAAGAGACTGAAAGTACACATGGGCCATATAGATAACACTGTGTTCAGGCACAGAAAGTTATTTAAGATTTAGCCCAACACAATGCCAACTGCAAGACAATAGATAATAAACAGTCACAGTCATGTGATCAGGGGGCTGGAAGAAGGTCCTTAGATACAAGGCAATCACAGAGGTAAAAAGTGTATTAATATAACAGTGTTGGTTGTGCAAAACTGGGGAATGGGTAATAAAGGGATTATCTATCTTTTAAAACAATAACAATTCTATTGTAGACTGTCCCTTTAATCATATTGCTGCAACAAGAGAGCATCTTAACCCCTTAAGGACTGGGCATTTCTGACTAAGACTTCCCCAAAAGACCAGAGTATGTTTAGCATTTTTGCCATCACTACATTTAAACAGAAATAGAGCCTTTGTTTTTTTTATTTACCTATCAAAAACTATATATTTTTTTAGTAGACAACCCAAAGTATTGATCTAGGCCCATTTTCTTTATAAACGGGGAGAGTCCACAGCTGCATTCATTACTTTTGGGAAATACAGAACCTGGCCACCAGGAGGAGGCAAAGACACCCCAGTCTTCTATTCTCCCTTTCTTACCTTTCTTGGACAAGTGTTGATTAGCTAGGGTTGGGGACTTGTGTTCGCTTAAGCCCTTTGCTGCAGGACGTCTAAGGCTTCTACATGGCGTTTTCAGTTATTCTGATGCTGTTTTTTTGCGGCTCCCGGGGACGGTTCATCTTTCGGTTGCTCTATCCGGGGTGCGAGTTAGCACTCTGAATAGGGGAGGGTTTTTTTCTTTCTCCTTTTAGTTTCAGGGCTTTTCTTTGGTCCCTTAAACTCCATTCGGATGGGGATCTGGAATTTTCTCCCTTTGCTCTGCTAGTTGATTTTATTTTCCTTATTGCCCTAGTTCCTGTGTGTTCCTGGGGGTCCTTACGGACTTCCTTATCCAAATCCTTTTTTTCTTCCTTTAAGTTAGACTGTGGATGTTTCCCTTCCTTCTGGTTGTGGGGTGAGGTTTTTTTGTGGGCTGAGAGCCTGCAGGATTTTGTCTCTTCAGGGGCTCTTGGGCTCGGTCGAGTCTCATGATTCTGCGCGGTCTCTATCAAAGTCCTTGATGGTTCTAGGTGTAGGGGAGGGTTTTTTTCTTTCTCCTTTTAGTTTCAGGGCTTTTCTTTGGTCCCTTAAACTCCATTCGGATGGGAATCTGTGATTTTCTCCCTTTGCTCTGCTAGTTGATTTTTTTTTCTTTCATGTAATTAGCAAGAGTCCATGAGCTAGTGACGTATGGGATATACATTCCTACCAGGAGGGGCAAAGTTTCCCAAACCTCAAAATGCCTATAAATACACCCCTCACCACACCCACAAATCAGTTTTACAAACTTTGCCTCCTATGGAGGTGGTGAAGTAAGTTTGTGCTAGATTCTACGTTGATATGCGCTCCGCAGCAGGTTGGAGCCCGGTTTTCCTCTCAGCGTGCAGTGAATGTCAGAGGGATGTGAAGAGAGTATTGCCTATTTGAATTCAATGATCTCCTTCTACGGGGTCTATTTCATAGGTTCTCTGTTATCGGTCGTAGAGATTCATCTCTTACCTCCCTTTTCAGATCGACGATATACTCTTATGTATACCATTACCTCTACTGATTCTCGTTTCAGGACTGGTTTGGCTTTCTACTACATGTAGATGAGTGTCCTGGGGTAAGTAAGTCTTATTTTCTGTGACACTCTAAGCTATGGTTGGGCACTTTTATATAAAGTTCTAAATATATGTGTTCAAACATTTATTTGCCTTGATTCGGGATGTTCAACGTTCCTTATTTCAGACAGTCAGTTTCATATTTGGGATAATGCATATGAATAAATCATTTTTTTCTTACCTTAAAAATTTGACTTTTTCCCTGTGGGCTGTTAGGCTTGCGGGGGCTGAAAATGCTTCATTTTATTGCGTCATTCTTGGCGCAGACTTTTTTGGCGCAAAAATTTTTTCTTTGTTTCCGGCGTCATACGTGTCACCGGAAGTTGCGTCATTTTTGACGTTTTTGCGCCAAAAGTGTCGGCGTTCCGGATGTTGCGTCATTTTTGGCGCCAAATAATGTGGGCGTCTTTTTTGGCGCTAAAAAATATGGGCGTCACTATTGTCTCCACATTATTTAAGTCTCATTGTTTATTGCTTCTGGTTGCTAGAAGCTTGTTCACTGGCATTTTTTCCCATTCCTGAAACTGTCATTTAAGGAATTTGATTAATTTTGCTTTATATGTTATTTTTTCTATTACATATTGCAAGATCTCCCAGATTGACCCTGAGTCAGAAGATACTTCTGGAAAATCGCTGCCTAGTGCTGGGTCTACCAAAGTTAAGTGTATTTGCTGTAAACTTGTGGTATCTATTCCTCCAGCTGTTGTTTGTAATGAATGTCATGACAAACTTGTTGATGCATATAATATTTCCTTTAGTAATGTTACATTACCTGTTGTTGTCCCTTCAACATCTAATACTCAGAGTGTTCCTGTTAACATAAGAGATTTTGTTTCTAAATCCATTAAGAAGGCTATGTCTGTTATTCCTCCTTCTAGTAAACGTAAAAGGTCTTTTAAAACTTCTCATATTTCGGATGAATTTTTAAATGAACATCATCGTTCTGATTCTGATAATGATTCCTCTGGTTCAGAGGATTCTGTTTCAGAGGTTGATGCTGATAAATCTTCATATTTATTCAAGATGGAATTTATTCGTTCTTTACTTAAAGAAATCTTAATTGCATTAGAAATAGAGGATTCTAGTCCTCTTAATACTAAATCTAAACGTTTAAATAAGGTTTATAAATCTCCTGTAGTTATTCCAGAAGTTTTTCCTGTTCCTGATGCTATTTCTGAAGTAATCTCCAGGGAATGGAATAATTTGGGTAATTCTTTTACTCCTTCTAAACGTTTTAAGCAATTATATCCTGTGCCATCTGACAGATTAGAGTTTTGGGACAAAATCCCAAGGTTGATGGGGCTATCTCTACTCTTGCTAAACGTACTACTATTCCTACGGCAGATAGTACTTCCTTTAAGGATCCTTTACATAGGAACATTGAATCCTTTCTAAGAAAAGCTTACTTATGTTCAGGTAATCTTCTTAGACCTGCTATATCTTTAGTGGATGTTGCTGCAGCTTCAACTTTTTGGTTAGAAGCTTTAGCGCAACAAGTAACAGATCATAATTCTCATAGCATTGTTAATCTTCTTCAACATGCTAATAACTTTATTTGTGATGCCATCTTTGATATCATTAGGGTTGATGTCCGGTATATGTCTCTAGCCATTTTAGCTAGAAGAGCTTTATGGCTTAAAACTTGGAATGCGGATATTTCTTCTAAGTCAACTTTGCTTTCCCTTTCTTTCCAGGGTAATAAATTATTTGGTTCACAGTTGGATTCTATTATCTCAACTGTTACTGGAGGGAAAGGAACTTTTTTACCACAGGATAAAAAATCTAAAGGTAAATTTAGGTCTAATAATCGTTTTCGTTCCTTTCGTCACAAAAAAAAAGCCTGATCCTTCACCTACAGGAGCGGTATCAGTTTGGAAACCATCTCCAGTCTGGAATAAATCCAAGCCTTTTAGAAAACCAAAGCCAGCTCCAAAGTCCACATGAAGGTGCGGCCCTCATTCCAGCCCAGCTGGTAGGGGGCAGATTACGATTTTTCAAAGAAATTTGGATCAATTCAATTCACAATCTTTGGATTCAGAACATTGTTTCAGAAGGGTACATAATTGGCTTCAAGATAAGGCCTCCTGCAAAAAGATTTTTTCTTTCCCGTGTCCCAGTAATTCCAGCGAAGGCTCAAGCATTTCTGAAATGTGTTTCAGATCTAGAGTTGGCAGGAGTAATTATGCCAGTTCCAGTTCTGGAACAGGGACTGGGGTTTTATTCAAATCTCTTCATTGTACCAAAGAAGGAGAATTCCTTCAGACCAGTTCTGGATTTAAAAATATTGAATCGTTATGTAAGGATACCAACATTCAAAATGGTAACTATAAGGACTATCCTGCCTTTTGTTCAGCAAGGGCATTATATGTCCACAATAGATTTACAGGATGCATATCTGCATATTCCGATTCATCCAGATCACTTTCAGTTTCTGAGATTCTCTTTCCTAGACAAGCATTACCAGTTTGTGGCTCTGCCGTTTGGCCTAGCAACAGCTCCAAGGATTTTTACAAAGGTTCTCGGTGCCCTTCTGTCTGTAATCAGAGAACAGGGTATTGTGGTATTTCCTTATTTGGACGATATCTTGGTACTTGCTCAGTCTTCACATTTAGCAGAATCTCATACGAATCGACTTGTATTGTTTCTTCGAGATCATGGTTGGAGGATCAATTTACCAAAAAGTTCATTGATTCCTCCGACAAGGGTAACCTTTTTAGGTTTCCAGATAGATTCAGTGTCCATCACTCTGTCTCTGACAGACAAGAGACGTCTAAAATTGATTTCAGCTTGTCGAAACCTTCAGTCTCAATTATTCCCTTCGGTAGCCTTATGCATGGAAATTCTAGGTCTTATGACTGCTGCATCGGACACGATCCCCTTTGCTCGTTTTCACATGCGACCTCTTCAGCTCTGTATGCTGAACCAGTGGTGCAGGGATTACACAAAGATATCTCAAATGATATCTTTAAAACCGATTGTACGACACTCTCTGACGTGGTGTACAGATCACCATCGTTTAGTTCAGGGGGCTTCTTTTGTTCTTCCGACCTGGACTGTAATTTCAACAGATGCAAGTCTGACAGGTTGGGGAGCTGTTTGGGGGTCTCTGACAGCACAAGGGGTTTGGGAATCTCAGGAGGTGAGATTACCAATCAATATTTTGGAACTCTGTGCAATTTTCAGAGCTCTTCAGTCATGGCCTCTTCTAAAGAGAGAATCGTTCATTTGTTTTCAGACAAACAATGTCACAACTGTGGCATATATCAATCGTCAAGGAGGGACTCACAGTCCTCTGGCTATGAAAGAAGTATCTCGAATACTGGTATGGGCGGAATCCAGCTCCTGTCTAATTTCTGCGGTTCATATCCCAGGTATAGACAATTGGGAAGCGGATTATCTCAGTTGCCAAACGTTACATCCGGGCGAATGGTCTCTTCACCCAGAGGTATTTCTTCAGATTGTTCAAATGTGGGGACTTCCAGAAATAGATCTGATGGCTTCTCATCTAAACAAGAAACTTCCCAGGTATCTGTGCAGATCCAGGGATCCTCAGGCGGAGGCAGTGGATGCATTGTCACTTCCTTGGAAGTATCATCCTGGCTATATCTTTCCGCCTCTAGTTCTTCTTCCAAGAGTAATCTCCAAGATTCTGAAGGAATGCTCGTTTGTTCTGCTGGTGGCTCCAGCATGGCCTCACAGGTTTTGGTATGCGGATCTTGTCCGGATGGCCTCTTGCCAACCATGGACTCTTCCGTTGAGACCAGACCTTTTGTCACAAGGTCCTTTTTTCCATCAGGATCTCAAATCCTTAAATTTGAAGGTATGGAGATTGAACGCTTGATTCTTAGTCAAAGAGGTTTCTCTGACTCTGTGATTAATACTATGTTACAGGCTCGTAAATCTGTATCTAGGAAGATATATTATCGAGTTTGGAAGACTTACATTTCTTGGTGTCTTTCTCATAATTTTTCCTGGCATTCTTTTAGAATTCCGAGAATTTTACAGTTTCTTCAGGATGGTTTGGATAAAGGTTTGTCTGCAAGTTCCTTGAAAGGACAAATCTCTGCTCTTTCTGTTCTTTTTCACAGAAAGATTGCTAATCTTCCTGATATTCCATGTTTTGTACAAGCTTTGGTTCGTATAAAACCTGTTATTAAATCAATTTCTCCTCCTTGGAGTTTGAATTTGGTTCTGGGGGCTCTTCAAGCTCCTCCGTTTGAACCTATGCATTCACTGGACATTAAATTACTTTCTTGGAAAGTTTTGTTTCTTTTGGCCATCTCTTCTGCTAGAAGAGTTTCTGAATTATCTGCTCTTTCTTGTGAGTCTCCTTTTCTGATTTTTCATCAGGATAAGGCGGTGTTGCGAACTTCTTTTAAATTTTTACCTAAGGTTGTGAATTCTAACAACATTAGTAGAGAAATTGTGGTTCCTTCATTGTGTCCTAATCCTAAGAATTCTAAGGAGAGATCATTGCATTCTTTGGATGTAGTTAGAGCTTTGAAATATTATGTTGAAGCTACTAAGAATTTCCGAAAGACTTCTAGTCTATTTGTTATCTTTTCCGGTTCTAGGAAAGGTCAGAAGGCCTCTGCCATTTCTTTGGCATCTTGGTTGAAATCTTTAATTCATCATGCTTATGTCGAGTCGGGTAAAACTCTGCCTCAAAGGATTACAGCTCATTCTACTAGGTCAGTTTCTACTTCCTGGGCGTTTAGGAATGAAGCTTCGGTTGATCAGATTTGCAAAGCAGCAACTTGGTCTTGGCATACTTTTACTAAATTCTACCATTTTGATGTGTTTTCTTCTTCTGAAGCAGTTTTTGGTAGAAAAGTACTTCAGGCAGCTGTTTCAGTTTGATTCTTCTGCTTATAATTTCAGTTTTTTTCATTATAAGATTTAAACTTTATTTTGGGTGTGGATTATTTTCAGCGGAATTGGCTGTCTTTATTTTATCCCTCCCTCTCTAGTGACTCTTGCGTGGAAGATCCACATCTTGGGTAGTCATTATCCCATACGTCACTAGCTCATGGACATTTGCTAATTACATGAAAGAAAACATAATTTATGTAAGAACTTACCTGATAAATTCATTTCTTTCATATTAGCAAGAGTCCATGAGGCCCACCCTTTTTGTGGTGGTTATGATTTTTTTGTATAAAGCACAATTATTCCAATTCCTTATTTTTTATGCTTTCGCACTTTTTTCTTATCACTCCACTTCTTGGCTATGCGTTAAACTGATTTGTGGGTGTGGTGAGGGGTGTATTTATAGGCATTTTGAGGTTTGGGAAACTTTGCCCCTCCTGGTAGGAATGTATATCCCATACGTCACTAGCTCATGGACTCTTGCTAATATGAAAGAAATGAATTTATCAGGTAAGTTCTTACATAAATTATGTTTTCCTTATTGCCCTAGTTCCTGTGTGTTCCTGGGGGTCCTTACGGACTTCCTTATCCGAATCCTTTTTTTCTTCCTTTTAGGGGGCCACTGGAAGTTTCCCTTCCTTCTGGTTGTGGGGTGAGTTTTTTTCTGTGGGCTGAGAGCCTGCGGGATTTTGTCTCCTCAGGGGCTCTTGGGTTCGGTCGAGTCTCATGATTCTGTGCGGTCTCTATCAAAGGCCTTGCTGGTTCTAGCTGATGGGCAGTTACTTGTGCCTTTTCCTTTTTGTCCCTCTGCTTCTGATGATGCAGTTTTTTGGAGGGTTTTTGGAGGGTGTTTTTAGGCTATGGTTCCCGTCAGAATGGGCCGCCTTTTTGTACCCGCCCGTTTTGCATTCAGTGTCCTCTATAGCTTGGGTATTGTTTTCCCAAAAGTAATGAATGCAGCTGTTGACTCTCCCCATTTATGAAGAAAAACTTAAATTATGCTTACCTGATAATTTTCTTTTCTTTTTCGGTGGGGAGTTTGTTTCCAGTTTGTTTCCTGCTGTGGGTGTCTTTATCAAACTCGGTATCTGGGCTACTATGTGAGAATTCAGTGTCCATTGTACCTTGGATATGATGTCACACTATGACTTAGAGGTGAACTTTGCTGCTTGAAAGCTGAAAGTCAAGAGTTCAAATCCAGCTGTGGCTATGTCCTCTTCAATATGCATGTCCTACAATTATCCTTGCTGGAGTTACATCGCCTGTTGTGCAAGGTCTGTTCCAACTGAGGTATCCCAGGGTTTCTCAAGGGGGTCTTATTTTTGTTCCTTATCTTTGACTGGACAGTTTGGTTCTGTATCCAGATCCCTTAGGACTGGTTTGAGACGGCCCAGTTTCCTGTTGCTGGGACATCTCATGTTCCTATGGGAGGATTTCTCTCTCTTTTCTCGGAGATTTGGATACTCTGCTAGGCTGGCAGTTGTGGCCGGATGGTCCCTTCTTCGGTTTTTGACCCGTTGGGTCCTTATTCAGCTTCCCACTCCGTAAGCTGTTTGTTTTGTTTTAGTTTACCCTTTCTTGGGGTGGACTTGACATTCTACAGTATATGCCTGGTGCTTGGAGGTTTTTTCATCCTCTGTTTAGTGGGGTTGTCCCTTCTGCCTTGAGGGCAGGTTGCCAGGTGTAGGGCTGTTTACTTGTGACGTGCCATTATTCCATTATTGTGAAGGGTCTCCTTTGGGAGTGTCCTTTGTCTTGGGAACGGCACTGTGTCTGGGTTCTGGAAACCGAGCTCTTTTGTGGGGGGGGTTCTAGATTCCTCCCCTTTTTCTTTCCTGAAGGTCTTGGTGTAGGGAATTTTCATGCCTTTGTCTTTTCGAGCATTGCCAGTCGATTTGTGTTGGGTCCGTTGCCCGGAGTGAGGGATAGGGATCTGTCTGATCTGTTGATCTTTGACCGTGTATCAGAGTTAGATCTTGTGATCCTTCCTCGGCAGGTATTTTTTTCTCTGCGGGTTCTGGGTTCTATTCTCCCTTTCCTGCCTTTCTTGGGAAAGTGTTGATTAGCTAGGGTTGGGGACTTGTGTTTGCTTAAGCCCTTTGCTGCAGGAAGTCTGGGGCTTCTACGGAGCGTTTTTAGTTATTCTGATGCTGTTTTTTTGCGGCTCCCGGGGACGGTTCATCTTTCGGTTGCTCTATCCGGGGTGCGAGTTAGCACTCTGAATAGGGGAGGGTTTTTTTCTTTCTCCTTTTAGTTTCAGGGCTTTTCTTTGGTCCCTTAAACTCCATTCGGATGGGGATCTGGAATTTTCTCCCTTTGCTCTGCTAGTTGATTTTATTTTCCTTATTGCCCTAGTTCCTGTGTGTTCCTGGGGGTCCTTACGGACTTCCTTATCCAAATCCTTTTTTTCTTCCTTTAAGTTAGACTGTGGATGTTTCCCTTCCTTCTGGTTGTGGGGTGAGGTTTTTTTGTGGGCTGAGAGCCTGCAGGATTTTGTCTCTTCAGGGGCTCTTGGGCTCGGTCGAGTCTCATGATTCTGCGCGGTCTCTATCAAAGTCCTTGATGGTTCTAGGTGATGGGCAGTTAATTGTGTCTTTTCCTTTTGTCCCTCTGCTTCTGATGACGCAGTTTTTTGGGGGGTTTTTGTCGGGTGTTTTTAGGCTATGGTGCCGTCAGAATGAGCCGCCTTTTTGTACCCGCCCGTTTTGCATTCAGTGTCCTCTATAGCTTGGGTATTGTTTTCCCAAAAGTAATGAATGCAGCTGTGGACTCTTCCCATTTATGAAGAAAAACTTAAATTATTCTTACCTGATAATTTTCTTTTCGTCAGAGGGGGAGAGTCCACAGCTCCCCGCCCTGCGTTTTTTGTGTGGGGCGGCCGTAATTTTTGTTTTTGTTCTTCTGGCACCTTTTTCACCCTAATATTTCTCCTACTGTTCCTTGTTCCCTTGGCAGAATGACTGGGGAATAAAGGAAGTGGGGGAGGTATTTAAACCTTTGGCTGGGGTGTCTTTGCCTCATCCTGGTGGCCAGGTTCTGTATTTCCCAAAAGTAACTAATGCAGCTGTGGACTCTCCCCGTCTGAAGAAAAGAAAATTATCAGGTAAGCATAATTTAAGTTTTTGGTGTATATCATGCCACCATTTTGTCACCAAATGCAATAAAATAAAAAAAAATTGTTCACTTTTTCACAAACTTTGGGTTTCTCACTGAAATTATATACTGCTTGTGCAATCATGGCACAAATGGTTCTAAAATCTTCTCTGGGATCCCCTTTGTTCAGAATTAGCAGACATATATGGCTTTGCCATTGCTTTTTGGTAATTAGAAGGTCGCTAATTACAGCTGCGTGCCACACTTCTATTATTCCCGGTAGTGAAGGGGTTAATCAGGTACCATAAAAGGTTAATTTTAGCTTTAGTGTAGAGATTAGCCTGACACTTCCCAACCCTTGATCCCTACCTTGTCGCTCTCAAACAGCACTTTTTTTTCTGCAGTGTAGGATCCCATCCCCCATAACCCTTCAACCTCCCTGATCCCCCCTAAATAGCTCTCTAACCATCCCGCATCTTAGGTACTGGTTGCTGTCTGTCAGTACCAATAAACCCCAATTTTGTATGTTTTTGTTTTTTTTCTTATTTTTTCTGTAGTGTAGCTGCCCCCCTCCATTACCCTATCCCCTCCCAGATCGATATCCTTCCTCCTCTATAGGGCCCTTCCTCCCTCCTTCACCCTCCCTGCCGCTCTCAGGAGATATTTTCTGTAGTGTAGTGGTCCAACCTGCTCCCCTTTGCAGTGATGGGCCACCCACCCATCTCCCTCCTAACCCTCCAACGCCACCAACGATCGGCACCACCGCTGCCCGTCTATTTCTGCACTGCCTCACTTGTGGGGCATGCAGAAATAGCTTGTGGGGCATGCAGAAATAGCGCGAGATTAGCAAGATTGCAGAGAAAAGCCCAGGACTGTCCTTAAGGTCCTTGAGGGGGTAAACATGGATATGAACCTTCATTTCTTAAAGTAATATACCTTTGATTACTACTCCAATTAGAGCCTATATCTGCTCTGATAAGTTGTTGCTCAAGGTTCAATCCCCGTTTATATGCTGGCATTGGTGGATTCTGACATTCCTGAATTTCTGGGTTACACTTAGACAAAATCCCTGAATGTTTTTTAAATCCAAATACAATCAGATGGTTTTCTACAGTGGATAGAAACAAATGCTTCTCAGTGTGTGAGTTATCCGTACAACACAAAAAATGTAAATCAGCGCTAATATAACGTTGAAATAATAAATAGGTAAAGGATATCAAAATGTTAGGAATATACCTAATGACAATAAAACATGACAATATATGAACTGGATATAAGTATCACTATACAAGTATAGACTATAAAGAGTTCAACCACAAAAGCAAAACAAACAACAAAGGCAGGTATAATGTTGTTGCCCCCAAAGTAGAAAGTCTGTGAAATTTCAAATAGGTGGAAAAAAAATCCAACAGAAATTAACAGGTTGTTGTAGGTCGGTGCTGCCCTCTTTCAGTGGTATTTCCAGTGAACCACGGCACAAAGAGAACTAAGGCAAAAACACATGAGAGGCGCACGACGAATTAAAGATTTATTCTGTAGATAAAAATAAAGTGACACATAAGCACTTACATCTAAAAAAGCAACATCCAATTTGTTAGCAGCTAGACCCCGGTGTTATCTCAGGAGCTGTGTTCAGACACCTCTTGTCAGCGAATTGGCGTCTGCCGTCACTGATGATAAAGAGTCCGGAGCGTCCCCCAGCTTACAGATGTCTCACAGTCTGATAGAGAGACCGTCTCCGAGATCCAGTCGTGCAAAACGTCTGAGAAACAAACCCTACGCGTTTCTTCCGGTACCCGGCCAGACTTTCTCAAGGGTATTCAACAGTTTATGTAAACAGCTGATAATAACTGTATTCTGAGAGCACAATTTATACATTCATGAAAACAGCACTCCCTGGTGATTAACCTATAGTATGACCGTTTTAATACATTTGAAATAAAGCATTATTTCTTCCATACCAAACATTATAAATTCATAATAAATACATACATAATAAGTATAAAACTTTGATCAAATCATATATGATCATATCAATTAATACATAAATATGGATAATATCATCATAAAACATATATATAAAAAATATAAAAAAACATGTATACTAAAGATAAAGATAAAAACACCTAAACATTATATTGATATGCTGCTAAATCCAAATCTACATTTAACCCATTAGGCTGTAAGCTTCCTATTTTATATATCCAATATGTTTCTTGTTGTCTAAGGGCCAACAATCTATTATGAACATTCGGAGCTACCCAGTATATCACTTTTACTTTTAAGGAAACAGGATTACAGTTATGAGCCTCTTTAAAATGATTTGGGGCACTATGTTTGATTGATTTTTCTTTAGCCATTTTTATATTATAAAGGTGTTTATTGACTCTTGTTTTGATCTTCCTTTTGGTACGTCCTACATAGAATAGGCCACACCCACACGTAAGTAAATAAACTACATAATAGATTGTTGGCCCTTAGACAACAAGAAACATATTGGATATATAAAATAGGAAGCTTACAGCCTAATCGGTTAAATGTAGATTTGGATTTAGCAGCATATATGTAATGATTAATTAATTGTATATCAAGTTTCTATGATTTTTAAATAACCTCTAGTTAATTTAGTGTAGGCGTCGGTTTGTATATCAATATGATGTTTAGGTGTTTTTATCTTTATTATTCATGTTTTTTATATTTTTTATATATATGTTTTATGATGATATTATCCATATTTATGTATTAATTGATATGATCATATTTGATTTTAGAAAAGTTTTATACTTATGTATGTATTTATTATGAATTTATAATGTTTGGTATGGAAGAAATAATGCTTTATTTCAAATGTATTAAGACTGTCATACTATAGGTTAATCACCAGGGAGTGCTGTTTTCATGAATGTATAAATTGCGCTCTCAGATTACAGTTGTTATCAGCTGTTTACATAAACTGTTGAATACCCTTGAGAAAGTCTGGCCAGGTACCGGACGAAACGCGTAGGGTTTGTTTCTCAGATGTTTTGCACGACTGGATCTCGGAGACTGTCTCTCTATCAGACTGTGAGACATCTGTAAGCTGGGGACGCTTCAGACTCTTTGTCATTAGTGACGTCAGGTGCCAATTCGTGTGCGGTCAAGGAAAAACATTCCACTGAACTAACACGCTGACAAGAGGTGTCTGAACACAGCTCCTGAAATATCACCAGGGTCTAGCTGCTAACAAATTGGATGTTGCTTTTTTAGATGTAAGTGCTTATGTGTCACTTTATTTTTATCTACAGAATAAATCTTTAATTCGTTGTGCGCCTCTCTTATGTGTTTTTGCTTGTGAGATATCCAAAATAGCATATATTAAATCTCACTTACTAAGCAAAAAGAAGTATTAATCCTTTTATGTTAGTCAGCACAATCTAGGAAGTCAAACTGCAAAGACACGACTGCTAATCTCCAAACTGCACAGCTCAGAAATTGACTAAAGTCACATCATGGCATTTTTCCGGGTATCCAGCAAATCCAAACTAAAGTTGCTTTTTCTTTTTTTATACTTGCTGAATAAATTATTCTATAGTTAACTTTAGGATTGGTTTGTGTATTATCTCTATTATTTATTCCTTATGCTATGATTATCTCTCTCCTCTCTCTCCCCTCTAGCCATTGCAGAAGCCATAGAAAAATGGAAGATGGAACGAGATGCACGACTTGTAGCTGGTGACAAGAATGAAGAAGAGGAGGAAGTAAACATCTATGCCATAAAAGATGATGAGGTGCAGTGTTTTTTTGTTTGAGTTTTTGTGAATTTACATTCATATTTGTTATAAATCAGGGGGAAAAAACAACTTTGTAAGTGTTATTATTTCTAAAATGAAAACATAAATCTAATTTATTTAGTAAGTCATATAAACTGGTTACTGGTAATCTCATAAAAATGCAAATAATAAAAACCATATTCTTAATTGTATTTAGACACAGTAAAATGGTTCATCCCTTGACATCAATACCAATGTTGAAGAGTAACTAGCAATAATAAACAGCTAGATTACAAGTTTGTGCGTTCGTCTTTTAACGCTGAAAATATGGTATTTTCAGCATTAAAACAGCACCGCAGCCATTACAAGTCTTGTCAGTATAGGTGTTCCACAAGCCTTTTTTAGCCTGTAACGCAACGTCAGTACCGCACTCGTAAAAATGACATTTTTACATGGGTTTCCCATAGCGCAGTGCTTTCCAAACTGTGTGTCGTGACACATTAGTGTGTCGGCGGCAGTTTGTAGGTGTGTCCCTGCTCAGCACCAATTTTTTTTTATTTAAATTTTTTGGGGTTTCTGACTTTCCGCCTGCCTGCTACACATATCACATGATTGATACCTAGTAGGTCACAGATCATCTTAACCAACTGGCGCAGCTAGGCAGGAACTGAAACTATTCCTATTGGCGGATTATGCAATATTCCACCAACTATTCAGAAACTGTGTTCATCCCATCAACCTCATACATTCCATTCAACTAGTAAGTAGCTATTGGTGTTATTAAACTTTTTTTTTTAATTCTTGCACATACTTACTGTTACTTGTAAATACATTTTGTTATTATTTAATTTATGTATGTGTCTGCATCTCTTAAAACAAGTTTGTTTAACCGCCTAATTGCTAGTACAACTGAATTACTGTGTTGCGAAATGATGTAGGTCTAAAAAGTGTGTCACCAACATTAAAAGTTTGGAAAGCTCTGCCATAGCGCTTGTATTACGACAGTACAGCCTAAAACAACAAGATCTGTAACACCATCTAAAGTCAGTAGTTATGAGCTTTATGCTACAAATCTGTAACATAAAACTCATAACTAAAGTGTTAAAAAGTACCCCCAAACTGAGGCCCTCCCACACCACAAACACTATAATAAATGTATTAACCCCTAACCTGCCACTCCCGTCATCGCCGCCACTATAAAAATGTATTAACCCCTATTCCGCCGCTTCCCGACATTGTCTTCACTATACTAGTTATTAACCCCTAAACCGCTGCCCTCCTGCATCGCAAACACTATTTAAATATTATTAACCCCTAATCTGCTGTCCGCCCACATCGCCCCTGCTATACTTTAGTTATTAAGCCCTACACCGCAAGCCACTATAATAAACCTATTAACCCCTAAACCGAAAGCCCCCCACAACGAAATATAATAAATTAAACTATTAACCCCTAAACCGAAACCCCCCACATCGCAATAAACTAATTTAAACTAGTAACCCCTAAACCTAACGCCCCCCTAACTTTATATTAAAATGACAATTTCCCTAGCTTAAATTAAATTAAAACTTACCTGTCAATTTAAAAAAACTAAGTTTAAACTAACAATCAGGGCCGCCATGTGGGGGTGACAGGGGTGACTCCTGTCAGGGGCACAATGGGCCAGGGGGCCCCATGAGGCTAGAACAACTATTATTTAAAAAGAAAACATTTTTGACAGCCACCAGAGGGTACTACAGCAGAATGCTATTGAGCGTGGGAATTGTTATTACAAGGGGTAAAGCATTAGCATTTAAGGGAATTTCTGAGTGTGCACTAAACCACTATGCACAGTGTGAGACAGACTTGGCACTTAAGTTTGTACATTGTGTGCCTGAGTCAGACGGCACATCACTTTCATTTGCAGAGGATAGGACTTACTTAGTAAATGTTTTTTTATTTCTTTGTGCAATTTCGGATTGTAACTTCAGTGTGGTAGTAGTTGTATTGTGGGGCCAGATGTCCATAAAAACACATTTCTTTCATGTAATTGGCAAGAGTCCATGAGCTAGTGACGTATGGGATATACATTCCTACCAGGAGGGGCAAAGTTTCCCAAACCTCAAAATGCCTATAAATACACCCCCACCACACCCACAATTCAGTTTTACAAACTTTGCCTCCTATGGAGATGGTGAAGTAAGTTTGTGCTAGATTTCTACGTTGATATGCGCTTCTCAGCATGCTGAAGCCCGGTTCCTCTCAGAGTGCAGTGAATGACAGAGAGACGTGAAGGGAGTATTACCTATTGAATGCAATGGTCATCCTAATGGGGATCTATTTCATAGGTTCTCTGTTATCGGTCGTAGAGATTCATCTCCTACCTCCCTTTTCAGATCGAAGATATACTCTTATATACCATTACCTCTACTGATTCTCGTTTCAGTACTGGTTTGGCTATCTACTTTATGTAGATGAGTGTATTTTGGCAAGTATGTTTTCTCTTAGCTATGGTTTGGCACTTTAAATGTAAAGTTCTAAATATAATGTTTGTACTTATATTTGCCATGATTCAGGTTTATCAGTTTCATTTTGGGAAATGCATATATAAAAAATAAAAATATTACCTGAAATTTTTTCAAATTGACTTTTTCTCTAAATTGCGGGCTGTTAGGCTCGCGGGTGCGCAAAATGCTATAATTTATTGCGTCATTTTTGGAGCGAGACGTTTTTTCTGCAAGAATTACGTTTGTTGACGTATTTTCGTCATTTCCGGCGTCTTACTTGGCGCCGAGAATTTTCACGTAGTTGCGTCACCTATGACGCTCGTGTTTGTTGCAGACGTTTTCTTCTGTTAAGTTGTGATCAGTCCACGGGTCATCATTACTTCTGGGATATTACTCCTCCCCAACAGGAAGTGCAAGAGGATTCACCCAGCAGAGCTGCATATAGCTCCTCCCCTCTACGTCACTCCCAGTCATTCTCTTGCACCCAACGACTAGATAGGATGTGTGAGAGGACTATGGTGATTATACTTAGTTTTATATCTTCAATCAAAAGTTTGTTATTTTAAAATAGCACCGGAGTGTGTTATTATCTCTCTGGCAGAGTTTGAAGAAGAATCTACCAGAGTTTTTGTTATGATTTTAGCCGGAGTAGTTAAGATCATATTGCTGTTTCTCGGCCATCTGAGGAGAGGTAAACTTCAGATCAGGGGACAGCGGGCAGATGAATCTGCATAGAGGTATGTAGCAGTTTTTATTTTCTGACAATGGAATTGATGAGAAAATCCTGCCATACCGATATAATGTCATGTATGTATACTTTACACTTCAGTATTCTGGGGAATGGTACTTCACTAGAATTACACTGTAAGAAATACATAAAGCTGTTTAATAACTAGAGATTATGTTTAACGTTTTTGCTGGAATGTAAAATCGTTTTCATTTACTGAGGTACTGAGTGAATAAATGTTTGGGCACTATTTTTCCACTTGGCAGTTGCTTAATCTGTTTTCTGACAGTTTCTGTTCTCCCTCACTGCTGTGTGTGAGGGGGAGGGGCCGTTTTTTGGCGCTTTTTCTACACATCAAATATTTCAGTCAGCAACTCATTGTATTCCCTGCATGATCCGGTTCATCTCTACAGAGCTCAGGGGTCTTCAAAACTTATTTTGAGGGAGGTAATTTCTCTCAGCAGAGCTGTGAGAATTATAGTTTGACTGAGATAAAAAACGTTTATTCTGTAATTTGTTTCGTGCTTTCAGAATTTGTTATCTTTGCTAATGGGATTAAACCTTTGCTAAAGTTGTGTTATTTACAAGGATTGAGGCTATAACTGTTTCAATTTATTAATTTTCAACTGTCATAGATCTTCTGTGCTTCTTAAAGGCACAGTACGTTTTAATATTATTCTAATTGAATTGTATTTCCAAGTTACAAGTTTATTTGCTAGTGTGTTAAACATGTCTGATTCAGAGGATGATACCTGTGTCATTTGTTGCAATGCCAAAGTGGAGCCCAATAGAAATTTATGTACTAACTGTATTGATGCTACTTTAAATAAAAGTCAATCTGTACAAATTGAACAAATTTCACCAAACAACGAGGGGAGAGTTATGCCGACTAACTCGCCTCACGTGTCAGTACCTACATCTCCCGCTCAGAGGGAGGTGCGTGATATTGTAGCGCCGAGTACATCTGGGCGGCCATTACAAATCACATTACAGGATATGGCTACTGTTATGACTGAGGTTTTGGCTAAATTACCAGAGCTAAGAGGTAAGCGTGATCACTCTGGGGTGAGAACAGAGTGCGCTGATAATATTAGGGCCATGTCAGACACTGCGTCACAGGTGGCAGAACATGAGGACGGAGAGCTTCATTCTGTGGGTGACGGTTCTGATCCAAACAGACTGGATTCAGATATTTCAAATTTTAAATTTAAACTGGAAAACCTCCGTGTATTACTAGGGGAGGTGTTAGCGGCTCTGAATGATTGTAACACAGTTGCAATACCAGAGAAAATGTGTAGGTTGGATAAATATTTTGCGGTACCCGACGAGTACTGAGGTTTTTCCTATACCTAAGAGACTTACTGAAATTGTTACTAAGGAGTGGGATAGACCCGGTGTGCCGTTCTCACCACCTCCGATATTTAGAAAAATGTTTCCAATAGACGCCACCACAAGGGACTTATGGCAAACGGTCCCTAAGGTGGAGGGAGCAGTTTCATCCTTAGCTAAGCGTACCACTATCCCGGTGGAGGATAGCTGTGCTTTTTCAGATCCAATGGATAAAAAATTAGAGGGTTACCTTAAGAAAATGTTTGTTCAACAAGGTTTTATATTGCAACCCCTTGCATGCATTGCGCCGATCACGGCTGCAGCGGCATTCTGGATTGAGTCTCTGGAAGAGAACATTGGTTCAGCTACTCTGGACGACATTACGGACAGGCTTAGAGTCCTTAAACTAGCTAATTCATTCATTTCGGAGGCCGTAGTACATCTTACTAAACTTACGGCGAAGAATTCAGGATTCGCCATTCAGGCACGCAGGGCGCTGTGGCTAAAATCCTGGTCAGCTGATGTTACTTCTAAGTCTAAATTGCTTAATATACCTTTCAAAGGGCAGACCTTATTCGGGCCCGGGTTGAAAGAGATTATCGCTGACATTACAGGAGGTAAAGGCCATGCCTTGCCTCAGGACAAAGCCAAAGCCAAGACTAGACAGTCTAATTTTCGTTCCTTTCGTAATTTCAAAGCAGGAGCAGCATCAACTTCCTCTGCACCAAAACAGGAAGGAGCTGTTGCTCGCTACAGACAAGGCTGGAAACCTAACCAGTCCTGGAACAAGGGCAAGCAGACTAGGAAACCTGCTGCTGCCCCTAAAACAGCATGAATTGAGGGCCCCCGATCCGGGATCGGATCTAGTGGGGGGCAGACTTTCTCTCTTCGCCCAGGCTTGGGCAAGAGATGTTCAGGATCCCTGGGCGCTAGAGATAATATCTCAGGGATACCTTCTGGACTTCAAATACTCTCCTCCAAGAGAGAGATTTCATCTGTCAAGATTGTCAACAATCCAGACAAAGAAAGAGGCGTTTCTACGCTGCGTACAAGAGCTCTTGTTAATGGGAGTAATCCATCCAGTTCCACGATCGGAACAGGGACAGGGGTTTTACTCAAATCTGTTTGTGGTTCCCAAAAAAGAGGGAACTTTCAGACCAATCCTGGACTTAAAGATCCTAAACAAATTCCTAAGAGTTCCATCGTTCAAGATGGAGACTATTCGGAACAATTTTACCTATGATCCAAGAGGGTCAGTACATGACCACTGTAGATTTAAAAGATGCTTACCTTCACATACCGATTCACAAAGATCATTATCGGTACCTAAGGTTTGCCTTCCTAGACAGGCATTACCAGTTTGTGGCTCTTCCATTCGGATTGGCTACAGCTCCAAGAATCTTCACAAAGGTTCTGGGTGCTCTTCTGGCGGTACTAAGACCGCGGGGAATCTCGGTAGCTCCATACCTAGACGACATTCTGATACAAGCTTCAAGCTTTCAAACTGCCAAGTCTCATACAGAGTTAGTGCTGGCATTTCTAAGGTCACATGGATGGAAGGTGAACGAAAAGAAAAGTTCACTCGTTCCACTCACAAGAGTTCCCTTCCTGGGGACTCTTATAGATTCTGTAGAAATGAAGATTTACCTGACAGAGGACAGGCTAACAAGACTTCAAAGTGCTTGCCGCACCCTTCATTCCATTCAACACCCGTCAGTGGCTCAATGCATGGAGGTAATCGGCTTAATGGTAGCGGCAATGGACATAGTACCCTTTGCACGCTTACACCTCAGACCACTGCAACTGTGCATGCTAAGTCAGTGGAATGGGGATTACTCAGACTTATCCCCTTCTCTGAATCTGGATCAAGAGACCAGAAATTCTCTTCTATGGTGGCCTTTCTCGGCCACATCTGTCCAGGGGGATGCCATTCAGCAGACCAGACTGGACAATTGTAACAACAGACGCCAGCCTTCTAGGTTGGGGTGCCGTCTGGAATTCTCTGAAGGCTCAGGGACAATGGAGTCAGGAGGAGAGTCTCCTGCCAATAAACATTCTGGAATTGAGAGCAGTTCTCAATGCCCTCCTGGCTTGGGCCCCAGTTGATAACTCGGGGGTTCATCAGGTTTCAGTCGGACAACATCACGACTGTAGCTTACATCAACCATCAGGGAGGGACAAGAAGCTCCCTAGCTATGATGGAAGTATCAAAGATAATTCGCTGGGCAGAGTCTCACTCTTGCCACCTGTCAGCAATCCACATCCGGGAGTGGAGAACTGGGAGGCGGATTTCTTAAGTCGTCAGACTTTTCATCCGGGGGAGTGGGAACTTCATCCGGAGGTCTTTGCCCAAATACTTCGACGTTGGGGCAAACCAGAGATAGATCTCATGGCGTCTCGACAGAACGCCAAGCTTCCTCGTTACGGGTCCAGATCCAGGAGCAGTCCTGATAGATGCTCTGACAGCACCTTGGGACTTCAGGATGGCTTACGTGTTTCCACCCTTCCCGTTACTTCCTCGATTGATTGCCAGAATCAAACAAGAGAGAGCATCAGTGATTCTAATAGCACCTGCGTGGCCACGCAGGACTTGGTATGCAGACCTGGTGGACTTGTCATCCTATCCACCTTGGTCTCTACCTCTGAAACAGGACCTTCTGATACAGGGTCCCTTCAAACATCAAAATCTAACTTCTCTGAAGCTGACTGCTTGGAAATTGAACGCTTGATTTTATCAAGACGTGGGTTTTCTGAGTCAGTTATTGATACCTTAATACAGGCTAGGAAACCTGTTACCAGAAAGATTTACCATAAGATATGGCGTAAATACCTATATTGGTGTGAATCCAAAGGTTACTCTTGGAGTAAGGTTAGGATTCCTAGGATATTGTCTTTTCTACAAGAAGGTTTAGAAAAGGGTTTATCTGCTAGTTCATTAAAGGGACAGATCTCAGCTCTGTCCATTCTGTTACACAAACGTCTGTCAGAAGTTCCTGACGTCCAGGCTTTTTGTCAGGCTTTGGCCAGGATTAAGCCTGTGTTTAAAACTGTTGCTCCACCATGGAGTTTAAACCTTGTTCTTAATGTTTTACAGGGCGTTCCGTTTGAACCCCTTCATTCCATTGATATAAAGTTGTTATCTTGGAAAGTTCTATTTTTAATGGCTATTTCCTCGGCTCGAAGAGTCTCTGAATTATCAGCCTTACATTGTGATTCTCCTTATTTGATTTTTCATTCGGATAAGGTAGTCCTGCGTACTAAACCTGGGTTCTTACCTAAGGTAGTTACTAACAGGAATATCAATCAAGAGATTGTTGTTCCTTCTTTATGCCCAAATCCTTCTTCAAAGAAGGAACGTCTACTGCACAACCTGGATGTAGTCCGTGCTCTAAAATTTTACTTACAGGCAACTAAGGAATTTCGACAAACGTCTTCTCTGTTTGTCATTTACTCTGGGCAGAGGAGAGGTCAAAAAGCTTCCGCTACCTCTCTTTCTTTTTGGCTTCGTAGCATAATTCGTTTAGCTTATGAGACTGCTGGACAGCAGCCTCCTGAAAGAATTACAGCTCATTCTACTAGAGCTGTGGCTTCCACTTGGGCCTTCAAGAATGAGGCCTCTGTTGAACAGATTTGCAAGGCTGCAACTTGGTCTTCGCTTCATACTTTTTCCAAATTTTACAAATTTGACACTTTTGCTTCATCGGAGGCTATTTTGGGGAGAAAGGTTCTTCAGGCAGTGGTTCCTTCTGTATAAAGAGCCTGCCTATCCCTCCCGTCATCCGTGTACTTTTGCTTTGGTATTGGTATCCCAGAAGTAATGATGACCCGTGGACTGATCACACTTAACAGAAGAAAACATAATTTATGCTTACCTGATAAATTCCTTTCTTCTGTAGTGTGATCAGTCCACGGCCCGCCCTGTTTTTAAGGCAGGTAAATATTTTTTAATTTATACTCCAGTCACCACTTCACCCTTGGCCTTTCCTTTCTCGTTGGTCCTTGGTCGAATGACTGGGAGTGACGTAGAGGGGAGGAGCTATATGCAGCTCTGCTGGGTGAATCCTCTTGCACTTCCTGTTGGGGAGGAGTAATATCCCAGAAGTAATGATGACCCGTGGACTGATCACACTACAGAAGAAAGGAATTTATCAGGTAAGCATAAATTATGTTTTTGGCGCCAAAAAAATATTTTGTCAGTTGTGGGCGTCATACTTGGCGCCAAACTTTTGACATTATTTAAGTCTTCATGTATTTTTGCTTCTGGTTTCCAGAGGCTTATTCTGTTTGCATTTTTTCCCATTCCTGAAACTGTCATATAAGGAAATTGATAATTTTGCTTTATATGTTATTTTTTCTATTACATATTACAAGATGTCCCAGTCTGACCCTGTATCAGAATCTACTTCTGGAATGCTGCTGCCTGATGTCGGTTCTACCAAAGCTAAGTGCATTTGTTGTAAACTTGTGGTAACTGTTCCTCCGGATGTAGTTTGTGTTAGTTGTCATGATAAACTTTCTAAAGCAGACAATATTTCCATTACCTGTTGTTATTCCTTCAACATCTAATGTTCAGGATATTCCTGTTAATGTGAGAGAATTTGTTTCTAATTCTATTCAGAAGGCTCTGTCTGTTATACCACCTTCTAATAAACGTAAAAGGTCTTTTAAAACTTCTCATAAATTTGATGAATTTTTAAATGACCGACAGCATTCTGATTTATCTATCTCTGAGAAGATTCTGCCTCAGATATTGACACTGACAAGACTTCATATTTATTTAAAATGGAGTATATTCGTTCTTTATTAAAAGAGGTGTTGATTGCATTAGATATGGAGGAGACTAGTCCTCTTGATATTAAAACCAGTAAACGTTTAAATTCGGTTTTTAAACCTCATGTAGTTATTCCTGAGGATTTTCCAGTTCCTGATGCTATTTCAGAGGTAATTTCTAGGGAATGGAATAGTCTGGGTACTTCATTTACTCCTTCAAGGTTTAAGAGACCCTTTGCCGACTGATAGATTGGAGTTTTGGGGGAAAATCCCCAAAGTTGATGGGGCTATCTCTACTCTTGCTAAGCGTACTACTATTCCTACGGCAGATAGTACTTCTTTTAAAGATCCTTTAGATAGGAAGCTTGAATCTTATCTAAGGAAGGCTTATTTATGTTCAGGTCATCTTCTTAGGCCTGCTATTTCTTTGGCTGATGTTGCTGCAGCTTCAACTTTTTGGTTGGAAACTTTAGCGCAACAAGTACCAGATCCTAATGTGTATAGTATTGTTAAGCTAATTCAACATGCTAATAATTTTATTTGTGATGCCATTTTTGATATCATTAGAATTGATGTCAGGTATATGTCTTTAGCTATTTTAGCTAGAAGAGCTTTATGGCTTAAATCTTGGAATGCGGATATGACTTCTAAGTCAACGTTGCTATCTCTATCTTTCCAAGGTAATAAATTATTTGGTTCTCAGTTGGATTCTATAATTTCAACTGTTACTGGGGGGGAAGGGAGCTTTTTTGCCTCAGGATAAAAAATCTAAGGGTAAATTTAGGGCTACTAACCGTTTTCGTTCCTTTCGTCAGAATAAGGAACAGAAACCTGACCCTTCCCCTAAAGGAACGGTTTCCAATTGGAAGCCTTCTCCAGTCTGGAATAAATCCAAGACTTTTAGAAAATCAAAACCAGACCCCAAGTCCGCATGAAGGTGCGGCCCTCATTCCAGCGCAGCTGGTAGGGGGCAGACTTCGATTTTTCAAGATGTTTGGATCAATTCAATCCAAAATCATTGGATTCAGAACATTGTTTCTCAAGGGTACAGAATAGGTTTCAAGATAAGACCGCATGTGAGAAGTTTCTTTCTCTCACACATTCCAGTGAACCCAGTAAAGGCTCAGGCTTTCCTGAAGTGTGTTTCAGACCTGGAGTTATCCAGTGCCAGCCATATCTGGAACGGGGTCTGGGGTTTTATTCAAATCTGTTCATTGTTCCAAAGAAAGAGAATTCTTTCAGACCAGTTCTGGATCTAAAAATGTTGAATCGTTATGTAAGAATACCTACATTCAAAATGGTGACTATAAGGACTATTCTGCCTTTTGTTCAGCAAGGGCATTATGTGTCCACAATAGACTTACAGGATGCATATCTTCATATTCCGATTCATCCAGATCATTATCAGTTCTTGAGATTCTCTTTTCTAGACAAGCATTACCAATTTGTTGCTCTTCCTTTTGGCCTAGCAACAGCTCCAAGGATCTTTTCAAAGGTTCTCGGTGCCCTTCTCTCTGTAATCAGAGAGTGGGGTATTGCAGTTTTTCCTTATTTGGACGATATCTTGGTACTTGCTCAGTCTTTACATTCTGCAGAATCTCACACAAATCAACTAGTGTTGTTTCTTCAAAGACATGGTTGGAGGATCAATTTACCAAAAAGTTCCTTGATTCCTCAGACAAGGGTAACCTTTTTAGGTTTCCAAATAGATTCAGTATCCATGAGTTTGTCTCTAACAGACAAAAGACGTCTGAAATTGGTTTCAGCCTGTCAGAACCTTCAGTCTCAGTCATTCCCTTCAGTAGCTATGTGCATGGAGGTTTTAGGTCTCATGACTGCAGCATCGGACGCGATCCCCTTTGCTCGTTTTCACATGAGACCTATTCAGCTTTGTATGCTGAATCAATGGTGCAGGGATTATACAAAGATATCACAATTAATATCCTTAAATCCCAATATTCGACTATCTCTGACTTGGTGGTTAGATCACCACCGTTTGGTTCAGGGGGCCTCTTTTGTTCGTCCAACCTGAACTGTGATTTCAACAGATGCAAGTCTTTCAGGTTGGGGAGCTGTCTGGGGATCTCTGACAGCGCAGGGGTTTTGGAAATCTCAAGAGGCGAGATTACCAATAAATATTTTTGAACTCCGTGCGATTCTCAGAGCTCTTCAGTTTTGGCCTCTTCTGAAGAGAGAAACATTTATTTGTTTTCAGACAGACAATGTCACAACCGTGGCATATGTCAATCATAAAGTTGGGACTCACAGTCCTCAAGCTATGAAAGAAGTATCTCGGATACTTGCATGGGCGGAATCCAGCTCTTGTCTAATCTCTGCGGTCCATATCCCAGGTATAGACAATTGGGAAGCGGATTATCTCAGTCGCCAGACTTTACATCCGGGAGAATGGTCTCTTCACCCAGATGTGTTTCTTCAGATTGTTCAGATGTGGGGGCTTCCAGAAATAGATCTGATGGCTTCTCATCTAAACAAGAAACTTCCCAGGTATCTGTCCAGATCCAGGGATCCTCAGGCGGAAGCAGTGGATGCGTTGTCGCTTCCTTGGAATTATCAACCTGCTTATTTCTTTCCGCCTCTAGTTCTTCTTCCAAGAGTGATTTCCAAAATTATAATGGAACGTTCATTTGTACTGCTGGTGGCTCCAGCATGGCCACACAGGTTTTGGTATGCGGATCTTGTTCGGATGTCCAGTTGCCAACCTTGGCCACTTCCGTTAAGGCCATACCTTCTATCTCAAGGTCCTTTTTTCCATCAGGATCTCAAATCATTAAATTTGAAGGTATGGAGATTGAACGTTTAGTGCTTCGTCATAGAGGTTTCTCTGACTCAATGATTAATAGTATGTTGCAGGCTCACAAATCTGTGTCTAGTAAGATTTATTACCGAGTTTGGAAGACTTACATTTCATGGTGTTCTTCTCATAAATTTTCTTGGCATTCTTTTAGAATTCCTAGAATTTTACAATTTCTTCAGGATGGTTTGGATAAGGGTTTGTCTGCAAGTTCCTTGAAAGGACAGATCTCTGCTCTTTCTGTTCTGTTTCACAGAAAAATTGCTAATCTTCCTGACATTCATTGTTTTGTACAGGTTTTGTACATTGTTTTGTACAGGTGTTCATTGTTTGGTACAGGTTTTTTAGTTCGTATCAAGCCTGTCATTAAGCCAATTTCTCCTCCTTGGAGTCTTAATTTGGTTTTCAGGACTTTACAGGCTCCTCTGTTTGAGCCTATGTATTCTCTGGACATTAAATTACTTTCTTGGAAAGTATTGTTTCTTTTGGCCATCTCTTCTGCTAGAAGAGTTTCTGAATTATCTGCTCTTTCTTGTGAATCTCCTTTTCTGATTTTTCATCAGGATAAGGCGGTTTTGCGGACTTATTTTAAATTTTTACCTAAAGTTGTGAATTCCAACAACATTAGTAGAGAAATTGTTGTCCCTTCGTTGTGTCCTAATCCTAAGAATTCTTTGGAAAGATATTTACATTCTTTGGATGTGGTTAGAGCTTTGAAATATTATGTAGAAGCTACTAAAGATTTCAGAAAGACTTCTAGTCTATTTGTTATCTTTCTGGTTCTAGGAAAGGTCAGAAGGCTTCTGCCATTTCTTTGGCGTCTTGGTTAAAGCTTTTGATTCATCATGCTTATTTGAAGTCGGGTAAATCCCCGCCTCAGAGGATTATGGCTCATTCTACTAGGTCAGTTTCTACTTCCTGGGCTTTTAAGAATGAAGCTTCTGTTGATCAGATTTGCAAAGCAGCAACTTGATCTTCTTTGCATACTTTTACTAAATTCTAGCATTTTGATGTTTTCCCTTCTTCAGAAGCAGTTTTTGGTAGAAAAGTTCTTCAGGCAGCTGTTTCAGTTTGATTCTTCTGCTTATAATTTCAGATTTTTTCATTATAAGATTAAAACTTTTTTGATTTGGGTTGTGGATTCTTTTTTCAGCGGAATTGGCTGTCTTTATTTTTATCCCTCACTCTCGAGTGACTCTTGCGTGGAGTGCCACATCTTGGGTATTTGCTATCCCATACGTCACTAGCTAATGGACTCTTGCCAATTACATGAAAGAAAACATAATTTATGTAAGGATCTTACCTGATAAATTAATTTCTTTCATATTGGCAAGAGTCCATGAGGCCCACCCTTTTTGTGGTGGTTATGATTTTTTTGTATAAAGCACAATTATTCCAATTTCTTGTTGATGCTTTCGCTCCTTTCTTATCACCCCACTTCTTGGCTATTCGTTAAACTGAATTGTGGGTGTGGTGGGGGGTGTATTTATAGGCATTTTGAGGTTTGGGAAACTTTGCCCCTCCTGGTAGGAATGTATATCCCATACGTCACTAGCTCATGGACTCTTGCCAATATGAAAGAAATGAATTTATCAGGTAAGTTCCTTACATAAATTATGTTTTTCTTTCATGTAATTGGCAAGAGTCCATGAGCTAGTGACGTATAGGATATACAATCCTACCAGGAGGGGCAAAGTTTCCCAAACACCCACAATTCAGTTTTACAAACTTTGCCTCCTATGGAGGTGGTGAAGTAAGTTTGTGCTAAGATTTCTACGTGGATATGCGCTGCTCAGCATTTTTTTGAAGCCCGATTCCTCTCAGAGTACAGTGAATGTCAGAGGGATGTGAAGGGAGTATCACCTTTTGAATTGCAATGGTTTTCCTCACGGGACATCTATTTCATAGGTTCTCTGTTATCGGTCGTAGAGATTCATCTCCTACCTCCCTTTTCAGATCGACGATATACTCTTATATTCCATTACCTCTACTGATAAGTTTCAGTACTGGTTTGGCTATCTGCTATATGTGGATGGGTGTCTTTGGGTAAGTATGTTTTCATTACTTAAGACACTCTCAGCTATGGTTTGGCACTTTATGTATTTATATAAAGTTCTAAATATATGTATTGTACTTATATTTGCCATTATTCAGGTTTCAGTATATTTCCTTTTGCAGACTGTCAGTTTCATATCTGGGAAATGCATTTTTTTAGGAAAATGTGTTTCTTACCTGGGGTATAGTCTCTTTTCAATTGACTGTCATTTTAAATTTGCTGCCGGAATTAGGCTCGCAAGGGCACAAAATGCCAAACTATATTGCGTTATTTTTGGTGCAGGATTTTTTGGGAGCGAAGTTACGTTCGATGACGCAAATTTGTAATTTCCGGCGTCTTTGTCGACGCAGAGTCCATTCACAAGGTGGCGCCAAATATTTTCATTATTTAAACCCCATTCCTATATGCCTCTTGCCTTTTCTCTCTATCAGAGTGCTATGATGTTTGCATTTTTTTCCCCATACCTGAAACTGCCATATAAGGAAATTGATAATTTTGCTTTATATGTTGTTTTTTCTCTTACATTTGCAAGATGTCTCAATCTGATCCTGTCTCAGAAAACACTGTTGGAATCCTTACTGCCTGATAACAGTTCTACCAAAGATAAATACATTTGTTGTAATCTTATGGAGATTATATCTCTAGCTGTGGTTTGTAATAAATTGTCATGATAAACTTTTACATGCAGAGAATGTGTCCATCAGTAATAGTACATTGCCTATTGCTGTTCTTTTAACATTTAATGTACAAGATATACCTGTGAATTTATAATAATTTATTGCTGATTCTATTCAGAAGGCTTTGTCTACCATCCCGCCTTCTAATAAATGTAAATGTAAAGATCTTTTAAAACTTCTCATAAAGTTGATGAAATTTCAAATGACCAACAACATACTGAATTATACTCCTCTGATGAGGATCTATCTGATTCATAAGATCCTTCCTCAGATATTGACACTGACAAATCTACTTTTTTATTTAAAATGGAGTACATTCGTTCTTTGTTGAAGAAGTGTTGATTATATTGGATATTGAGGAGACTAGTCCTCTTGATATTAAAGCTAGTAAATGTTTAAATTCTGTTTATAAACCTCCTGTGGTTATTTCAGAGGTTTTTACAGTTCCTGATGCTATTTCTGATATGATTTCTAAGGAATGGAATAGGCCTGGTGGTACTTTTATTTCTTCTTTAAGGTTTAAAAAATTGTATCCTTTGCCAGCAGTTAGATTGGAGTTTTGGGAAAAGATCCCCAAAGTTGATGGGGCTATCTCTACTCTTGCTAAATGTACTACTATTCCTACGGCAGATAGTACTTCTTTTAAAGATCCTTTAGATAGGAAACTTGAATCTTATCTAAGGAAAGCTTATTTATTTTCAGGTCTTTTTCTTAGGCCTGCAATTTCTTTGGCTGATGTTGCAGCTGCTTCAACTTTTTGGTTTGGAAACTTTAGCGCAACAAGTATCGAATCATGATTTGTCTAGCATTGTTAACTTGATTCAACATTGTAATAATTTCATTTGTGATGCCATTTTTTGATATCATCAAAATTGATGTTAAATCTCTGTTTTTAGCTATTTTAGCTAGAAGAGCTTTGTGGTTTAAATCTTGGAATACTGATATGACTTCTAAGTCCAGATTGCTATCTCTTTCTTTCCAAGGTAATAAATTATGTGGTTCACAGTTGCATTCAATAATTTCAACTGTCACTGGGGGAAGGGAGTTTTTTGCCTCAGGATAAAGATCTAAGGGTAAATCTAAAGCTTCTATCCATTTTTCGTTCTTAAATAAGGAACAGAAACCTAATTCTTCCCCCAAGGAATCTGTTTCCAATTGTAAGCCTTCTTCAAATTGGAATAAATCCAAGCCATTTAAGAGATCAAAGTCAGCCCCCAAGCCCGCATGAAGGTGCAGCCTTTATTCCAGCTCAGCTGGTAGAGGGCAGATTAAGATTTTTCAAAGATGTTTGGATCAATTCGGTCTAAAATCATTGGATTCAGAATATTGTCTCTCAGGGGTACAGAATAGGATTCAGAGTAAGACCACTTGTGAGGAGATTTTTTTTCTCTCACGTTTTCCAGCAAACCCAGTAAAGGCTCAGGCTTTCCTGAAGTGTGTTTCAGACCTGGAGTTATCTGGGGTAATCATGCCAGTTCCGTTTCAGGAACAGGGTCTGGGGTTTTATTCAAATCTATTCATTGTCCCAAAGAAAGAAAATTCATTCAGACCAGTTTTTGGATCTAAAAATATTTGAATCGATATGTAAGAGTACCAACTTTCAAAATGGTGACTATAAGGTCTATTCTGCCTTTTGTTCAGCAAGGGCATTATATGCCCACAATAGACTTACAGGATGCATATCTTCATATTCTGATTCATCCAGATAGCTATCAGTTCCTGAGATTCTCTTTTTTAGACAAGAATTACCAATTTGTTGCTCTTCCTTTTTGGCCTAGCGACAGCAGGGTGTTGCAGTGTTTCCTTATTTGGACGATATCTTGGTACTTTCTCAGTCTTTGCTTTCTGCTGAATCTCACACAAATCAATTACTGTTGTTTCTTCGAAGACATGGTTGGAGGATCAATTTACTAAAAAGTTCTTTGATTCCTCAGACAAGGGTAACCTTTTTTTAGGTTTTCAGATAGATTCAGTGTCCAAGACTTTGTCTCTAACAGACAAGAGACGTTTGAAATTGGTCTCAGTCATTCCCTTCAGTAGCTATGTGCATGGACGTTTTAGGTCTCATGACTGCAGCATCGGACGAGATCCCCATTGCTCATTTTAATATGAGACCTCTCCAGCTTTGTATGCTGAACCAATGGTGCAGGGATTATGCAAGGATATCACAATTAATATCCTTAAATCCCAATGTTCAACTTTCTCTGACTTGGTGGTTATATCACCTTCGTATAATTTTAGGGGCCTCTTTCGTTCATCCAACCTGGACTGTGATCACAACAGATGCAAGTCTTTCAGGTTGAGGAGCTGTTTGGGGATCTCTGACAGCACAAGGGGTTTGGAAATCTCAAGAGGTGAGATTACCAATCAATATTTTGGAACTCCGTGCGATTCTCAAGCCTCTTCAGTTTTGGCCTATGTTGAAGAGAGAACCGTTCATTTGTTTTCAGACAGACAATATCACAACTGTGGCATATGTCAATCATCAGGGTTGGACTCACAGTCCTCAAACTATGAAAGAAGTATCTCGGATACTTGTTTGGGCGGAATCCAGCTCCTGTCTAATTTCTGCAGTTTATTTCCCAAGTATAGACAATTGGGAAGCGGATTACCTCAGTCGTCAGACTTTTCTTCCGGGAGAATGGCTCTTCACCCAGATGTGTTTTCTCAAATTGTTCAGATGTGGGGGCTTCCAGGAATAGATCTGATGGTTTCTCATCTAAACAAAACACTTCCTAGGTACCTGTCCAGGTCCAGGGATCCTCAGGCGGAAGCAGTGGATGCTTTGACACTTCTTTGGTGTTATCAATCTGCTTATATTTTCCCGCCTCTAGTTCTTCTTCCAAGAGTGATCTTCAAAATCATCATGACGCAATCGTTTGTGCTGCTGGTAGCTCCAGCATGGCCTCACAGGTTTTGGTATGCGGATCTTGTTCGGATGTTCAGTTGCCAACCTTGGCCACTTCCATTAAGGCCAGACCTATCTAAAGGTCCGTTTTTTTCCATCAGGATCTCAAATCATTACATTTGAAGGTATGGAAATTGAATGCTTAGTGATAGAGGTTTCTAGAAAGTTTGGAAGACTTACTTTTCATGGTGTTCCTCTCATAAATTCTCTTGGCATTCTTTTAGAATTCCTAGAATTTTACAGTTTCTTCAGGATGGTTTGGATAAAGGTTTGTCTGCAAGTTCTTTGAAGGACAAATCTCTGCTCTTTCTGTTTTATTTCACAAAAAGATTGCTAAACTTCCTGATATTCATTGTTTTGTGCAGGCTTTCGTTCGTATCAAGCCTGTCATTAAATCAATCTCTCCTCTCCTCCTTGGAGTCTTAATTTAGTTTTGAAGGCTTTACAGGCTCTTCCATTTGAGCCTATGCATTCTTTGGACATTAAACTACTTTCTTGGAAAGTGTTTTTTTCTTTTGGCCATCTCTTCTGCAAGAAGAGTTTCTGAATTATCCGCTCTCTCTTGTGAATCTCCTTTTTTGATTTTTCATCAGGATAAGACGGTTTTGCAGATTTCATTTAAATTCTTACCTAAGGTTGTGAATTCTAACAACATTAATAGAGAAATTGTTGTCCCTTCCTTGTGTCCTAATCCTAATAATTCTTTGGATTTGTATTCTTTTGATTCATCAAGCTTATTTGGAGTTTGGTGAAGCCCTGCCTCCGAGAATTACAGCTCATTCTACTAGATCAGTCTCCACTTCGTGGGCTTTTAAGAATGAAGCTTCAGTTGATCAGATTTGCAAAGCAGTACCTTGGTCTTCTTTGCATACATTTACTACATTCTACCATTTTGATGTATTTGCTTCTTCGCAAGCAGTTTTTGGTACAAAAATTCTTCAGGCAGCTGTTTCAGTTTGATTCTTCTGCTTATGTTTTAAGTTTTTTCTTTTCATTTATGAGAATAATCTTATATTTTGGGTTGTGGGTTTTTTTCAGCAAAAAATGGCTGTTTTCATTTTATCCCTCCCTCTCTAGTGACTCTTGCGTGGAGTTCCACATCTTGGGTATTGCTATCCCATACGTCACTAGCTCATGGACTCTTGCCAATTACATGAAAGAAAACATAATTTATGTAAGAACTTACCTGATAAATTAATTTCTTTCATATTGGCAAGAGTCCATGAGGCCCACCCTTTTTTATGGTGGTTATAATTTTTTGGAATAAAGCACAATTATTTCCAAATTCCTTTGTTGATGCTTTTTACTCCTTTCTTTATCACCCCACTTCTTGACTATTCATTGAACTGAATTGTGGGTGTGGGGAGGCATTTTGAGGTTTGGGAAACTTTGCCCCTCCTGGTAGGATTGTATATCCCATACGTCTCTAACTCATGGACAGATGCCAATATGAAAGAAATTAATTTATCAGGTAAGTTATTACATAAATTATGTTTTTGATATCATCAAAATTGATGTTAAATCTATGTCTTTAGCTATTTTAGCTAGAAGAGCTTTGCGGATTAAATCTTGGAATGCTGACATGACTTCTAAGTCCAGATTGCTATCTCTTTCTTTCCAAGGTAATAAGTTATTTGGTTCTCAGTTGGATTTGATTATTTCAACTGTCACTTGGGGGAAGGGAGATTTTTTTGCATCAGGATAAAAGACCTAAGGGTAAATCTAAAGCTTCTAACCGTTTTCGTTCCTTTCGACAAAATAAGGAACAGAAACCTAATCCTTCCCCAAAGGAATCTGTTTCCAATTGGAAACCTTTTTCAAATTGGAATAAATCCAAGCCATTTCAGAAACCAAAGCCAGCCCCCAAGTCTGCTTGAAGGTGCGGCCCTCATTCCAGCTCAGCTGGTAGGGGGCAGATTAAGATTTTTCATGGATATTTGGACAAATTCTGTCCAAAATTAATGGATTCTGAGTATTGTCTCTCATACTGATACTGAATAGGATTGAGAGTAAGACCTCCTGTGAGAAGATATTTTCTCTCACGCATCCCAGCAAATCCAGTAAAGGCTCAGGCTTTCCTGAAGTGTGTTTCAGACCTGGGGTTTTATTCAAATCTATTCATTGTCCCAAAGAAAGAAAATGCATTCAGACCAGTTCTGTATCTAAAAATTTTAAATCGTTATGTAAGAGTGCCAACTTTCAAAATGGTGACTATAAGGACTATTCTGCCTTTTGTTCAGCAAGGGCATTATATGTTCAAAATAGACTTACAGGATGCATATCTTCATATTCCGATTCATCCAGATCATTATCAGTTTCTGAGATTCTTTTTTTCTGGACAAGAATAACCAATCTGTCGCTTTTCCTTTTGGCCTAGCGACAGCTCCAAGAATCTTTTCAAAGGTTCTCGGTGCTCTACTCTCTGTAATCAAAGAGTGGGGTATTGCAGTGTTTCCTTATTTAGACGATATCTTGGTACTAGCTCAGTCTTTACGTTCTGCAGAATCTCACATGAATCAACTAGCGTTGTTTCTTCGAAAAAATGGTTGGAGGATCAATTTACCAAAAAGTTAATTGATTCCTCAGACAAGGCTCACCTTTTTAGGTTTCCAGATAGATTCAGTGTCCATGACTCTGTCTCTAACAGACAAGAGACGTTTAAAATTGGTTGCAGCTTGTAGTTTTAGGTCTCATGACTGCAGCATCGGACGCGATCCCCTTTACTCATTTTCATATGAGACCTCTCCAGCTTTGTATGCTGAACCAATGGTGCAGGGATTATACAAGGATATCACAACTAATATCCTTAAATTCCAATGTTCGACTATCTCTGACTTGGTGGTTACATCACAGTCGTATAGTTTTTGGGGCCTCTTTTGTTTGTCCAACCTGGACTGTGATGACAACAGATGCGAGTATTTCAAGTTGGGAAGCTGTTTGGGGATCTCTGACAGCACAAGGGGTTTGGAAATCTCAAGAGGCAAGATTACCAATCAATATTTTGGAACTCTGTGCGATTTTCAGGGCTCTTCAGATTTGGCCTTTGCTGAAGAGAGAACAGTTCATTTGTTTTCAGACAGACAATATCGCAACTGTGGCATATGTCAATCATCAGGGTGGGACTCACAGTCCCCAAGCTATGAAAGAATTATCCCGGATACTTGCTTGGGCGGAATCCAGCTCCTGTCTAATTTCTGTGGTTTATATCCTAGGTATAGACAATTGGGAAGCGGATTATCTCAGCCGTCAGACTTTACATCCGGGGGAGTGGTCCCTCCATCCAGATGTGTTTTCTCATGTTGTTCAGATGTGTGGTCTTCCAGAAATAGATCTGATGGCTTCTCATCTAAACAAGAAACTTCCCATGTACCTGTCCAGGTCCAGTGATCCTCAGACAGAAGCAGTGGATGTGTTGACACTTCCTTGGTGTTATCAACCTGCTTATATTTTCCCGCCTTTAGTTCTTCTTCCAAGATTGATCTCCAAAATCATCATGGAGCAATCTTTTGTGTTGCTGGTGGCTCCAGCATGGCCTCACAGGTTTTGGTATGCGGATCTTGTTCGGATGTCCAGTTGCCAACCTTGGCCACTTCCATTAAGGCCGGACCTTCTGTCTCAATGTCCGTTTTTCCATCAGAATCTCAAATCATTAAATTTGAAGGTATGGAAATTGAACGCTTAGTGCTTAGTCATCGAGGTTTCTCTGATTCTGTGATTAATACTATGTTGCAGGCTCGTAAATCTGTTTCTAGAAAGATTTATTATCGAGTTTGGAAGACTTACATTTCATGGTGTTCCTCTCATAAATTCTCCTGGCATTCTTTTAGAATTCCTAGAATTTTACAGTTTCTTCATGATGGTTTGGATAAGGGTTTGTCTGCAAGTTCCTTGAAGGGACAAATCTCTGCTCTTTCTGTTTTATTTCACAGAAAGATTGCTAAACTTCCTGATATTCATTGTTTTGTGCAGGCTTTGGTTCATATCAAGCCTGTTATTAAATCAATCTCTCCTCCTTGGAGTCTTAATTTGGTTTTGAAGGCTTTACAGGCCTATGCATTCTTTGGACATTAAACTACTTTCTTGGAAAGTGTTGTTTCTTTTGGCCATCTCTTCTGCAAGAAGAGTTTCTGAATTTTCCGCTCTCTCTTGGGATTCTCCTTTTCTGATTTTTCATCACAATAAGGCAGTTTTGCGGACTTAAATTCTTACCTAAGGTTGTGAATTCTAACAACATTAATAGAGAAATTGTTGTTCCTTCCTTGTGTCCTAATCCTAAGAATTCTTTGGAGATATCTTTACATTCTTTGGATGTGGTGAGAGCTCTGAAATATTATGTTGAAGCTACTTAAGATTTCAGGAAGACTTCTAGTCTATTTGTTATCTTTTCCGGTTCTAGGAAAGGTCAGAATTTTTCTGCCGTTTCTTTGGTTTTGTGGTTAAAGCTTTTGATTCATTAAGCCTATTTGGAGTCGGGTCAAGCCCCGCCTCAGAGAATTACAGCTCATTCTACTAGATCCGTTTCCACTTCCTGCGCTTTTAAGAATGAAGCTTCAGTTGATCAGATTTGCAAAGCTGCTACTTGGTCTTCTTTGCATACATTTACCATTTTGATGTATTAGCTTTTTCGGAAGCAGTTTTTGGTAGGAAAGTTCTTCAGGCAGCTGTTTCAGTTTGATTCTTCTGCTTTTGTTTTAAGTTTTTTCCTTTCATTTATGAGAATAAACTTATATTTTGGGTTGTGGATTAATTTTTTCAGCAGAAAATGGCTGTTTTTATTTTTATCCCTCCCTCTCTAGTGACTCTTGTGTGGAGTTCCACATCTTGGGTATTGCTATCCCATAAGTCACTAGCTCATGGACTCTTGCCAGTTACATGAAAGAAAACATAATTTATGTAAGAACTTACCTGATAAATTTATTTCTTTCATATTGGCAATAGTCCATGAGGCCCACCCTTTTTATGGTGGTTATGATTTGTTTTGTATAAAGCACAATTATTTCCAAATTCCTTTGTTGATGCTTTATTACTCCTTTCTTTATCACCCCACTACTTGGCTATTCGTTAAACTGAATTGTGGGTGTGGTGAGGGGTGTATTTATAGGCATTTTGAGGTTTGGGAAACTTTGCCCCTCCTGGTAGGATTGTTTATCCCATACGTCACTAGCTCATGGACTCTTGCCAATATGAAAGAAATGAATTTATCAGGTAAGTTCTTACATAAATTATGTTTTTCTAATTTCATAGTCCATTACTAGCATAAGAGATGGACACAGATATGCTTAGGGAAGAATTGTCCTTAGTTCTGCCAAGTATTGTTAAGAGCATTGGGTTTGACCCCCTGCTCAGTTTTGTTCTACATGTTTACAGTCAGTCTTGCAAGCCAAGAAGAGAGCTAGGTCTCAGGCAGTGTTGTCTGATAAGATTAACCTTTTTGAACCTTCCACCTCTCAGGACCACAGGGTCCAAGATATGCCTATCCTTTTCCCATAGAATATGTCTATCCTTTTCCTGCAGTCCCCGTCGTTTACCCTCTGCAGCACCACTCAGTCCTCATCCAGGGGTGTTTTTTTGCCGGTGGACTTTGCGGCACAGTTTTCTGCCGCCTTGAGTTCAAGAGGAAAGTAAAACATTTTTCTCTTGTAAGGTGTATCCAGTCCACGGATTCATCCATTACTTGTGGGATATTCTCCTTCCCAACAGGAAGCTGCAAGAGGATCACCCACAGCAGAGCTGTCTATATAGCTCCTCCCCTAACTGCCACCTCCCAGTCATTCTCTTGCAGCTCTCGACAAGGGAAGCAGCTAGAGAGATGTGGTGCATTAATGTAGTTTATCTTCAATCAAAAGTTTGTTATTTTCAAATGGTACCGGAGTTGTACTATTTTAGCCTCAGGCAGAAAGTTGAAGAAGAGTCTGCCTGTGGTCTTTGATGATCTTAGCAGGTTGTAACTAAGATCCATTGCTGTTCTCTCACATAACTGAAGAGATGGGTAACATCAGCTGGAGGAATAGCGGGCAGAGTCTCCTGCTCTGAGGTATGTGCAGTTTTAAATTTTTCTAGAGAAATGATAAGCTAGAAAATGCTGACAATACTGGATTTATTTAAGGTAAGCCTGATTACAGTGATTTAATAACGACTGGTATCATGCTTGCTGTAAAGGGTAATATTTTTATTATTTACTAACATTACTGAATAGATATAACGTTTGCTTGAGGTGTATAAACGTTTATTTCATATTGGTGATAAAACTTGATTCTGGGGCCCAGTTTTTCCACATGGCTGACTAGATTTTGCCTAGGGTGTACCGTTCTCCTCCCCCTCCTGTTTTTAAAAAGATGTTTCCTATAGACGCCGCTACACGGACTTATGGCAGACGGTCCCTAAGGTGTAGGGAGCAGTTTCTACTCTAGCTAAGCATACCACTATCCCTGTCGAGGACAGTTGTGCTTTTCTAGATCCAATGAATAAAAAATTAGAGGGTTACCTTAAGAAAATTTTTATTCAACAAGGTTTTATTCTCCAACCTCTTGCATGCATTGCCTCAGTCACTGCTGCCGCGGCTTTCTGGTTTGAGTCCCTAGAGGAGGCTCTACAGGTTGAAACCCCATTGGAAGTTATTATTGACAAGCTTAGGGCCCTTAAGCTAGCAAATTCATTTGTTTCTGATGCCGTTGTTCATTTAACCAAGCTGACGGCTAAAAATTCAGGTTTTGCTATTCAGGCGCGTAGGGCGCTATGGCTTAAATCCTTGTCAGCTGACGTGACTTCAAAGTCTAAACTTCTCAACATTCCCTTCAAAGGACAGATCCTATTCGGGCCTGGACTGAAGGAGATAATTTCTGACATCACTGGAGGAAAATGTCACGCCCTTCCTCAAGACAGGTCCAACAAATTAAGGACCAAACAGTCTTTTCGGTCCTTTCGAAACTTCAAGAGTGGCGCAGCTTCAACTTCCTCTAACACAAAACAAGAGGGAACTTTTGCCCAGTCTAAGCCGGTCTGGAGACCTAACCAGGCTTGGAACAAGGGGAAACAGGCCAAGAAGCCTGCTGCTGCCTCTAAGACAGCATGAAGGAGCAGCCCCTGATCCGGAAACGGATCTAGTAGGGGGCAGACTCTCTCTGTTCGCCTAGGCTTGGGCAAGAGATGTCCAGGATCCCTGGGCATTGGAAATTGTGTCCAAGGGTTATCTTCTGGAATTCAAAACCTCTCCCCCAAAAGGGAGATTTCATCTCTCACTTTTATCTGCAAACCAGATAAAGAGAGAAGCATTCTTACATTGTGTTCAAGACCTCCTAGTTATGGGAGTGATCCACCCAGTTCCGCAGGAAGAACAAGGGCAGGGCTTTTATTCAAATCTGTTTGTTGTTCCCAAGAAAGAGGGAACATTCAGACCAATCTTAGATCTCAAGATCTTAAACAAATTTCTCAGAGTCCCATCTTTCAAGATGGAGACTATTCGAACCATCCTTCCTATGATCCAGGAGGGTCAATACAGGCACTACCAGTTTGTGGCTCTTCCCTTCGGGTTGGCCACGGCACCAAGAATCTTTACAAAGGTTCTAGGGTCCCTTCTAGCGGTCCTAAGGCCGCGGGCTATAGCAGTAGCCCCTTACTCAGACGACATTCTGATACAGGCGTCGACTTTTCAAGTTGCCAGGTCTCACATGGACATTGTTCTGGCATTTCTGAAGTCGCATGGGTGTAAAGTGAACGAAGAAAAAAGTTCTCTATCCCCTCTCACAAGAGTTTCCTTCCTAGGAACTCTGATAGATTCTGTAGAAATGAAGATTTACCTGACAGAGGCCAGGTTGTCAAAACTTCTAAATTCCTGCCATGTTCTTTATTCTACTTCTTGCCCTTCAATGGCTCAGTGTATGGAAGTAATCGGCTTAATGGTAGCGGCAATGGACATAGTGCCGTTTGCCCTCCTACATCTCAGACCGCTGCAACTCTGCATGCTCAGTCAGTGGAATGGGGATTACACAGATTTGTCCCCTCTACTAAATCTGGATCAAGAGACCAGGGATTCTCTTCTCTGGTGGTTATCTCGGGTCCATCTGTCCAAGGGTTTGACCTTCCGCAGGCCAGATTGGACAATAGTAATGACAGATGCCAGCCTTCTGGGCTGGGGTGCAGTCTGGAACTCCCTGAAGGCTCAGGGCTTGTGGACTCAGGAGGAGACACTCCTCCCGATAAACATTCTGGAACTAAGAGCGATATTCAATGCTCTTCAGGCTTGGCCTTAGCTAGCTGCGGTCAGGTTCATCAGATTTCAGTCGAACAGCATCACTACTGTAGCTTACATCAACCATCAAGGGGGAACAAGGAGTTCCCTAGCAATGTTGGAGGTTTCAAAAATAATTCTATGGGCAGAGGTTTACTCTTGCTATCTATCAGCTATCTATATCCCAGGAGTAGAGAACTGAGAGGCGGATTTTCTAAGTCGACAGACTTTTCATCCGGGGGAGTGGGAACTCCATCCGGAGGTGTTTGCACAGTTGATTCAACTTTGGGGCAAACCAGAACTGGATCTAATGGCGTCTCGTCAGAACGCCAAGCTTCCTTGTTACGGGTTCAGGTCCAGGGATCCCAAGGCAGCGCTGATAGATGCTCTAGCAGCGCCCTGGTCCTTCAGCCTGGCTTATGTGTTTCCACCGTTTCCTCTGCTCCCTCGTCTGATTGCCAAGATCAAGCAGGAGAGAGCTTCGGTGATTTTGATAGCTCCTGCGTGGCCATGCAGGACTTGGTACGCAGATCTGGTGGACATGTCATCCTTTCCACCTTGGACTCTGCCGCTGAGGCAGGACCTTCTACTTCAAGGTCCCTTCAAACATCCAAATCTAATTTCTCTGCGTCTGACTGCTTGGAGATTGAACGCTTGATTTTGTCAAAACATGGTTCTTCCGAGTCGGTCATTGATACCTTAATTCAGGCTCGAAAGCCTGTCACCAGGAAAATCTATCATAAGATATGGTGTAAATATCTTCATTGGTGTGAATCCAAGGGTTACTCATGGAGTAAAGTCAGGATTCCCAGGATATTGTCTTTTCTCCAAGAAGGATTGGAGAAGGGATTGTCAGCTAGTTCCTTAAAGGGACAGATTTCTGCTCTGTCTATTCTTTTGCACAAGCGTCTGGCGGATGTTCCAGACGTTCAGGTGTTTTGTCAGACTTCAGTTAGAATCAAGCCTGTGTTTAAACCTGTTGCTGCGCCATGGAGTTTAAATTTAGTTCTTAAAGTTCTTCAAGGGGTTCCGTTTGAACCTCTGCATTCCATAGATATCAAGCTTTTATCTTGGAAAGTTCTGTTCTTGGTAGCCATCTCTTCGGCTCGAAGAGTTTCAGAGTTATCTGCCTTGCAGTGTGATTCCCCTTATCTGATCTTCCATGCAGATAAGGTAGTTTTGCGTACCAAACCTGGGTTTCTTCCTAAGGTGGTATCCAATAAGAATATCAATCAAAAGATTGTTGTTCTGTCACTGTGTCCTAATCCTCCTTCAAAGAAGGAACGTCTATTACACAATCTTGACGTGGTTCATGCTTTAAAGTTTTATTTACAAGCTACTAAAGATTTTCGTCAAACATCTGCATTGTTTGTTGTCTACTCTGGACAGAGGAAAGGCCAAAAGGCTTCAGCAACTTCTCTTTCTTTTTGGTTAAGAAGTATAATCCGCTTAGCTTATGAGACTGCTGGCCAGCAGCCTCCTGTAAGAATTACAGCTCATTCCACTAGAGCTGTGGCTTCCACATGGGCCTTTAAAAATGAGGCTTCTGTTGAACAGATTTGTAAGGCGGCGACTTGGTCTTCGCTTCATACTTTTTCTAAATTCTACAAATTTGATACTTTTGCTTCTTCGGAGGCTATTTTTGGGAGAAAGGTCTTACAGGCAGTGGTGCCTTCCGTTTAAGCGCCTGCCTTGTCCCTCCCTTCATCCGTGTCCTATAGCTTTGGTATTGGTATCCCACAAGTAATGAATGAATCAGTGGACTGGATACACCTTACAAGAGAAAACAAAATTTATGCTTACTTGATAAATTTATTTCTCTTGTGGTGTATCCAGTCCACGGCCCGCCCTGTCATTTTAAGGCAGGTGTTTTTTTAATTTTTAAACTACAGTCACCTCTGCACCCTATAGTTTCTCCTTTCTCTTGCTTGTCTTCGGTCGAATGACTGGGAGGTGGCAGTTAGGGGAGGAGCTATATAGACAGCTCTGCTGTGGGTGATCCTCTTGCAGCTTCCTGTTGGGAAGGAGAATATCCCACAAGTAATGGATGAATCCGTGGACTGGATACACCACAAGAGAAATAAATTTATCAGGTAAACATAAATTTTGTTTTCCTCTAATTCTAGCAGTGTTCCCCTTGAACCTACTTTACTATCTCAGCAGTCTGAAGATGAGCTTACCTCTATAGCTTCTGATTGGGAGATCTCTGATTCCGCAGAGGAAAAACCTGCAGAACCTGAAGAGATCTCCTTCAGATTTAGGCTAGAACACCTTCATTTTCTACTTAAGGAGGTATTATCAACTTTGGAGGTTTCGGAATCTAAGCCTGCTGAAGAACCCAAGATTCCTAAACTGGACATGGTATATGATGTCTCTTTAGGGTCCCCGAGGTTTTCTCGGTCCCAGCACATTTGGCAGACATAATTTCCAAGGAATGGGAGAAGCCTGGTATTCCATTCTTCCCTATGCTATTCTTAAAAGAATGTTTCCTGTTCCATTCCTAAGGTGGATAGAGCTATTCCCCATTAGCTAAACATACTTCTATTCCTTTTGAGGATAGTACCTCTTTTAGAGACCCTATGGATAGACAGATGGAGGAGTACCTTAGACATTTTTTTTCTCAGATGGGTCTTCTCTTCCAACCTGCGGCTAGTATTATGGTAGTTGCTGGTGCAGCCACCTTTTCGTGTGATTCATTATCGGACATGGTCCTAGTTGAGACTTCTCTAGAGGATATTCAAGATAGGATTAAGGCTCTCCTTAGTCCAGGTATAGATTCTATTATTTCTATGGTGACAGGGGGAAGGGTGCCTTCCTCCCAAAAGATAAGAAATCCAAATGTAAGGGTCGTCAGGTTGGAAATTTTAATTTATTTCGCTCTAACAAGGAACAGCACTCTCAGGCCTCGAACCAACCAACTGGGACCAGATCTGACTGTCCTTTTTTCGAGAGACTTGGTTTCGGGATGTTCAGGACCACTGGGTTTTGGAGGTGATCTCCCAAGGGTACAGTATACGGTACTGAATAGGGTTTAGTTCTCGTCCACCAAGGGGATGTTTCCTGTTGTCAAGTCTTTCTTCCAATCCGGAGAAGAGAACAGCCTTCCTAAATTGTGTAGAGGACATCTCCTCTATGGGAGTGATTGTCCCAGTGCCTCCTTCAGAGAGGGGTCAAGGGTTTTATTCAAACCTATTTGTGGATCCCAAGAAAGAGGGAACATTTCATCCCATTCTAGATTTGGAGAGTCGCAAGAAATTCCTAAAGGTTCCGTCCTTCAAGATGGAGATGATCCGATCCATCCCTCCCGCTAGTGCAGGAGGGTCAATTCATGTCCACAATCGACCTGAAGGATGCATACCTGCATGTTCTGATCCACAGGGGTCACTTTCAGTTTGTTCGGTTTGCCTTTCTGGTCTATTATTACCAATTTGTAGCCTTGCCTTTTGGCCTAGCTACTGCTCCAATAATCTTAACAATGGTTCTAGGGGCCCTTCTAGTGGTGGCCAGAACTCGAGGACTCTTGGTGGCTCCTTACCTGGATGATATATTGGTTCAAGCTCCATCTTTACAGTTAGCAAGATCTCACACGGACGTACTTCTGTGTCTCCTTCAGGAACACGGGTGGAAGATAAATCTGAGCAAGAGTTCGCTGATCCCCAACACTAGGGTATGCTTTCTAGGAACTATTATGAATTCGTTTGTGCTGAAAATATTTTTGACAGATCAATGCCGATCCAAACTTTTGTCGGCCTGTCGATCCCTACAGTCAAATTGTATGCCCATCAGTGGCTCAATGCATGGAGGTGGTTTTTCTCATGGTGGCTACCATGGATATTATTCCTTTTGCCCGCTTTCATCTGGGACCTTTACAGCTATGCATGGCATGCTCAGGTTTATCCTTTGTACCTTCCAATCACATTGACAAATTTGAGGCTATAAAAGACACCCATTTATTTGTTAGGAAGATCTTATTAAGGAAATATTTCATACCCAATGATGACCCTAATCTTGCTTCTAAAACTGACATCATAGCATTGAATAACCTCATAGCATTACTAGATGAAAATGAGGATTTGACTGATCAATTGACTAATACACCAAATATTGATAATTGGCGTAAGATTCTTAAAATACAGTCACAATTCACTCCTCCGGGTCACATTTCCCCCCAAGCTATCACTTTCTTAAATTTGGTATGCAATGACATCATATCCATGCAAGATACTAAACTTTATGGAGCAAATATGACCAACTCAGAATTTGAGGCCATGAAAGAAATGACAACATGGACAGATGTCCAATTCAAAAATAGTGATAAGGGGGGCAACATTGTTATATGGCCTACTTCAATGTATGTTGAAGAAGCAATGAAACAACTTCTTAATACTAAAAACTACAAAAGATTATTGGGTAACCCTACTGATAATTTCCTAGAAAACTACAAAAAATTGATTGATGGGGCTCTCTCTGAGAAAATCATTGATGCCAAAGAACACAAGTTCCTCACAGTTACTAAACCTAAAATTGCAACGATGTACCTGTTACCCAAAATCCACAAAAACATTGCTTGCCCACCGGGGAGACCCATAGTCTCAGGTATGGGCTCCCTGGCTGAACAAGCTAGTAAATATGTGGATGCAAGACTGAGGTGTTTTGTGGATATCTTACCATCACACACTAAGGATACTATGCATATCCTTAACAAGTTACAAAATACAGAAGTCACTAAACACTCAATACTGGTAACATGCGACGTTGAATCGCTATATACCAGTATAAGTCCTGAATGGGGTATAAAATCGGTTGCCCATTTTTTAAATAAAGATCATGATATAGAAGTGAATACCAAAGATTTCATCATCAGGTTGTTAAAATTCGTTCTTAAACATAATTATTTCGTCTTTGATGATAAATTCTTTTTACAAATATGTGGCACCGCCATGGGTACTTCGTGTGCACCCACGTATGCCAACTTGTACCTGGGCTGGTGGGAAGAGATGATAGTGTTCAATGAGAACATGAACCAATATACTCGTTACATCTCCCACTGGTCCAGGTACATAGATGATATCTTTATCATTTGGGAAGGCACAACTGAGACTTTACAAAAATTCATAGAATGTCTAAACACTAACCCTTTTGGCTTATATCTGACATACAACACTAGTATGGAAAAGGTTGAATTTCTAGATTTGACTATTGTAAAACAAAACAACAAACTAGAAACAGAATCTTACAGAAAACCCACTGCGACCAACAACATACTACATGCCAGTAGCCATCATCACCCTTCTACCATTCGTAGCCTCCCATATGGCGAATATTTAACACTAAGAAGGAACAGTTCTAGCATCAATGCTTTCAAGCAAGCAGCAGGTGAACTAAGAAAAAGACTTTTGGAACGGGGTTATACCAAAAAGTCACTAGCTAGGGCCTATCATAAAGCACTATCAAAAGTTAGGTCAGACCTGCTTAGACCAAAAAAGACCACATCACCTGACACAAATACAATAAGGTTCATATCTATCTATAACAGCCAAAGTGATGAAGTATCTAACATTATCAAAAAAACACTGGCACATTCTAAAAAGTGATGATAAATTGAATATGGTATTACCAACTAATCCGTCTTTTACTTTTAGACGTGCGAATAATCTAAATGACCATCTCACAAATAGTCACTTCAATAGAAATAGACACAAGAAACCTATTCATCAAGGATCAGTACCTTGTGGGCATTGTAATATCTGCCAGTACATGGTGAAAAAAGATACCATAGTAGATAGATTTTGTAAAACTTGGAGAATTATAAGCCATATCAATTGTCAGAGCGAGAACGTTATTTACTGCCTATCATGCTCATGTGACATAATTTACACAGGTATGACAACCCGTAAGTTAAATATTAGAATGACAGAACATCTTAGTAACATTCGCAATGCACAGAGAGATTCAGAAAAGGGCAAAAAAATAACGAGTGTGGCTAAACATTTTCTACAATGTCACTCAGGCAAAACTGCCTCGTTTAAATGTTGGGGTCTGGAACAAATCAAACCTGGAATCAGAGGGGGTAACTGTGAAAATACCCTACTTCAAAAAGAAACAGGTTGGATTTTCAGACTAAATTCAATTATACCCAATGGAATGAACGAGGCCAACAACTATTGGGTGTTTCTTTAAAAACCATGTTGACTGAATTTTGATAATAATTCATGAGACAGGTATTATCCATCAATCTATTTTATTATATTATATTTTACTTGATCACCGTATTCTTTTATCACAAAAAAACACTACTTATATATTATGATTACTGAATTATACCTAATAAGGTTCTGACTAACAACCTCCTTCTTAATACCAATACTACCCACAAGTCTAACCTGAATTTATTCAGAAACAGGGAATTTAAATGAGAGAGGTAGTGGGATCCTCAGAAAATAGGTATTCATTAATCATATAATATCATACAAGTTTTGTGTAATAATTAACAAATTTGAAGGTGTATAATGGCCACCCATAGCACTTCTTATACCTTTAACCTATTCTTTCCCATATTCTAATAATTGTATATGCAATCTACATTCTCTGTGTTAATTATAGAGAATGATTACCAGAAAAACGTATAGTATGTGAATAACATTAGCCTAATATTCCATAATACTAATATGTGTTTTCACACTAAGAAAGTATGATGCTATTACAGGCTATGTAATGTTAGAAAGACTGTACACTCTATATGTTTTGTCATATTCAATATTAGAAGTTTCATATATATATATATATATATATATATATATTCATATATCTACATCTGAGATACCTCTCATAACTGTGATACTAAATTTAATATGAGGCAGTCGAACAGTATACAGATCAGCTCTATTTATGGAGAATTTAGTTGGAACCCACATAGATTATTACCCTATGGCAGTAATCCAACTATCCTTATTATAGGAAGACAACACACAAGAATAGTAGAGCATGTCACTTTAACATGGACCACTCACTGCAGCAAGGGATTTCTGATTTCCAGGGACACTTTGTTACTAAACTAACACACGTCTTACAACGTCTTTTGTATATTTTTAATCAGGAAACAATATCAGAATATAAGATGAATACATGTAATACATGAATTGGAAGATTACCAAGGTAATCTACTTCCTATATGTATAGCAAACACAGTACTCTGAATGTTGGTTACCTAAGGCGCAAGTGGAAATCGGATCAATAAAAATCCCTAACCACGAGTTACACTGGGATAAATCTATATCACCCCAAACATAAGTTTCACTTGCAAAGGGGTATAAACTAGCATCGATATCCTTAATGTTTTATAACATAATGGTCAGAGACAGAATATGAGTTGTTTGCTCTATTATACAGTAATAGTCCAATGTGATATTACGTTGTCTTTACACATAAAGACGTTTGTCTGATTGGACGACGCCAGATGAGGGTGTGTCCTTAGGGACCAATGAAAATAACTCTTTTATGTGGTATTCCTAACCACATGATCACATTGAGTATTAGGAAAACAAGAGAAAATATTGCCCCTTATCCTAATCGTATTGCACGGAGGGGACAAGATGCACATTTTACAAGTTGCATATGTTTAAAGTATCATAAGCGATCCAAACCACATGTAAACAAACACACATATACGTATCCTAAATATAACGACCGATAACAGATAACATGGGAAGCGCAAAATTAGATTGAATTACATGTAGTATATTAAATTGCATTAACAACTATTTTAACATATGAATATTTGTTGGGCTACTGCCTGTGCACGTCACAATATCGTAATAAACAGGGATTGGATCAAAAGTAGGAGTATCCTCATATGAAACACTGATTGGTTGAAAGGTTAAGTTCAGTGCTATTTAAAGAGGTGGCACCCGGGCCTCGGTTTGTCCATAGCATTGAGAAAGGCTGATAGCACAGCCGAAACTAGTTTGCTGCTTAATAATTTTGTGCATTTATTTGCATGTTGGTGATTGTTGCTTTTAAATTTATTAGTCCATTGTCCCTGTCACCTGAAGCCGAGGGAGCTGCTATCGGCCAGGAAACAGGGGGGACATTTGTGACTTAGTTTTAAATGTTTGGTACACTGTGGTATTTAGGCCGGTATTAGCTATACTTATTAAAGGTTATTTTTTAATTATGTTAGACAGGAATGAGTGCTAGTTCAAACCACCTGCTTTCATTGAGGTTCTCTTACCTCTTTCTCTCCTTACATGCTCAGGCAATGGAAAGGCATTTTCTGGACAGCCAGACCAGAGATTCTCTCTCTTGGTAGCTTTGTTAGGATCATCTGTCTCAAGGCACATGCTTTTTGAGACCGTCCTGGGAGATTATGACTACGGCCGCCAGGTGTAGCGTACTTACCTGGCTTGGTGTGAGGAGCGAGGTTTGCCTTGGCACAAGGTCATCACCTGGTTAGAATCAGCACTGTGTTTTAACCAGTTGCTCCTCCTTGGAGCCTTAATCTTGGTTTTTATTTTCTTCAACAGGTTACATTTGAGCCTATGCATTCGGTTGACATTAAACTTTTGTCTTGGGAAGTTTTGTATTTGCTGGCTATTTCTTCTGCTCGCAGAGTTTGAGTTATCTGCTTTATAGTGTGACCCCCCCTTATCTTGTTTTTCATGCGGATAAGGCTGTTTTACGTAACAAGTTAGGTTTCTTCCTAAGGTTGTCTCAGACCGCAATATCAATCAGGAAATTGTAGTGCCTTCTTTGTGCCCTAATCCTTCCTCTCAGAAGGAACGTTTGTTGCACAATCTGGATGTAGTTAGTGCTTTAAAATTCTATCTTCATGCAACCAAGGATTTTAGACAATCTACTTCTTTGTTTGTTTTGTTTTCTGATAAGCGCAAGGGGCAAAAGGCCACTGCAACTACCTTTCTTTCATGTAATTAGCAAGAGTCCATGAGCTAGTGACGTATGGGATATACATTCCTACCAGGAGGGGCAAAGTTTCCCAAACCTCAAAATGCCTATAAAAACACCCCTCACCACACCCACAAATCAGTTTGACAAACTTTGCCTCCTGTGGAGGTGGGGAAGTAAGTTTGTGCTAGATTCTACGTTGATATGCGCTCTGCAACAGGTTGGAGCCCGGTTTTCCTCTCAGCGTGCAGTGAATGTCAGAGGGATGTGAAGAGAGTATTGTCTATTTGAATTCAATTATCTCCTTCTACGGGGTCTATTTCATAGGTTCTCTGTTATTGGTCGTAGAGATTCATCTCTTACCTCCCTTTTCAGATCGATGATATACTCTTATATATACCATTACCTCTACTGATTCTCGTTTCAGTACTGGTTTGGCTTTCTACTACATGTAGATGAGTGTCCTGGGGTAAGTAAGTCTTATTTTCTGTGACACTCTAAGCTATGGTTGGGCACTTTTTTATAAAGTTCTAAATATATGTGTTTAAACATTTATTTGCCTTGATTCAGGATGTTCAACGTTCCTTATTTCAGACAGTCATTTTCATATTTGGGATAATGCATATGAATAAATCATTTTTTCTTACCTTAAAATTTGACTTTTTTCCTGTGGGCTGTTAGGCTCGCGGGGGCTGATAATGCTTCATTTTATTGCGTCATTCTTGGCGCGCACTTTCTTGGCGAAAAAATTTTCTTTTCATTTCCGGCGTCATACGTTGACGTTGGCGTTACCGGATGTGGCGTCATTGTTGTCTCCACAATATTTAAGTCTCATTATTTATTGCTTCTGGTTGCTAGAAGCTTGTTCATTGTCATTTTTTTCCCATTCCTGAAACTGTCATTTAAGGAATTTGATCATTTTTGCTTTATATGTTGTTTTTTCTATTACATATTGCAAGATGTCTCAGATTGACCCTGAATCAGAAGCCACTTCTGGATAAGCGCTTAACTGAGTTTCAGTTCTACCAAAGCTAAGTTCATTTATTTTAAATGTTATAAATGTTTATCTTTAGCTATGTTTTGTAATAAGTTATTATGATATACTTTTACATGCAGAATCCATTAGTATTTATGCTTTATATATTTCCATTCTTACATCTTATGTACAAGAAATATTTAGAAGATTTATAAGAAATATTTTTCTGATTCTATTTTAAAGGCTTTGTCTGACTTCATGCCTTCTAATAAAATTTTTAGGTCTTTTTCACTTCTTTTTTAATTATTGAAGTGTCAAGTGACCAACAACATACTGATTTATCCTTCTCTGATGATGTTTTTTCTCTTTCAGAAATTTTCTTCATCAGATATTGACACTAACAAATCTACTTTTTTATTATTTTTCTATTATTAAAGTACATTTGTTCTTTGTTGAAAAGGTGTTGATTATTTTGGATATTAAGGTAACTAGTTCTTTAAGACTAGCTGACACTATTTCTGTCTATTTATTTCTTCTGTGTTTTCAGAGGTTTTCTTTCCAATTCCCCATTCTAGGGAATGGAATAGGCTGAGAATTTTCTTTTATTCCTTCTTCGAAGGTTTTAAACTATATTCTTTGCCAGCAGTTAAATTCAATTTGGAGGGTTCTCCAATTTATTGGGGCTATCTCTACTTCTACTAATTATGCTATTGTTTCTATAGCAAAATAGTATTTATTTTCCTTTAGATAGTTGTATCTTATTTATGGAAAATTATTTAGTTTCAGGTACTTTTCTTGGTCCTGTGATTTATTTGGATATTGCAATTGCTTCATTTTTTCTGTTTACTTTAAGATCAAGTATCAGATTATGATTTATTTTAGCATTGTTAAGGGACAACATTTACTAGACTAGGTGCTGTTGCATTTGTCTTGTTGTTTTGCATTTATTGATTATGCAAGTCCACTGTATTGACTGGTCCTTTAAACTGGACTATCATGCTAATAATTTCATTTGTGTCTTCATTTTATTGAATATTTTCGCAAATGAGGGTTAATCTATGTCTTTAGCTATTTTAGCTAGAAGAATTTTGTGATTTAAAAAAAAAAAAAAAATCCATATTTCTTTTGTTCTAAGATAATCAATTATTTGTTTTATAATTGGATTCAATTCTTAACTGTTACTCTGGGCTTCAAGATTGAGTTCTAAGACTAAAACTTTAAGCTTTAAGCTTTGGTTGTTCTTATTAAGGAACGAATTCCTGAGTGCTTTCCCAAGTAACATGTTTATAATTGGGGTTCGAAATCAGCTCCCTAATATTGCGATGTACGTGCCGTATTCCAGCTTGGCTGGTAAGGGGCAGGTTAAGACTTCTTTGAAATTTATTTGGTTCTATTTTGTCCAAATTTCTTTGATTTTATTCCAGTAAGGCTAACACTTTCTTTAAGTGTGTTTCTGTCCTATATATTTTGGGTACTGTTGAAGCATGGCTGGGCACCCATGGGGTTCAAGCGCTGCTCAGACCTGGAATCTTCTGGGGTATTTCTTCCAGTTCCTTTTTTAGGAACCGGGTTTGGAGTTTTATTCAAACTATTTTGCCTTTTTATGGTCATTGATAGCATTATTTGTTTTCATTAGATACAATAAATGCATATTTTCATTTTTCTGTTTTCATTCAGATTATTTTCTGAGGATGCGGAATCTCATATGATTCACTTGCTCTTCAGGACATAGTTAGAGGATCTTTTTTTCGAAAGCTCTTGATTCCTCACACAAGGGTCACCTTTTTTAGGTTTCCAGATAGTTTGTGTCACTGTCTTTGTCTCTATCGGACAAGGGATAATTCTATTGGGTTCCGTCTGTCGGTACCTTTAGTCTCTATTATTTTCTTCAGTTGCTATATATGCACAGAAGTTTTAGGTCTTATGGCCACAGCATTGGATTCAATTCCCTTTGCTCATTTTCACTACAAAGAACCTTTCCAGTCTTTTATGAGTGTTGTTTCTTCTAGAACATGGTTGGAGGATCAATTTACCAAAAAGTTTGTTGATTCCTCAGACAAGGGTAACCTTTTTAGGTTTCCTGATAGATTCAGTGTCCTTGACTCTGTCTCTGACAGACAAGAGACGTCTGAAATTGGTTTCAGCTTGTCGAAACCTTCAGTCTCATTCTTTCCCTTCGGTAGCCTTATGCATGGAAATTCTAGGTCTTATGACTGCTGCATTGGACGCGGTCCCCTTTGCTCGTTTTCACATGCGACCTCTTCAGCTCTGTATGCTGAACCAGTGGTGCAGGGATTATACAAAGATATCTCAATTAATATCTTTAAAACCGATTGTACGACACTCTCTGACGTGGTGGACAGACCACCATCGTTTAGTTCAGGGGGCTTCTTTTTGTTCTTCCAACCTGGACTGTGATTTCAACAGATGCAAGTCTGACAGGTTGGGGAGCTGTTTGGGGGTCTCTGACAGCACAAGGGGTTTGGGAATCTCAGGAGGTGAGATTACCAATCAATATTTTGGAACTCCGTGCAATTTTCAGAGCTCTTCAGTCATGGCCTCTTCTAAAGAGAGAGTCGTTCATTTGTTTTCAGACGGACAATGTCACAACTGTGGCATATGTCAATCATCAAGGAGGGACTCACAGTCCTCTGGCTATGAAAGAAGTATCTCGAATTCTGGTATGGGCGGAATCCAGCTCCTGTCTAATTTCTGCTGTTCATATCCCAGGTATAGACAATTGGGAAGCGGATTATCTCAGTCGCCAAACGTTACATACGGGCAAATGGTCTCTTCACTCAGAGGTATTTCTTCAGATTGTTCAAATGTGGGGACTTCCAGAAATAGATTTGATGGCTTCTCATCTAAACAAGAAGCTTCCCAGGTATCTGTCCAGATCCAGGGATCCTCAGGCGGAAGCAGTGGATGCATTGTCACTTCCTTGGAAGTATCATCCTGCCTATATCTTTCCGCCTCTAGTTCTTCTTCCAAGAGCAATTTCCAAGATTCTAAAGGAGTGCTCGTTTGTTCTGCTGGTGGCTCCAGCATGGCCTCACAGGTTTTGGTATGCGGATCTTGTCCGGATGGCCACTTGCCAACCGTGGACTCTTCCGTTAAGACCAGACCTTCTATCACAAGGTCCTTTTTTCCATCAGGATCTCAAATCCTTAAATTTGAAGGTATGGAGATTGAACGCTTGATTCTCAGTCATAGAGGTTTCTCTGACTCTCTGATTAATACTATGTTACAGGCTCGTAAATATGTATCTAGGAAGATATATTATCGAGTCTGGAAGATTTACATTTCTTGGTGTTTTTCTCATCATTTTTCTTGGCATTCTTTTAGAATTCCTAGAATTTTACAGTTTCTTCAGGATGGTTTGGATAAAGGTTTGTCTGCAAGTTCCTTGAAAGGACAAATCTCTGCTCTTTCTGTTCTTTTTCACAGAAAGATTGCTAGTCTTCCTGATATTCATTGTTTTGTACAAGCTTTAGTTCGTATAAAACCTGTTATTAAGTCAATTTCTCCTCCTTGGAGTTTGAATTTGGTTCTGGGGGCTGTTCAAGCTCCTCCGTTTGAACCTATGCATTCACTGGACATTAAATTACTTTCTTGGAAAGTTTTGTTTCTTTTGGCCATCTCTTCTGCTAGAAGAGTTTCTGATTTATCTGCTCTTTCTTGTGAGTCTCCTTTTCTGATTTTTCATCAGGATAAGGCGGTGTTGCGAACTTCTTTTAATTTTTACCTAAGGTTGTGAATTCTAACAACATTAGTAGAGAAATTGTGGTTCCTTCATTGTGTCCTAATCCTAAGAATTCTAAGGAAAGATTGTTGCATTCTTTGGATGTAGTTAGAGCTTTGAAATATTATGTTGATTCTACTAAAAATTTTCGAAAGACTTCTAGTCTATTTGTTATCTTTTCCGGTTCTAGGAAAGGTCAGAAGGCCTCTGCCATTTCTTTGGCGTCTTGGTTAAAGTCTTTGATTCATCATGCTTATGTCGAGTCGGGTAAAACTCCGCCTCAAAGGATTACAGCTCATTCTACTAGGTCAGTTTCTACTTCCTGGGCATTTAGGAATGAAGCTTCAGTTGATCAGATTTGCAAAGTAGCAACTTGGCCTTCTTTGCATACTTTTACTAAATTCTACCATTTTGATGTGTTTTCTTCTTCTGAAGCAGTTTTTGGTAGAAAAGTACTTCAGGCAGCTGTTTCAGTTTGATTCTTCTGCTTATAATTTCAGTTTTTTTCATTATAAGATTTAAACTTTATTTTGGGTGTGGATTATTTTCAGCAGAATTGGCTGTCTTTATTTTATCCCTCCCTCTCTAGTGACTCTTGCGTGGAAGATCCACATCTTGGGTATTCATTATCCCATACGAAACTAGCTCATGGACTCTTGCTAATTACATGAAAGAAAACATAATTTATGTAAGAACTTACCTGATAAATTCATTTCTTTCATATTAGCAAGAGTCCATGAGGCCCACCCTTTTTTGTGGTGGTTATGATTTTTTTGTATAAAGCACAATTATTCCAATTCCTTATTTTTTATGCTTTTGCACTTTTGTCTTATCACCCCACTTCTTGGCTATGCGTTAAACTGATTTGTGGGTGTGGTGAGGGGTGTATTTATAGGCATTTTGAGGTTTGGGAAACTTTGCTCCTCCTGGTAGGAATGTATATCCCATACGTCACTAGCTCATGGACTCTTGCTAATATGAAAGAAATGAATTTATCAGGTAAGTTCTTACATAAATTATGTTTTTCTGTTTGGCTAAGGATGTATCATTTGTTCGGCTTATGAGGAAGCTGGTCAACAGCCTCCTGAGAAAGTTACAGCTCACTCTACCCGTGCAGTGTCCTCTTCTTGGGCTTTTAAGCATGAAGCTTCTATGGAACAAATCTGTAATGTGGCTACCTGGTCCTCTTTCAAAATGTTACAAGTTTGATACGTTTTTGCCTCAGCTAAGGCTTCTTTTGGGAGAAAAGTGCTTCAAGCGGTGGTGCCTTCAGTTTGGGTCCGTCTGCCTTATTTCTCCTCCTACTTATTATGTGTCCTCTCTAGCTTGGGTATTGGATTCCCAACAGTAATGAATGAATTTGTGGACTCTCCCTGCCATTAGAAAGAAAATAAAATTCATGCTTACCTGATAAATGTTTTTTCTTTCCTGGCAGGGAGAGTCAACGAACCCGCCCTGCTCTTTTAAGGCAGCGTTTTTTCCTTGTCTTCAAGCACCTCTAACCCCTAGTGTCTTTCTTACTTTTTCTTATTTTCTTGGCTGAATGACTGGCGGAGTATGGGAAGTGAGAGGGATACTTAATGCTTTGATTAGGGAATCTTTGCCAGGTGCTGAATCCCGAACAGTAATGAATGAATTCATGGATTCTCCCTACCAGGTAAGCATACATTTTTTTGCGCTCCACTTGTAATCTATGCCTTAAAGTATTTTTGTTACTATTTCTTGAGTTCTTATATATTTCAAGCACAAAATAAAGCCCATTTAATGTGAAAATGTATGTTGAGATAATTGTTAATATTTTGATAGATCAAAAGTATTTTTTTTCTTTTTTTTCTTTTTTTTAGTCTAGAGAAGGCAGTGAAAATGAAATGGAAGGAGACGAAGTCCAACAGAGATTTATAGCTCATGTACCAGTTCCGTCACAGAAAGAGGTGAGTAGCAGAAAGACTACAATGCACACAATTTTCTGCAATATTTTTGCTCACAATCTACACCCTAATATAATAACTAAAAACATACAACCTATTGAGAGAGACCACTCCTGCTCTGGCATTGCTTTTTATTTTATGTTCTCCTTATTGAGATTTATATTAAGACTCCTAAACCTAGTGGAGCTATACCACCAAGGTTATAAAATATTTACGGATTGTACGAATGACAAAGCTCCAAAAGGTCCCTTTTAATCAGCATTCTGTTATGGTAGGGCATATAAATTGAAAGGAAAAACAAAACAAAATAGGAAATATAAATAATCTGAGTGGAGGAAGTGATGTGATAAAAGAAGGTGGGCAAATAAATAAAAATGTATGTAAATGAAACAAGGTTAAAAAAATAGTTGTATAAAAGATATGTAAATAAAACAGGGTTGGAAAAACATTAAGTAGTTGTATGAAAGATATGTAAATGAAACAGGGTTGAAAAAACATTAAGTAGTTGTATGAAAGATATGTAAATGAAACAGGGCTGAAAAAACATTAAGTGAATGAAAATAAGAAGGGACAAAAAGTTAGAAGGATCCAACTGTTTGCTCGCAGCTGATGAACGTTTACACATGCTGTGGTAATGTCACGCATGAGGTACTAAGTCACATGGTAACCCAGCAAAATATAATGTGCACTGCCTTACAGCTCACACAGAAGCTTTATCGGAGCATACAAAATCATCCCCATTACAAGCACAATATATATGTTTTTGAAACAGGTGGTGAGAGTCCACGATCCATTACTCTTGGGAATTACTCTTCTCTACCACTCGAAGGGAGGCAAAGATTCCCAAACACCAAGAGCACTATAAAAAAACACATATACCTCAGTCTTTACTTTGCCTCCGATGGAGGTGGTTGAAGAATGAAAATGTGCATTTGAATCTTTAGAGACAGGTTTTCAGTCTACATTGAGACCTGGTTTCCCCTCAGAGTACAGTGCTTGTCAGATCACTGTATATGGTGTATGGTTTGTGAATCTTTATTCACCTCATGGGAATGTTTTTATAAACCGTTCATAATTGGTTGCAGGGACTTTTGTCTACCTTTATGGGGATAGGGTGACCATATTGCTGCTTTAAGAAGGGACAAATTTGAAAAATACATATGTGAGGGCTGTTTTCAAGGCTGTTTAAATAAATGTTTTGTATAAGAACCCTGACAAATGTATTTTTCTTATGTGTCTCTTTTTAAAGGGACAGTCTAGTCAAAATTAAACTTTCATGATTCTGATAGGGCATGCAATTTTAAACAACTTTCCAATTGACTTTTATCATTACATTTGCTTTGCTCCCTTGATGGTATTTTTGAAAAGCTAAACCTAGGTAGGCTCAAACTGATTTCTAAACCGTTTAAAACCGCCTCTAAGCTCAGAGCATTTTGAAAGTTTTTCACAGTTAGACCGTACTAGTTCATGTGTGCCATATATATAACATAGTGCTTACTCCCATTTAGTTATTTAGGAGTCTGCACTTATTGGTTAAACTGCATGTCTGTCAAAATCACTAAGATAAGGTGCAGTCCACAGAGGCTTAGATACAAGGTAATCACAGAGGTAAAACATATATTAATATAACTGTGTTGGTTATGCAAAACTGGGGTATGGGTAATAAAGGCATTATCTATCTATCATTTTTTTTTTCTTTTTTTATTATTGAGGGTTTTGCACGTTACAAAGGTATTCAGATGTACATAGCACAAACTCACGTGTGGCATACAGTTACAATTCTGTAAAAGCATATTGTAAAACATTTGTACATTCTAAAACATATAACCTAAGAGTATTTGTTTGGACTACTCTTGAGTCCTGTATATAATAGACAAAAGAAGAAACATAACACATTTTAAATATAGCCTTCTTGTATAAAAACCGAGGAGATGCTTTATAAAGAGATGGTGGTAGGAAAGAAAGGTAATTTACAGAGCTCTGGCAACCTGAAGTATAGAGAACATGTTTTTCTATATTTGCTATTGTAGGTAAAATTTACATTTTTATTTAGCGATGTGATCATCTCTAGTGTCTAGCAAAAGTTGTTTATTTCTTACATAAATATTACATATGGCATTGCGTTCCCCCTTATTTAATGTAGTGCTGTCCCTTCTGCGGTCTCGGCCGCTGGCCGCAAGACGAGGATCAAGCTGTGAGTTACTTATGTTAAACCTCCTACATATTATTTTTAAAGTGATGCTAAGAAAAATAAGATAACCTGTCAGACCATCTAACTTGCTTTCACGTGAACACGTAAGGAGAGAAGAAATATGCGGCTGAGACAGTAACGATGTTAAGATAACCTCTCCTGAATTATAGTTTGCAAAGTCGCTATAGGGGAGAAGTACAGACAGGAAAGGGATATGCAGAGATATTTGCAAGAGTGTGTTATTAAACATTTGTCCCTTCTAGATATTATCATTTACCAGATTTTTATAATATATATATATATATATTTATTTCATGTAATTAGCAAGAGTCCATGAGCTAGTGACGTATGGGATATACATTCCTACCAGGAGGGGCAAAGTTTCCCAAACCTCAAAATGCCTATAAATACACCCCTCACCACACCCACAATTCAGTTTTACAAACTTTGCCTCCGATGGAGGTGGTGAAGTAAGTTTGTGCTAGATTCTACGTTGATATGCGCTCCGCAGCAAGTTGGAGCCCGGTTTTCCTCTCAGCGTGCAGTGAATGTTAGAGGGATGTGAGGAGAGTATTGCCTATTTGAATGCAGTGATCTCCTTCTACGGGGTCTATTTCATAGGTTCTCTGTTATCGGTCGTAGAGATTCATCTCTTACCTCCCTTTTCAGATCGACGATATACTCTTATATATACCATTACCTCTGCTGATTCTTGTTTCAGTACTGGTTTGGCTTTCTACAAACATGTAGATGAGTGTCCTGGGGTAAGTAAATCTTATTTTCTGTGACACTCTAAGCTATGGTTGGGCACTTTGTTTATAAAGTTCTAAATATATGTATTCAAACATTTATTTGCCTTGACTCAGAATGTTCAACATTCCTTATTTTTCAGACAGTCAGTTTCATATTTGGGATAATGCATTTGAATTATTCATTTTTTCTTACCTTCAAAAATTTGACTCTTTTTTCCCTGTGGGCTGTTAGGCTCGCGGGGGCTGAAAATGCTTCATTTTATTGCGTCATTCTTGGCGCGGACTTTTTTGGCGCAAAAAATCTTTTCCGTTTCCGGTGTCATACGTGTCGCCGGAAGTTGCGTCATTTTTTGACGTTATTTTGCGCCAAAAATGTCGGCGTTCCGGATGTGGCGTCATTTTTGGCGCCAAAAGCATTTAGGCGCCAAATAATGTGGGCGTCTTATTTGGCGCTAAAAAATGTGGGCGTCGCTTTTGTCTCCACATTATTTAAGTCTCATTTTTCATTGCTTCTGGTTGCTAGAAGCTTGTTCTTTGGCATTTTTTCCCATTCCTGAAACTGTCATTTAAGGAATTTGATCAATTTTGCTTTATATGTTGTTTTTTCTCTTACATATTGCAAGATGTCTCACGTTGCATCTGAGTCAGAAGATACTACAGGAAAATCGCTGTCTAGTGCTGGATCTACCAAAGCTAAGTGTATCTGCTGTAAACTTTTGGTAGCTATTCCTCCGGCTGTTGTTTGTATTAATTGTCATGACAAACTTGTTAATGCAGATAATATTTCCTTTAGTAAAGTACCATTGCCTGTTGCAGTTCCTTCAACATCTAAGGTGCAGAATGTTCCTGATAACATAAGAGATTTTGTTTCTGAATCCATCAAGAAGGCTATGTCTGTTATTTCTCCTTCTAGTAAACGTAAAAAATCTTTTAAAACTTCTCTCCCTACAGATGAATTTTTAAATGAACATCATCATTCTGATTCTAATGACTCTTCTGGTTCAGAGGATTCTGTCTCAGAGATTGATGCTGATAAATCTTCATATTTATTTAAAATGGAATTTATTCGTTCTTTACTTAAAGAAGTACTAATTGCTTTAGAAATAGAGGATTCTGGTCCTCTTGATACTAATTCTTTTTTTTTTTTTTTTTATAATATTTTATTAATCCAACAGAGTGTACAGAATTGCAGAATAAACAAGATGGCCATACAGAACAAGAAAGGAAAAAAACAAAAACAAATGCAGAACGAAAAAAATGCCCTTATAATAAACGTAGTATATCAAGCATATATCCATCTACGTCGAGCAAAATAAAACTACTTGCATATCCGAGCATAACTCTTGGGCTAAATTTATTCTGAAATAATTATTTTTTAGCCAAAAATAAAAGCTTAGTGTATTCACTGTTGGGGTTTTTTTTTCCACTATGGCAATAAAACAAAACAAAACACAACAACGAGAGAAAAAGAAGAGAAAAAAAAAAAAAAATGGGGGAAATTGTCTTCCTGGTCCTTCCCCTTTCCCCTCTCCTTCAAAATTAAATTCCTCCCCTCTCCCTCCTCCCTCCCTCTATTGTTATTTTATCGTCCGATCCTCCTTCCCCCATAGGACATATACACCTGTACGCATGTAGGTATTACCACAAAATATTCATAACCCCCATCTCGCGTCTCACATAATTATTTCACGATAACCAGTTACCCAAGCTGGAGGGAATAGCTCAAGTATTACCAATTCTAGGAAGGGTATAGAATTTAAGAAAGGCAATAAAATGAGTCTTTGAATAGGAAGAGGGTAAGACCTAATTAACGGTAGCCAATCCCGGAGGAAAATTCCTACCCTACTATCCACTAAAAATTTAGTGTGGAAAGATTCGAATAAAATCTGAAATTGAATTTCTTTAAGGAAGGAAGAAAAACTCGGAGCTGCGTGACTCCTCCAACCTTTAGCTATTAACTGTCTTGCTGTCAAAATTATTGTATTGAATATCTTTACCGGACAATTCGATCGGAGATCCGGGTTCGATAAAAGAAATATCTCCTCAGCCGAGAACAGGCTTAAATCTTTGTACAACTTGCCATACCAAAACCTGATCTTTTGCCAAAACTGTTGTACTTTAGGACACGACCAGAACATATGAAAAAAGTCAGCCTTATCAAGGGAACAGCGTGGACAACAAAAAGCTTGAGTCGGGTAAAATCTGACCATTTTATCAGGGGCGAGATAATAGTTGTTAATTAATTTAAAATGGGCTTCTTTCCATGAAGCAGAAATCTGTAACTTATCTAGTTCCAAAAAACTTCGCTCAATTCTGTTCTCCTCTAATTGCGGGAAATACCTTTTCCAAAAATTATATAATTTATCTATACATAATTCCCCCTGTTTAGCCAAGAGAATGTCATAGATCAAAGATATTGAAGAAAGACCTAGCGAGAACTGGCGAATTATACTCTTAATGTTTATCCAGTCAAGGAATACTACTGTGTCCCACCTCTGATTAAATATATAATGTCGTAGCTGGAAATAAGCATACAAATTTGAACTAGGTAAATCGAATTTCCGAAACAGTAACTCTGATGTAAGCAATTGATTAGAGTCAAATAACTGATGGATATAGACCAATCCTGCTTCTGCCCAACGCCTAAAAGCTCGCTGATTAATACCAGGCATAAATTCAGGATTACCTACTATCGGGAGAAACTCAGAAAATACTGGTGAGATTTTTAAAACCCGACAGATTTTATGCCATGACACAATGACATTTTTAAAGGAGATCAATTTACAAACATTTAACGGCAGACTTTTCAAGGAACAGTGAAGGATAGCTTTTAAAGCAAAAGGAGAAATCAGAAATGATTCTAACTCCAGCGCAACAAACTTATTTGACTCCATAATCCAGTCAAAAGCTAACTTGGCTAAACATGCCCAGTTATATAATCTAAAATCTGGCAAGGCTAAACCTGCATGTGACCGCTTTTGTGTCAGTCTGCTCAGGCTAATCCTTGGTTTTTTATTGCCCCAAATAAATTTGGATTGCCAAGACTGTAAGTCATGGACATCTCTATTGGTCAATAATAACGGGAGATTTTGTAGGAGGTATAAAATCTTTGGAAGAATAATCATTTTAATTAAATTAACTCTTGCTGATAAGGAAATTGGGAGAGAAGACCAATTTTGAAGATCATTTTTAATTTTCAACAAAATCGGGCAAAAATTTAATTCATACCATTTCGCAGGGTTTCTATGCAAGATGATACCTAGATACCGAAAAGACTCCACCACTTTAAAGGGGTGATCTACCCATTTAGAGCCATTCCTATGTAACCAAAGGAGTTCACTCTTGTCATAATTAATTTTGTACCCCGAGAAAGAAGAAAAGGTTTTAAATAATTGCAACACTAAGGGGATAGTATCTTTTGCATTGTCCAAAAAAATCAAAAGGTCGTCTGCATAGAGAAGAGTTTTTAACTTAGAAGAACCCAAGGAAATTCCGGGTAAGTAATCCCTTAATAAAATGGCAAACGGTTCTAATGCCAAGTTGAAGAGCAGCGGAGAAAGGGGGCATCCTTGCCGAGTCCCCCTTTTAAGTGAAATATATGGAGAAGAGTGGCCATTGATGCAGAGAAATGAAATAGGATTTTTATATAAGTTCTTGATAAATTCCAAAAACTGATTCTTGAATCCAAATCGTTCTAAAGCTGAAAATAAATAATTCCAGTTCACTGCATCAAAGGCCTTTTCCGCATCAACCGTGAGAATTGCTGCAGAGCTGATCTTCTTAAAGACATTACTCTTGGGGTCTAAATTCCAAGCAAAGTCCAAAAAAGAGGTTACTTTGCGAATATTCTTAAGAGAATTTCTATCCTTCATAAATCCAGTTTGGTCTGGATGGATAACTCCACCCAGTAATTTGGCCACTCTGGATGCAACAATGGCGGTCAATAATTTATAGTCTGCATTTAGAACAGAAATGGGTCTATAAGACCCAGGATCCTCCGGGTCCTTACCTTTCTTCAAAATTAGAGAAATACGGGCCGCCGAGAAATAATTTGATATTGAATTGCTAGAAGAGAAATAGAAGTTAAACAAGTTGACTAATGTTAGTTTGATTTCTTCCTTCAGAATTTTATAGAATTCCACTGGGATGAAGTCTGGACCAGGTGATTTATTGATTTTAGCTACCTGAATGGCTTCTAAGACTTCTTCCTCCGAAATAGGACTATTAAGAACTGACAACTCTTCCTCAGAAATACTAGGTACCTTAACACTGGCCCAAAAATTCAATGCATTATCTATATTAATCTCTGAATCTGAATATAGACGTTGAAACACCTTAAAAAATACTTGAGTAATATCATCTGCATTAGTATGGTGGATACCGCACTAGCCACCAAAGTCACGCGCAGGGAGGAGAGGAGCAGGCAAGTTAACCCCGGTGAATCTCCCGGGTTCCCTGAGTGGAGCGACCGCTGGTAGGAGGGAGTGGGGCGCCCACGGAGTGATCGGTGGACAACGCTCCCTCCTCGCGGTTGAATATAACATCTGATCAGTCGGAGGCCTGAGGAGACGCTCTTCTTTACTGCGGTGTCCGAGGCAGGCGTGTCCAGCTTGGGACTTCTCTGGGTAAGACTTATCTGTTTTATTCGTATACCCTACTTTGATATTTTGGAATACAAGTGTTTGGAATAAGTGATCAGCAGAGGGCGCAGCTCACTGACTTTACATGGAAAACTGATCTGAGATGAGCGAGAGCGGAAAGTACTCTATGTTAACATCTGCATTGTTATGTTCCATCTACCACAGTTTGGGGGAAATAATGATTCTGAGTGTTTGGCAAGATTAATTATTCCCTTATTTCTACAGTGATGTCCAAGTCTGTTGGGCCCTGATTTTCCTTTATTAAAGCTGATACAGCCCAGAAGCTGATAAGAAGATTCATCTCCCTCTCTAGAATCTTGTCTGGGACATTCCTTTGCTTTCTGAAGAAAAATTGATGAGCTGTATAACTGTTCTACTTATCTACATAACTTCTGCATCAGTTGATGGAACGTTTTGTTTTTATTTATCTACATAACAGCTTCAGCAGTTGATGGAACTTTTTTTTTTTTTTTTTGGCTCTGAGCTCCCTGATTCCCTGTGTAGTCAGCATTTGAATCTTCATGAAGTGTACAGTGGGGAAAAGGAGTAAGGAATAGAAGGCACAAGTAGCATATATGTGACTGCTTAAATTTTTGAGAGGAGCAATTCTGGGTCTGCTGACAGTGTATTTTTTTTTGTTTTTGTTGCCTTGTTCTTTTTTTTCTTTCTTGAGAAATATTATTTAAGATTGTGGTGCTAAGATATATTGGTTAGGTATCGGAATTAGGTGATATACCCCCCTGGTTTTTTTTTTTTTTTTGGTTTTTTTTTTGTTTTTTTTGCTGCACATTCTATAAACTAATATCACCGTAAAGTTCTTAAAATTCACTAATTTTTACACTCTCTGTGTATCCCCCTCCAAGGGGGGGGGGAGAGAAAGAAAGGGAAAGGAAAAAAAAAAAATATATATATATCACTCTCACAGTGGAAGCTTCCCTGCTTCCTATTTTTCTCCTATTTATTTAGGGGTTGTAATTTTTTTTTTTTTGGTATTGATATCACATTTGATGTATATTTGTATTTTGCTATTTGTTTTTGCACGAATTTCTTAAATCACTGGGTACATGGAAAGATTTATTACACACACGAAACAAAGTTCCCCCATAATGCCACCCAAAATTAAGGACAGGAAGGTTAAGAGTGTAGACACCTCACTAGACCCCGTACTGGATGGGGGTACATCCCACCTAGATGTAGGTAACTTAGTATCACAATTAACAGGCATTTTTACTCCCCAATTCGATATCATCAAGAATGAGCTCAGCAGGATTTCCACAGATATTTCATCATTGTCAAGTGAGGTTAAGCAGTTCGCCTCAAGAATGAGGGAAGCGGAAGACAGGATCTCAGACTTGGAGGATCGGGCTAACGTCCAAGATAAAGTAGTACATGACCAAGGAGTTAGAATATCTAGCTTACAATCCCGCCTGGAGGACCTCGAGGATCGCTCCAGGCGGAATAATATCAGAATTATTGGACTCCCCGAATCCCCCGAGTATGAGGACCTGTTGAAGCTTACTTCTTTACTACTCCCCAAAGCGTTAGGTTTCCCTCCCCAACAATTGCCCCTTGCAGTAGAAAGAGCGCATAGGGTTGGATATTCGAAAGCAAATGGAACCACTGCTAATAGAAGTAGAATGTGTATCTTTAAGCTACTTAGATACCAGGATAAGCTGGAATTTTTGAAACTATACAGAAAGTCAGGGGAATTTATCTTTGAGAAAAACAAATTATTATTCTTTCAAGATTTCTCATTAGAGACATCTGTTAAAAGGAAACAAATGGTCCCTTATTGTGCTAGGATCACCAGTAAAGGCATAAAAGCGTGGATCACATATCCCGCTAAAATTATAGTGGACGAGAATGGCATTAGACATGTCCTTAATAATCCCCAAGAGGCTCAGGAGTTTATCAGTGCCTTGTAGGTTAAAACGGAAATTACTCTTTATAAACCCGAAATGTATCGGACTGAATTGTTATTTTTTATTGCTGATTTTATTTTGGATTTTTGCTTGTTTGAAATATTATTTACTGTTTTCTCTAAAGGGGAAAAAAAAAGAGTAGACCTGAAATTTAGCATCATATATTTACGGTTGCGTTGGTGGTCAGGTTGGGTATTTGTTCCTAGGAGTAGAAGCATATTTAATTGCTATTTTTCTGTTTTTAAATCTCCCTTTTTTTTTTTTTTTTTTTCTCTCGCTTATTTTTTTCCCTCTCCTCCTCTCTTCCTCCCTCCATCGCTGGGTCGGATAAATACTAAGTATGATATGTAATTAGATGTCCTCCAAGATTAATATACTTTCCTGGAATGTTGGGGGAGTAACATCTCCCAAGAAACGCAAACTAATTATTAAATACCTGGCTAAATTTAAACCTGATGTGGTAATGCTGCAAGAAACACATCTTAATGATATAGAAGCGGCAAAACTGAAGTGTAAATGGGTGGGTGAATGTGTCGCAGCCCCTGCGGTCAAAAGGAGATCAGGAGTGGCAATCTAACTGCATAAAAATTTAGATTATAAAATTGTTAAAACGGAGGCTGATCCCGAGGGAAGATTCTTGATTTTACATATACAGATTAAGGATTGCGACTTTGTGTTATGCAATCTATATGGCCCGAATTTATTTTCTCCTGTTTTCTGGGACACTATTAGGAGTAAGGTATTTCTTTCCTCAGCAGCTAATTTAATTTTAGGGGGAGATTTTAATATGACGCTGTGCCCTGTTCTGGATAGATTGTCTTTAAAAAATTCACGGGAAAATAATAAAGTAGCAAAATATTTTAAAACATTCTGTCATGAATTGAATTTAATTGATATATGGAGACTTAAAAACCCGGAGCAGCGTAGTTTTTCTTGCGAGTCAAAAACACATATGACATTTTCTAGAATAGACTTGTTCTTAATATCTAAACCTTTAGCATTATGTAGATCAGAGGCAGATATATATGATATTGCCATCTCGGACCATGCAGTAATTTCCTTTACAATCTTGGCCACTGCCCCTCCCAAGAATCAAAATACCTCGTTTTTTTTTCCTCGCTTTCTGACGGATAACCCCAGGTTTATAAATTGGTTAAAGCAGAAATGGAAGGATTACGTGACTATCAATATAAGGCAATTCAGCAAGCCGGAGGTTTTCTGGGAGGCGGCGAAAGCTGTATTAAGGGGGGAAATTAAATTATACTTGAGTACTTGGAAGAAGAAAGCTCTGGCCCAAGAATCTCAATTATCCGCACATGTAAGGAATGCACTTAGGAAGTTCTATATTGATAAGACTAAGGATAATTGGGACAGGTACTGCAAATCTAAACGGGAAAGAGATATTTACTTAAAACAAAGATCTCAAGAAGAAGAATTAAAAATCAATTATCAATTCAGGGGACATTACGGGAATTCGGCTAAATTTCTGGCTAAGGTAGTTAAGGTGAGGAATAGTAAGAATCTTATTTCCTCGATTAAATATGAGACTCTTGATACTAATTCTAAACGTTTAGATAAGGTATTTAAATCTCCTGTGGTTATTCCAGAAGTTTTTCCTGTTCCTAATGCTATTTCTGCAGTAATTTCCAAAGAATGGGATAAATTGGGTAATTCATTTACTCCTTCTAAACGTTTTAAGCAATTATATCCTGTGCCGTCTGACAGATTAGAATTTTGGGACAAAATCCCTAAAGTTGATGGGGCTATTTCTACCCTTGCTAAACGTACTACTATTCCTACGTCAGATGGTACTTCCTTTAAGGATCCTTTAGATAGGAAAATTGAATCCTTTCTAAGAAAAGCTTATCTGTGTTCAGGTAATCTTCTTAGACCTGCTATATCATTGGCTGATGTTGCTGCAGCTTCAACTTTTTGGTTGGAAACTTTAGCGCAACAAGTAACAGATCATGATTCTCATGATATTATTATTCTTCTTCAGCATGCTAATAATTTTATCTGTGATGCCATTTTTGATATTATCAGAGTTGATGTCAGGTTTATGTCTCTAGCTATTTTAGCTAGAAGAGCTTTATGGCTTAAGACTTGGAATGCTGATATGGCTTCTAAATCAACTCTACTTTCCATTTCTTTCCAGGGTAACAAATTATTTGGTTCTCAGTTGGATTCTATTATTTCAACTGTTACTGGTGGGAAAGGAACTTTTTTACCACAGGATAAAAAATCTAAGGGTAAAAACAGGGCTAATAATTGTTTCTCCAACATAGGTGTGTCCGGTCCACGGCGTCATCCTTACTTGTGGGATATTCTCTTCCCCAACAGGAAATGGCAAAGAGCCCAGCAAAGCTGGTCACATGATCCCTCCTAGGCTCCGCCTACCCCAGTCATTCTCTTTGCCGTTGTACAGGCAACATCTCCACGGAGATGGCTTAGAGTTTTTTAGTGTTTAACTGTAGTTTTTATTATTCAATCAAGAGTTTGTTATTTTAAAATAGTGCTGGTATGTACTATTTACTCAGAAACAGAAAAGAGATGAAGATTTCTGTTTGTATGAGGAAAATGATTTTAGCAACCGTTACTAAAATCCATGGCTGTTCCACACAGGACTGTTGAGAGGAATTAACTTCAGTTGGGGGAACAGTGAGCAGTCTCTTGCTGCTTGAGGTATGACACATTCTAACAAGACGATGTAATGCTGGAAGCTGTAATTTTCCCTATGGGATCCGGTAAGCCATGTTTATTAAGATTGTAAATAAGGGCTTCACAAGGGCTTATTAAGACTGTAGACTTTTTCTGGGCTAAATCGATTCATTATTAACACATATTTAGCCTTGAGGAATCATTTAATCTGGGTATTTTGATAAGATTATATCGGCAGGCACTTTTTTAGACACCTTTCTCTTTAGGGGCTTTCCCAAATCATAGGCAGAGCCTCATTTTCGCGCCGGTGTTGCGCACTTGTTTTTGAGAGGCATGACATGCAGTCGCATGTGTGAGGAGCTCTGATACATAGAAAAGACTTTCTGAAGGCGTCATTTGGTATCGTATTCCCCTTTGGGCTTGGTTGGGTCTCAGCAAAGCAGATACCAGGGACTGTAAAGGGGTTAAAGTTAAAAACGGCTCCGGTTCCGTTATTTTAAGGGTTAAAGCTTCCAAATTTGGTGTGCAATACTTTTAAGGCTTTAAGACACTGTGGTGAAATTTTGGTGAATTTTGAACAATTCCTTCATATTTTTTCGCAATTGCAGTAATAAAGTGTGTTCAGTTTAAAATTTAAAGTGACAGTAACGGTTTTATTTTAAAACGTTTTTTGTACTTTGTTATCAAGTTTATGCCTGTTTAACATGTCTGAACTACCAGATAGACTGTGTTCTGAATGTGGGGAAGCCAGAGTTCCTTCTCATTTAAATAAATGTGATTTATGTGACAATGACAATGATGCCCAAGATGATTCCTCAAGTGAGGGGAGTAAGCATGGTACTGCATCATTCCCTCCTTCGTCTACACGAGTCTTGCCCACTCAGGAGGCCCCTAGTACATCTAGCGCGCCAATACTCCTTACTATGCAACAATTAACGGCTGTAATGGATAATTCTGTCAAAAACATTTTAGCCAAAATGCACACTTATCAGCGTAAGCGCGACTGCTCTGTTTTAGATACTGAAGAGCATGACGACGCTGATAATAATGGTTCTGAAGGGCCCCTAAACCAGTCTGATGGGGCCAGGGAGGTTTTGTCTGAGGGAGAAATTACTGATTCAGGGAACATTTCTCAACAAGCTGAACCTGATGTGATTACGTTTAAATTTAAGTTGGAACATCTCCGCATTCTGCTTAAGGAGGTATTATCCACTCTGGATGATTGTGACAAGTTGGTCATCCCAGAGAAACTATGTAAAATGGACAAGTTCCTAGAGGTCCCGGGGCTCCCAGAAGCTTTTCCTATACCCAAGCGGGTGGCGGACATTGTAAATAAAGAATGGGAAAGGCCCGGTATTCCTTTCGTCCCTCCCCCCATATTTAAAAAATTGTTTCCTATGGTCGACCCCAGAAAGGACTTATGGCAGACAGTCCCCAAGGTCGAGGGAGCGGTTTCCACTTTAAACAAACGCACCACTATACCCATAGAAGATAGTTGTGCTTTCAAAGATCCTATGGATAAAAAATTAGAAGGTTTACTTAAAAAGATGTTTGTTCAGCAAGGTTACCTTCTACAACCAATTTCATGCATTGTCCCTGTCGCTACAGCCGCGTGTTTCTGGTTCGATGAGCTGGTAAAGGCGGTCGATAGTGATTCTCCTCCTTATGAGGAGATTATGGACAGAATCAATGCTCTCAAATTGGCTAATTCTTTCACCCTAGACGCCACTTTGCAATTGGCTAGGTTAGCGGCTAAGAATTCTGGGTTTGCTATTGTGGCGCGCAGAGCGCTTTGGTTGAAATCTTGGTCAGCTGATGCATCTTCCAAGAACAAGCTACTTAACATTCCTTTCAAGGGGAAAACGCTGTTTGGCCCTGACTTGAAAGAGATTATCTCTGATATCACTGGGGGTAAGGGCCACGCCCTTCCTCAGGATCGGCCTTTCAAGGCCAAAAATAAACCTAATTTTCGTCCCTTTCGTAGAAACGGACCAGCCCAAAGTGCTACGTCCTCTAAGCAAGAGGGTAATACTTCTCAAGCCAAGCCAGCTTGGAGACCAATGCAAGGCTGGAACAAGGGAAAGCAGGCCAAGAAACCTGCCACTGCTACCAAGACAGCATGAAATGTTGGCCCCCGATCCGGGACCGGATCTGGTGGGGGGCAGACTCTCTCTCTTCGCTCGGGCTTGGGCAAGAGATGTTCTGGATCCTTGGGCGCTAGAAATAGTCTCCCAAGGTTATCTTCTGGAATTCAAGGGGCTTCCCCCAAGGGGGAGGTTCCACAGGTCTCAGTTGTCTTCAGACCACATAAAAAGACAGGCATTCTTACGTTGTGTAGAAGACCTGTTAAAAATGGGAGTGATTCATCCTGTTCCATTAGGAGAACAAGGGATGGGGTTCTACTCCAATCTGTTCATAGTTCCCAAAAAAGAGGGAACGTTCAGACCAATCTTAGATCTCAAGATCTTAAACAAGTTTCTCAAGGTTCCATCGTTCAAAATGGAAACCATTCGAACAATTCTTCCTTCCATCCAGGAAGGTCAATTCATGACCACGGTGGATTTAAAGGATGCGTATCTACATATTCCTATCCACAAGGAACATCATCGGTTCCTAAGGTTCGCATTCCTGGACAAGCATTACCAGTTCGTGGCGCTTCCTTTCGGATTAGCCACTGCTCCAAGGATTTTCACAAAGGTACTAGGGTCCCTTCTAGCTGTGCTAAGACCAAGGGGCATTGCTGTAGTACCTTACTTGGACGACATTCTGATTCAAGCGTCGTCCCTTCCTCAAGCAAAGGCTCACACGGACATCGTCCTGGCCTTTCTCAGATCTCACGGATGGAAAGTGAACGTGGAAAAGAGTTCTCTATCTCCGTCAACAAGGGTTCCCTTCTTGGGGACAATAATAGACTCCTTAGAAATGAGGATTTTTCTGACAGAGGCCAGAAAAACAAAACTTCTAGACTCTTGTCGGATACTTCATTCCGTTCCTCTTCCTTCCATAGCGCAGTGCATGGAAGTGATAGGTTTGATGGTAGCGGCAATGGACATAGTTCCTTTTGCGCGCATTCATCTAAGACCATTACAACTGTGCATGCTCAGTCAGTGGAATGGGGACTATACAAACTTGTCTCCGAGGATACAAGTAAATCAGAGGACCAGAGACTCACTCCGTTGGTGGCTGTCCCTGGACAACCTGTCACAAGGGATGACCTTCCGCAGACCAGAGTGGGTCATTGTCACGACCGACGCCAGTCTAATGGGCTGGGGCGCGGTCTGGGGATCCCTGAAAGCTCAGGGTCTTTGGTCTCGGGAAGAATCTCTTCTACCGATAAATATTCTGGAACTGAGAGCGATATTCAATGCTCTCAAGGCTTGGCCTCAGCTAGCGAGGGCCAAGTTCATACGGTTTCAATCAGACAACATGACAACTGTTGCGTACATCAACCATCAGGGGGGAACAAGGAGTTCCCTGGCGATGGAAGAAGTGACCAGAATCATTCTATGGGCGGAGTCTCACTCCTGTCACCTGTCTGCTATCCACATCCCAGGAGTGGAAAATTGGGAAGCGGATTTTCTGAGTCATCAGACATTGCATCCGGGGGAGTGGGAACTCCATCCGGAAATCTTTGCCCAAGTCACTCAACTGTGGGGCATTCCAGACATGGATCTGATGGCCTCTCGTCAGAACTTCAAAGTTCCTTGCTACGGGTCCAGATCCAGGGATCCCAAGGCGGCTCTAGTGGATGCACTAGTAGCACCTTGGACCTTCAAACTAGCTTATGTATTCCCGCCGTTTCCTCTCATCCCCAGGCTGGTAGCCAGGATCAATCAGGAAAGGGCGTCGGTGATCTTGATAGCTCCTGCGTGGCCACGCAGGACTTGGTATGCAGATCTGGTGAATATGTCATCGGCTCCACCATGGAAGCTACCTTTGAGACGAGACCTTCTTGTTCAAGGTCCGTTCGAACATCCGAATCTGGTCTCACTCCAGCTGACTGCTTGGAGATTGAACGCTTGATCTTATCGAAGCGAGGGTTCTCAGATTCTGTTATCGATACTCTTGTTCAGGCCAGAAAGCCTGTAACTAGAAAGATTTACCACAAAATTTGGAAAAAATATATCTGTTGGTGTGAATCTAAAGGATTCCCTTGGGACAAGGTTAAGATTCCTAAGATTCTATCCTTCCTTCAAGAAGGATTGGAAAAAGGATTATCTGCAAGTTCCCTGAAGGGACAGATTTCTGCCTTGTCTGTGTTACTTCACAAAAAGCTGGCAGCTGTGCCAGATGTTCAAGCCTTTGTTCAGGCTCTGGTTAGAATCAAGCCTGTTTACAAACCTTTGACTCCTCCTTGGAGTCTCAACTTAGTTCTTTCAGTTCTTCAGGGGGTTCCGTTTGAACCCTTACATTCCGTTGATATTAAGTTATTATCTTGGAAAGTTTTGTTTTTGGTTGCAATTTCTTCTGCTAGAAGAGTTTCAGAATTATCTGCTCTGCAGTGTTCTCCTCCTTATCTGGTGTTCCATGCAGATAAGGTGGTTTTACGTACTAAACCTGGTTTTCTTCCAAAAGTTGTTTCTAACAAAAACATTAACCAGGAGATTATCGTACCTTCTCTGTGTCCGAAACCAGTTTCGAAGAAGGAACGTTTGTTGCACAATTTGGATGTTGTTCGCGCTCTAAAATTCTATTTAGATGCTACAAAGGATTTTAGACAAACATCTTCCTTGTTTGTTGTTTATTCCGGTAAAAGGAGAGGTCAAAAAGCAACTTCTACCTCTCTCTCTTTTTGGATTAAAAGCATCATCAGATTGGCTTACGAGACTGCCGGACGGCAGCCTCCCGAAAGAATCACAGCTCATTCCACTAGGGCTGTGGCTTCCACATGGGCCTTCAAGAACGAGGCTTCTGTTGATCAGATATGTAGGGCAGCGACTTGGTCTTCACTGCACACTTTTACCAAATTTTACAGGTTTGATACTTTTGCTTCTTCTGAGGCTATTTTTGGGAGAAAGGTTTTGCAAGCCGTGGTGCCTTCCATCTAGGTGACCTGATTTGCTCCCTCCCATCATCCGTGTCCTAAAGCTTTGGTATTGGTTCCCACAAGTAAGGATGACGCCGTGGACCGGACACACCTATGTTGGAGAAAACAGAATTTATGTTTACCTGATAAATTACTTTCTCCAACGGTGTGTCCGGTCCACGGCCCGCCCTGGTTTTTTAATCAGGTCTGATAATTTATTTTCTTTAACTACAGTCACCACGGTATCATATGGTTTCTCCTATGCAAATATTCCTCCTTAACGTCGGTCGAATGACTGGGGTAGGCGGAGCCTAGGAGGGATCATGTGACCAGCTTTGCTGGGCTCTTTGCCATTTCCTGTTGGGGAAGAGAATATCCCACAAGTAAGGATGACGCCGTGGACCGGACACACCGTTGGAGAAAGTAATTTATCAGGTAAACATAAATTCTGTTTTTCGTTCCTTTCGTTTCAACAAAGAACAAAAGCCTGATCCTTCATCCTCAGGAGCAGTTTCAGTTTGGAAACCTTCTCCAGTCTGGAATAAATCCAAGCCTGCTAGAAAGGCAAAGCCTGCTTCTAAGTCCACATGAAGGTGCGGCCCTCATTCCAGCTCAGCTGGTAGGGGGCAGGTTACGTTTTTTCAAAGAAATTTGGATCAATTCTGTTCACAATCTTTGGATTCAGAACATTGTTTCAGAAGGGTACAGAATTGGTTTCAAGATGAGACGACCTGCAAAGAGATTTTTTCTTTCCCGTGTCCCAGTAAATCCAGTGAAAGCTCAAGCATTTCTGAATTGTGTTTCAGATCTAGAGTTGGCTGGAGTAATTATGCCAGTTCCAGTTCCGGAACAGGGGATGGGGTTTTATTCAAATCTCTTCATTGTACCAAAGAAGGAGAATTCCTTCAGACCAGTTCTGGATCTAAAAATATTGAATCGTTATGTAAGGATACCAACGTTCAAGATGGTAACTGTAAGGACTATCTTGCCTTTTGTTCAGCAAGGGCATTATATGTCCACAATAGATTTACAGGATGCATATCTGCATATTCCGATTCATCCAGATCATTATCAGTTCCTGAGATTCTCTTTTCTGGACAAGCATTACCAGTTTGTGGGTCTGCCGTTTGGCCTAGCTACAGCTCCAAGAATTTTTACAAAGGTTCTCGGTGCCCTTCTGTCTGTAATCAGAGAACAGGGTATTGTGGTATTTCCTTATTTGGACGATATCTTGGTACTTGCTCAGTCTTTACATTTAGCAGAATTTCATACGAATCGACTTGTGTTGTTTCTTCAAGATCATGGTTGGAGGATCAATTTACCAAAAAGTTCATTGATTCCTCAGACAAGGGTAACCTTTCTGGGTTTCCAGATAGATTCAGTGTCCATGACTCTGTCTTTAACAGACAAGAGACGTCTAAAATTGATTTCAGCTTGTCGAAACCTTCAGTCACAATCATTCCCTTCGGTAGCCTTATGCATGGAAATTCTAGGTCTTATGACTGCTGCATCGGACGCGATCCCCTTTGCTCGTTTTCACATGCGACCTCTTCAGCTCTGTATGCTGAATCAATGGTGCAAGGATTACACAAAGATATCTCAATTAATATCTTTAAACCCGATTGTTCGACACTCTCTAACGTGGTGGACAGATCACCATTGTTTAATTCAGGGGGCTTCTTTTGTGCTTCCGACCTGGACTGTAATTTCAACAGATGCAAGTCTCACAGGTTGGGGAGCTGTGTGGGGATCTCTGACGGCACAAGGAGTTTGGGAATCTCAGGAGGTGAGATTACCGATCAATATTTTGGAACTCAGTGCAATTTTCAGAGCTCTTCAGTTTTGGCCTCTTCTGAAGAGAGAATCGTTCATTTGTTTTCAGACAGACAATGTCACAACTGTGGCATACATCAATCATCAAGGAGGGACTCACAGTCCTCTGGCTATGAAAGAAGTATCTCCAATTTTGGTTTGGGCGGAATCCAGCTCCTGTCTAATCTCTGCGGTTCATATCCCAGGTATAGACAATTGGGAAGCGGATTATCTCAGTCGCCAAACGTTGCATCCGGGCGAATGGTCTCTTCACCCAGAGGTATTTCTTCAGATTGTTCAAATGTGGGAACTTCCAGAAATAGATCTGATGGCGTCTCATCTAAACAAGAAACTTCCCAGATATCTGTCCAGATCCCGGGATCCTCAGGCGGAGGCAGTGGATGCATTATCACTTCCTTGGAAGTATCATCCTGCCTATATCTTTCCGCCTCTAGTTCTTCTTCCAAGAGTAATCTCCAAGATTCTGAAGGAATGCTCGTTTGTTGTGCTGGTAGCTCCGGCATGGCCTCACAGGTTTTGGTATGCGGATCTTGTCCGGATGGCCTCTTGCCAACCGTGGACTCTTCCGTTAAGACCAGACCTTCTGTCACAAGGTCCTTTTTTCCATCAGGATCTGAAATCCTTAAATTTAAAGGTATGGAGATTGAACGCTTGATTCTTGGTCAAAGAGGTTTCTCTGACTCTGTGATTAATACTATGTTACAGGCTCGTAAATCTGTATCTAGGGAGATATATTATAGAGTCTGGAAGACTTATATTTCTTGGTGTCTTTCTCATCATTTTTCTTGGCATTCTTTTAGAATACCGAGAATTTTACAGTTTCTTCAGGATGGTTTAGATAACGGTTTGTCCGCAAGTTCCTTGAAAGGACAAATCTCTGCTCTTTCTGTTCTTTTTCACAGAAAGATTGCTATTCTTCCTGATATTCGTTGTTTTGTACAAGCTTTGGTTAAGTCAATTTCTCCTCCTTGGAGTTTGAATTTGGTTCTGGGAGCTCTTCAAGCTCCTCCGTTTGAGCCTATGCATTCATTGGACATTAAATTGCTTTCTTGAAAAGTTTTGTTCCTTTTGGCCATCTCTTCTGCCAGAAGAGTTTCTGAATTATCTGCTCTTTCTTGTGAGTCTCCTTTTCTGATTTTTCATCAGGATAAGGCGGTGTTGCGAACTTCTTTTGAATTTTTACCTAAAGTTGTGAATTCCAACAACATTAGTAGAGAAATTGTGGTTCCTTCATTATGTCCTAATCCTAAGAATTCTAAGTTGAAATCGTTGCATTCTTTGGATGTTGTTAGAGCTTTGAAATATTATGTTGAAGCTACTAAGTCTTTCCGAAAGACTTCTAGTCTATTTGTTATCTTTTCCGGTTCTAGAAAAGGCCAGAAAGCTTCTGCCGTTTCTTTGGCATCTTGGTTGAAATCTTTAATTCATCTTGCCTATGTTGAGTCGGGTAAAACTCCGCCTCAGAGGATTACAGCTCATTCTACTAGGTCAGTTTCTACTTCCTGGGCGTTTAGGAATGAAGCTTCGGTTGATCAGATTTGCAAAGCGGCAACTTGGTCCTCTTTGCATACTTTTACCAAATTCTACCATTTTGATGTATTTTCTTCTTCTGAAGCAGTTTTTGGTAGAAAAGTACTTCAGGCAGCGGTTTCAGTTTGAATCTTCTGCTTATGTTTTTCATTAAACTTTATTTTGGGTGTGGATTATTTTCAGCAGGAATTGGCTGTCTTTATTTTATCCCTCCCTCTCTAGTGACTCTTGTGTGGAAAGATCCACATCTTGGGTAATCATTATCCCATACGTCACTAGCTCATGGACTCTTGCTAATTACATGAAAGAAAACATAATTTATGTAAGAACTTACCTGATAAATTCATTTCTTTCATATTAGCAAGAGTCCATGAGGCCCGCCCTTTTTTTGTGGTGGTTATGATTTTGTATAAAGCACAATTATTCCAATTCCTTATTTTATATGCTTTCGCACTTTTTGATCACCCCACTTCTTGGCTATTTGTTAAACTGAATTGTGGGTGTGGTGAGGGGTGTATTTATAGGCATTTTGAGGTTTGGGAAACTTTGCCCCTCCTGGTAGGAATGTATATCCCATACGTCACTAGCTCATGGACTCTTGCTAATATGAAAGAAATGAATTTATCAGGTAAGTTCTTACATAAATTATGTTTTATATATATATATATATATATATATATATATATATATATATATATAATGTATATATTATCAGCAAAATCAGAAGCAAACCAGGCTTTCTCCCCCTATGTGACACACACTCATATTGCACCTAAATGGCAATATAGTGTCCCTTACTGTATTAACAAAATAAGATGCCATGTATGATGAATATGATGCTTTTAAAATGTGGTGAATTGACCAATACTGCTATAATTCTAGGAGATATGTCTATATATGTAAAGGAACCCTCATATATGATCTGTAGATCTATACAAAATACATGGTCGAAGACACCTGAAAATGTTGTTAAGCCTCTCAGTTTTAATATGAATTTATTTGTTAACATTTTGTTTGTTTTGAAATTGTATATATATTATTTATCACGTGATATTTTCCACATACTTACTTGTTGATTTGATACTCAACTACATCGTTTATGTATGCCTATCACTGGTTACGAGGTTATATGCATAAATACACGTTTTTTATTGTTTACAATTGTAACGGAAGTGACGTCATTATAACACAGTTCCGGTATGTTATATGGAATCACATTTTGATGATTAAATGTAATAATGTAAAAAGTATAGATGAGCTATTTTGACACGTTGGTTTACCTGGATGATGAGTTGGGAAGCTCCCAGATTAGATTTGACATATGATCAGGTTGCACAATATACCCGGAAGTGAATGTTGTAAACTTCCAGGGTCATACTGACCTATACCGAAAATGATGTAGATTTGGCGCTTTATCTGACAGGAAGAAGGAGGTACCTGTATGTTTTTTCACTGTATTTAATCACCGTTTGTGTGTATGTTTGGTGTTCTGAAGAAGGGGAGCTTTATTCCCCGAAACGTCAATAAATTTGACTGTTTAGTTTGAAGAAATCCTGGTTTGCTTCTGATTTTCCTGCTGATATTGTATTTACACAGAGGAACCGGGTGGTTGACCCCAAGAGGGCGTATTCACGTTGGGTTTGTTTGCTAGTTTTATATATATATATATATATATATATATATATATATATATATATAATTCAGTGATGTGCTAAAAGTTCCATTTATCTATTGTCAAATAAAAACATTAAAGTCAAAATTAATACATATATATTGTTCTATATGAGAGATGTATATATCATCTCTCATATAGAACAAGTTGCACATGTATTAACTAGGAACATGAGTCGTTAGTAAACTCTTACTTTGAGTTATCACTTCCGACAGTATTAATGCAGATAAAGAGTCTTCTTTAGCCCGTTTCAAAACTAAAGTTCATCTGGATGTTTAGTTCAGGTAAGAACCATGGGCATCTTAACTTACTAATTGGCAGATCGTTTATAAAGAAGATCTTTTTGGGAGAGAGTCCAGGTATTGTTATTCATTGCTGCGTGAATGTGTATCGCCATGCTTGTCTTCAAGGAGAGATATCAGGAAGGGTGATCACGTTGTGCCTTTTGGACCCCTGGTGTCAAGTTGATTTACCTTTGGATCCAAAGTTGTCACTGTTAAGGTATGTTGTGCTGGGTCGGGTGACATGCTGGTATGTGATACAGCGGCATTTGGCTGGATGTAGGTCCGTTTAGGTATCACAGCACAAAAGTCATGTTGGTCCTCTTGAAAATCTTTAGATAACACCCGGTCCTCTAAGTTGTCCGAGTGAACTCGTGGGAAACCAGGCATTTTTTCTGTAAAGTGTTGTGTCTTCCAGTCCCTTTTATATGCTTTAGCTGGTAACAAGTCCCGCTCCGGTATTTCTGCTGGCAAACGCTAGGTCACGCTCCCAGCTTGAAAAAATCTGCAGACGTGCTGATTAAAAGCTGTAGGTTCGGTAGGCTGCTGATGTAGTAATAGAATATTATTATGTCCGGTGTTAGAGAAAAGCTCAGTGAGACAGATTTCTGCTGTCGGCACTGGTAACCTGGTGAATCCGGGGGGGGGGGGGGGGGTCGTTACCTAATGGTTACCCAGAAAGGGCAGATTCTGGTCATGAGACCAGAGCAACAAATCAGAAGTACAAGTACTTCCGATTTGCGGCTCTGGTCTCATGGAAACAGCGACTAGGAGCTGAAATTTAGCCACAAGTTGTTATGCAGCTATGATTTGATGGATGTTATAGAGAAGTGTGCTGTTTTAAGATCAATAATAGGCGGATTAAAGAAGATTCCTTCAGAGCACATAAACAATGCATCCTGTCAGGTACGCAGTATAGACACGCCCCCTATTTATCTTTTTTAAACAATAAAAATTCTGGTGTAGACTGTCCTTTTAAAGCGGCAATATGGTCAGCCTATTTATGGATCTACAATATACTCCTATTCCATAATCTCTGATAAGAGGTTTCAGTACTGGTTTGGCTGTCTGCTACTTGTTTGCTAGTGGACAAATGTCTATTGTTAAGTATCTTTTATTAACATTTAGACATTCCTATAGCTATGTTATGATATATATGGCCCTGGGACAGATCCTTTTCACTATTCTCCTGCTATTTTTGCGCATCAGCTTTTTTGGTGCGCTTAATTTGTATTTTGCGCGTTGACCTTTAGATTTACGCGGGTTGCACACATCGGGTTAGCGTCCCTTTAGTCTTTCTATAGTTTACTCATGTGTCTGCCGATTTACGTACGTCGGGTTAGCGCACGATCACCCTCAGCTATGCGCACTAAATTCCTTTTTAGCTGTTCGTTTTTTTTTTTGTGTGCTTTATTTCTAGCTGACGTTAACTGTCCTCGGATGTTATCTTAACCTCTTTTTTCTTTTACAAAGATATGACGAGTCCACTGATTTCATCCTTACTTGTGGGATATTAACCTCCTGCTAACAGGAAGTGGCAAAGAGCACCACAGCAGAGCTGTATATATAGCCCCTCCCTTCCCCTCCACCCTCAGTCATTCTCTTTGCCTGTGTTATACTAGGAAGAGGTAAAGTGAGGTGTTAGTTTTAGTTTCTTCAATCGAGAAGTTTTTTATTTTCAAATGGTACCGGTGTGTACTATTTTCCGGTGTGTACTATTTTGATGATCTTAGCAGACGTAACTAAGATCCACGTTGGTTCCCACAGAGTGCTGAAGGTAGTGTAAGAAATCTTCAGAGTGGTGAACAGCTGCATGCTATAAGCATTGAGGTATGTTCAGTCTTTTTTATGAGGAGACCTGTTATATCAGAATGGCTGACATTTTATTCTTTGCTATAAAAGGGGTTAAAGTGGACCTGGTTTTAAAAGAAAAGGGTGTTACTTTAAAATCCTTTATTTAAACGTTTTTGTGACATATTGTGTGTTTGTAAGGGACACTGGGAGAGGCAGCTTGTTAATTTATTTTATTTTATAAAGGGCTGCAGCATTATGAGGTTGTTTTCTCTTGTAATGGTGTATCCAGTCCACGGGTTCATCCATTACTTGTGGGATATTCTCCTTCCCAACAGGAAGCTGCAAGAGGACACCCACAGCAGAGCTGTCTATATAGCTCCTCCCCTAACTGCCACCCACAGTCATTCTCTTGCAGCTCTCGACAAGAAAGGAAGTATCGAGATATGTGGTGACTTAGTGTAGTTTTTACCTTCAATCAAGAGTTTGTTATTTTTAAACGATACCGGCGTTGTACTGTTTTACTCTCAGGCAGAAATTGGAAGAAGAATTCTGCCTGGAGGTTTGATGATCTTAGCGGTTTGTAACTAAGGTCCATTGCTGTTCTCACACATAACTGAAGAGTATGGAAAGAAAACTTCAGTTGGGGGGACGGTCTGCAGATTACCTGCTTTGAGGTATGTTCAGTATATTTTTTTCTAGAGAGATGATAAGGTCTACAAAATGCTGACAGTGCCTGGTATGTTTGAGGTAAGCCTGATACAGTGATTTAACAATGACTGGGATCATGCTTGCAAAAAAGGGTAATATTCATGTTAATACTCATATTACTTAGTGTAAAAACGTTTGCATGGTTTATAGAAAAAACGTTTTTTCTCTGAGGGTGATAAATCTTTAATTGGGGCCTAGTTTTCCCCATAGCTAGTTAGATTACTCCTAGGAGTACTTTTTTAAGGCCCTCTGACATTGAGTGCATGGTGTGAGGGGCCTATTTTCGCGCTCTAAATGCGCAGTTGATTTTCAGACTGAGACATCCAACTTCCCTGAAGGAGTCCTCTGGCATCTAGGACCACTGTAGAGGGTTTTGTTCCTGCAAAAATTGTGTTTAAGGGCAGGTAGGAGCCACAGCAGAGCTGTGGCAGTGTGTTTGACTGTTAACGGTTTTAACATTTTTCTAATCCGTTTTTGGGCCTAAGGGGTTAATCATCCATTTGCAAGTTGGGTGCAATGCTGCTTTAGTCCCTAATACACACTGTAAAAATTTTGTAGAGTTTACTACTTTTTATCACTGTTTTGCAGTTTATGTGGTAGTTTTTTTCTCTTAAAGGCACAGTACCGTTTTTATATAATTGCTTTTTCACATTTATTAAAGTGTTTTCCAAGCTTACTGGTCTCATTACTAGTCTGTTAAACATGTCTGACATAGAGGAGACTCCTTGTTCATTATTTTTAGAAGCCATTGTGGAACCCCCTCTTAGAATGTGTACCAAATGCACTGACCTTTCTATAAGTTATAAAGACCATATTATGGCTTTTAAAGATTTATCACCAGAGGTTTCTCAGACTGACAAAAGGGAGGTTATGCCATCTAGCTCTCCCCACGTGTCAGAACCTATAACTCCCGCTCAAGTGACACCAAGTACATCTACCGCGTCCAATGCGTTTACCTTACAAGACATGGCGGCAGTTATGAATCGTACCCTCACAGAGGTATTGTCCAAACTGCCAGGGTTACAAGGAAAGCAAGACAGCTCTGGGGCTAGAACAAATACAGAGTTCTCTGACGTAGTTATCTGATATACCCTCACAATGTGCAGAAGCCGAAGCAGGAGAGCTTCTATCTGTGGGTGACATTTCTGATTCAGGGAAGGCGTTACTTCAGTCTGACTCTGAAATGACAGAGTTTAAATTTAAGCTTGAACACCTCCGCTTGTTGCTCAGGGAGGTTTTAGCGACTCTGGATGACTGTGACACTATTGTAGTCCCAGAGAAATTGTTTAAAATGGACAAATACTTTGCAGTGCCTGTTTACACTAACGTCTTTACCTAATGGTTACCCAGAAAGGGCAGATTCTGTTCATGAGACCAGAGCCACAAATCAGAAGTACAAGTACTTCCGATTTGCGGCTCTGGTCTCATGGAAACAGCGACTAGGAGCTGAAATTTAGCCACAAGTTGTTATGCAGCTATGATTTGATGGATGTTATAGAGAAGTGTGCTGTTTTAAGATCAATAATAGGCGGATTAAAGAAGATTCCTTCAGAGCACATAAACAATGCGTCCTGTCAGGTACGCAGTATAGACACGCCCCCTATTTATCTTTTTTAAACAATAAAAATTCTGGTGTAGACTGTCCTTTTAAAGCGGCAATATGGTCAGCCTATTTATGGATCTACAATATACTCCTATTCCATAATCTCTGATAAGAGGTTTCAGTACTGGTTTGGGTGTCTGCTACTTGTTTGCTAGTGGACAAATGTCTATTGTTAAGTATCTTTTATTAACATTTAGACATTCCTATAGCTATGTTATGATATATATGGCCCTGGGACAGATCCTTTTCACTATTCTCCTGCTATTTTTGCGCATCAGCTTTTTTGGTGCGCTTAATTTGTATTTTGCGCGTTGACCTTTAGATTTACGCGGGTTGCACACATCGGGTTAGCGTCCCTTTAGTCTTTCTATAGTTTACTCATGTGTCTGCCGATTTACGTACGTCAGGTTAGCGCACGATCACCCTCAGCTATGCGCACTAAATTCCTTTTTAGCTGTTCGTTTTTTTTTTGTATGCTTTATTTCTAGCTGACGTTAACTGTCCTCGGATGTTATCTTAACCTCTTTTTTCTTTTACAAAGATATGACGAGTCCACTGATTTCATCCTTACTTGTGGGATATTAACCTCCTGCTAACAGGAAGTGGCAAAGAGCACCACAGCAGAGCTGTATATATAGCCCCTCCCTTCCCCTCCACCCTCAGTCATTCTCTTTGCCTGTGTTATACTAGGAAGAGGTAAAGTGAGGTGTTAGTTTTAGTTTCTTCAATCGAGAAGTTTTTTATTTTCAAATGGTACCGGTGTGTACTATTTTCCGGTGTGTACTATTTTGATGATCTTAGCAGACGTAACTAAGATCCACGTTGGTTCCCACAGAGTGCTGAAGGTAGTGTAAGAAATCTTCAGAGTGGAGAACAGCTGCATGCTATAAGCATTGAGGTATGTTCAGTCTTTTTTATGAGGATACCTGTTATATCAGAATGGCTGACATTTTATTCTTTGCTATAAAAGGGGTAAAAGTGGACCTGGTTTTAAAAGAAAAGGGTGTTACTTTAAAATCCTTTATTTAAACGTTTTTGTGACATATTGGGTGTTTGTAAGGGACACTGGGAGAGGCAGCTTGTTAATTTATTTTATTTTATAAAGGGCTGCAGCATTATGAGGTTGTTTTCTCTTGTAATGGTGTATCCAGTCCACGGGTTCATCCATTACTTGTGGGATATTCTCCTTCCCAACAGGAAGCTGCAAGAGGACACCCACAGCAGAGCTGTCTATATAGCTCCTCCCCTAACTGCCACCCACAGTCATTCTCTTGCAGCTCTCGACAAGAAAGGAAGTATCGAGATATGTGGTGACTTAGTGTAGTTTTTACCTTCAATCAAGAGTTTGTTATTTTTAAACGATACCGGCGTTGTACTGTTTTACTCTCAGGCAGAAATTGGAAGAAGAATTCTGCCTGGAGGTTTGATGATCTTAGCGGTTTGTAACTAAGGTCCATTGCTGTTCTCACACATAACTGAAGAGTATGGAAAGAAAACTTCAGTTGGGGGGACGGTCTGCAGATTACCTGCTTTGAGGTATGTTCAGTATATTTTTTTCTAGAGAGATGATAAGGTCTACAAAATGCTGACAGTGCCTGGTATGTTTGAGGTAAGCCTGATACAGTGATTTAACAATGACTGGGATCATGCTTGCAAAAAAGGGTAATATTCATGTTAATACTCATATTACTTAGTGTAAAAACGTTTGCATGGTTTATAGAAAAAACGTTTTTTCTCTGAGGGTGATAAATCTTTAATTGGGGCCTAGTTTTCCCCATAGCTAGTTAGATTACTCCTAGGAGTACTTTTTTAAGGCCCTCTGACATTGAGTGCATGGTGGGAGGGGCCTATTTTCGCGCTCTAAATGCGCAGTTGATTTTCAGACTGAGACATCCAACTTCCCTGAAGGAGTCCTCTGGCATCTAGGACCACTGTAGAGGGTTTTGTTCCTGCAAAAATTGTGTTTAAGGGCAGGTAGGAGCCACAGCAGAGCTGTGGCAGTGTGTTTGACTGTTAACGGTTTTAACATTTTTCTAATCCGTTTTTGGGCCTAAGGGGTTAATCATCCATTTGCAAGTTGGGTGCAATGCTGCTTTAGTCCCTAATACACACTGTAAAAATTTTGTAGAGTTTACTACTTTTTATCACTGTTTTGCAGTTTATGTGGTAGTTTTTTTCTCTTAAAGGCACAGTACCGTTTTTATATAATTGCTTTTTCACATTTATTAAAGTGTTTTCCAAGCTTACTGGTCTCATTACTAGTCTGTTAAACATGTCTGACATAGAGGAGACTCCTTGTTCATTATTTTTAGAAGCCATTGTGGAACCCCCTCTTAGAATGTGTACCAAATGCACTGACCTTTCTATAAGTTATAAAGACCATATTATGGCTTTTAAAGATTTATCACCAGAGGTTTCTCAGACTGACAAAAGGGAGGTTATGCCATCTAGCTCTCCCCACGTGTCAGAACCTATAACTCCCGCTCAAGTGACACCAAGTACATCTACCGCGTCCAATGCGTTTACCTTACAAGACATGGCGGCAGTTATGAATCGTACCCTCACAGAGGTATTGTCCAAACTGCCAGGGTTACAAGGAAAGCAAGACAGCTCTGGGGCTAGAACAAATACAGAGTTCTCTGACATAGTTATCTGATATACCCTCACAATGTGCAGAAGCCGAAGCAGGAGAGCTTCTATCTGTGGGTGACATTTCTGATTCAGGGAAGGCGTTACTTGAGTCTGACTCTGAAATGACAGCGTTTAAATTTAAGCTTGAACACCTCCGCTTGTTGCTCAGGGAGGTTTTAGCGACTCTGGATGACTGTGACACTATTGTAGTCCCAGAGAAATTGTGTAAAATGGACAAATACTTTGCAGTGCCTGTTTACACTAACGTCTTAACAATCCCTAAGAGGTTTTCAGAAATTATTACTAAGGAATGGAATAGACCAGCTGTACCGTTCTCTCCCCCTCCTGCTTTTAAAAAAATGTTTCCTATAGATGCCGCAACACGGGACTCGTGGCAGACGGTCCCTAAGGTGGAGGGAGCAGTCTCTACTCTAGCTAATAAGCGTACAACTATCCCTGTCGAGGACAGTTGTGCTTTCCTAGATCCAATGGATAAAAAATTAGAGGGTTTCCTTAAGAAAATCTTTATACAACAAGGTTTTATTCTCCAGCCTCTTGCATGCATTGCCCCAGTCACTGCTGCAGCGGCTTTCTGGTTCGAGTCTCTTGAGGAGGTTCTACAGGTAGAGACCCCGTTGGATGATATCCTAGACAGGCTTAAAGCTCTTAAGTTAGCCAATTCATCTATTTCTGACGCCGTTTTTCATTTAACCAAGCTAACGGCTAAGAATTCAGGTTTTGCCATTCAGGCGCGTAGGGCGCTATGGCTTAAATCCTGGTCAGCTGACGTTACTTCAAAGTCTAAACTTCTCAACATCCCCTTCAAAGGGCAGACCCTATTCGGGCCTGGACTGAAGGAGATCATTTCTGATATTACTGGAGAAAAAGGCCACGACCTTCCCCAGGATAGGTCCAACAAATTAAGGACCAAACAGACTAATTTTCGTTCCTTTCGAAACTTCAAGAGTGGCGCAGCTTCATCTTCCTCTACTACAAAACAAGAGGGAAATTTTGCCCAGTCCAAGCCAGTCTGGAGACCTAACCAGGCTTGGAATAAGGGGAAGCAGGCCAAAAAACCTGCTGCTGCCTCTGACAGCATGAAGGTGTAGCCCCCGATCCGGGACCGGATCTAGTGGGGGGCAGACTTTCTCTCTTCGCCCAGGCTTGGGCAAGAGACTTCCAGGATCCCTGGTCTCTGGAGATTGTTTCCCAGGGATATCTTTTGGATTTCAAAGCTTCATCTCCAAAGGGGAGATTTCATCTCTCACAATTATCTGCAAACCAGATAAAGAGAGAGGCATTCTTACGTTGCGTTCAAGACCTACAGGTTATGGGAGAGATCCACCCAGTTCCAAAGGAGGAACAATGGCAGGGCTTCTATTCAAATCTGTTTATAGTTCCCAGAAAAGAGGGAACTTTCAGACCAATCTTAGATCTCAAGATCCTAAACAAATTTCTCAGGGTCCCATCCTTCAAGATGGAGATTATTCGAACCATCCTACCTATGATCCAAGAGGGTCAATATATGACTACCGTGGACTTAAAGGATGCTTATCTCCACAGAGATCATCATCAGTTTCTCAGGTTCGCCTTCCTAGACAGGCATTACCAGTTTGTGGCTCTTCCCTTCAGGTTAGCCACGGCACCAAGAATCTTTACAAAGGTTCTAGGGTCCCTTTTGGCGGTTCTAAGGCCGCGGGGCATAGCAGTGGCCCCTTACCTAGACGACATTCTGATACAGGCGTCGACTTTTCAAATCGCCAGGTCCCATACGGACATTGTTCTGGCTTTCCTGAGGTCTCACGGGTGGAAGGTGAACGAAGGAAAGAGTTCTCTCTCCCCTCTCACAAGAGATTCCTTCCTAGGAACTCTGATAGATTCAGTAGAAATGAAAATTTTTCTGACAGAGGTCAGGTTGTCAAAGCTTCTAATTTCCTGCCGTGCTCTTTATTCCACTTCTCGTCCATCAGTGGCTCAGTGTATGGAAGTAATCGGCTTAATGGTAGCGACAATGGACATAGTTCCGTTTGCCCGCCTACATCTCAGACCACTGCAACTTTGCATGTTCAATCAGTGGAATGGGGATTACACAGATTTGTCCCCTCTACTAAATCTGGATCAAGAGACCAGGGATTCTCTTCTCTGGTGGCTATCTCGGGTCCATCTGTCCAGAGGAATGAGTTTCCGCAGGCCAGAATGAACTATTAGTAACGACAGATGCCAGCCTTCTGGGCTGGGGTGCAGTCTGGAACTCCCTGAAGGCTCAGGGTTCGTGGACTCAGGAGGAGGCCCTCCTTCCGATAAACATTCTGGAACTAAGAGCGATATTCAATGCTCTTCAGGCTTGGCCTCAGCTAGCTGCGGTCAGGTTCATCAGATTTCAGTCAGACAACATCACGACTGTAGCCCATATCAACCATCAGGGGGGAACAAGGAGCCCCCTGGCAATGTTGAAGGTTTCAAAGATAATTTTATGGGCAGAGATTCACTCTTGCCATCTCTCAGCTATCCATATCCCAAGAGTAGAGAACTAGGAGACCGATTTTCTAAGTCGGCAGACTTTTCATCTGGGGGAATGGGAGCTCCATCCGGAGGTATTTGCCCAGTTGATTCAACTATGGGGCAAACCAGAACTGGATCTCATGGCGTCTCGTCAGAATGCCAAGCTTCCTCGTTACGGGTCCAGGTCCAGGGATCCCAAGGCAGTGCTGATAGATGCTCTAGCAGCGCCCTGGTCCTTCAGCCTGGCTTATGTGTTTCCACCGTTTCCTCTGCTCCCTTGTCTGATTGCCAAGATCAAGCAGAAGAGAGCTTCGGTGATCTTGATAGCAGGACTTGGTATGCAGATCTGGTGGACATGTCATCCTTTCCACCATGGAATCTGCCGCTAAGGCAGGACCTTCTACTTCAAGGTCCCTTCAAACATCCAAATCTAATTTCTCTGCGTCTGACTGCTTGGAGATTGAACGCTTGATTCTATCAAAGCGTGGTTTTAACGAGTCGGTCATTGATACCTTAATTCAGGCTCGAAAGCCTGTCACCAGGAAAATCTATCTTAAGATATGGTGTAAATATCTTCATTGGTGTGAATCCAAGGGTTACTCATGGAGTAAAGTCAGGATTCCTAGGATATTATCCTTTCTCCAAGAGGGATTGGAGAAGGGATTGTCAGCTAGTTCCTTAAAGGGACAGATTTCTGCTCTGTCTATTCTTTTGCACAAACGTCTGGCTGAGGTTCCAGACGTTCAGGCGTTTTGTCAGGCTTTGGTTAGAATCAAGCCTGTGTTTAAACCTGTTGCTCCGCCATGGAGTTTAAATTTAGTTCTTAAAGTTCTTCAAGGGGTTCCGTTTGAACCTTTGCATTCCATAGATATTAAACTTTTATCTTGGAAAATTCTGTTTTTAGTAGCTATCTCCTCGGCTCGAAGAGTTTCGGAGTTATCTGCTTTACAGTGTGATTCCCCTTATCTAATTTTCCATGCAGATAAGGTAGTTTTACGTACCAAACCTGGGTTTCTTCCTAAAGTGGTATCTAATAAGAATATCAATCAGGAGATCGCTGTTCCTTCATTATGTCCTAATCCTTCCTCTAAGAAGGAACGTCTATTACACAATCTTGATGTAGTTCGTGCTTTAAAGTTTTATTTACAAGCTACGAAGGATTTTCGTCAGACATCTGCTTTGTTTGTTGTCTACTCTGGACAGAGGAGAGGCCAGAAGGCTTTGGCAACTTCTCTTTCTTTTTGGCTGAGAAGCTTAATCTGCTTAGCTTATGAGACTGCTGGCCAGCAGCCTTCTGAAAGAATTACAGCTCATTCCACTAGAGCTTTGGCTTCCACCTGGGTTTTTAAAAATGAGGCCTCTGTTGAACAGATTTGTAAGGCGGCGACTTGGTCTTCGCTTCATACTTTTTCTAAATTCTACAAATTTTAAACTTTTGCTTCCTCGGAGGCTATTTTTGGGAGAAAGGTCTTACAGGCAGTGGTGCCTTCCGTTTAAGTGCCTACCTTGTCCCTCCCTTCATCCGTGTCCTAAAGCTTTGGTATTGGTATCCCACAAGTAATGGATGAACCCGTGGACTGGATACACCTTTACAAGAGATAACAAAATTTATGCTTACCTGATAAATTTATTTATCTTGTGGTGTATCCAGTCCACGGCCCGCCCTGTCATTTTAAGGCAGGTGTTTTTATTTTTAAACTACAGTCACCACTGCACCCTATAGTTTCTCCTTTTTTCTTGCTTGTCTTCGGTCGAATGACTGGGGGTGGCAGTTAGGGTAGGAGCTATATAGACAGCTCTGCTGTGGGTGTCCTCTTGCAGCTTCCTGTTGGGAAGGAGAATATCCCACAAGTAATGGATGAACCCGTGGACTGGATACACCACAAGAGAAATACATTTATCAGGTAAGCATAAATTTTGTTTTTTAGGGGGACCACTTGGTGTTTTTTCCTAACCGCTTCCTATGCGGTATTATGGTTTCGTTTGTGATCGCCCTTAATGGGCGGGGCCTATTTTCACGCCCTCCGACGCGCAGTACATTTTGGCTCAGTAGGCAACAGGCATAAGCTCCGGTTAGGCCTAAACTTATGCTCTGATGACCGGATCATGCAGGGGTCATTTTGTCGAATAAATTGTATTTTTTTCACTCTGAATGTCCTGATAAGGTTATTTTTGCCTATTGCTCTTAGGTGCAATAATTTTTGGGCACATTAAATATGTGTTTCTAATCGGATTTTCGTTATTTAGCTTTTATAGCAGTTTTGGAAAAATTGTATACTTTTTTATTTTTTTTATTTTTTTCCAAAAGTAATTTTTATTGTAAATTTAAACTTGTTAATAACAACAGCAGGTTCGTCAATTTCTTTTAAAATCATAGGTCTAACCATATTTGCTCGGTAAACACAGTAAGAATGTTCACATGGACAGTCAAAAGATTATATCATACACACATAAAGTCTTCTTACTTTAGGAGGTCATACAAAATTAATAATAGTTATCAACAGAATTTGAATGTAGAGACTAGTGTAATACAATAATCGTAGATATTAACTAAACATTTTAATGGCTTCGGAAAGTCAGCCACTAGATAGTTTTTAACATACTTCTTCCAGTAACCCAACGGGTTACCCATAGTGCGCATCTCCAGGCGGGGGAAGCAGTTCCAGAAGAGGGGAGACAAGAAAGGAGTAAAAGGTGGGGAGGTGGTAACAGGTCACATATTATAGGGTTGAGAGGGGGGGAAAGGGGGGTACAAGCCAAAGTTTTAAGGGTAAGAGGAAGCAGATGGGGGTCCTTAGTTAGGCAGTAGATTCATGTCAAATTTTAGAACTAAATTTCACTAATGTGGGTGTCTAGAAACCGCATCGTGTCTGTGTGTTTGTCTACAGTCTTCCTGACATCTAAACCAGGGTTCCCAAATCTGCCAATAGAGGTCCTCCTTGTCCATACTAAAGTAAAAACTTTGCTCCATCTTGACATATACCTGCATTATAGAGGTGACAGCTGTAATATCTGGGGGCTGGGTCTGCTTCCATGCTCTCGCTATCGCCAACTTTGTGGCCGCGAGAATAAAGATTATCAGTTTAGACAGAGGGGTCGGGGCCCTTCGTGGGAACATGTGTAGTAAAGCAATCTCAGGGGTGAGCGAGACAGTCAGCCCAAGAGTAGAGCAAAGATTAGATATTTGATTCCATATGGGTTTTAATTTTGGGCAATCCCACCATATATGTATATCCGAGCTTCTTAGTTCACATTCTCTCCAACAGAGAGAGGATGTTGTAGGAAACATCTGCGAAAGTCTGGAAGGGGTATAATAACATTTCAGAAACAATTTCATGTATGAGTCTAGGGTGTTTGCACAGTGTACAGTATTCTTTGTTAAAGTCATAGCTATATGTAGGTCTTTGTCCGTGATTGGTCTGGATATGTCTCCCTCCCATGCCCTAAGTTGCCAGGGTCTGTCCTTGTTCGTGGATGCCTGTAGTAGATTATAGTGAAATTATATAAGTCTTGATATGGAGCTCCCACAATTTTTCCCAGTTGGTCAGGGGTCTATTGGAGACTTTAGGGAATCCCCAAGATATCAAGAAGGCATATAGTCTAGAGTATTCAAATGTGGCCCATAGAGGGTGGTCTTGAATGATAGATCCTATATTGTTCGGAGTGAGGAGAGTGACCGAGGAATATAGGTGGGAAACCAGTCTCAAGTCCCACTCACCCCATTGTAGTACGTGCGTATCAGGCAGGGTTGCAAGTAAGGCTGGTAAAGAATGTATAGGAGATGAATGCGGGGCAACCTCAGGTAGATTCCTGAGATTATGCCAAGTTTTTAAATTTTCTCTTACAATGACATTCTTAATTCCCAGAGTATCTAACCGGTAGTCAGGGATCCAGGGTAAGTCAGCTAAGCCCAAACCCGCGGGGAGATCAAAAGCCTCTATGCTCTTCCACCCTTGCGGTTCTCCTTTGTCCGCCCATGCCGAGATGTGAGAGAGCCTGGCAGCTTCGTAGAAACCGCGTATGCTAGGCATAGCTACACCTCCCTGCTCATATTTTTTCTGGAGTATTTTCGCTGCAATACGAGGTTTAGACTTACCCCAGATATAGTTTTGACCAAGAGATTGGAGCTTATCAATTAGGGCACTAGGAACGTTAAGAGGAATACAGCGAAAATAATAGAGAATTTTGGGTAGGATCGTCATTTTAAAAGATGCTATGCGGCCTAACCATGAGATCTCTTTAAGACTCCAGGAGGTGGTAAGTTCAGTGATGTCCCTAATAAGATCTGAGTATTTTATGGCAATTACTAACTTCGGGTCCGGGCCAAGCTGCACTCCTAAATGTCGAATAGTGTTTTGTGGCCACTGAAAGGAAAACGACGCTCGCAGAACATCCAGTTCAAATGCAGGGATTACCAACAGACAAAGCCTCAGTTTTGGAAACATTGACCTTGTAATAGCTATGGGCACCAAATTTGGAAATAAGGTCAAGGAGAGCAGGTAAGGAGTCTAATGGGTTTGTTAGAAATAATGTCACGTCGTCCGCGAACAGTGCTATCTTCGCAACTTCTCTGCCAAACTGAACACCACGAATCATGCGGGAATTCCTAATGGCTTGGGCTAAGGGTTCAATGGCCAATGTGAAAATTAAGGGCGGCAGGGGACACCCCTGTCTAGTACCATTAGTGATATGTATTTCCGGGGAAACAAATCCCAGGCCTTTAACCACCGCAGAAGGGCAGGAGTACAAGGCTCGAATTACCATAATCACCTCGCCTGGTATGCCAAACTGAGCAAGCGTGCACCACAAGTAATCCCATCTGACCCTGTCAAACGCTTTTTCCGCATCTAGCGACAGGGCCAGCATGGGCAACTTCAACCGGGATGCTTCTGTGAGAATGTCAAGCATTTTCCGAGAATTATCTTGGCCTTCCCTGCCGAAAGTAAATCCGACCTGGTCAGAGTGTACCACCTTCGGGAGTAGGCTATTGAGGCGATTAGCCCAGAGTTTTGCATACAACTTTACATCGCCATTGATCAATGAGATCGGTCTATAACTGGTACACTGTGAAGGATCTTTGTTCGGCTTAGGGATAGGTAGGATTATTGCTTGCAAAAATTCCCTGTTAAACGAACCTGACTCTCGGGCCTCTGAAAAAACCTTGAGGAGGATCTTGTTTAACTCTGTCTTGAAGAGTTTGTAGAAGGCCACCGGATATCCATCTGGACCAGGAGCCTTATTATTTTGAGTGTGTTTAATGGCTAAATTAAGTTCAGCCAAAGAGAATGGGGCCTTAAGCACTTCCTTATCCCCTTCTGGTAAAGTTGGCAGGTTTAGCTTTCGTAGGAAGTCAACTATATTTTGTACAGAGGATTCTCTACCAGCCATTGAGGGCTGGAGATGGTATAATTCGGAATAATAGGCCGCAAAAGTTTCTCCGATTTCCTTAGGCGAAGAGACCGATATAGTCCCTCGTTTGAGTGACAATATCCTGTCTGCCGCGGTTCTACCTCTCAATTTATGAGCTAGAAGTGTCGAGGCCTTATTGCCCTGACAGTACATTAACTTCCTAAATCGGGTGTAGGATTCCTTCATTCTCTCTAGCTCCCTGTCTGCTAGTTGTGCTCTGAGTTTTTTAATTTTGTCAGCTAGAGGTATGGATGGAGAGTTTTTATTTTCTTGTTCTACAGATCGTAATTCAGCTATAGGGAGGCCTAAGGGAGCTCCTGCTTGATGTCTAAGCATTACCTGTCTCCTAATACATATCCCTCTCACATATGCTTTTAAAGTAGCCCATACTGTTTGAGATGGCATATCTGGAGTCTCGTTTATTCTCAAGAACTCAGTTATAGAGTTCTGGAGGGAGGCCCTAAAAGCTTTATCTTGGAGTGCTTGTTTCGGGAATTTCCAACTAGGTCTAGACATGTTGGTTAGATCAGTGGAGAGGCTGAACGTGAGGATATCATGATCTGACCATAAGCAAACCCTAATATGTGACATTAAAACTCTGTCAAGTGACCACGAGTCAGTAAAAAAATGATCAAGTCTCGAGTAAGAGTTATGGGGTCTGGAAAAGTAAGTATAGTCTCTGTCGTTGTGATGGTGTGCCCTCCAGATATAAATTGTGTTGGATTATGTCCTGACGAAATTTATTGGCAGTATTTATGGTGTATGAGTAAAATTTTTTCCCTCTTTGGACTTTCTTGTCAATTAGGGGGTCCCACACCATATTAAAATCTCCACCTAGGACTATAGTTCCAACTTTATGTTTCTCCACTTTAGACAGTATCCCCTTCAGGAAATTGGATTGTGATTGGTTTGGGACATATATATTGACCAATGTGAATACAATACCATTTAGTTTACAGTTGAGGAGTAGAAACCTCCCTTGATTGTCTTTCTCTACATGGATGTGTTCGAAGTGTATAGATTTGTGTATGGCAATCGCTACACCTCTTGACTTCTCAGAATGAGAGGCTAGAATCACCATAGAGTAATCTGGGGTTCTGTATGGATTCTGGGATGATGCTAGCCAGTGAGTTTCTTGTAAAAATATAACATGCATTTTTAGAGCCTTCATGGTGTTAGTGAGCATACTTCTTTTTTCCTGTGAATTAAGTCCCTTAACATTTAATGTTGCAAAGGAGATGTTATTGGGGGTTGTCGCCATTGTAGGATTAGGAAGAGAAGGAGATGTGAAGAGGAAAAGCAAAGGAAAAGGTTTTATTTATTCAACTCACCCCGCCTGGATCTGCGCACCCAAACGTGACTCCCGGTGGTCTTAGATCTATATGATCAGATCAATGGTCAGAAAAGCCACGGGAACTAAGTCCCGATAGACCTATAGCTTTCACCTAGAAAAAGGAGCAAAATGAGCGTGATAGTAATCTGTGCAATATAAAAAATATAATATATATTGTTAAATTTGAACCATACGTATTAGGTATTAGCTACTTAAGGCGTGAGTACATTAACAAGTATGGTGAACCACTGGATCACCAAAAGGAGAAGTTTATCTAGAAATTAGACTGACTTCTCCAGTCCCCTTAAAAGGGGATAACACAAATAAAATTTGCGTAAATGAGGGGGGGCGGTACAAGTAAAACAACTTGTATGAGTGGATTGACTATCAACGGGGGGAGTGTGAACTATAAGACAACTATGGTGTCTCTCAAGTGAACTAACGGAATAACACAATTTTGCTTTCAGTGCAATAGGTCTAATTTATGCTATATTAATACACTCAAATTCTAGATGTCATTAGAAACAATTCTGAACAAATTTTACTAAATGCCTGATAGAAATTATTCAGCCTAAAATATTTAAAGGAGTTGAGGGTACCCGCGAGTCTCAGCTATTGAGAAAAGAGTATTTAAAGGGTTGAGGCAAAACGCTTCTAGGTAGAATTACAGTCTCTTGCGAGAGGTCCCGAGTCCCCCCACTCCTTACATTAAACAGGCATCTAGACATAGAAGAAATATAATTAAAGAAACACATATATTATTAATACATTCAACTTCTAGGCATCACTAGAAACAGTTCAGAACAGTTGTCTAAAAAATGCCTGGCAAAGGTTATTCAACTTTAAATAGATAGAGGAGTGGTAGGTACTCGCGAGTCCCAGCTACTGAGAAAGGAGCAGCTGAAGGGTAGAGGCAAAGTGCTTCTAGGTAAATTTACAACCTCATGTAAGAAGTCTCTAGCCCCTCCACTTCTCCTGTTAGCTAGGCATCTAGACATAAACTAAGAATAATAAACAAAACACATAAGAAAACATATATTGTATAAAAAACTGCCATCATAACATATTCAGTCCAGTAAAGAAGAAGAGACTGTCCCCTTTAATGTGATGGGCCATTGTGGCCGTGGGGTGAAATCTGAGGCCTCAGGTCTAATTCTTGAAGCTAGAGGGTCAGCTAGTATGGGTGACCGATGTGGCTGTGAGGTCAGGTTAGGGACTCCCGACCAGTTTTTAGGGTGCATAGAGTCACTTCCTGATCGGGGCTCAGCTGAAGCCAGATCCCATTCTTTTAGCAGATCAAACCCTTCCTGAGGGGCTATAATCGTATGGGTTTCTCCATTCTTTGAGACTATTAGCTTTGTCGGGTAGCCCCATCTATATCTGATATTTTCTGTTCTCAGAATTTGGGTGATGTTTCTAAAGGTTCTTCTTCTTTGTAGGGTGTAGCTGGAGATGTCTGGAAAGACAGAGATTTGTTGGAATTTAGCTGGTAGCTGAGGCTTGTTGACTAGCTCTCTCATTATCATCTCTTTATGGGTGAAGAAATGAATCCTAGCTAGGACATCCCTCGGTGCTACTCTGTGGACTCGTTCTAATAAGAGGCCTTGCGGGTCTATAGAAGGTAGCAAGGTATTACAGAACTCTAAAACATAAGACTCCAGATCTTGGGAGCCAATCTCTTCCGATATCCCCCGGAACCTCAAATTATTCCACCTGGACCGGTCTTCCATGTCAGCCAGTTTTAATTCTAAGTCAGAAATCTGGGTTGCCAGACTCTGAGAATACGTTAACAAATGGGCTTGATCAACAGCTAGATCTTTTTGCTTGTGTTCTAGGGTTTCAGTGCGTTCCCCTAGAGCTGCAATGTCCCTACGGAGCTCTGCTGTGGAACCTTTAATTTCTTTAGTTAACGTGTCCTGCAGGAGGTTCATACGTCTGGTTAGGACATCATCAATATTTGCAGATAAAGCGTCTGACGTAGGAGATTGGGAATCCATGCTGCTTTCAGATTCGCTTCCATCCATTGCAGAAATAGATTCTCTGTATGATTGAGTTTTGCCAGTAGATTGGCCTTTAAAGTGGTCTACCACTGTCTTCTTAGGTGGTTGAGATGGTTTTGGTCTTCTTTTGGCAGTTTGGGACATGCTCTGTATCTTATCCTTGGTCAGGCAAGCGTATATGGTATATATTCAATGATAGATCGCACTTGAATGCTAATAGCAGGGAAAACAAAGATGGAGAGAATTATAACATAGTCCCCCTGATGTCAATCGTGGTTTAGGTAGCCATGTTCAGCAGACTACTTGTAGGTGGTAAGAAATATGCCAGTATGGTTATTATCAGTAATTTATCCTGACCGGCTTCCAGCAGAGACAGATGTTGTAATAGGCTTTGTATACACTCTCTCCAGGGAGTTTGCCCTCACTGGGCCATGACGGAAAAAGGTAGTGGGTTATGACCTGCTGCAATCACATACAGCAGGAAAGGGGTGGAGAGAGTGTATGGAAGGTAGGGTGTGCCCCTCAGTTATGGACACCTTGTATGCAAAGAGATGTCTAGGCCAAAGTCCTTGTGGAGAAAGGAACAGGTTAAACAATAAACATTATATTATGAAATTACAGAGATACCTGAGCTGACGCAGCAGCCTAGAGTATATATTAAGTGACAACCCCACTATGCCAGTTGTACCTTATGGGGCTAAATCCCTAAATTACACTAACTTCTTGTACTGGGGATGAAGTTGCAAAGATCCTATCAGGCGCTCCCTATTTATAATACTTATGGGAAATGTGAGCAGTTTATACAAATATAGGAAAATTAGGCCCAAGTAGAGTGAGTTGAGTATAACTGTCTTTAATCTGCGGCCTGCTTATGTACACGAGGTGGAGTTTCTTCATATGATGATATTGTTGTGCAGTAACTTGTAGGGTATATCTCACAGCTGGTGTTTGCGCAGGGGTATTATTGGGGACTAGAGATATGTTACCAAGTCTCGCTATATTAGCACCAGCGGGGCAAGGGTATATATGAGTAAGATGTATCACTTCAATTAAAAGCCCACTGCGGCTCTGAGGGCTGTAAGCAGGCTACAGGAAATGCAGTACAGGGGGTATATTGGGCAATTAGTGCACTGGCGATGCCTGGGGTAACAGGGATAGGTTAGTAAGTACAACCAACCCTCACAGTAGTACTATGTCAGTTGACTATAAGTAGGGCAGGTCACACAAGTATTGGGTTAAAGGGGTGTGAGCATCTTTTACCCTCTTAAGTGTAATTGTCCCACTATCCTGCCTAGGAAAATATGCCCAGTAGAGAACACTTAGAAAAAATCAGATCTGAACTTCCCCTTTACCATAGGGGTAGAAAACAAGTGTATGGGATCTAGTCAGAGGTAGTGAGGGCCAGACTAAAGGACTCAAGTGTTTAGTGGGCAGTTTGCAATATAAAATGCTTAAATAATGTCTTAGGCTAATAAGGTGGCTTATCTGTTAGGCGCAAATAAAACAGTGAAGCATACAATAAACACACTACACTCTGAGCCAAGGCATCAGAGAAACATAAGCTGATGCAGCAGCTGAGGCATATAACAATAGCAAATTACTCCTATGTAGGATAAATGTGAAAGATTAGTTTTGAGGAATTAATATATAATATAATAATCCAGGTCCAAGGAGGGCACCAATTCTTTGATGGGTTACACACTAATTCTGGGGCTTCCTTGCCAGGTCCGGAGAGTTTAGTTAAGGGTCTTGCAGAAGTTAGAAAATGTAAGTCTGAGGCTAAGGTGAGAGTCTCTTTTATATGTCTCTGCAGTGGATCTCAATTAGGAGCATATGGGGGAAGGGTACATATAGCCAGATTAGTTAGTAAGGATAGATGGCAGGCTTGCGGGCATTGATAGTGAGCTATGGCCGTGTGTAGATCCAAACAAATACCTGAGTCCCCCACGAGGGTGTATTATCTGCCGCCGACCAGGCCCAGTAGAAATGGAGAGCTGCCGGAGGTAGGATGTTTCAGAGTTCTCCCCCAAGAGGGTCTGCAGGAATCCGGTGAACAGAGTCGGGAGAGCACCTGGGAGAAAATCGCAATGCTGGAAGGAGCGATCTCAGTCAGGAGCAGCACACCGTAGGCAGGTCTGTTGGTGGAGATGCACTGAGGCCCAAGATGGCGTCGATTAACGCCCTTTTTCTTAGCACTGCCAGGCAAGCGGAAAACTCTGTAGCTAAGGCCGGCCCGATCCCACCGTGCACTGGATGAGACCCGGCAGCAAGATGTAGCCTAGGCGACTCTCCGGTGTGCCGTCTGTGATCCTCTAGGAAGCGCAGTAGTGAAGTGCAACAGAGACGCTTGCAGCATGCTCCCTAGATGTTGTGTGAGCCAGCAGGTGCTCCGGAGCGGATCCCCGACCCTCCGGAGTAGTGCTCAAGGAGTAGGCAGGAGTTGAGGAGGAACAACCAGACACGAGGGGAAGATCTCCGGAGCGGAGCCCCGACCCTCCGGAGAGCAGGATCTCCATCAGCAACTCACAGGCAGAAATATTTGGAGCAGGGGTTAAATATGAGAGTCCAAAACCACAAAAGGTAGCCCCCTAAGAGTCCAATAACATGTAGATGAGTATTTGTTTAAATAAAAGCCTAATTTATCACAAAATTATATTGAAATAGTGGAGTTATGGACAGAGCTATCAAGAAAAACATCCTAACACTCTTGCGGCTAACTCCGCCCCCCACTTTTTTATTTTTTAAAGGCGCAGTAAATTTATTTGAAAAAAATTGTTGAAAGTGTTTAACAACTTTTAAGATTATTGTTAGTCTGTTCAACATGTCTGACATTGAGGATACTAATTGTTCTATGTGTTTAGAAGCCATTGTGGAAACCCCACTTACTTTGTGTACCTCTTGTACTGAAAGGGCCTTACAATGTAAGAAGCATATTTTAAGTAAAGAAAGTGTGCCTAAGGATGATTCTCAGTATGAAGAGAATCAGGATGTGCCATCCAACTCTCCCCAAGTGTCACAACCTTTAACACCCACACAAGCAACACCAAGTACTTCTAGTGCTAATGCTTTTACTCTGCAGGAAATGGCTGCAGTTATGTCAACTACTCTCACAGAGGTATTATCCAAATTACCAGTGTTACAGGGTAAACGCAGTAACAGACGTAGATGTTCAAGCTTAAATTTAAATGACATAACATCCAAATCTGTCTGAGGTAAAATATTTCATGGGTCTGAAAGTTCACCCTCAGACAGCAATTCCCTAACCCCCAACTCAGAACACTGTGAGGGAACATCGGAAATAGCTAATAAAGCATCAGAGGATTCAGTATTTACATTACATACTGTAAATACTGAATCCTCTGATGCTTTATTAGCTATTTCCGATGTTCCCTCACAGTGTTCTGAGTTGGGGGTTAGGGAATTGCTGTCTGAGGGTGAACTTTCAGACCCATGAAATATTTTACCTCAGACAGATTCGGATGTTATGTCATTTAAATTTAAGCTTGAACATCTACGTCTGTTACTTAGGGAGGTTTTAGCGACTCTGGATGATTGTGACCCTGTTATAATACCACCAGAGAAATTGTGTAAGATGGACAAATATCTAGAGGTGCCTACTTACACTGATGTTTTTCCGGTTCCTAAAAGAATTTCGGAAATTGTTAAAAAGGAATGGGATAGACCAGGCATACCGTTCTCTCCTCCTCCTACTTTTAAGAAAATGTTTCCCATATCAGACACCATTCGGGACTTGTGGCAAATGGTCCCTAAGGTGGAGGGAGCTATATCTACTTTGGCTAAGCGTACAACTATACCTATTGAGGATAGTTGTGCTTTCAAAGACCCTATGGATAAAAAATTAGAGGGTCTTTTAAAGAAATTATTATCTCTGAAGGTTGAGACTCCATTAGATGATATTCTGGATAGAATTAAGGCTCTCAAGCTAGCTAATTCTTTTATTACTGATGCTGCTTTTCAAATTGCTAAATTAGCAGCAAAAAATGCAGGTTTTGCCATTCTGGCGCGTAGAGTGTTATGGCTCAAATCTTGGTCTGCTGATGTGTCATCAAAATCTAAGCTTTTGGCTATTCCTTTTAAAGGTAAGGGCCTGAATTGAATGAGATCATTTCTGACATTACTGGAGGTAAAGGCCATTCCCTACCTCAGGATAAGTCTGTTAAAATGAGGGGTAAACAGAATAAGGACCCTCTGCTTCTTCTTCCTCTACAAAGCAGGAAGGGAATTTTGCTCAATCCAAGTCAGTCTGGAGACCTAACCAGACTTGGAATAAAGGTAAACAATCGAAGAAGCCTGCTGCTGTTTCCAAGACAGCATGAAGGGGTGGCCCCCGATCCGGGACCGGATCTGGTAGGGGGCAGACTTTCTCTCTTTGCTCAGGCTTGGGCAAGAGATGTTCAGGACTCCTGGGCACTGGAAATAGTGACCCACGGGTATCAACTAGAATTCAAGGATTTTCTCCCAAGGGGGAGATTTCATCTTTCACGATTATCTGTAGACCAGATAAAAAGAGAGGCGTTCTTACCCTGTGTAAAATACCTCTATACCATGGGAGTAATTTGTCCTGTTCCAAAGCAGGGGTTTTACTCAAATCTTTTTGTAGTTCCCAAAAAAGAAGGAACTTTCAGACCCATTTTGGATCTCAAGTGTCTAAACAAATTTTTCAGAGTTCTATCGTAAATGGAGACTATATGAACAATCTTACCAATGATTCAGGAGGGTTAATATATGACTACCGTGGACTTGAAGGATGCATACATTCATATTCCTATTCACAAGGATCATCATCGGTTCTTAAGGTTTGCCTTCCTGGACAAACATTATCAGTTTGTGGCTCTTCCTTTCGGTCTTGCCACAGCACCCAGAATTTTCACAAAGGTTCTAGGGTCTCTTTTAGCGGTTCTCAGACCGCGGGGCATAGCAGTAGTGCCTTATCTGGATGATATTCTGATTCAGGCGTCGAATTATCAATTGACAAAATCTCACACGGACATAGTATTTTCTTTCATGAGGATAAGGGTTCCAAGATGCCCTGGCAGTGCCTTGGAAGTAAAGCCTAGCTTATGTGTTTCCACCATTTCCTTCTTCCACGCATGATTGTTCGAATCAAACAGGAGAGAGCTTCAGTAATCCTGATAGCGCCTGCGTGGCCACGCAGGACTTGGTATGCGGATCTAGTGGACATGTCCTCTCTGTCGCCGTGGAAACTTCCTTTGAGACAGGACCTTCTCATTCAAGGACCTTTCCAACATCCAAATCTAATTTCTCTGCAGCTGACTGCTTGGAGATTGAACGCTTGATTCTATCTAAGCTAGGATTCTCTGATTCGGTCATTGATACTTTTATACAGGCTCGAAAGCCTGTTACTAGAAAAATCTATCATAAGATATGGCGTAAATATCTTTATTGGTGTGAATCCAAGGGTTACTCATGGAGTAAAACTAAGATTCCTAGGATTCTGTCTTTTCTCCAAGAAGGATTGGAGAAAGGGTTATCAGCGAGTTATTTAAAGGGACAGATTTCTGCTTTGTCAATTTTGCTTCACAAACATTTGGCAAATGTGTCTGATGTTCAGTCTTTTTGTCAGGCTTTAACTAGAATTAAGCCTGTATTTAGACCTATTACTCCTCCCTGGAGTTTGAATTTAGTTCTTAGAGTTCTTCAAGGGATTCCGTTTGAACCGATGCATTCCATAGATATTAAATTGTTATCTTGGAAAGTTTTGTTTTTGGTTGCTATTTCTTCCGCTCGAAGAGTTTCCGAGCTTTCAGCGTTACAATGTGATTCGCCTTATCTTATATTTCATTCTGATAAGGTGGTTTTACGTACCAAACCTGGATTTCTTCAAATAAGAACATTAATCAAGAGATTGTTGTTCCTTCATTGTGTCCTAATCCTTCTTCCAAGAAGGAGCATCTGTTACATAATCTGGACGTGGTCCGTGCCTTGAAGTTTTACTTACAGGCAACCAAGGATTTCCGTCAATCATCTTCATTATTCATTGTTTATTCTGGAAAGCGTAGGGGTCAGAAAGCTACGGCTACCTCACTTTCTTTTTGGGTGAGAAGTATCATCCGCCTGGCATATGAGACTGCTGGACAGCAGCCTCCTGAAAGAATTACGGCTCATTCTACTAGGGCTGTGGCTTCCACATGGGCTTTTAAAAACGATGCTTCTGTTGAACAGATTTGCAAGGCTGCGACTTGTTTGTCCCTTCATACTTTTTCCAAATTTTACAAATTTGATACTTTTGCTTCTTCTGAGGCTATTTTTGGGAGAAAGGTTCTTCAAGCAGTGGTTCCTTCTGTTTAGGTTCCTGTCTTGTCCCTCCCTTTCATCCGTGTCCTTTTGCTGTGGTATTGGTATCCCATAAGTAAGGATGAAATCCGTGGACTCATATCTTTGTAAAAGAAAAGTAACAACAAGGTGAACCTTCAAATCAATTAATAGATTCAAATGGGTTTATACACTCAGGTTTAAAAATCAGATCATCATTTTATCCAAAACACGAAAAGGGACCAATAATAGAGACCTTTGAAAAACTTATACTGAATGATATAAAGAATATATCTGATAAAAAAAACTAACGGCTAGATTTAGAGTTTTGTCGGTAAAGACCTGCGTAGCTAACGCTCCTTTTTTTCCTCCCGCACCTTTTAAACAACGCTGGTATTGAGAGTTCTCTGAAGGGCTGCGTTAGGCTCCAAAAAGGGAGCGTAAAGGCATATATACCGCCACTTCAACTCTCAATACCAGCGTTGCTTACGGTAGCGGCTAGCTGGAAAAACGTGCTCGTGCACAATTCCCCTATAGGAAACAATGGGGCAGTTTGGGCTGCAAAAAAACCTAACACCTGCAAAAAGCAGCGTTCAGCTCCTAGCGCAGCCCCATTGTTTCCTATGGGGAAACACTTTCTAAGTCTGCACCGAACACCCTAACATGAACCCCAAGTCTAAACACCCCTAATCTTACACTTATTAACCCCTAATCTGCCGCCCCCTGCATTATATTATTAACCCCTAATCTGCCGCTCCGGACACCGCCGCAACCTACATTATCCCTATGTACCCCTAATCTGCTGCCCCTAACACCGCCGACCCCTATATTATATTTATTAACCCCTAATCTGCCCCCCCAACGTCGCCGCTACCTACCTGCACTTATTAACCCCTAATCTGCCGACCGGACCTTGCCGCCACTAGAATAAATGTATTAACCCCTAAACCACCGCACTCCCGCCTCGCAAACACTATAATAAATTTTATTAACCCCTAATCTGCCCTCCCTAACATCGCCGACACCTAACTTCAAGTATTAACCCCTAATCTGCCGACCAGACCTCGCCGCTACTCTAATAAATGTATTAACCCCTAAAGCTAAGTCTAACCCTAACACCCCCTAACTTAAATATAATTTTAATCTAACGAAATAAATTAACTCTTATTAACTAAAGTATTCCTATTTAAAACTAAATATTTACCTGTAAAATAAATCCTTATATAGCTACAATATAACGAATAATTATATTGTAGCTATTTTAGAATTTATATTTATTTTACAGGCAACTTTGTATTTATTTTAACTAGGTACAAAAGCTATTAAATAGTTATTTACTATTTAATAGCTACCTAGTTAAAATAATTACAAAATTACCTGTAAAATAAATCCTAACCTAAGTTACAATTAAACCTAACACTACACTATCAATAAATAAATTAAATCAATTAACTACAAGTACCTACAATTAAATAAAATAAATTACAAAAAAAACCCACTAAATTACAAAAAATAAAAAAAGATTACAAGAATTTTAAGCTAATTACACCTACTCTAAGCCCACTAATAAAATAACAAAGCCCCCCAAAATAAAAAAAATTCCCTACCCTAATCTTAATTTAAAAAGTTAACAGCTCTATTACCTTACAAGCCCTTAAAAGGGCTTTTTGCAGGGCATGCCCCAAAGAAATCAGCTCTTTTGCCTGTAAAAAAAACACAATACCACCCCCCAACATTACAACCCACCACCCACATAACCCTACTCTAACCCAAACCCCCCTTAAATAAAACCTAACACTACCCCCCTGAAGATCTCCCTACCTTGAGTCGTCTTCACCCAACCGGGCACCGATGGACCAAAAGAAGACATCCGGAGCAGCAGAAGTCTTCATCCTATCCGGGCAGAAGAGGACATCCAGACCGGTAGACATCTTCATCCAAGTGGCATCTTCTATCTTCATAGAAGATAGATCTACTTGGGCGATAATGCTCTTAAATTATTGTTATATGCGGATGACATATTACTCTTCCTTAAAGACTTTTGAATCTTTCTATAGGCCCGTAATATATTAGTTTTATCCGGAAAATTTAAGTATTTTACCATAATAGGGCATTTCTGTGGTGCATCATCAACAAGCTGTCTATTGTTACCCATCCAGTGCGCTCTTTCTACTTGAATATACTGTGTTTGATGATTAATCCCTAAAAGTTGCGGTAGCAATGTAGCTGCAAAATGGGTAAGATCGCGATATGCAGGAATTTCAGGGAGCCCGATTATTTTTAGATTATTTCTACGCGATCTATCTTCTAGATCTTCAATTTTCTCGCTAAGTTCCTCAATTTTTGTACTATGCTGTAGGCTAAGTTGCTCTAATTTGTACAAGGAGTCCTCAATGTCTGATAACCTGGTTTCGGCTTCTGACAGCCTTGCAGTGAAATTTTTCATTTCTACAGACATTGTGGAGATCTCCGTCTTAATTAGATCAAGTTGTGGGAGTAGTAACTGGGCTACTTGCTTCGATATCTCTTCAATATCTGCTTTGTTTATATTTAAGCTATTTGTCTCTGGTCTGGGCTTGGAGTTGGGCTCCAAACTATTCCTAGGTCTCCTGTCTTTCATTTTTGCCGGAATTGCGTGAGAGGTTGGTGATAAAAATCTATCCATATATTAAAAAATCAAACATGTGCCAAAATAAATGAAGGGGGGGGGAGGGAGGGAAGTGCACGTGAGGGTTTACTTATATTATAGACTATGGGGTGCCAGGGATGTGCCAAGTGCAGTGGGTCTTATATTGGGATGAGACCCCAAGTGTCAGGTGCAATGACCAGCAAGAAGGAAAAAAAACACTAACAGGAGTCCAGGTCACTTAACTTAGTGATACAACTAAATAAACAGATACGTAAGAAAACTTTGTTGCTGAGGTTATAGTCAGTACCTGCACTACTAAAAAGCTAAATGTGGAGACTACAGATATATGTTCCCCCACCAGTACGCTCTATTCAGTGACCAGGGTTCTGGCGGGACAATCTCAGAGCGTAAGTAGCCTCTATTGACCACACAAGAAAATCCTCAGCTACTCCGCCAAGCTTTAACCTATAGGGAGTTACCACACAGAAATTTTATTTATTTATTGATAGTGTAGTGTTAGGTTTAATTGTAACCTAGGTTAGGATTTATTTTACAGGTAATTTTGTAATTATTTTAACTAGGTAGCTATTAAATAGTAAATAACTATTTAATAGCTATTGTACCTAGTTAAAATAAATACAAAGTTGCCTGTAAAATAAATATAAATTCTAAAATAGCTACAATATAATTTTTAGTTATATTGTAGCTATATTAGGGTTTATTTTACAGGTATGTATTTAGTTTTAAATAGGAATACTTTAGTTAATAAGAGTTTATTTCGTTAGATTAAAATTATATTTAAGTTAGGGGGTGTTAGGTTTAGGGTTAGACTTAGCTTTAGGGGTTAATACATTTATTAGAGTAGCGGCGAGGTCTGGTCGGCAGATTAGGGGTTAATACTTGAAGTTAGGTGTTGGCGATGTTAGGGAGGGTAGATTAGGGGTTAATACTATTTATTATAGGGTTTTTGAGGCGGGAGTAAGGCGGTTTAGGGGTTAATACATTTATTAGAGTAGCGGCGAGCTCTGGTCGGCAGATTAGGGGTTAATAAATGTAGGTAGGTAGCGGCGACGTTAGGGGGGCAGATTAGGGGTTAATAAATATTATGTAGGTCTCGGCGATGTTAGGGGCAGCATATTAGGGGTTCATAGGGATAATGTAGGTGGCGGCGGTGTGCGGTCGGCAGATTAGTGGTTAAAAAATTTATTATAGTGGCGGCGATGTGGGGGGACCTTGGTTTAGGGGTACATAGGTAGTTTATGGGTGTTAGTGTACTTTAGAGCACAGTAGCTAAGAGCTTTATAAACCGGCGTTAGCCCATAAAGCTCTTAACTACTGACTTTTTTCTGCGGATGGAGTCTTGTCGGTAGAGGCTCTACCGCTCACTTCAGCCAAGACTATACCGGCGTTAGAAAGATCCCATTGAAAAGATAGGATACGCAATTGGCGTAAGGGGATCTGCGGTATGGAAAAGTCGCGGCTTGGAAGTGAGCGTTAGACCCTTTCCTGACTGACTCTAAATACCAGCAGGCGGTAAAAAGCAGCGTTAGGAGCCCTTAACGTTGCTTTTGACGGCTAACGCAGAACTCTAAATCTAGGCGAAAGAATGTTAAGTTCAACTTATCAAAAAAAACAAGAGACGCTCATTAAGGAACTGGAGAATATCTATGATATAATTTTTAAAAAGCGGACAAAGGTGGTGGTATTGTTATTTTAGACAAGACACACTATAAAAAAAATTGTGATGACCTCCTCAATGACACGAGTACATATAAGAAAAGTAGAATTAACCCCACAACTTTCTTTACTTGGGAATTAAAAACCCTATTAGAAAAAAATAAACAATTAAGAGTTATTAATGAAAGAAAATATGACTTTTTACTTAACAAAACACCAAGAATTCCTGTCTTCTATATACTGCCAAAAATACACAAATCGCTTAGAAACCCCCCGGGAAGGCCGATTATATCAGGCATAGAATCAATTACAGCAAACCTCTCCCAGTACATTGACAGGTATCTTCAGAATTATGTAGTAAAATTAGATTCCTATCTCAAAGACTCCACAGAGGTCCTAAAACTATTAGAGAATATAATTTGGGAAGAGAATATGTGGCTAATAAGCTGTGACGTTACGTCACTATATACGATCATTGAGCATACTCAAGGAATAGAAGCTGTTGAACATTTTTTTAAATGAAGATCAAAATATCAAAAATGAACAAAAAGATTTTATCTTAGAGAGTATAGATTTTATTTTAAGCCATAATTATTTTTTATTCGAAGATTTTTTTTTATACCCAGATCTGTGGAACCGCAATGGGGACTAGGTTTGCACCCAGCTATGCCAATCTCTTTATGGGAGTGTGGGAAAAACATGTTTTAGACACACAAGAGCTGGGTGCAAACCTAGTCCTATATAAAAGATACATAGATGATGTATTAATCATCTGGAGAGGGACAGCTGAAAGTTTTGAAATAATGTTTAATGAAATGAATAAAAATGACTTGAACATCCGCTTTACAAAAGAAATAAGTAACACACGGTTACATTTCCTTGATCTAGAAATCTATATTGAAAATGGCTCTATTAATACAGCAACTTACTTCAAACCGGTACATAGCAACAACTTCATACATTCAAGTAGTTGCCATCACCAAGCCTGGAAAAATAACATTCCAAAGGGACAAATGATGAGGGTTATGAAAAACTGTAATAGACCCGAGAACTATGACAGTCAGTCAAAAATGCTAAAATCAAAATTTATAGAGAGAGGTTATAGTGAAGAATTTGTGGAAAACATCAGACAAGGAGTAGGGAAAATGGAAAGAAAAACTTTACTAAATAAAAAATCTAGAGAAGATGCTCTCATGAAACAAAATAAATTACACATTCCTTTTATAACTGATTGTAATGCCAATCATAGAATGACAGAAAAAATAGTGAGAAAACACTGGCACATGTTGAAACAAGACAAAATCATTGGTCCTCTTATTGCTGAAAAACCCTGGTTTATATATAGAAAAGCAAATAATTTAAAAAATATACTTGCCCCAACCCAAATCAAACAACAAAAAAGATAGATAAAGATCTAACAGGACAGGATTTAAAAGGTTTTTTCCCATGTTTCATATGTAAAGCATGTAGACACTCAAAGAAAAGCAAATCAGTTGTCTCACATATAAATAAAAGAGAATTTAAAATCCAAGACTGCATAAGATGTACCGATAAGAATATCGTTTATATGATCCAATGTAGATGCGGAATGCAGTATGTAGGCGAATCAGAACGTCCCCTACGCGAGAGAATACGCGAACACATCTTATCCATTGAAAATATGGATGAAGATAGAAATAAGGACTTACCCGTCCCAAAACATTTTAAAATTTGTAATAATGGTAATTTAATTTTTTTTTTAACTATATGGGTATAGCCAAACTACAAAAACAAAAAAGAGGGGGGGGGGGGCAATCAAAAAGATTACTACAGCTAGAAAGTAAGTGGATTTACAACTTAGATACATTACACCCACAAGGTCTGAATTTAGAAATAGAACTGAGGAGCTTTTTTACATAGATTTATGTCCCTGAGTAGAATTAAGTAACATACCGTTTAATATTCCCTATCTGATTTTTGGCCCAAAAATTTGAATATAATTTTTGCCATGTACAAAAGGTTTTTTAGAACTGTATGGAGACTTTTAAATTATTCATCCATTTTTATCAAATCGCCCGTTTTTAACAAACATTTTATATATATGTACATATGTATATATATTTTTTATATATATATATATTTATACATTCTATATATGTATTCTATATATGTGTATACATATGTTTTTTATATATATATATATATATATTTTTTTTTTAATGTATATCTTTTTTATATATATATATATATATATATATATATATATGCTTTTTATATATACATTTTTTTTTATATATTTTTTATATATTTTGAGATGCAAAAGTTTTTTATACATGATTGTTTGGAAATAGAAAATATATATAGATTTTATCTATGTTTCTCCATATTTATATTTTATATTCATTCATTTTTATAATTATCTTTAATAATGATCTTTATAAAATATATTTTTTTCTAAAGAATTTGATGTATAAAATGTAATGTATATTTTTTTCAGTCATATTTAATAATTAATTACTAATGATGCTGGTCTTCTGAAACATACACATAAAATTTCTCTTTTTCATATATTAATTGCTGGTTAATTCTATTATCATATTTCTGCTGTTTTCTTTCATGTAATTGGCAAGAGTCCATGAGCTAGTGACGTATGAGATATACATTCCTACCAGGAGGGGCAAAGTTTCCCAAACCTCAAAATGCCTATAAATACACCCCTCACCACACCCACAATTCAGTTTTACAAACTTTGCCTCCCATGGAGGTGGTGAAGTAAGTTTGTGCTAGATTTCTACTTTGATATGCGCTTTGCAGCAGGCTGAAGCCCGGTTTTCCTCTCAGAGTGCAGTGAATGTCAGAGGGATGTGAAGAGAGTATTGCCTATTTAAATACCATGGTCTTCCTCTAGGGGATCTATTTCATAGGTTCTCTGTTATCGGTCGTAGAGATTTCTTCTCCTACCTCCCTTTTCAGATCGACGATATACTCTTATATACCATTACCTCTACTGATTCTCGTTTCAGTACTGGTTTGGCTTTGGGTAGTAAGTCTTATTTTATTTATGACACTCTCAGCTATGGTTTGGCACTTTATATGTAAAGTTCTAAATATATGTTTTATACTTATATTTGCCATGATTCAGGTCAATCAGTTTATTTTCCTTCTTTCAGACTGTCAGTTTCATTTTTTGGGAAAATGCATATGAATGAAATATTTTTCTTACATAAAATTTTCAATTGACTTTTTTCCTTTAAATTGCGGGCTGTTAGGCTCGCGGGTGCAAAAAATGCTAGAATTTATTGCGTCATTTATGGCGCAAGACTTTTTTGGCACGAGATTGACGTTTGTCTGACGTCAATGACGTCATTTCCGGCGTCGTAGTTGCGTCATTTTTGACTCTCGTGTTCATTACAGACGTTTTTGGCGCCAAAAAATATGTGGGCGTCATACTTGGCGCCAGTTTTTTTACATTATTTAAGTCTCACTTTTTAGTTGCTTCTGGTTTCTAGAGGCTTGTTCTGTTTGCATTTTTTCCCATTCCTGAAACTGTCATTTAAGGAATTTGATAATTTTGCTTTATATGTTGTTTTTTCTATTACATATTGCAAGATATTCCAAAAACTGTTCCTGTATCAGAAAATACTGTTGGATTCATGATGACTGATATCAGTCCTACCAAAGCTAAGTTCATTTATTTTAATATTATGAATTTTATCTTTAGCTATGGTTTGTAATAAGTTATCATGATAAACTTTTACATGCAGAGTCCATTAGTATTTATGCATTATCTATTGCTATTCTTTTTACATCTAATGTACAAGATATACCTAGGAATCTATGAGAATGTTTTTCTGATTCTATTCTAAAGGCTTTGTCTGACATCCCGCCTTTTAATAACATTTATAGGTCTTTTTTAAACTTCTCATTTAGTTGATGAATTTTCAAATGACCGACAACATACTGAATTATCCTTCTCTGATGATGTTTTTTCTCATTTAGAATATACTTCATCAGATATTTGACACTAACAAATCTACTTTTTTATTTTTAAATAGAGTACATTCGTTGTTGAAAAGGTGTTGATTATATTGGATATTGAGGAGTCTAGTTCTTTTGATTTAAGACTAGCTAACATTTAAATTCTGCTCATTAACCTCCTGTGGTTTCTTCAGAGGCTTTTTTCCCAGTTCATGATACTAGGGAATGGAATAGACCTGGGACTTTTTTTATTCCTTCTTTAAGGTTTTTAAATTGTATCCTTTGCCGGCAGTTAGTTTAAAGTTTTGAGGAAGATCCCCAAAGTTAATGGGGCTATCTCTACTCTTGCTAAACATACTACTATTCCTATAGAAAATAGTATTTATTTTTTTCCTTCAGATGGGAAACTTGTATCTTATTTAAGGAAAATTATTTTATTTCAGGTCCTTTTCTTAGGCCTGCAATTTATTTGGCTGATGTTGCAAATACTTCAACTTTCTGGTTGGATACTTTAGTGTAACAAGTATCGGATTATGATTTGTTTTAGCATTGTTAAGTTGATCAACATGCTAATAATTTCATTTGTGTCGTCATTTTTTTTATATTTTCACAATTGAGGTTTAATCTATGTCTTTAGCTATTTTTAGCTAGAAGAACTTTGTGACTTAATCTTGGAATGCTAATTTGATTTCTAACATTCATATTTCTTTTTTTCCAAGGTAATCAATTATTTGGTTCACAATTGGATCCAATTTTTTCCAACTGTTACTCTGGGGAAGGGAGTTTTTTGTTGCTTCAAGATTGAGTTCTAAGAGTAAATCTTAAGCTTATATTAGTTTGTTCTTAATAAGGAACGGAATCCTAATTCTTCCCCAAGTAACATGTTTATAATTGGAAGCTTTCTTCAACATGGAATGTTACCCGTTGGGGTCTCAAGGTGCTGCTCAGACCTGGAGTTATCTGGGGTATTCATACCAGTTCCATTTCAGGAACAGGGTTTGGGGTTTTGTTCAAAACTATTCATTGTCCCAAAGATAGAAAATCTTTTTGATTTGTCATATAAGAGTTCCTTCTTTCAGAATGGTGTTTATATGGTCTATTCTGCCTTTTTGGTCAGTAAGGGCATTATTTGTTTACAATAGATACAATAGATGCATATCTTCTGTTTTCATTCAGATTATTTTCATTTTCTGAGATTCTCTTTTTTGACAAGCATTACCAATTTGTTGCTTTTCCTTCTGGTCTAGCAACAGTTCTGAGAATCTTTTCAAGGTTCTCAGTGTTTCCTTATTTGGACGATCTCGTGGTACTGGCTCAGTCTTTTCGTTCTGCAGAATTTCATACGATTCAACTTTTGTTGTTTCTTCTATGACATGGTTGGAGGATCTTTTTATCAAAAGATCCTTGGTTGCTCAGACAAGGGTCACCTTTTTTAGGTTTCCAGATAGATTGTGTCAATGTCTTTGTCTCTAACAGACAGGAGACAATTATATTGGGTTCAGTTTGTCGGAACCTTCAGTCTCTATTATTTCCTTCAGTAGCTATATGCATGGAAGTTTTAGGTCTCATGGCTGCAGCATTGGATTCAATTCCCTTTGCTCATTTTCATATGAAACCTTTCCAGTTTTTTATGCTGAATAATGGTGCAGGGATTCTAGGATATCATTTTTAATATCTTTGAATTCCAATGTTCAACTATCTTTGACTTGGTGGTTAGATCACCATGATATAGTTCTACGGGTCTCTTCGATTCATCCAACCTGGACCTTGATCACTACAGATGCGAGTCTTTTAGGTTGGGAGGCTGTCTGGGGATCTCTGTCAGCACAAGGGGTTTGGAAATCTCAGGAGGCAATATTTTGGAACTCCGTGCATTCTCAGAGTTCGTCAGTTTTTGGCTTCTTTCTGAAGAGAGAGACGTTATTGTTTTTCAGACAGACAATGTCACAACTGTGGCGTATGTCAATCATCAGGGTAGGACTCTCAGTCCTTAGGCTGTGAAAGAAGTATCTCGGATACTTGCTTGGGCTAAATCCAGCTCCTGTCTAATTTCTGTGGTCCATATCCCAGGTTTAGACAATTGGGAAGCGGATTATCTCTGTCAATCAAGCTTTACATCCGGTAGAATGGTCTCTTTACCCAGATGTGTTTTTTCAAATTGTTCTGATGTGAGGGTTTCCAGTAATAGTTCTGATGGCATCTCATCTAAACAAGAAAACTTCCCAGGTACCTATTCAGGTCCGGGGATCCTCAGGCAGAAACAGTGTATGCATTGTCACTTCCTTGGAGTTATCAATCTGCCTATATTTTTGCTCCTTCTGGTTCTTCTTTTTAAGAGTGATTTTTCAAAATCATCATGGAGCAATCGTTTGTGCTGCTGGTGGATCCAGCATGGCCGCTTAGGTTTTGGTATATGGTTCTTGTTCGGATGTCCAGTTGCCAACCTTGGTCACTTCCATTTAGGCCAGACCTTATATCTTAAGATTTGTTTTTTCTGTCAGGAAATCAAATTATTAAATTTGATGGTATGGAAATTAAAACGCTTAGTCAGAGGTTTCTTTGACTCAGTGATTAATACTATGCAGGTTCGTAAATCTGTGTCTAGAAAGATTTATTATCGAGTTTGGAAGACTTACATCTTATGATGCTCTTCTCATAATTTCTCTTGGCATTCTTTTAGAATTCCTAGGATTTTATAGTTTCTTCATAAGTTTTTGTCTGCAAGTTCCTTGAAAGGACAATTCTCTGCTCTTTCTGTGCTGTTTCACAGAAAAAATTGCTAATCTTTCTGATTTTCATTGTTTTGTTCAGGCTTTGGTTCATATTAAGCCTGTCATTAAGCCAATTTCTCCTCCTTGGAGTCTTAATTTAGTTCTGAGTGCTTAACAGGCTCTTCCGTTTGAGCATATGCATTCTTTGGACATTGAATTACTTTCATGGAAAGTATTGTTCCTTTTGGCCATCTCTTCTGCTAGAAGAGTTTTTGAATTATCTGCTTTTTCTTGTGAGTCTCCTTTTCTGATTTTTCATCAGGATAAGGTGGTTTTGCTTTCTTTATTTAAATTTTTACCTCAAGTTGTGAATTCTAACAACATTAATAGAGGAATTATTGTTCCTTCCTTGTGTCCTAAATCCTAAGAATTCTTTGGAAAGATCCTTACATTCTTTGGATGTGGTCAGGATTTTGAAATATTATGTTGAAGCTACTAAGATTTCAGAAAGACTTCTAGTCTATTTGTTATCTTTTCTGGTTTTAGGAAAGGTCAGAAGGCTTCTGCTATTTCTTTGGCGTCTTGGTTAAAGCTTTTGATTCATCATGCTTATGTGGAGTCTGATTCTTCTGCTTATAATTTCAGTTTTTTTTCATTATAAAGATTAAAACTTTTGATTTGGGTTGTGGACTGTTTTTTCAGCGGAATTGGCTGTCTTTATTTTATCCCTCCCTCTCTAGTGACTCTTGCGTGGAGTTCCACATCTTGGGTATTTGCTATCCCATACGTCACTAGCTCATGGACTCTTGCCAATTACATGAAAGAAAACATAATTTATGTAAGAACTTACCTGATAAATTAATTTATTTCATATTGGCAAGAGTCCATGAGACCCACCCTTTTTTTGTGGTGGTTATGATTTTTTTGTATAAAGCACAATTATTCCAATTCCTTGTTAATGCTTTCGCTCCTTTCTTATCACCCCACTTCTTGGCTATTCGTTAAACTGAATTGTGGGTGTGGTGAGGGGTGTATTTATAGGCATTTTGAGGTTTGGGAAACTTTGCCCCTCCTGGTAGGAATGTATATCCCATACGTCACTAGCTCATGGACTCTTGCCAATATGAAAGAAATTAATTTATCAGGTAAGTTCTTTCATAAATTATGTTTTTTATAATAAAACATAGATCTTTAACTAAGGTGAAATAGAGAACTAAGAACTTGCTATGATTTTGTTACCATATGAATAACTAAATAGGACACTCAATTGACGAACTTAGCATTAAGACCGCTTCTAAAAACAAATGTTTCAATCAAATGTTTCAAATAATTGTTGCCTGAAAACAATCAAAGGACGTTTATTTGGCCAATCACAAAATGGGATATCCAATCAGGTACGATTTGAAGAGTTTAAAAGAGAGGATCTTAGCATGTCTGTCATAGCTTGAAAAAGGCTCCCCAGAGCTGAAACGCGTTGCTTGGATACAGACTGCTAGAACAGAACAGGTGTAAGAGCACACCGCACAGGATTATCACACAGATCGCTGCTTACTTGTCAATCCCGCAAATAGTGGGCATGCCCGGAACCCGACACGGAGTGACATAGTAGCACCTTAGGAGACACGCACGCCGGAACATCGTTGGAAACTCTCAAAGATATACTTGTAAAAAGTTTCTTCCTGCTTTTACCCGTATACCACTGGTGTATTAATGTGATCACACACTACCTGGACCTACGACTGTGCAAATAAGGTACCTTATATAGACAACAAAAAAAGAGATAAGACTGTGCTTATAAATTGCATTGCAAAAGACTGCTATTTTTCTGCAAAACCTGAACTGTACACTAAACTACGTAACAGAGACTAGTGGATCTCGTGTCTATCTTCTGATTCACTAAAGTAAAACCCAAAGTGATACTATTCAAATAACCATTTTTTTTTGTTATAACCATTTTTTGCTATACTCTCAGTCTAATAGATGGTTTGAGTTTTTTGGAGTAACATTAAATAGCAAATATTTGTTGTATCTATTCCTATATGATTTTTATGTTTATAGAATTTTGAATTGTATGACTGCACTTTATTTACTATATTGAATTTTACAGAATCTAGCATATTGTAACATCTATTTCTCTTGTAAGGTGTATCCAGTCCACGGATCATCCATTACTTGTGGGATATTCTCATTCCCAACAGGAAGTTGCAAGAGGAAACCCACAGCAGAGCTGTAATATAGCTCCTCCCCTAACTGTCATAGCCAGTCATTCTCTTGCAACTCTCAACAAGCAAGGACGTTGTAGGAGAGAGTGGTTAAATATAGCTAGTTTATTTTCTTCAATCAAAAGTTTGTTATTTTTAAATAGTACCGGAGTTGTGCTATTTTATCTCAGGCAGTAAATAGAGGAAGAATCTGCCTGAGGTTTCTATGATCTTAGCAGGTTGTAACTAAGATCCATTGCTGTTCTCACATATGTCTGAGGGGATTACACAGATGAGGTAAAACTTCAGCGAGAGAATGGCGTGCAGTTTATTCTGCTATCAGGTATGTGCAGTTATAATTTTTTCTAGAGATGGAAAACACTAGAAAATGCTGCTGATACCGGATTAATGTAAGTTAAGCCTGAATACAGTGATTTAATAACGACTGGTATCATGCTTACTCCCAGGGGTAATACCCTTATGATATTGCAATATAAAACGTTTGCTGGCATGTTTAATTGTTTTTATATATGCTTTGGTGATAAAACTTTATTGGGGCCTAGTTTTTTCCACATGGCTGGCTTAAATTTTGACTAGAAACAGTTTCCTGAGGCTTTCCACTGTTATAGTATGAGTGGGAGGGGCCTATTTTAGCGCTTTTTTGAGCAGTTAAAATTACAGACTAAGACATCCAGATTCCCTCAAAGGCCCTCTGAATGCTATAGGACATCTCTAAAGGGCCCAAAGGCTTTCAAAAGTCGTTTATTGGGGAAGGTAGGGCTACAGCTTGCTGTGGCAGTTGGTTGTGACTGTTAAAAAACGTCTATTTTGTTTTTTTGATCCGTTTTTTGAACTAAGGGGTTAATCATCCATTTGCAAGTGGGTGCAATGCTCTGCTAGCCTATTACATACACTGTAAAAATGTTGTTTTATTTACTGCATTTTTCCACTGTTTTTCAAATTCTGACAAAATTTGTTTCTCTTAAAGGCACAGTACCGTTTTTTATATTTGCTTGTTAACTTGATTTAAAGTGTTTTCCAAGCTTGCTAGTCTCATTGCTAGTCTGTATAAACATGTCTGACATAGAAAAAACTCCTTGTTCATTATGTTTAAAAGCCATGGTGGAACCCCCTCTTAGAATGTGTACCAAATGTACTGATTTCATTTTAGGCAATAAAGATCATTTTCTGTCTTTAAAAATTTTTATCACCAGAGGAATCTGACGAGGGGGAAGTTATGCCGACTAACTTTCCCCACATGTCAGACCCTTTGACTCCCGCTTAAGGGACTCACGCTCAAATGGCGCCAAGTACATCTAGGGCGCCCATAGCGTTTACTTTACAAGACATGGCGGCAGTCATGGATAATACAATGTCGGCGGTATTAGCCAGACTACCTGAACTTAGAGGTAAGCGAGATAGCTCTGGGGTGAGACAAAATGCAGAGCATACTGACGCTTTAAGAACCATGCCTGATACACAATATGCAGAAGCTGAGGAAAGAGAGCTTCAGTCAGTGGGTGATGTTAATGACTCAGGAAGATACCTGATTCTAATATTTCTACATTTAAATTTAAGCTTGAACACCTCCGCGTGTTGCTTAGGGAGGTTTTAGCTGCTCTGAATGACTGTGATTCCATTGCAGTGCCAGGGAAATTGTGTAGACTGGATAAATACTTGCAGTGCCGGTGTGTACTGATGTTTTCCCAATACCTTAAAGGTTTACAAAAATTATTAATAAGGAATGGGATAGACCAGGTGTGCCTCCTATTTATAGAAAAATGTTTCCAATAGACGCCACCACACGGGACTTATGGCAGACAGTCCCTAAGGTGGAGGGAGCAGTTTCTACTCTAGCAAAGCGTACTACTATCCCTGTCGAGGACAGTTGTGCTTTTTTAGATCCAAAGGATAAAAAATTAGAAGGTTACCTTAAGAAAATATTTATTTAACAAGGTTTTATCCTACAGCCCCTTGCATGCATTGCCCCTGTCACTGCTGCTGCGGCGTAATGGTTTGAGTCTCTGGAAGAGGCTTTACAGGTAGCGACTCCATTGGATGACATACTTGGCAAACTTAGAGCACTTAAGCTAGCCAATTCTTTTATTTCTGATGCCATTGTTCATTTGACTAAACTAACGGCTAAGAATTCTGGTTTTGCTATACAGGCGCGCAGAGCGCTATGGCTTAAATCATGGTCAGCTGACGTGATTTCAAAATCTAAGCTACTTAACATTCCCTTCAAGGGGCAGACCCTATTCGGGCCTGGTTTGAAGGAGATTATTGCTGATATCACTGGAGGAAAAGGTCATGCCTTCCTCAGGACAGGTCCAAATCTAGGGCCAAACAGTCTAATTTCCGTGCCTTTCAAAACTTCAAGGCAGGTGCGGCATCAACTTCCTCTAATAATAAACAAGAGGGAACTTTTGCTCAATCCAAGACGGTCTGGAGACCAAACCAGACCGAGAAAAAAGGTATGCAGGTCAAAAAAGCCTGCTGCTGCCTCTAAGACAGCATGAGGGAACGGCCCCTATCCGGTAACGGATATAGTAGGGGGCAGACTTTCACTCTTCGCCCAGGCGTGGGCAAGAGATGTTTAGGATCCCTGTGCGTTGGAAATTATATCCCAGGGATATCTTCTGGACTTCAAAGCTTCCCCCCAAAAAGGGAGATTTCACCTTTCACAATTATCTGCACACCAGATAAAGAGAGAGGCATTCTTACACTGTGTACGAGACCTCCTAGTTATGGGAGTGAACAGGAACAGGGTTTTTACTCAAATCTGCTTGTGGTTCCCAAAAAAGAGGGGAACCTTCAGACCAATTTTGGATCTAAAGATCTTAAACAAATTCCTCAAAGTTCCGTCGTTCAAGATGGAAACTATTCGTACCATCCTACCACTGATCCAGGAGGGTCAATATATGACTACAGTGGATCTAAAGGATGCTTATCTTCACATTCCGATACACAAAGATCATCATCGGTTTCTCAGGTTTGCCTTTCAAGACAGGCATTACCAGTTGTAGCTCTTCCCTTTGGATTAGCTACAGCCCCAAGAATCTTTACAAAGGTTCTAGGGTCGCTTATGGCGGTCTTAAGGCCGCGGGGCATAGCAGTAGCCCCTTATTTAGATGACATCCTGATACAGGCGTCAAACTTCCAAATTGCCAAGTCTCATACGGACGTAGTACTGGCATTTCTGAGGTCGCATGGGTGGAAAGTGAACGAGGAAAAGAGTTCTCTATCCCCACTCACAAGAGTTTCCTTTCTAGGGACTCTGATAGATTCTGTAGAAATGAAAATTCACCTGACGGAGTCCAGGTTATCAAAGCTTCTAAATTCCTGCCGAGTTCTTCATTCCATTCCGCGCCCTTCGGTGGCTCAGTGTATGGAAGTAATCGGCTTAACGGTAGCGGCAATGGACATAGTGCCGTTTGCACACTTACATCTCAGACCGCTGCAACTATGCATGCTCAGTCAGTGGAGCGGGGATTACACAGATTTGTCCCCTCAACTGAATCTGGACCAAGAGACCAGGGATTCTTTTCCCTGGTAGCTATCTCGGGTCCATTTGTCCAAAAGAATGACCTTTCGCAGGCCAGATTGGACAATTGTAACAACAAATGCCAGCCTTCTAGGTTGGGGTGCAGTCTGGAACTCCCTGAAGGCTCAGGGATCGTGGACTCAGGAGGAGTCTCTCCTTCCAATAAATATTCTGGAACTAAGAGCGATATTCAAGGCTCTTCAGGCTTGGCCTCAGTTAGCAACTCTGAGGTACATCAGATTTCAGTCGGACAACATCACGACTGTAGCTTACATCAACCATCAAGGGGGAACAAGAAGTTCCCTAGAGATGTTAGGAGTTTCAAAAATAATTTGCTGGGCAGAGATTCACTCTTGCCACCTATCAGCTATCCATATCCCAGGTGTAGAGCACTGGGAGGCGGATTTTCTAAGTCGTCAGACTTTTCATCCGGGAGAGTGGGAACTCCATCCGGAGGTATTTGCACAACTGATTCATCGTTGGGGCAAACCAGAACTGGATCTCATGGCGTCTCGCCAGAACGCCAAGCTTCCGTGTTACGGATCCAGGTCCAGGGATCCCAAGGCGACACTGATAGATGCTCTAGCAGCGCCCTGGTCTTTCAACCTGGCTTGTGTGTTTCCACCGTTTCCTCTGCTCCCTCGACTGATTGCCAAGATCAAGCAGGAGAGAGCATCTGTGATTCTGATAGCACCTGCGTGGCCACGCAGGACCTGGTATGCAGATCTAGTGGACATGTCATCCTTTCTACCATGGTCTCTGCTTCTGAGACAGGACCTTCTACTTCAGGGTCCTTCCAACCATCCAAATCTAATTTCTCTGCGGCTGACTGCCTAGAGATTGAACGCTTGATTTTATCAAAGCGTGGCTTCTCCGAGTCAGTTATTCATACCTTAATACAGGCACGAAAGCCTGTCACCAGGAAAATTTACCATAAGGTATGGCGTGGATATCTTTATTGGTGTGAATCCAAGGGTTACTCATGGAGTAAGGTCAGGATTCCTAGGATATTATCTTTTCTCCAAGAAGGTTTGGAAAAAGGATTGTCGGCTAGTTAAGCGTCTGGCAGATATTCCAGACGTTCAGGCTTTTTGTCAGGCTTTAGTTAGAATCAAGCCTGTGTTTAAACCGGTTGCTCCACCATGGAGCTTAAACTGGGTTCTTAAGGTTCTTCAAGAAGTTCCGTTTGAACCTCTTCATTCCATAGATATCAAACTTTTATCTTGCAAAGTGCTTTTTTTGGTAGCTATTTCCTCGGCTCGTAGAGTCTCCGAGTTATCTGCCTTACAATGTGATTCTCCTTATCTGATTTTTCATACGGATAAGGTAGTCCTGCGTACCAAATCTGGGTTCTTACCTAAGGTGGTATCTAACAAGAATATCAATCAAGAGATTGTTGTTCCATCCTTGTGTTACACAATCTGGACGTGGTCCGTGCTTTAAAGTTTTACTTACAAGCTACTAAAGATTTTCGTCAAACATCTGCTTGGTTTGTTGTCTACTCTGGACAGAGGAGAGGTCAAAAGGCTTCGGCAACCTCTCCTTCTTTTTGGCTAAGAAGCTTAATCCGCTTAGCCTATGAGACTGCTGGACAGCAGCCTCCTGAAAGGATTACAGCTCATTCCAATAGAGCTGTGGTTTCCACTTGGGCCTTTAAAAATGAGGCTTCTTTTGAACAGATTTGCAAGGCGGCGACTTGGTCTTCGCTTCATACTTTTTCAAAATTTTGCAAATTTGATACTTTTGCTTCTTCGGAGGCTATATTTGGGAGAAAGGTTTTACAGGCAGTGTTTCCTTCCATTTAAGTTCCTGCCTTGTCCCTCCCTTCATCCGTGTACTTTAGCTTTGGTATTGGTATCCCACAAGTAATGGATGATCCGTGGACTGGATACACCTTACAAGAGAAAACACAGTTTATACTTACCTGATAAATTTATTTCTCTTGTGGTGTATCCAGTCCACGGCCCGCCCTGTCATTTTAAGGCAGGTAATTTTTTAATTTAAACTACAGTAACCACTGCACCCTATGGTTCCTCCTTTCTCGGCTTGTTTTCGGTCGAATGACTGGCTATGACAGTTAGGGGAGGGGCTATATTACAGCTCTGCTGTGGGTTTCCTCTTGCAACTTCCTGTTGGGAATGAGAATATCCCACAAGTAATGGATGATCCGTGGATTGGATACACCACAAGAGAAATAAATTTATCAGGTAAGTATAAATTGAGTTTTTTAATATTTCTTTAACGGTTGGTACCAACTTTTATATATATACACACAACTAGACAGTTTTTTAAATTTTTATATGTGTTGCATGTGAATTAAATAAATAGATACTTTTTAACCAGTATTGTTGGTAAAGCATTATTATAGTGACAAAAACACAATATTTATTTTTCAAACGTTTATTGACATTCTTTTCTAAACATTTATTTGCACACATTCATATATATATATATATATATATATATTTATTTATTTTTTCATTATATATTTTTTATAAATAATTTTTAAGACCATTGTTGTTTGGTAGATATTTAGCTAGTGCTTTTAACACAGGCGCACACATATTAGAAAAGAGATTTTTTACATACAGCAACGTATTCAGATTACTTGGGGTGTCTGATTTTTATGTGGAGCTTTATCTACCACCAGCGCATAGATTTTTAGTTGTTATTCTGAGAAGTATCATCCGCCTGGCATATGAGACTGCTGGACAGCAGCCTCCTGAAAGAATTACGGCTCATTCTACTAGGGCTGTGGCTTCCACATGGGCTTTTAAAAACGATGCTTCTGTTGAAAAGATTTGCAAGGCTGCAACTTGTTTGTCCCTTCATACTTTTTCCAAATTTTCCAAATTTGATACTTTTGCTTCTTCTGAGGCTATTTTTGGGAGAAAGGTTCTTCAAGCAGTGGTTCCTTCTGTTTAGGTTCCTGTCTTGTCCCTCCCTTTCATCCGTGTCCTTTTGCTTTGGTATTGGTATCCCACAAGTAAGGATGAAATCCGTCGACTCGTCATATCTTTGTAAAAGAAAAGTAAATTTATGCTTACCTGATAAATTAATTTCTTTTACAATATGACGAGTCCACGGCCCACCCTGTTATTTTAAGACAGATTTATTTTATTTTTTGTAAACTTCAGTCACATCTGCACCTTTTAGCCTTTCCTTTTCTCTTCCTAAACCTTCGGTCGAATGACTAAGGGTGGAGGGGAAGGGAGGGGCTATATATACAGCTCTGCTGTGGTGCTCTTTGCCACTTCCTGTTAGCAGGAGGTTAATATCCCACAAGTAAGGATGAAATCTGTGGACTCGTCATATCGTAAAAGAAATTAATCAGGTAAGCATAAATTAACTTTTTTTGTTTTGCAATTTGGCTTAGCGTGCATTGTACCTGTGAGTTTTTTTAAGCTATTTAGGAGGGGATAAGTGGTTTCCATTCCTCAAGAGCTTTTTCCTTCTTAGTATGGGAAGAGTCCACAGCTGCATTCCTTACTTGTGGGAAATAATGAACCTGGCCAACAGGAGGAGGCAAAGACACCCCAGCCAAAGGCTTAAATACCTCCCCCACTTCCTCACAACCCCAGTCAATCTTTGCCTTTCGTCACAGGAGGTTGGCAGAGAAGTGTTAGAAGATTTCGGAGTAGTCTCTTATGGAGGGTAGTACTCTTCGAGATGGGACTGGAGTTTTAAATAGTCCTGTCAGCCTCTCAGTGAGAGCATGGATGAAAGTTAGAGTCCGGAGATGCAGGGAGAGTCTTTCTGCATTAAGCTCCATAAGCAGTCAGCATTGACGAGTTTCACTGCCTGCTTTCTTCACTCAAGTCCTTTCTGACAAAGCCTCTTCCCATTCATTGTTTAGACTGGGGTCTTTAAATTCGAATGCTGGAAAAAAAATTGTTCCACCAAACCTTGTCTTGTTTGTGGATATTTTTGTGTATTTCTCTTAATACTTGTTCCAAACTATCTTTGATATTGGTACTAGGAGTCTCAGAAGGTGTATTAAATACTTCATTTAGGTCTGCCAACCTTTTTTGTTGTCAATTTAGTCTGTTTCATATAGATTAGCCATTATATAATTTGAGGAGTGTGCTCTATTGAGAAGCCTGGATTACAGGTATAAATTGACATATAATTTAAAGAGAACAATGGCACCACTCTTATAGAATCTGAGGGAACACTATAATAGGGTATAAATAAGCGAGCTTATTAATTACAAAGTGTGGAGGTGCTAAGTATCAATATTGAAACATGTACAAGAACAATTCCAGCAATCTATTTCTGATATAGCTGCTGCTTCTTCCATTTGGTTTACAAAGTCTTTCTGGCCAGTTTTCTGATGGTTCTGCTGCAGTTATTCAGCAAGCTGGTCCGGAGGTGGTGAGACGCCTCAGACGGAGCATTGTTTGCAGTACTTCGTTATATTGGGGCTAGTCTGGGGAGTTTTTCACAGGGGTAAAACCAATTTTAATCTGCTGTGCCAATATTGTGATATTTTATTGAGATATTCTTTTCACTAGCATGGAGGATTCCGTTACTGAGCTTAGTCAGAAGGGGATTTGTTCCACCCTGTTATTTGATACAAATAAGTGTGTCCTCTTGCTCAATTTGCAGCTCAAAGACAAAGTCTTTCTGGGCAGTTTTCTGATGGTTCTGCTGCAGTTTTTCAGCAAATTGGTCCGGAGGTGGTGTAACGCCTCAGACGGAGCATTGTTTTTTTTTTTTCAACCTTTTGGAGTTGCTAAATTTGTAATGCTGTTTTTAACATTATTATATTCTAAAACTATGTATTTGGCAGTACTTTCTAGAAGGGCTTTAGGCTGGTCTGTTGATATGGTTTCTAAATCCAGGCTTTTATTTCTCTCTTTTCCAGGGAAATATGTTGTTTGGGTTAACAAGAAGTCCAAAGGTAAATCTAATGTTTTCTTCCCTTTCGTCGGAACAGGGGACAGAAATCTGATCCCTCCCCTCAGAAGCAGGATTCCTCTGCTTTGGTCTCAAAGCCAAGTTCAAAGTCTAAGCAGTCCAAAAAAAAATCTACTCCCTCTTTCAAATCTGCATGATGCAGAGGCTCTAGTAGGGGGCAGGATGTGCCTTTTTCAGGAAGCTTGGTTTCTGTCTGTTCAGGTGCCCTGGGCTGAAATAAGTTTCAAAACAAGGACTCCAAGGGGATGGTTTATTCTTTCCAATCCAGTGAAGGCTCAGGCCTATTTTTTAAGTCAGTTTCTGATCTAGAATCTATGGGAGTAATTGTTCCTGTTCCTTTATTGGAACAGGGAATGCTGCTTTATTCCATTGTCTTCATTGTTACGAAGAAGGAAGTTTCTCTGAGGATCTGATTGATACTCTGATTCAGGTACATAAGCCAGACATATTTACCATAAGGTGTGGAGGGCTTATCTGTCGGTGCGCGGAACATGGGTTTTCAAGGCACAGAGTGAAGATTCTGTGTGTTCTTCAGTACCTGCAGGATGGACTGAAGAAAAGCCTATCAGCTAGTTCCCATAAAGGCCAGATATCTGTTCTTTCTGTATTGTTGCATAAAAGGTTGGCTCATTTGTCAGATGTTCAGTCATTTGTTCAAGCTATAGCTAGAATTATGCCTGTTTTCAAACCTATTGCTCCTCCATGGATCCTTAATCTTGTTCTTAGATTTCTTCAACAGGCTCCATTTGAGCCTATGCAATCTATTGATATTGTCATAATCTTCAATGTTGTTTCTGTTAGCAATCTCCTCTTAGGTCTTATGATTGCAGCATCAGATGCTATGCCATTTGCTCATTTTCATATGAGACCACTTAAGCATCCTTCGACAGTGGTACAGGGATCATTCTCTGTTGTCTCAGAAGATTTTTCTGGGTTTCAAGACTAGACAGTCTCTGTCTTGGTGGTTTGATCTCCATCTTATTTTGCGTGGGGGGTCTTCTTTTGCTCATCCTATTTGGTCTGTGATTACTACAGATGCAAGTCTTTCAGGATGGGGAGCTGTTTGTGGGTCTCTGACAGCAGCAGGAGTTTGGGCTCCTTGGGAGGCAAGGTTGCCTTTAAACATCGTTGTGCAATTTTCAGAGCTCTTTAAGCTCCTCCCCTTCTGATAGGAGAAAATTTTTTCAGTTTCATTCAGAAAATATCACAGCTGTGGCTTATGTCAACAATCAAGGGGGACTTGTAATCTCTTAGCCATGAGGGATTTTTTCTTGAATTCTCTTTTGAGCAAAGGCTAATTGCTGTCTGATTTCAGCAGTCCACAACCCAGGGGATGTGAATTGCTGCATCCCAGGGGATGTGGATTGGAAGCAGATTTCTTTCATGTAATTGGCAAGAGTCCATGAGCTAGTGACGTATGGGATATACATTCCTACCAGGAGGGGCAAAGTTTCCCAAACCTCAAAATGCCTATAAATACACCCCCCACCACACCCACAATTCACTTTTACAAACTTTGCCTCCTATGGAGGTGGTGAAGTAAGTTTGTGCTAGATTTCTACGTTGATATGCGCTTCTCAGCTCTTTTGAAGCCCAGTTCCTCTCAGAATGCAGTGAATGACAGAGGGATGTGAAGGGAGTATTACCTATTGAATGCAATGGTCATCCTAACGGGGGGGATCTATTTCATAGGTTCTCTGTTATCGGTCGTAGAGATTCATTTCCTACCTCCCTTTTCAGATCGACGATATACTCTTATTTACCATTACCTCTGCTGATTCTCGTTTCAGTACTGGTTTGGCTATCTACTTTATGTAGATGAGTGTCTTTTGGTAGGTATGTTTCTTTTATTTAAGACACTCAACTATGGTTTGGCACTTTATATTTAAAGTTCTAAATATATGTTTGTACTTATATTTGCCATGATCCAGGTTATCAATATATTTCCTTTTTTGCAGACTGTCAGTTTCATATTTGGAAAATGCATATAAAAGGAAAAAAAAGAAAATTTTTCTTACCTGAAATTTTAAAACTGACTCTCTTTCTAAATTACGGGCTGTTAGGCTCGCGGGAGCGCAAAATGCTATAATTTATTGCGTCATTCTTGGCGCAAGACTTTTTTGGCGTGAGAATTACGTTTCTTGACGTAACTTTGTCATTTCCAGCGTCTTTGTTGGTGCCGAGTTTTTCCACGTGGTTGCATCATCTATGACGCACGTGTTTGTTGCAGACGTTTTTGGCGCCCAAAAATATTTTGTCAGTTGTGGGCGTCATACTTGGCGCCAAACTTTTGGCATTATTTAAGAATTCATTTCTTTTTGCTTCTGGTTTCCAGAGGCTTATTTTGTTTTGCATTTCTTTCCCATTCCTGAAACTGTCATATAAGGAAATTGATATTTTGCTTTTTATGTTGTTTTTTCTCTTACATTTGCAAGATATCTCAAAACTGTTCCTGTATCAGAAAACACTGTTGGATTCCTGCTGACTGATATCAGTCCTACCAAAGCTATTTTGATATTATGAATTTTTATCTTTAGCTATGGTTTGTAATAAGTTATGATAAACTTTTACATGCATTTTCTGTTGCTATTCTTTTAACATCTAATGTACTAGATATACCTGGGAATTTATAAGAATATTTTTCTGATTCTATTCAGAAGGCTTTGTCTGTCATCCCGCCTTCTAATAAAATGTAAAGGTCTTTTTTAAACATCTCATTTTAGTTGATGAATTTTCAAATGACCGACAACATACTGAATTATCCTTCTCTGATGGGGATTTATCTGATTCAGAATATCCTTCATCAGATATTGACACTAACAAATCTACTTTTTTATTTTTAAATGGAGTACATTCGTTCTTTGTTGAAGAAGTGTTGATTTTATTGGATATTAAGGAGACTAGTCCTTTTAAGGCTAGCTATCATTTAAATTCTGTTTATTAACCTCCTGTGGTTACTTCAGAGGATCTTTTCCAGTTCCTAATACTAGGGAAAGGAATAGGCCTGGTACTTCTTTTTATAAAATTGTATCCTTTGCCAGCAGTTTGGAGTTTTGAGAAAAGATCCCCAAAGTTAATGGGGCTATCTCTACTCTTGCTAAAACGTACTACTATTTCTATGGGAAATAGTATTTATTTTAAAGATCTTTCAGATGGGAAACTTGTATCTTATCTAAGGAAATTAATTTATTTTCAGGTCCTTTTCTTAGGCCTGCAATTTCTTTGGCTGATGTTGCAGCTGTTTCACCTTTTTTAGTTGGAAACTTTAGTGCAACAAGTATCGGATTATGATTTGTTTAGCATTGTTAACTTGATTCAACATGCTGATAATTTCATTTGTGATGCAATTTTTTTTATATTATCAAAATTGAGGTTAAATCTATGTCTTTAGCTATTTTAGCTAGAGGAACTTTGTGGCCTTATCTTGGAATGCTGATTTGATTTCTAAATCCAGATTTCTATTTTCTTTCCTTCCAAGGTAATAAATTATTTGGTTCAGTTGGATTCAATGCTTTCAACTGTTACTGTGGGGAAGGGGTTTTTTGCCTCAAGATTAAGTTCTAAGGGTAAATCTTAAGCTTATTTTTTGTTCTTAATAAGGAACAGAAATCTAATTATTCCTCAAGTAATATGTTTCTAATTGGAAGCTTTCTTCAAAATGGAATGAATTCAAGCCATTTAAGAGATCAAAGCCAGCCCCCAAAATTTGCATGAAGGTGCGGCCCTTATTCCAGCTTAGCTGGTAGGGGGCAGGTTAAGTTTTTTCTAAAGTTGTTTGGTTCAATTCGGTCCAAACTCCTTAGATTGGGGTACAGAATAGGATTCAGAGTAAGACCGCCTGTGGGAAGTCTCTTTCTCTCTCACATGTTCCATTAATCCCAGTAAAGGCTCAGACTTTTCTGAAGTGTGTTTCAGACCTGGAGTTATCTGGGGTATTCATACCAGTTCTGTTTCAGGAACGGGGTCTGGGGTTTTATTCAGAACTATTCATTGTCCCAAAGAAAGAAAATCTTTTGAATTGTCATGTAAGAGTACCATCTTTCAGAATGGTGATTATAAGGTCTATTTTGCCTTTTGTTCAGCAAGGGCATTATTTGCCCACAATAGACTTACAGGATGCATATCTTCATATTCTGTTTCATTCAGATTATTTTAATTTTCTGAAATTCTCTTTTTTTGGACAAGCATTACCAATTTGTTGCTCTTCCTTTCTGGCATAGCGACAGCTCTAGGAATCTTTTCAAAGGTTCTCAATGTTTCCTTATTTGGACGATATCTTGGTACTTGCTCAGTCTTTTCGTTCTGCAGAATCTCATACGATTCAACCTCTGTTGTTTCTTCAAAGACAAGGGTCACCTTTTTTAGGTTTCCAGATAGATTGTGTCAATGTCTTTGTCTCTAACAGACAAGAGACAATTTTTATTGGGTTCAGTTTGTCGGAACCTTCAGTCTCTATTATTTCCTTCAGCAGCTATATGCATGGAAGTTTTAGGTCTCATGACTGCAGCATCAGACTTGATTCCCTTTGCTCGTTTTCATATGAGACCTTTCCAGTTTTTAATGCTGAATTAATGGTACAGGGATTATACTAGGATATCACATTTAATATCCTTGAATCCCAATATTAAACTATCTCTGACTTGGTGGTTAGATCACCATTGTATAGTTCAACGGGTCTCTTTGGTTCATCCAACCTGTACCGTGATCTCAACAGATGCAAGTCTTTTAGGTTGGGAAGCTGTCTGGGGATCTCTGACAGCACAAGGGGTTTGGAAATCTCAAGAGGCGAGATTACCATTCAATATTTTGGAACTCCATGCGATTCTCAGAGCTCTTCAGTTTTTGTGGCGTATGTCAATCATCAGGGTGGGACTCACAGTCCTTAGGCTATGAAAGAAGTATCTTGGATACTTGCTTGGGCAGAATCCAGTCTAATTTCTGCGGTCCATTTCCCAGGTATAGACAATTGGGAAGCAGATTTTCTCAGTCATCAAGCTTTACATCAGGAAGAGTGGTCTCTTCACTCAGATGTGTTTTTTCATTTTGTTCAGATGTGGGGGCTTCCAGAAATAGATCTGATGGCATCTCATCTAAACAAGAAACTTTCCAGGTACCTATCTAGGTCCAGGGATTCTCAGGTGGAAGCAGTGGATGCATTGACACTTCCTTGGAGTTATCATCCTGCCTATATTTTTCCGTCTCTAGTTCTTTTTCCAAGAGTGATTTTCAAAATCATCATGGAGCAATCGTTTGTGCTGCTGGTTGCTCCAGCATGGCCGCACAGGTTTTGGTATGTGGATCTTGTTCGGATATCCAGTTGCCAACCTTGGCCACTTCCATTAAGGCCAGACCTTATATCTAAAGGTTTGTTTTTTCCATCAGGATCTCAAATCATTAAATTTGATGGTATGGAAATTGAACGCTTAGTGCTTAGTCATAGAGGTTTCTCTGACTCAGTGATTATACTATGTTGCAGGCTCGTAAATCTGTGTCTAGAAAGATTTATTATTGAGTTTGGAAGACTTACATCTCATGTTGCTCTTCTCATAAATTCTCTTGGCATTCTTTTAGAATTCCTAGAATTTTACAGTTTCATCAGGAAGGTTTAGATAAGGGTTTGTCTGCAAGTTCTTTGAAAGGACAAATCTCTGCTCTTTTTGTTCTGTTCCATAGAAAAATTGCTAAACTTCCTGATATTCATTGTTTTGTACAGGCTTTGGTTCGTATCTAGCCTGTCATTAAATCAATTTCTTCTCCTTGGAGTCTTAATTTGGTTTTGAAGGCTTTACAGGCTCCTTCGTTTGAGCCTATGCATTCTCTGGACATTATATTACTTTCTTGGAAAGTATTGTTCCTTTTGGCCATCTCTTCTGCTAGAAGAGTTTCTGAATTATCTGCTCTTTCTTGTGAGTCTACTTTTCTAATTTTTCATCAGGATAAGGAGGTTTTGTGGACTTCTTTTGAATTTTTATATAAGTTGTGAATTCCAACAACATTAGTAGAGAAATTGTTGTCCCTTCGTTGTGTCCTAATCCTAAGAATTCTCTGGAGAGATCTTTACATTCTTTGGATGTGGTAAGAGCTTTGAAATATTATGTTGAAGCTACTAAAGATTTCAGAAAGACTTCTAGTCTATTTGTTATCTTTTCTGGTTCTAGGAAAGGTCAGAAGGCTTCTGCCTTTTCTTTGGCATTTTGGTTAAAGCTTTTGATTCATCGTGCCTATTTGGAGTCGGGTAATTCCCCGCCTCTGCGGATTACGGCTCATTCTACTAGGTCAGTTTCTATTTCCTGGGCTTTTAAGAATGAAGCTTTTGTTGATCAGATTTGCAAAGCAGCAACTTGGTCTTCTTTGCATACTTTTACTAAATTCTATCATTTTTATGTTTTCTCTTCTTCAGAAGCAGTTTTTGGTAGAAAAGTACTTCAGGCAGCTGTTTCAGTTTGATTCTTCTGCTTATAATTTCAGTTTTTTTCATTATAAGATTAAAACTTTTGATTTGGGTTGTGGATTAATTTTACAGCGGAATTGTCTGTCTTTATTTTTATCCCTCCCTCTCTAGTGACTCTTTCGTGGAGTTCCACATCTTGGGTATTTGCTATCCCATACGTCACTAGCTCATGGACTCTTGCCAATTACATGAAAGAAAACATAATTTATGTAAGAATTTACCTGATAAATTAATTTCTTTCATATTGGCAAGAGTCCATGAAACCCACCCTTTTTATGGTGGTTATGATATTTTTGTATAAAGCACAATTATTCCAATTCCTTGTTTATGCTTTCGCTCCTTTCTTATCACCCCACTTCTTGGCTATTCATTAAACTGAATTGTGGGTGTGGTGGGGGTGTATTTATATTCATTTTGAGGTTTGGGAAACTTTGCCCCTCCTGGTAGGAATGTATATCCCATATGTCACTAGCTCATGGACTCTTGCCAATATGAAAGAAATGAATTTATCAGGTAAATTCTTACATAAATTATGTTTTTCTCAGTCGTCCGTTTCTTCATCCAGGAAGTGGTTGATCAGATTGTATATCTTTGGGGTCTCCCGTGATGGTCTCTCGTTTGAACAACAAACTTCATCTAGAAATGTTCAATCAGATTGTAGATCTTTGGGGTCTCCCGTGATGGCCTCTCGGTTGAACATTAAACTTCCCAGATGCTATGCATGGACAAGGAATCCTTAAGCAAAGTTTGTGGATACTCTGATAGATCCATGATCTTTTCAGCTTGCCTAAGTGTTTCCACCTCTGGTGCTTCTTCCCAGAGTGGTTTCCAAGATCATCAATTATTCTAATTGCTCCAGCTTGGCCCCTCAGAGTTTGACTTGTGAATCTAGTTCAGATGTCCAGTTGCCCTCCTTGGCCTCTTGGTCTAGTCCAGACCTTCTTTGTCAAGGTCCATTTTTCCATCACGATCGGAAATCTCTAAACTTGATGACATAGAGATTGAACAGCTTGTTTTTAGGCATAGGGGTTTCTCTGAACCTGTGATTGAAACTTTTATTAAGGGTTTAGAAGCCAGTTACCAGGAAAATGTATTATAAAGTTTGGAACACTTTTGTTTCTTGGTTTCTTGATCATAGTTTTTCCTGGATTCCTAGAATTTTGCAATTTTTACAAGATGGTTTGAATAAAGGTTTATATGCCAGTTCTTTCAAATGTCAGAATTTTGCTATTTCTCTTTTGTTTTACAAAAAAATTGCTAGTATTATTAAACCTATTTCTCCTCCTTGGAATTTAAATTTGGTACTGAAGGTTTAGGCTCCTCCATTTGAGCCTAATGCATAAGGTGGACATTTAATGGGATAGTTTAGTCATGATTCAGATAGATCATGCAATTTTAAGCAACTTTCTAATTAACTCCCATTATCAATTTGTCTTTGTTCCCTTGGTATCTTTATTTAAATGTAAACTTGGTACTGGGTAGCGCTTTCTGATTGGTAGCTACACAGGTGCTGAACCAAAAATGGTCAGGCTCCTATGCTTTACATTCCTGCTTTTTCAAATAAAGATACCAAGAGAATGAAGAAAAAATTATAATAAGAGTAAATTAGAAAGTTGCTTGAAATTGCATGTTTTGTCTGAATCATGAAAGTATACTTTTGACTAGACTATTCCTTTAAGTTTCTTTCTTGGAAAGTCTGTTTTCTACTAACTATCTCTTAAAAAAAACTCTGCAAGAAGGTTTTTTAAACCATCTGCAAGAAGGGTTTCTAAACTATCTGCTCTTTTCGTGTGATTCTTCTTATTTAGTATTTCATCAAGATAAGACAGTTTCAAGAACCAGTTTTGATTTTCTTCCTAAGGTTGTGTCCTCTGAGAATTTAAGCAGGGAAATTGTTGTGGCATGCAAAGATTGCTCGATTGCACACCATTTAAATTACGCTCATATTAGTTTAGCACAATTGCAATTTATGCTAGAATCATTACCGCATTTTCAAAGCTGTGGTTAACTGCTTGGTGAAAATAAAAAGTTGCACAAATCACTTTAAAAATACATTACAAAGTACAGATAAAATATTGCACACAAAAGTTATAAAGGCTCAAAGATTTGAGATCTCGGGTTTCAGAAATAAAATCCGGCAAAAGACACACAATATAATAAGTTTGGATTTTTGCATATTTTAGACAAATTTCAAGTTTATTTTTTTGGTTCTAAGCGAGGTCAGAAAGCTGGGGGGGGGGGTTTGGCATCTTGGTTAAAGCTTACTTAAAGGCAGAGCAGACTCCTCATAATCGGATTACTGCTCACTCTGTAGCTACTTCTTGGGCTTTCAGAAATTAATCTTCTGTTGACCAAATTTGCTATTTTTTCTACAATTTTGATGTTTTTGCTTCTTCTGCAGCAGCTTTTGAGAGGTTCTTCAGGCTGTTGTTTCTGGGTAATTTTTGCCTGTGGGTTGTTTAAGTAAATGAAATAAATATATAAATATATACATACAGGGGCCTATTTATCGCCAGAAACACAAGTTATGAAGCAGCAGTCTGAGGCGGCAGACAGAAATCAACCCGATCAAATACGATCGGGTTGATTGACACCCCCTGCTAGCGGCCGATTGACCACGAATCCACAGGGGACGGCATTGCACCAGCAGTTCACAAAAACTGCTGGTGCATCGATAAATGCAGACAGCGTCCTAAAAAGTGAATATATCCTTTCTAAATATTTTTATATATATATATATATATATATATATACACAAACCAGAGATGCACTCACAGGTCTTTTTCACACAAAATTTAATGGAACGTTTTCGGGGGTTCACAGCCCCTTCATCAGCATACAACAGTGCATTAAATAAGCTCTTTTATAGTGTGTAATACAAAAAACAAATACACAAACCTAGTGCTCTCCAAAAAGTGCGCCAAATGTTACGAGTCTGGAACGCAAATTGCGTTCCACAGTGAATGCCGAAACCGGAAGTTCAAACTACTTCACTTCCGGTTTTCGCCAAAGTGAATAAAATTGCAAATAGCATAAGCGTGTTAAATGTAAAGTAAACATAATAACGTAAAGTGACAAATTACATGTAAATGACATCATGTAAAAAATGATCTGTGAAACAAAGAAAATGATCAATGCGAGATTATGTGTGTACAATCCTCACCATTGTAACCTCCACCATGGTAACCGTAGTAGTGGTGTGTGAAAATTCAATAGAATCAAATACTTGTGCTGTTATATTACAATGAATCACACAAGTTATTCACTTATGTACAAACATATAAGGATAGGATCTATGAAACAGTTGTATTATTTCATATATACTAATGGTAGTTATGGCTCTTCATAACCAAATCCAAAACTTAATTTGGGCTATATCGTAGTGCTGGAAATGGCAATAATGTTGCACATAAAGAGAGAACAGAGAAACAGTTGTTATATAATGATGACTGTAGTGAGACACCTAGATACATTGGCTTGCTAATGTAAACAAGGGAAAATTTAGATTGTAGCTATTATGTTTCTACAAGTAGACCATGCCATATCATGTATAAGATTTTGAAGATGCAAACCCAGGTTGCACAATTTGAGAAATATATACATGTAAATGAGGGACATAAACCTTCATAAGGTCAAAAGGAGGGTGCATTCAAGTAAATTGCAAAATACAAATAAGTATATGATAATGTCCCCAGCCTCAGTAGGATATAGATAAATAGTGTGACCTTCATTACCAAAAGAAATTGTAACCTTGAGCGCATAGAAAACAGATTAACTTATCAAGAAGGGCCAGGCTTCCACTGAAGGATATGGAAACAGAATGTTCCCACTCCACGGTGCCGCAAGTAACATGCAAACCGATTTTATAATGCCCTTCAATAAGGCTGGGGGATGGCAACTATCCGCCCTGAGTATGGAGTTGCGATCGGTAGGTTTGTGATATAGTGTGGTGCCAAGACAACCTGAATTCTTGAAAACTGTCAGATCAAGAAAATTGATGGACTGGTCGTCCACTGTCATTTTAAACCTGACATTACTTTCAGTGTTATTGTAAACATCAAACCACCTCTGGAGTTCCTCCAGGCCCCCACGCCACACCAAAAAAATATCATCTATGTATCTGTAATAACAGATGATGGATGCATTATGGTTATTCCACAGGTACATGTTTTCAAATTCTGACATGTAAATGTTGGCGTATTAGGGGGCCATGGAGGAACCCATGGCCTTACCAGCTATTTGTAAATAGAACTTTCTTTCGAAACAAAAGTAGTTTTTAAATAGACAGTACTCAATGAGGGAGATCGTGTACTCCACCGGGGGACCCTCATATAGGGGGTTACCGGTGAGGTGTTCATGCACGGCCCTTAGACCATCGTGGTGGGGTATAATGGTATACAGGCTGTTGACAGGTATATATATATATATATATATATATTTAAATTGGTTGCCAGCTTAAGGTAATAATCTATTCGCTATTAAGTATTAATCAGGCCCCTTTTTAAAAATACTGTAGGGACCCAATTAGTGCACGGTAATCTAAACTAATAATTTTAATCACTAAAGAGTCAAAAGTAGATTATAGCCAGCACACAACTTATTTCCAGCTAAATTACTCCACATACTGTGTCATAAAAAGGACAGACAAACCCAAGTAGTGTTCAAAATTCAAAATGTTTTGTATATATACCAAAGCCAGAAACATTTGACAGTTTGCTTGTTATAACTACATAGGAGCAAAGACTAAGTGCAAATAGTGGGGCACCCCAAGGCCTAATTTCACATATTATGCATGCATAAAAAACTTCAAATAAGAATGCAATCAAAATGGCATATCGAGGGTATAGCAATAACCTGAATACAATTCCAAACGAGCAATTAATGGAGACATACTAATTCAATGTCCCAAATGTAGCGGTATGATTACAGCCACCTGTTAGCTCATTTCCAGGTAGTCCCAGTCCCAAGCAAGGGAAATTTGGTCAGTTACGGAGTTAACAAAGTCACAATTTATCTCACCAAACTTGCAATAGACTTTCTCCGGTTGTTAACCTTCGGTTACTTGCCTGTTTTTTTGAATAACATAACATAGTAACATAGTAGATAAGGTTGAAAAAAAGACTGAAGTCCATCGAGTTCAACCTATAAAAATCTAAAATACTTACAAAAAGCTCCAGTTAAGCTTAAATAACCCCATTAAAATGTGACCCATTTAATACTAGCAATCATATCCATGAATTTTGTTTATATACAGAAATTTATCCAGACTATTTTTAAATGTATCTATGGTATTGGCATTCACTACCTCCTTTGGTAATGAGTTCCACAATTTTATTGCTCTTACAGTGAAAAAACGTTTCCGTTGCAGGAGATTAAATCTCCTTTCCTCCAACCTTAAATTATGACCTCTTGTCAGAAACAAATTTCTTGGAATAAACAGAGCTTCTGCCATCCCATAGGCCTTGAATATATTTATATAAAGTAATCATGTCACCTCTCAAGCGCCTTTTTTCTAAAGAAAACAGACCCAGTTTGGCTAGCCTCTCCTCATAAGTTAATTTCTCCCTTATTAGCTTATAAGATTGTTTTATTTCTATAGTTCTCCTGTTATTCCACTAGCGATGGAGGATTCTGTTACTTTAGAGGGTCTCCCTCTATTCCTAAAGAGTAATTCCTGTTTATATTGTTAGAAGGCCTTAGATCCGCCCTCTCAATTATTTTCCAAATGCCTTGATAATGTGATAATATCAAACATGTTTGACACCACTGAGCCGTCCAACTCTGAGGAGTTGTCGTCCAGTGAGGTACGTACCCTACAATCTTATCCCTCTACACATGCAGTTTCCCGTAGCATTGCTGATCCTCCATCTGGAGGGGGGCTTTTTTTCACCAGACGTTACTGCGCAGTTCAAATGGCGGTGTCTGCGGCCTTTAATGCTTTACCTCGCCCTGCTAAGCGTGAAAGGTTACATATTGCGCTCCTTCCCAGAGTACATCAGATAATTTATTGGATTTAACTGATAGGGTTATCCGAGGATGAAGTTCTTTCTGATACATCAAAGTATGAACATTCTGGGTTGGAGTCTGCTGTCTCTAAACCTCCGGCTAAACCAGACTTTAGTTTTAGGAATTTGCGCTTTCTTCTAAAGGAAATTTTTGGCGAATTCAGAGGTTCCAGAGGCCAAATTGCCTGATGAACCTTTGATTCCTAAATTGGATAGAGTTTAAGGACAGGGTTTGAGAACCTTGTCCTTCCCTACTCCTGTTAGATGGCGAACATTATTAAGAATGAATGAGACAGGATTGTATTCCTTTTCTCCTCTTCTCCCTTTAACAAATTGTTCCTGATCCTGGACTCTTAATGGAGTTGTGAGGTTCCATCTCTAAAAGGGATGGCGCTATCTTCACCCTTGCTAAATGTACTACTATCCCGCTTGAGGATAGCTCTTTGTTTAAAGAGCCCATGGATATGATGGAAAGATGGAAACTCTGTTAAGAAAGATGTTTCAACATCTGTTGCTGCAGAAACTACCTTCTGGTTTGACTCCTTATAGGATTTGATCGGGGTGGAGGGTCCCCTCGACGTTATTCAGGAAAGATTTACGGCCTTGAGGGTTGCTAATCCTTTTATCTGTGATGCTATTAGGCAGATTATTCGCCTTAATGCGCTTCAGATTTTTCTGTTCAGGCCCATCGAGCTCTAGCTGAAGTCATGGTCTGCGGATATGACTTCTAAGTCTAGACTTCTTTCCATCGCCTTTAAGGGAATGATTATGTTTGGGCCAGGCCTGGACTCGATTATCTCCACAGTCACAGGAGGCAAGGGTGGCCTCCTACCACAGAGAATATGAACTAGTCTAAGGGACAATTTTCGTTCTGATAAAGTCCATGTCAGCAGTCCTCTGCTAAGCCAGAGCAAAACATTGCTGCCTTGCAATGTGTCCCTCCTTATCTGACTTTCCATGCTGATAAGGCTGTTCTACGAACCAAGTTAGGTTTTCTTCCTAAGGTTGTGTCAATTCGCAACATCAATCTCTTGATTGTGATTCCTTTCTTATGTCCTAATCCTGCTTTGTTGAAGGAATGTTTACAACGTAATTCTGGATGTGGTTTGTGCCTTGAAGTTCTATCTTCAGGCCACAAAGGAATTTAGACAAACTTTTTTCTCTGTTTGTTCTCCTTTCCGGGAAGTGTAGGGGTCAGAGGGCCTCTGTTACATCAGATAATTTATTAGATTTAACTGATAGGGTAATCCGAGGATGAAGTTGTTTATGAGACTTCAGAGTATGAACATTCTGGGTCGGAGTCTGCTGCCTCTAAGCCTCCGACTGTGGAAGAACCAGACTTTAGTTTTAGGAATTTGTGCTTTTGGCGAATTCAGATGTTCCAAAGGCCAAATTGTCTGATGAACCTTTGATTCCTAAATTGGATAGAGTTTTAGGACATGGTGATCCCTTATCCTTCCCTGCTTCTGTTAGATGGTGAACATTATTAAGAATGAATGGGACAGGATGGATTCCTTTTTCCCCTTTTCTCCTTTTAACAAAATTTTCCCGGTCCTGGACTCTCAATGGAGTTGTGAGGTTCCGTCCCTAAAAAGGATGGCGCTATTTTCACCCTTGCTTGAGGATAGCTCTTCGTTTAAAGAGCCCATGGATAAAAGATGGAAACTCTGTTAAGAAAGATGTTTCAACATATGGGATATTTGTTTTTAACTTTACAGGATTTGATCGAGGGGAGGTTCCCCTTGATGTTATTCAGGAAAGAATTAAGGCCTTGAGGGTTGCTAATTCTTTTATCTGTGATGCTAATAATCAGATTATTCGCCTGAATGCTACGGCTTCAGCTTTTTCTGTTCAGGCTCTGGCTGAAGTCATGGTCTACGGATATGACTTCTAAGTCTAGACTTTTTTCCCTCCCCTTTAAGGGAATGATTCTGTTTGGCCTGGACTCCATTATCTCCACGGTCACAGGGGGCAAGGGTGCCCTCCTACCGGAAGAGAATATGAAATAGTCTAAGGGACCATTTTTCTTCTGATAAAGCCCATGTCAGCAGTCCTCCGCTAAGCTAGAGCAAAACAAAAGCTCTTGGAAGCCGGCTTAGTCCTGGAATAAATCCAAGCAGAGCAAGAAGCCCGCTGAGTCTAAGTCGGCATGAATGGGCGGTCCCCAGTCCTCTTCTGAATTGTGTAGGGGGCAGACTGTCCCTCTTTTCAGTCACTTGGTTCAGGGACGTGCAGGATCCATGGGTCCTGGAGGTCAGAGCTCAGGGTTACAAGATAGGTTTCAAGTCTCAGCACCCCAAGGGCAGATTTCTCCTCTCTCTTCTGTCTTCCTGACCAGAAAGGAGGGAAGCCTTTCTGGAGTGCGTACGGGATCTATCCTCTTAGGAGTTTTTGTCCCGGGGCCTATCTCAGTGAGAGGTTTGGGATACTATTCAAACCTTTTCGTGGTACAAAGAAGGAGGGAACTTTCCATCCGATTCTGGACCTAAAGTGCTTAAACTAGTTTTTAAATTTCTCCTCGTTCAAGATGGAGACAATAAGGTCCATTCTTCCCCTCGTTCGAGAAGGGCCGTGACCACGATAGATCTGAAGGATGCTCCCTTCACATACCAATCCTCAAGGACCACTTCCAGTTCCTAAGGTTTGCGTTCCTGGACCAGCACTTTCGGTTTATTGCACTTCTGTTTGGACTAGCTACGGCTCCAATAAGTTTTTCAAAGAGTGGACCATTCGGAATCTCTCCTCTGTCTTCTTCGATCCCATTGATGGAACACAAATATAGAAAGAGAATTCTCTTGTAACAAGTACCAGAGTAGAATCACAGGTACTATAATAGAATGAGAATAGAACAGACCAGACCAGAGACGTTGCAAGCTAGCTTCAACATGTCTTGCCCTCCTTAAGGCCATCCGTGGCTCGGTGTATGGAGGTGGTTCGTCTTATGGTATCCAGCATGGACATCATTTCTTTCATGTAATTAGCAAGAGTCCATGAGCTAGTGACGTATGGGATATACATTCCTACCAGGAGGGGCAAAGTTTCCCAAACCTTAAAATGCCTATAAATACACCCCTCACCACACCCACAAATCAGTTTTACAAACTTTGCCTCCTATGGAGGTGGTGAAGTAAGTTTGTGCTAGATTCTACGTTGATATGCGCTCCGCAGCAGGTTGGAGCCCGGTTTTCCTCTCAGCGTGCAGTGAATGTCAGAGGGATGTGAGGAGAGTATTGCCTATTTGAATGCAATGATCTCCTTCTACGGGGTCTATTTCATAGGTTCTCTGTTATCGGTCGTAGAGATTCATCTCTTACCTCCCTTTTCAGATCGACGATATACTCTTATATATATACCATTACCTCTGCTGATTTTCGTTTCAGTACTGGTTTGGCTTTCTACAAACATGTAGATGAGTGTCCTGGGGTAAGTAAGTCTTATTTTCTGTGACACTCTAAGCTATGGTTGGGCACTTTTTTATAAAGTTCTAAATATATGTATTCAAACATTTATTTGCCTTGACTCAGGTTGTTCAACATTCCTTATTTTCAGACAGTCAGTTTCATATTTGGGATAATGCATTTGAATCAATCATTTTTTCTTACCTTAAAAAATTTGACTTTTTCCCTGTGGGCTGTTAGGCTCGCGGGGGCTGAAAATGCTTCATTTTATTGCGTCATTCTTGGCGCGGACTTTTTTGGCGCAAAATTTTTTTCTGTTTCCGGCGTCATACGTGTCGCCGGAAGTTGCGTCATTTTTGACGTTCTTTTGCTAGAAGCTTGTTCACTGGCATTTTTTTCCCATTCCTGAAACTGTCATTTAAGGAATTTGATAAATTTTGCTTTATATGTTGTTTTTTCTATTACATATCGCAAGATGTTCCACGTTGCAACTGAGTCAGAAGATACTTCAGGAAAATCGCTGCCCGGTGCTGGAGCTACCAAAGCTAAGTGTATCACTTTTGGTATCTGTTCCTTCAGCTGTTTGTATTAAATGTTATGACAAACTTGTTAATGCAGATAAAATTTCCTTTAGTACTGTTACATTACCTGTTGCTGTTCCGTCAACATCTAATACTCAGAGTGTTCCTGATAACATAAGAGATTTTGTTTCTAAATCCATTAAGAAGGCTATGTCTGTTATTTCTCCTTCTAGTATACATAAAAGTCTTTTAAAACTTCTCTTTTTTCAGATGAATTTTTAAATGAACATCATCATTCTGATACTGATAATGGTTCTTCTGGTTCAGAGGTTTCTGTCTCAGAGGTTGATGCTGATAAATCTTTGTATTTGTTCAAGATGGAATTTATTCGTTCTTTATTTAAAGAAGTATTAATTGCATTAGAAATAGAGGATTCTGGTCCTCTAGATACTAAAACTAAACGTTTTAATAAGGTTTTTAAATCTCCTGTAGTTATTCCAGAAGTGTTTCCTGTCCCTGATGCTATTTCTGAAGTAATTTCCAGGGAATGGAATAATTTGGGTAATTCATTTACTCCTTTTAAAACGTTTTAAGCAATTATATCCTGTGCCATCTGACAGATTAGAGTGTGGGACAAAATCCCTAAGGTTAATGGGGCTGTCTCTACTCCTGCTATATTTTTAGCGGATGTTGCTGCAGCTTCAACTTTTTGGTTAGAAGCTTTAGCGCAACAAGTAACGGATCATAATTCTCATAGCATTATTATTCTATAACATGCTAATTATTTTATTTGTGATGCCATCTTTGATATCATTAGAATTGATGTCAGGTATATGTCTAACTATTTTAGCTAGAAGAGCTTTATGGCTTAAAACTTGGAATGCTGATATGTCTTCTAAGTCAACTTTGCTATCCCTTTCTTTCCAGGGTAATAAATTATTCGGTTCTCAGTTGGATTCTTTTATCTCAACTGTTACTGGAAGGAAGGGAACTTTTTTACCACAGGATAAAAAATCTGAGGTAAATTTAGGTCTAATAATTGTTTTCGTTCCTTTCATCACAACAAGGAACAAAAGCCTGATCCTTCATCCTCAGGAGCGGTATCAGTTTGGAAACCTTCTTCACTTTGGAATATATCCAAGCCTTATAGAAACCCAAAGCCAGCTCCTAAGTCCCCATGAAGGTGCGGCCCTCATTCCAGCTCAGCTGGTATGGGGCAGTTTACGTTCTTTTCAAAGAAATTTGGATCAATTCCGTTCACAATCTCTGGTTTCAGAACATTGTTTCAGAAGGGTACAGAATTGGCTTCAAGTTAAGGCCTCCTGCAAAGAGATTTTTTTCTTTCCCGTGTCCCAGTAAACCCAGCAAAGGCTCAAGCATTTCTGAAATGTGTTTCAGATCTAGAGTTGGCTGGAGTAATTATGCCAGTTCCAGTTCTGGAACAGGGGCTGGGGTTTTATTCTATCTCTTCATTGTACCAAAGAAGGTCAATTCCTTCAGACCAGTTCCGGATCTATCAATATTGAATCGTTATGTAAGGATACCAACATTCAAGATGGTAGCTGTAAGGACTATCCTGCCTTTTGTTCAGCAAGGGCATTATATGTCTACAATAGATTTACAGGATGCATATCTGCATATTCCGATTCATCCAGATCACTTTTAGTTTCTGAGATTCTCTTTTTTAGACAAGCATTACCAGTTTTGTGGCTCTACCGTTTGGCTTAGCATCAGCTCCAAGAATTTTTACAAAGGTTCTCGGTGCCCTTCTGTCTGTATTCAGAGAACAGGGTATTGGTATTTCCTTATTTGGACGATATCTTGGTACTTGCTCAGTCTTCACATTTAACAGAATCTCATACGAATCGACTTGTGTTGTTTCTTCAAGATCATGGTTGGAGGATCAATTTACCAAAAAGTTCATTGATTCCTCAGACAAGGGTAACCTTTTTAGGTTTCCAGGTAGATTCAGTGTCTATGACTCTGTCTTTGTCAGACAAGAGAAGTCTAACATTGATATCAGCTTGTCAAAACCTTCAGTCACAATCATTCCCTTTGGTAGCCTTATGCATGGAAATTTTAGGTCTTATGACTGCTGCATTGGACGCGATCTCCTTTGCTCATTTTCACATGCGACCTCTTCAGCTCTGTATGCTGAACCAATGGTGCAGGGATTACACAAAGATATCTCAATTAATATCTTTAAAACCGATTGTACGACACTCTCTGACGTGGTGGACAGATCACCATCGTTTAGTTCAGGGGGCTTCTTTTGTTCTTCCGACCTGGACTGTAATTTCAACAGATGCAAGTCTTACAGGTTGGGGAGCTGTGTGGGGGTCTCTGACGGCACAAGGGGTTTGGGAATCTCAGGAGGTGAGATTACCGATCAATATTTTGGAACTCCGTGCAATTTTCAGAGCTCTTCAGTCTTGGCCTCTTCTGAAGAGAGAGTCGTTCATTTGTTTTCAGACAGACAATGTCACAACTGTGGCATACATCAATCATCAAGGAGGGACTCACAGTCCTCTGGCTATGAAAGAAGTATCTCGAATTCTGGTTTGGGCGGAATTCAGCTCCTGTCTAATCTCTGCGGTTCATTTCCCAGGTATAGACAATTAGGAAGCGGATTATCTCAGTCGTCAAACTTTGTATCCGGGCGAATGGTCTCTTCACCCAGAGGTATTTCTTCAGATTGTTCAAATGTGGGAACTTCCAGAAATAGATCTGATGGTTTCTCATCTAAACAAGAAACTTCCCAGGTATCTGTTCAGACCCCGGGATCCTCAGGCGGAGGCAGTGAATGCATTATCACTTCCTTGGAATTATCATCCTGCCTATATCTCTCCGCCTCTAGTTCTTCTTCCAAGAGTAATCTCCAAGATTCTGAAGGAATGCTCGTTTGTTCTGCTGGTAGCTCCAGCATGGACGGATTCTTTTTCGGATGGCCTCTTGCCAACCGTGGGCTCTTCCGTTAAGACCAGACCTTCTGTCGCAAGGTCCTTTTTCCATCAGGATCTCAAATCTTTAAATTTAAGGGTATGGAGATTGAACGCTTGATTCTTGGTCAAAGAGGTTTCTCTGACTCTGTGATTAATACTATGTTACAGGCTCGTAAATCTGTATCTAGAGAGATATATTATAGAGTCTGGAAGACTTATATTTCTTAGTGTCTTCTCATCATTTTTCCTGGCATTCTTTTAAAATTCCGAGAATTTTTTTACAGTTTCTTCAGGATGGTTTAGATAAAGGTTTGTCCGCAAGTTCCTTGACAGGACAAATCTCTGCCCTTTCTGTTCTTTTTCACAGAAAGATTGCTAATCTTCCTGATATTCATTGTTTTGTACAAGACTTGGTTCATATAAAACCTGTCATTCAGTCAATTTCTCCTCCTTGGAGTTTGAATTTGGTTCTGGGGGCTCTTCTAGCTCCTCCTTTTGAACCCATGCATTCATTTGGACATTAAACTTCTTTCTTGGAAAGTTTTGTTTCTTTTGGCCATCTCTTCTGCCAGAAGAGCCTCTGAAATTTCTGCTCTTTCTTGTGAGTCTCCTTTTCTGATTTTTCATCAGGATAAGGCGGTGTTGCGAACTTCTTTTGAATTTTTTCCTAAGGTTGTGTATTCTAACAACATTAGTAGAGAAATTGTGGTTCCTTCATTATGTCCTAATCCTAAGAATTCTAAGGAGAAATCATTGCATTCTTTGGATGTTGTTAGAGCTTTGTAATATTATGTTGAAGCTACTAAGTCTTTCCGAAAGACTTCTAGTCTATTTTTCATCTTTTCTGGTTCTAGAAAAAGCCAGAAAGCTTCTGCCATTTCTTTGGCATCTTGGTTGAAATCTTTAATTCATCATGCCTATGTCGAGTCGGGTAAAACTCCGCCTCAAAGGATTACAGCTCATTCTACTAGGTCAGTTTCTACTTCCTGGGCGTTTAGGAATGAAGCTTCTGTTGATCAGATTTGCAAAGCAGCAACTTGGTCCTCTTTGCATACTTTTACTAAATTCTACCATTTTGATGTGTTTTCTTCTTCTGAAGCAGTTTTTGGTAGAAAAGTACTTCAGGCAGCGGTTTCAGTTTGAATCTTCTGCTTATGTTTTCATTAAACTTTATTTTGGGTGTGGATTATTTTCAGCAGGAATTGGCTGTCTTTATTTTATCCCTCCCTCTCTAGTGACTCTTGCGTGGAAAGATCCACATCTTGGGTAGTCATTATCCCATACGTCACTAGCTCATGGACTCTTGCTAATTACATGAAAGAAAACATAATTTATGTAAGAACTTACCTGATAAATTCATTTCTTTCATATTAGCAAGAGTCCATGAGGCCCACCCTTTTTGTGGTGGTTATGATTTTTTTGTATAAAGCACAATTATTCCAATTCCTTATTTTATATGCTTTCGCACTTTTTTCTTATCACCCCACTTCTTGGCTATTCGTTAAACTGATTTGTGGGTGTGGTGAGGGGTGTATTTATAGGCATTTTAAGGTTTGGGAAACTTTGCCCCTCCTGGTAGGAATGTATATCCCATACGTCACTAGCTCATGGACTCTTGCTAATATGAAAGAAATGAATTTATCAGGTAAGTTCTTACATAAATTATGTTTTTCTTTGCCAGGTTTCACCTTAGACTGTTGCAACTGCGCATGCTGAAGCAGTGGAACGGGGATCATTCGGATTTGTCTCAACAGATTTCTTTGGACAACCGATCAAGAGAATCGCTTTCTTGGTGTTTTTGTCCGGATCACTTGTCCCGAGGGACGTCCTGGGTGATTGTGACTACGGTTGCGAGTCTGTCAGTATGGGGAACTGTTTGGGGTGCCAGGAAGACACAGGGCCTATGGACTCAGGAGAAAAGCATTTTGGATCTTCGGGCAATATATAATGCTCTGAAGGCTTGGCCTTTGCTGGGTTTGTCTCAGTTATATTAGATTCCAATCAGACAATATAACCTCGGTGGCTTACATCAACCATCAGGGGGGAAAAATAAGCTCCCTAGCTATGAGGGAAGTATCTCGGATTCTGGAGTGAGCAATTACCCACATTTGTTTGCTGTCAGCGATCCACATTCCGGGTGTGGACAACTGAGAAGCGGATTTCCTCAGCAGACAATCCTTTCATCCGGGGGAATAGTCTCTCAATCCCGAGTGTTTGCGGAGATTTGCAAGAGGAAGATCTTATGACGTCTCAATACCAAGCTACCCAGAGGTACAGGGATCCTCAGGCGCAGCTAACAGATGCATTAGCGGTGCCTTGGAGGTTCAATCTAATTTATTTTTTCCGGCCGTTACCACTACTTCCTAATGTAGTGGCTTGAATCAAGCAAGAATCAGTGATACTGATTGCTCCGTCTTGGCCGCGAAGGATATGGTTTGCGGATCTAGTGGGGATGTCCTCATCTCCTCCGTGGAGACCTCCGTGTCCTCATCTCCTCCGTGGTAACCCTTGTCGCAGGGATCTGCTGACCAAGGTCTCTTTGTTCATGAATGTCTAGATTCTCTGAGACTGACTGCGTGGAGATTGAACGCTTAGTCCTAGCCAAGAGAGGGTTTTCTGAGAGAGTTATTTTTTCTCTCATTCAAGCTTGTATGCTGGTTACTTGTTGCATCTAGATAGATAGAAAATCTTTCTGCGCTAAAGGTCAAAGGGTAACTGACACTAAAGCTAAATCAATAGGGCGATATGACTTAAAACAAAATATAGTGATTTTAATTATTGTTAAAAAATGGATATCACTTCTATATAAGGGATACAGTAAAAACAGTAGCCTGTGGCACAACAATATATTACATTCAATGAAAAAATAAAAAAATAAATAAGAAATACCGTATTAGTATATATGGTGAATTAGTCCAAAAAAGTAAAATAAAATTAAATTAAAAGCAATACAGGAGGTAACAATGTGCATAAACCACAGTTGACACTAAAATCCTATACAATTAAATACTCATGGTTAACCACATGAAGTAAAAAGGCAAGCAATGTTTTCAACAGCCAGTAGTTAGTTAATGCACACAATGATGGCAGAAAAAAATTGAATTGAAAAATAATGCAGATTCAGCTGAGTTGGCTTTGCATAAGCAGATAGTTAGTTTGCAGAGGTTGGCAATATTGATGTTGTGCAAACAAGCAAAAAGAATGCGTTTCGGATATGTCCTTTCTCAAGCTTCTGTTTGAATAGTGACCAGATTGCTCCTTTTATAGCGGAGCAGTGAGTCATTTAAAGCAATATTGCAACCATATTTATAAAAGGCGTATGTTAGTAAGAATATCTATACAATAAGTGCATACATAACCTCTTAACTAAATTGTAACGTAATATAATATCCCAAGAAATCGATAATACTTAATACCAGGTTAAGATGAAATTTTTGTTAAAAAACTCTAAAAGGGCTAAAACACAATATAAGAACTATAGAACTGATTTTGTATATAACTAAGCTGGGATATCCATGATATTCTATCAGATAATTCTATTGTAATATAGATTTCAAGAAAATTATATCGCGGAGAATTATCTGGTAAGCATAATTTATGTTTTCTTCTTAAACGGGGAGAGTCCACAGCTGCATTCATTACTTTTGGAAAATACAGAATCTGGCCACCAGGAGGAGGCAAAGACACCCCAGCCAAAGGCTTAAATACCTCCCCCACTCCCCTCATCCCCCAGCCATTCTTTTTCTCTCCTCACAGGAGGTTGGCAGAGAAGTGTCAGAAGATTACAGAAATTTCTCTTATGGAGGTTAGTACTCTTCGAGATGGGACTGGAGTTTTAAGTAGTCCTGTCAGCCTCTCAGTGAGAGCATGGACGAAAGTTAGAGTCCGGAGATGCAGGGAGAGTCTTTCTGTGAAACCATCCCAACTCATATTAACAACTCTATAGGCAATCAGCGTTGACGAGTTTCGCTGCCTACTTTCTTTGCTCAAGTCTATTTCAGAAGCGACGCTACTATCTTTACTAATGATAGTAAAGACAGGGTTGGTTTCAGTGGGACTCCTTTATCTTTTGGAATCAAGGGTTAATATCTCCTGAGGGGGGTTATTGAACAGTGGGGATTTTTAATCATGTTTGTTATGTGATTCTGTCTAGTGATGTTTGGGCTTGTGGTTTTTACGGAACATACAGGCTTTTTCAGGCTGCGCAGTACTTGTGGATTTGCATGCTTTTCGCTTGGCCTACATGGTGCACCTTGTGACCGGGCGTGGTCACGTTTTTGTTCTCCATTTCCGTATTCCTGACCGTGTGTTGGCGGAGAGAGTCTGTTTTCTCTACTTGTCTGGGTCATAGGAGGTGGTGAGTGCCCCAGCCATTGGGGTTGTAAAGTGCCGTTTGTTTTTTCGTCCATAATTTCAATCATTCAAGTTATGGAGGATTCTGCTTTTTTAGAGACGGATTGCTCTGATTCAGATTCTGTTTCCTGCGAATAATATGTGGGGGCCTGGGTAATTTAGCCCCATCAGTTCCGTATGCTGTTTTAGAGTGCTCATTTCTCCCAATTTGCAGAGGTTAGAGACCGCTGAGCCATCCGCCCCTGAGGATTCTGTATCCTGTGAGGTGCGTTCCCTAGATCCTTCTGTTACTACACAGGCGGGCGTTCAGATTACTCCATGGAGATCTTCCGTACCTGGTTGAGGGGTGAATAACTTCTCCTCTATTGGTTTCATTTTGCATTGCATTGTCCTATTTGGTTCCGATCTCCTTAGGCAATGCCTCTTCCTTATGTCGAGGTTGTTGGTTGTGCATTTCCCTTCCCCTTTCCTTTGGGGGTAGAGCTCCTTGCCATTTGTTTGAGGAAACCTGGTCCTTAGGGGCCGTTTGTATTCAGATATACTCTTCTGATCCTATATACTTGGGGATCTGGGGGATTGTTATTCTGTCTCTTTTCTTTCGTACAGTTGCCCTGCTGGGGTGCTTTGGTGTGTTCCGTCGCCTGATAGGAGTTTAGGATGCTCATTCATTTGTCAATTCCTTGAGCTGTAGGGACCTTGGAGGTTGATCCAGAGTGGATCTGTTATATTTTCTCAAACAGAGATTAATTCTAGGGTTTGAGTTCTGATCTCTTAGGGGTCCTACCTTTTTTTTTTTTTGGACTTGGTAGGTGTTTATCCTTGAGGCCCGCTGGGACTAAGTGCTCAGTCACTGGGACACATGCAGGAGATCAGTGTCCAAGACCATGGGATCATGCACAGGTAATGTGCACCCTAGAATGTCCGGAAACACCTCTCATCCCCTTCCAATGGCGACTAGACGATCATCTGCTAGATGATGCACTTGTGAAAGTAGATTTAGAGAAAACCATCACAGAATATTTTAAAATTAATACTATAAAAGAGACCTCAGATGATGAGATGGGAGGCATACAAGTGTGTGGTTAGAGGCACATTAATCAAACATAAGGCTAGGATACGCAAACTACACCGAGAAAAATATAACGATCTTCTGCAAACACAGAGGCAGAAAAAACTCATAAACAGCATCCAGATTGTGTGTAATGTGACAGTGTCACCCCCTCACATACACTACTACACCAGGAAATGTAAACATATCACTGATACAGCATATAATGTGACAATTTCACCCCCTCCTCACATACACTACTATCTCTTTTGCTCTCCCTCTATCCCCCTCTATTTTTGCTCCCTCTATCCCCCCCTGTTTTTTGAGCTCTCTCTCTATGCCCCCTCTAAATTGTGTGTGTGAATACATTCATTCCCCTGTGTTCTTTACAATAGGCCAAATTGATTGGAACAACAACAATTGTCAGATTGTTAGGGGGCGAGGCTCATGAGTCTGCGATTGGGGTAGGTGGCTACACTCACAGGGGTGGTTATGCAGTGATTGCATCAAAAATTGTGCAAGATCATTTTCAGATGAAGTAACCTTGAGGTTGTCCCTTAAGAGTTATTTATTGGTTTGGATCTGGCTCGTCTGGTTTTTAACCTAGTCCTTGTCTTCGACTTGGCATTTTGGTTAATCATTTTTTTTCCAGATCTCATAGACCTGGGATCTGTCTGGTCCAGTAGCGGGTTTGGTTTCCCGATCTTGGGAAAATCTCTTTGTTCCTACTGGGGTGGTTCTTCTTTTTCTTTTATGGAGAAATGGAGGAAATTTCCTGGGATTTCTCTGTGGGGCTAGCTGTAGTAGCCTGATCGTTAGCTTAGCTGCCTAGCAAGCGGAGGTTTTACAGTTTGCAACCAGCTGCAGCTATTTGCACCTTGATTGTGTGCTAGCAAGCTGTTAATGATTCCTGGGGTCTCTCTTTGTTGAGTGTACTGTTTCTAAAGGAAGATGTGGAGGAACCCATGCTAGTCTCTCTGGGGGTTAGTGCTTATTCCTCCTTCCTTTCCTGATTAATTTGTGGCTGGAGATTATCATTATCTGATCTCTGGGTCTGGTTGTTGTGGGGAATTTTTATTCTCCCTTGCCCTTTTGGACCTTCGCTTCGGTGCTGGGTCTGTTTGCTCAGAGTCAGCATTCTGACTGCTCTGTTTGGGCATAGACCGCATATCATGAAGTGATCATGAGTGCTGCTTCTTTAGGTGGGAGACCTCACGGTGGAACCTTCCCTCAGCAGGTAACTGGTTCTCCGTTCTTGTGGCTGTCCTCCTTTTCCCTGTTTTCTAGTAGGGGGGGAGTTGATTTGTCCTGTTGTCGGAGTTATCTCCTCTAGGAAGGATCTGGTTCATATTTACTAGCTACTTGATTGGCTAGTTTTTGGGGCTTGATGTTTAGTCTGGCTGCCTATCAGATGGAAGCCTGTGGCTTTCGACTGGGGCGTAAACGGATATTCTATTCTGTTTCCTGTTTCTGCTCCCGGGGTTTTTTTTTTGTTTAGCTTCTGGTGTTCAGTTTCTCAGTGCTAATAGGATAGGGTCCACCTCTTCCTTTTTGTTCCCTCCCGTTTATTCATTGTGTCCTCTGGAGCTTGGGTATAGTTTTCCCAACAATAAGCGCTCTGTGGTAAGGTAGTTGGGTTCTACCTTTTGTCTGTCCAGGACTTCGTTTCTGGTTAGGGCTTTACATTGGTTCCTTGGGATCCATGTAGGAGGTGGTCTGGAATTGTCCTTCCTTTGTTCTCCTCCGTCGCTAGGGTATTCTCTACGCGGCTTTGTCCCCTTACAGACCTTTACAACTGTGCATGCTGAGGCAGTGGAACGGCAATCATTCAGAGGTCCTTCGGACTCCTTTACCTGATTTTTCCTTTCTTTTTTGGAGGAATGTAGTTGTTCCCTTGCCATGGGTCATGGCGAAGGTTTACCTTGCGGACTTCGAGTCAGCGGGACTTTTGTCTCCTCAGAGGCTTTTGTGATCAATTGAGTCCAGTGATTCTGATCTGGTCTTTATCACTGATCTTTTTGGCTCTAACTGTTACTTGGTCCTCTTCCATTTTTTTGTTCTTTCTGCTTCTGTTGAAGCAGTTTTTTATTGGGAGTTTGGGTTATTGCAGGTTGTGGTGCCCTCAGAATGGGCCGCCTTTTTATTCCCGCCTGTTTTGCATTCAGTGTCCTAGAGGGAATGAGCTTGGGTAATGATTTCCCAAAAGTAATGAATGCAGCTGTGGACTCTCCCTGTTTAAGAAGAAAAATTTTAATTATGCTTACCAGATCATTTTCTTTTCTTCTGACGGGTAGAGTCCACAGCTCCCCGCCTGTGTTTTTTTCTATGGGGCAGCCTTAATTTCTTTTTATTTGTTCTTCTGGCGCTTTTTTTCACTCTGATATTTCTCCTATTGTTCCTTGTTCCCTTGGCAGAATGACTGGGGGATGAGGGGAGTAGGGGGAGGTATTTAAGCCTTTGGCTGGGGTGTCTTTGCCTCCTCCTGGTGGCCAGCTTCTGTATTTCCCAAAAGTAATAAATACAGCTGTGGACTCTCACCGTCAGAAGAAAAGAAAATTATCTGGTAAGCATAATTTAAGTTTGTGTGTCCTCCTGTGGGTCTAACCTAAGCTATGGAGAATTCTGACATGTTAGAAGGTACTCCCTCTGTACTAAACCTGTTTATATTGTGAGGAGGCTGTGGTTTTCCCGCCCACTCAATTCCACATGCCTTAACACAGTTATAAAGTCTAAGAAGGGAGACAAGCCTGCTAAGGCTCTTAGTCCCTGAGCCATTTACCTCTCAGGACTCAGCGTCTTGTGAGATTGCTACCCTTGCTACATTATCCACTCCACATTCCATAGCACATCTAATCCTCCATCCGGATTGGGGCCTTCTTCCTGCAGTCTTTGCCGCACAGTTACAAACGGCGGTGTCTGCGTCCCTTAGTGCATTACCTCGCTCTAACAAACACAAGAGAAACGTTAAACATAGCTCTCCTGACCAGGAGTCATCTAAATATTTATCGGATTTGGCTATTATGTCCCAGTTAACTGTAGCTTCAGAGGGTGAACTTTCTGGGTCGGAGTCCTTAGCCTCCTGCTGCGGAGGAACCATCCTTTAGATTTAAAATTTAGCACTTTGTGTTTTTTATTAAAAGAGGTTCTGTCTACGACAGAGTTTCTATGAAGACAGGAAAGTTGGATGGTGCTATCTCTACACTTGCTAAACATACTACTATATCCATGAGGATATTTCTAACAGGCCCGAGACGTTGCAAGCTAACTTCAGTATGTCTTGCCCTCCGGACCTCCTTGATTCCATCTGTGGCTCAGTGTATGGAGGTGTCCTACATGGACATCATTCCTTTTGCTAGGTTCTGTCTCAGACCTTTACAACTGTGCATGCTGAGGCAGTGGAACGGCAATCATTCAGCTCTGTCTCAACAGATCTGTTAGACAGCCGGTCGAGAAAATCGCTCTCTTGGTGGCTCTGTCCATATCATTTGTCCCAAGGGACATGCTTCTTAAGACCATCCTGGGAGATTGTGACTACGGACGCTGTCTATCCGGATGGGGAGCTGTTTGGGGTGCCAGGAAGGCACAGGGGTTGTGGACTCAGGTGGAGCCCTCCCTCCCGATCAATATTTTGGAACTACGGGCAATCTTTAAGGCCTTCTGGGTTCGTCCCAGTTACCACTTCTGGGTTCGTCCCAGTTTATCAGATTCCAATCAGACAATATAACCTTGGTGGCTTACATCAACCATCGGGGGGGGGGGGGACACAAGAAGTTCCTTGGCGATGAAGGAAGTATCTCAGGCCTTCTCCTGGTGGCCAGGTGTTTCCCAACAGTAAGGAATGAAGCCGTGGACTCTCCCTATCCAGAAGGAAAGGAATTTATCTGGTAAGCATAAATAGTTTTTTCTTTAATCGTGGTCTCCCCAGCTTGGGTATTAGTTCACAGGAGTATTAGTTCACAGGAGGTGGACTTTCACCACCTGTATGAAAGAAAACATAATTTATGCTTACCAGATAAATTTGTTTCTTTAATGGTGAGAGTCCACCCTGTTATTCTCTTGTGATGGTTTATATATATTTTTTTTATTTTTATCATATTTTTCCCTGTTTATATTTTTTGGCTGTTTATTCTTTTCCTACCTTTTTTCCTTGGCTATACATCAGGCTAGTTTCTAGTGATGTGGGGGTTTATTGAGATTTTGGGGTTCTGGCATCTTTGCCTCCTACTAGTGGCAGGGAAGAGTAATTCCGAGGAGTAATGGATCGTGGACTCTGACCATCTTTATGAAAGAAAACATATTTTATGCTTGCCTGATAAATAAATTAATTTATTTCATGTTGGTAAGAGTCCACGAGACCCCAGCCTGTTTTCGCGGCAAAGTTTTTTTATTTTATGGCACATCTTTTTTCCTATATATTTTTGCTCTTGATTTCTTTTCCTACTATTTTTGCTTGGCTATAAATCAAACTAACTACACTGAAGTTGCACAAAACACTTCATAAATACATTACAAAGTATAGTTGCACTCATGTTAACACTGTGTAATAAAAAATATTCTCATAAAATATTGCACAAAAAAAGTTATAAGGGCTCAAAGATATGAGATCTCAGGTGTTAGGGAAAAAAAGCCGCAGAAGGGCTTTAACATTGATGTGTGTGAAAAAGCATATTTATGCAATATTTATATTTAATAAAGGTTTTAACAATGTATTATGTAAATATTTCAAGTTACAATATTCTGTACATAGCATAATATGTTCTATATATTTCTAAATAGATATTCCTATATATATATCTATACTTATATATAATCATCTATGCATAGGTATAAATATATATATATTTTTTTTTAAAAAAACATCAGCTATATGTAGAAATATTTATTTATGAATAAATAGAACATATTCAATTATAGATGGCCTGTATTTATCATTGCACATTGCCAGTCAACGCCAAACAAGCAATTTATCCTAGATCAGTTCAGTGTAATTTTAATCTAAGGTGTCAGAGAAATTAGGAAGCGGTCTAGACTGCTGCTTTTTAAATTGCATAATTGTGTGCTTGAACTGCATGGGCCCAGTCACAGTTTCATAAATTTCCCCAAGCTAAGTGGAGTATATTATTAAATAATATGTTTTCATGTAAGCATTTCTTGATTCATATCTAGAATTATTTTGTTTTGATATTGATCTGTATTTTTTTTTTTTTTTTAAAGATTGAAGAAGCTTTGGTTCGAAGGAAGAAAATGGAGCTTTTGCAGAAATATGCAAGTGAAGCTCTGATGGCGCAAAGTGAAGATGCTAAAAGACTTTTAGGCATATAATACTGTGTATATAAAAAAATGTTTTGACATGTTCTTATTTTTTTATAACATTTGTACAATTAATAATTCCATTAAAAAAAATGATTTTCTACTCACTTTATGTTCAATTTTTTTTTCCTGGGGAAGCAATAATAATACATTTTATATTTTTTGTAATTGATATCATTAGTAAAGTGCATAGGGGCTTGTAGGTTAGGTTTGTTATTTCATTACTGTGTGGCTTTTGAGTGAACATATATCTGGATAATTCCCAACATTTGTGCATTTAAATTAAAACGTATACTTTGTCTTTAATTAATTTTTGTCTTTCATCAGGTGGTGTGAATAGATTAGCCATCACATGTGGGAAATTCCTCTCCTGGTCAGTTTCCCCTCAGTGTGCTTGTCAGGAAAATGTATTGGGTAAAGTTTTTTTTTACAAGATGTGACGAGTTTTACAGAAACGGCTTATTAATACTTTGACAGCCGGTGGAGAGGCTTATCCTTTTTCACTACTTATGGGTGGTATAGGATTACTATAAAGGTATGTGACATGCTACTTATCCCTGTATCATCCGCTTACTAGACTGACAGACAGGGTTCTCCTATCTAAGCATCATGTTCCAATGTTTTTTATTCAAAGGTTAACAATGGGAACTGACTAGGAGATTTATTATGCATTTTTAACAATGTCCCTGCCCATTACACGGGGCATTGCGCTCAGCTGACAGGGTATTTTCAGTGTCCCTCTCATGCAGAGTTTACTGAGGCGGCACACGGACAGGGAATTGGTGCCTTTCCTATTTAGTATTTATTACTTTGCTGCTGCATGGGACTACCAGAGGCTCCATTTTGGGTTTTTTTTGCAACATTTGCCTCACACAGATTGAGCTCGATACGCCCACGGTGGGCGGAGCTTCGTTAAGCGCCATTATGTGCGCGCCATTTACTTCTTAAGAGATGCTCTGTACATTCTTCCCTCGCACTAATTATTTTCATACACCCACGATGGGCGAAGCGTTGCTAGTGCCATTGTGTATGCGCTATTTGGCTCATTCTCTGACGGGTCGCATGGTGCCTCCTCGGCTGTGTTTCTAAAAACAACATACAGCTGGGAGGTTCCTCTTGCGCCGTCTAGAGAGTTTTGTAGAGAGCTTTTGGAGTGTGGTGACGGCTTCTCTGTCACGATGGGCAGCGGGGCATCACAAGTAGCACAAGTTCCAAGTATAGTTAAAATTGGAGGTGCAGCTAAAATGATCTGTATTATCGTTTACATGAAACAGTACATACATCTTGTAACAGTACATACATCTTGCCCTTATATGAAAGGAACAGATGGGGTTGTTCCCCATGTGTTATGAGTACTACAGAACAACCTTCAATATTAGTTCTTGTAAGCGGCATTTTGACTCTTGGCATGTCAGCTTTTATGCCTTAGATCATTACCTATACTGAAAAGGAAATATGTATTTTGAGGTCTTGCCTCTAATTCTTGTGGATAAATTTGTTGCAGGATTTCTTTACATAATGATCACTGCTTAGGGAATTAACCAGTTCCACTGGCATATTTCTTTACATAATGATCACTGCTTAGGGTAGGGAATTAACCAGTTCCACTGGCATATTTTTTTCTGAGGGGTCACTTCATTATGTAATATTGCATGAGACTGTAAACAGAGTTTTTATCTTTCTACTGTTTATTAGTGTATCCCCATTCTTTGTGACTTAGAATGGCACACACACGCACAGGGCCGGACTGGGACCAAAAATAGGCCCAGGCATTTTAAGGCAATTCAGCCCCCCCTCGCAGTTACTTATTTAACACTCGCTTGTTTGGGGTGATTGTTATACTGTTTTCTAGCTCAACTGGTTGCACCAGAGCAGGGGCAGCATTGCACAAGAATCCTCTTGTGTCATGTTAAACTTTACCCTGCTATGAAACCTGTCCGCCTTTAGGGATGGTAAATTCACCCCATAAATACACTTGCAGACCCAACATACACACAGTCTTTTATGCACGCACATCACACATTGCTAATCTGGGCTAAAATATATGGCTTATGTGTCATGTGCTTGCATATAAAAGTGTGTAAGTGGTTGTATGCATGGTGTGCTTGCATATAAAAATGTGTAAGTGGTTGTATGCATGGTGTGCTTGGATATGAGTGTGTAAGTGGGTGTATGCATGGTGTGCTTGGATATGAGTGTGTAAGTGGGTGTATGCATGGTGTGCTTGGATATGAGTGTGTAAGTGGGTGTATGCATGTTGTGCTTGGATATGAATGTGTAAGTGGGTGTATACTCTCACAAAATAAACGAATTTATAATCTTAAAGGGACAGGAAACTCCAACATTTTCTTTCATGATTTAGATAGAATATACAATTTTAAACAACTTTCAAATTTACTTCCATTGTCAATTTATTTCGTTCTCCTTGCACTACTGGCAGCAAGATGAACACATCTAGTCAGCCATTTACAAAAGATAAATGTATGCAGCTCCCCCTAGTGTAGGATATGTGTATATTCTTTTCTCTTGTAAGGTGTATCCAGTCCACGGATCATCCATTACTTGTGGGATATTCTCATTCCCAACAGGAAGTTGCAAGAGGACACCCACAGCAGAGCTGTAATATAGCTCCTCCCCTAACTGTCATAGCCAGTCATTCTCTTGCAACTCTCAACAAGCGAGGACGTTGTAGGAGAGAGTGGTTAAATATAGCTAGTTTATTTTCTTCAATCAAAAGTTTTTTATTTTTAAATAGTACCGGAGTTGTGCTATTTTATCTCAGGCAGTAAATAGAAGAAGAATCTGCCTGAGGTTTCTATGATCTTAGCAGGTTGTAACTAAGATCCATTGCTGTTCTCACATATGTCTGAGGGGATTACACAGATGAGGTAACTTCAGCGAGAGAATGGCGTGCAGTTTATTCTGCTATCAGGTATGTGCAGTTATAATTTTTTCTAGAGATGGAAAACACTAGAAAATGCTGCTGATACCGGATTAATGTAAGTTAAGCCTGAATACAGTGATTTAATAACGACTGGTATCATGCTTACTCCCAGGGGTAATTCCCTTATGATATTGCAATATAAAACGTTTGCTGGCATGTTTAATCGTTTTTATATATGCTTTGGTGATAAAACTTTATTGGGGCCTAGTTTTTTCCACATGGCTGGCTTAAATTTTGACTAGATACAGTAGTATAAAAGTTACAGTTGGTGCAGTTAAAATTACAAACTGTGACATCCAGCTTCCCTCAAAGGCCCTCTGAATGCTATAGGACATCTCTAAAGGGCCCAAAGGCTTTCCAAAGTCGTTTATTGGGGAAGGTAGGGCCACAGCTTGTTGTGGCAGTTGGTTGTGACTGTTAAAAAAACGTCTATTTCGTTTTTTTGATCCGTTTTTTGAACTAAGGGGTTAATCATCCATTTGCAAGTGGGTGCAATGCTCTGTTAGCCTATTATACACACTGTAAAAATTTCGTTTGATTTACTGCATTTTTTCACTGTTTTTCAAATTCTGACAAAATTTGTTTCTCTTAAAGGCACAGTACCGTTTTTTATATTTGCTTGTTAACTTGATTTAAAGTGTTTTCCAAGCTTGCTAGTCTCATTGCTAGTCTGTATAAACATGTCTGACATAGAAGAAACTCCTTGTTTATTATGTTTAAAAGCCATGGTGGAACCCCCTCTTAGAATGTGTACCAAATGTACTGATTTCATTTTATGCAATAAAGATCATTTTCTGTCTTTAAAAAATTTATCACCAGAGGAATCTGACGAGGGGGAAGTTATGCCGACTAACTTTCCCCACGTGTCAGACCCTTTGACTCCCGCTTAAGGGACTTACGCTCAAATGGCACCAAGTACATCTAGGGTGCCCATAGCGTTTACTTTACAAGACATGGCGGCAGTCATGGATAATACACTGTCAGCGGTATTAGCCAGACTACCTGAACTTAGAGGTAAGCGAGATAGCTCTGGGGTGAGACACAGGGCCGGATTTACATCTTAGGTGGCTATAGGCACAAAAACCTGAAGCGCCCCCCCCCACCCCCCCAGAAAAAAAGTGGAAAAAATGAGGACTTTTTTTTATTATTATTTAGGACAACTAAAAATAAATATTAGATGTAAAATTAAATTTTCCCTTTTATGGAGATACACAAATACACACACCAATTGCAATATTTGTTGTAATGGAAGCTACACCAAAAATCAATATTCACTTGACTCAAATGGCCATACAATTTCTATTATGTATAACAAAAACAAATCATGTTAAACTTTTAATGCAAAATATTCTAAAGAAAACCCTATTTAAAGGGACATAAAATGTGACAGTTTGCTGGGCATTTTATTATTGCACTAGTGCTTGCACAGAAGTGTGTTAGCCTCTTGCAAAAGAGTTAAACACATAGTCAACGTCAGTTCTGAGACAGCAATACACATCTGTGCAGACCCAGATGGGCTCATAGGACATGTTTATTGACAAGCCATTAGTGTATTGCTTTTCTGGAGATGACTTTGACTATGTGCTTAACATTTTGTTGGAGTTAAACACAGTTTTGTGTAAACAGTAGCAATATTAAAACTAGCAGCATGCAGGGGGGGGCGGAGCCAACTGCCAACATGGACGGACGTGAATGCTTAGAGCTCTGAACACAAATAAACCAAAGAGGCCTCCTACCTTTTAATTCTGCGTAAATAACTTAACTAATGGTCTCCTAAGAGCATCTAGCCTACACTGAACCTCACTCACATTTCTCCAGCAACGGGTATCCCTGTCATAGCTATTAGTTCAAGAGCAGAGGGCGCAGGAGTTTGAGGCCTTATGTGCGGTCTGAACATGGAGACCTCCTACCACACACTGCGGTCTTTACTTGAACTTCTACATACTAAGTTGGACGGCCATTTAGGGGATTTTGTTGCAGTGTGCAGGGGTAAAGACGGAGTTCCGCTAGCCCTGCCTAACAAGGAGTTAACAACCCTTACTGAGAAGGGACCTAACAGCATGGCACTTAAGGATGAAATATTCTCAGGACATACTGAACCGTGGGAGCTCCCAGGTGTAGCAGCAATTAACGTTAACCAGCCGGTTGCGAAAACAGTACATATCCCTGCACTAGTGGAAAATGAAGATCCAGAGACTCTGTCAGTTACTTGTGTTTGCCCGACGCCATGCGCTACTAGTCTGTACCCGGAGCAATTTATGGCCCCCGCATGTACCGGGAATCTGAACTCACACGGCGCTGCTGACTTCTCTGGCTATCATGTTGGTATAACGCTGCACGGTCCCCCTGCAAACATATACGATCTGGCAATGCTTGTTTCAATGCCGGGCGGAGCTCGGTCAGTGCGGAGGGGGCCGATGAGCAGTTTCAGTCTTCTTCCTCACTGCTTTGATGGCTATATATGTTATGCAATCGGCTGGAGGTGAACTGAAGTCCAGGTCTGGAGTGGGCTAAAATTTTATCAACTGACATCCCCTTCTTGCATACCTACTTTTTGCCCCTAAGCATTCCTCTACCTGGCCATATGACTGGTTCCTATAGGATTCATGATGAGGGCCTACTACTAAAACGATAGTTTTAGAATCTATAACCAACTGAATTTATACAGATGTTATGTAAATTCTGCTCTTTAAGGGACATACAAATTTTGGTATCCTGCATCTGTGACTGGACTGTTTATGTTATGTGGTATCCAGCTCCTGCACACTATTATTAACCCATAGTTCTTCCAGTGTTTTACATTTTTAAGCACCTTTTTTGATTATGCTGTCAGGGTTATATGTTTATATTGCTGACCATTTAGGAAGAAGATAGTCTGGCAACCAATATTAACTCCTCTTGTTTTCAGCTTTTTCTAGGATGACAGTTCTATCACATTATTGCAAATATATAGTTAAGTTCCCTGCTACCTTAGATTTTTCTATGTTAAACAATTTAGTTTAATTGTTCAATTACTAAGAACCTAACTGCCCCTACTGGGGAATGAATAAGTTAGATTATATAAGTGTTGTATTCATATGCATGCCTTAGTCATGACCACGTCCTTGACAATCTAGCTAGTTTATATTCAGGTTCATAGATACCCTGTGCTGAAGCAGAATTAACATGCTCATACATATACTTATATTGTTCTTATATATTGTTATTTGTGTAAGGGAGCTCCCTAGCTTTGGTGGGACTGTCTGTATTTTTTCTAATATATACCTGCAATGCCCACAAATGCTTGAAGCTTTACAATACTGATCTCTTACTAGAGCCTTGCTATTTCTAAGATACTGCCCTCCATTTTTTGCTCAATTTGATCTACTATGACCTAATGAGGGCCCATAAGCTTGTAAACTTTGGACTGAGGATTTAATTTGTGATAATGCTCTACTATACGGGCGACTTTTCTTCCCTTACTAGCCCAGCAGGCAGTTTGGTTCAATATTGACCCTCCCTGTTATTAATTCTTTTCAGTATACCGGTTATATCACATTATTGAAGATGTATGACTAACCTGCTTACTACTTTAGATGTCTAGGTGTTAAACAATCTAGTTTAAATGTCCAATCGCTATAACCCTAACTACCCCTGCTGAGGAGTGAATAAGTTATATTATATTTGTGATCTGCTCATTTTTATGTCTTAAACTCCAAATGACCGGGTGCTTGACAATTTGGCTAGTTTATAAACAGGTCCAAAAACACCCTATGTTGAATCAAAAAAATAACATGCTTTTAACTGTGGCATATATTGGCTGAGAATTTATATATGACCTCACAATGTTTATGACAGTTTCCTAAGTTTCCTTATTGACAATTAGATCCTCAAGCTTAACGCCCCGTATATAAAAAGCTTTAGAGGTAACATATCATAAGGCTAACTTTAATTATCACGTAATTTTATCTGCAGATGAGTGTAGTTGTCAATTAAATCTTAAAGTTTAATGCCCTATCTCTATTCTGTCCCACATGCTCTATACTGTAAGACCAGATTTGATTGCTACATAATTTCTGTTGCCCACTAATCCTTTAGAAGGTAAAGTCACACCATAAGCACACAGTTGAACTAGACCCCTCAACTTGAGGTATGAAATTTCCAAGATGGTATTGGAACCCTGCTTCCTATGTTACTCTGGTTATAATCGGTGTATCCTCTTTCAATATGATAGTTGCTACTGTAAACCTACACATACACATAGAGCTCTGCACAGACTTTTAAACCATGGTTAACAGTCTCTGAATAACCGTTTATTCACAGCATGTAGGGATGCTATATTACTTTTTCTACTGTGATTAAAAGATCTTGAGATCCCTAAAATTCTTAGGAGGTACTACTTAGTCCTCATATTCTTAGACTCTCATATGGCACTCAATCATTGGATTAGAGGAGATCTGAATCACATAAGTGATGAATACATTGACCTATGAGTAACCCTTTACTCCTTAGTTTTATGTCAGGGCTGTGCATATGGCATAATATAAATAATAGTACCTTCTAACGCTATCTCTACTAAGTTTAAAGCTATATGTCACAATATAAGACGGAAGCGCAGGTTCTCTATTTATGGATACCTGCATATATCTTAGACCCCTGGGTATCCCTGGTCTTCTGTTCTGGGATACACGAGTATTTGTTAATACCATTAACTTCTTGGAAAATGGTCTTACTACTAGTTAATCTAGTCATCTACTTAACAGAGACTTTGACCTTAAATATTCCTATTCTACTTAATATAACAATAAGCCTAATACAGTGTCCCCAGTTGACAAGTACTACTTGTGTATTTAGTAGTAATTAGTATTATAGGTACAGCTTGTGTACATTACCAAGAACTTATATAAGGCTCCTCCCCCCCCCCCATGTTTGACTAGCGGTGCTTACCCGCTGAATATCCTCCCCCCCCATATCCTGAAGCTATTTACCTGCCTACCAGTTTTCTTCATTATAGCCTTAGTGGCCATATGGCCTGAGAATTGGTTGCTAACTGGTTAGTCATTTATGCTACTTATCTTAAAAACGAGGTTTCATTAGCCTACTTATTGCATACTGTATAATTTTTGAAATAATTTGTTTAATTCTCACTGTATTATTCATTCATGATGCGTACAGGCGATTTCTGTTATATGCTATTTTTTTCTGTAAAACCTCAATAAAAAATATTTTAAAAAAAAAAAACTAGCAGCATGCAAGCTCATCACCATCAACAACCTGTGCAGCCAGTGGAAGAAAATATAAAATGTAGGTATTTTTTTCCACTACATTAAAAAAATCTTGTAAACTCTGATATTTTTGGTACAAATACACACAGGTGTTACATTTATTTTGTTCTGAAATATAAATATCATATGATGTTGCTCTCAACGGAAAACATGGAATGTTGTAGATTATATGTAATCCAGGGGTCAACAAATGTGTTTAAAATTAGAACTTAGAAATTCAATTTACCACAATACAAAAATACCACACTTACTTGATAAAAGAACAGATTAACAATTTTTAATGTGATGTGTGTGTATGTGTATATGTGTGTGTGTATGTATGTACAGGGAGTGCAGAATTATTAGGCAAATTAGTATTGACCACATCATCCTCTTTATGCATGTTGTCTTACTCCAAGCTGTATAGGCTCGAAAGCCTACTACCAATTAAGCATATTAGGTGATGTGCATCTCTGTAATGAGAAGGGGTGTGGTCTAATGACATCAACACCCTATATCAGGTGTGCATAATTATTAGGCAACTTCCTTTCCTTTGGCAAAATGGGTCAAAAGAAGGACTTGACAGGCTCAGAAAAGTCAAAAATAGTGAGATATCTTGCAGAGGGATGCAGCACTCTTAAAATTGCAAAGCTTCTGAAGCGTGATCATCGAACAATCAAGCGTTTCATTCAAAATAGTCAACAGGGTCGCAAGAAGCGTGTGGAAAAACCAAGGCGCAAAATAACTGCCCATGAACTGAGAAAAGTCAAGCGTGCAGCTGCCAAGATGCCACCAGTTTGGCCATATTTCAGAGCTGCAACATCACTGGAGTGCCCAAAAGCACAAGGTGTGCAATACTCAGAGACATGGCCAAGGTAAGAAAGGCTGAAAGACGACCACCACTGAACAAGACACACAAGCTGAAACGTCAAGACTGGGCCAAGAAATATCTCAAGACTGATTTTTCTAAGGTTTTATGGACTGATGAAATGAGAGTGAGTCTTGATGGGCCAGATGGATGGGCCCGTGGCTGGATTGGTAAAGGGCAGAGAGCTCCAGTCCGACTCAGACGCCAGCAAGGTGGAGGTGGAGTACTGGTTTGGGCTGGTATCAAAGATGAGCTTGTGGGGCCTTTTCGGGTTGAGGATGGAGTCAAGCTCAACTCCCAGTCCTACTGCCAGTTTCTGGAAGACACCTTCTTCAAGCAGTGGTACAGGAAGAAGTCTGCATCCTTCAAGAAAAACATGATTTTCATGCAGGACAATGCTCCATCACACGCGTCCAAGTACTCCACAGCGTGGCTGGCAAGAAAGGGTATAAAAGAAGAAAATCTAATGACATGGCCTCCTTGTTCACCTGATCTGAACCCCATTGAGAACCTGTGGTCCATCATCAAATGTGAGATTTACAAGGAGGGAAAACAGTACACCTCTCTGAACAGTGTCTGGGAGGCTGTGGTTGCTGCTGCACGCAATGTTGATGGTGAACAGATCAAAACACTGACAGAATTCATGGATGGCAGGCTTTTGAGTGTCCTTGCAAAGAAAGGTGGCTATATTGGTCACTGATTTGTTTTTGTTTTGTTTTTGAATGTCAGAAATGTATATTTGTGAATGTTGAGATGTTATATTGGTTTCACTGGTAAAAATAAATAATTGAAATGGGTATATATTTGTTTTTTGTTAAGTTGCCTAATAATTATGCACAGTAATAGTCACATGCACACACAGATATCCCCCTAAAATAGCTAAAACTAAAAACAAACTAAAAACTACTTCCAAAAATATTCAGCTTTGATATTAATGAGTTTTTTGGGTTCATTGAGAACATGGTTGTTGTTCAATAATAAAATTAATCCTCAAAAATACAACTTGCCTAATAATTCTGCACTCCCTGTAGATATATATATATATATATGTGTGTGTGATGTGTGTGTATGTGTATATATATATATATATATATATAATATGCAAACAATTTCCAGCTCTACCCTCCAAGTGTCAACCGCCTGGGTGCAGAAATAAGTAATATAAATAATCCAAGCAAATGCACTCTCAGGTATTTTCAATAGGTTCTTTAATGGAACGTTTTCGGGGTTCACAACCCCTTCATCAGCATAAACCAGTAACCAAATATCACACAATTTATAGTATATCAAAACAGTGTCTCACCAAACAAATTTGCTTTCAAAAGTGCGCCAAAATACCGAGTGTGGAACGCATCTTGTGTTCCACCGTGATCATGTCAACCGGAAGTGATGTCACTTCCGGTTTCGCGACATGATAGAAACATATAAACATTACTTTGTATTGCAATTAATAACACGTTACAGTGTACTCAAAATTATCTAATAGACAATTTAAGAATAATGCCAACAAACAGAAATAATTACCTGTGGTCTGTACATTCAATATTATAGTGTGAATCAATCGTCATAGTAACCGTAACTATGGTTACGAGACATCACTAAGTGATTGTGTTTATATGATAGAAAATTCATATACATTATATGGTGTATATAAATATATCTAGACAATGTCTAGAGTTTAATATCTTATGACACCACAATGATTCAAGTAACAATGTCCAACATGTAGATGACCAAGTGTGGACACATAAGGACAGTTCATCTTATAGCTTCTTGGTATTATGTAGCTAGATTGCTATTATTCCCAATTAAAGGAGACCAGGGATTCTTTTCTCTGGTGGCTATCTCGGGTCCATCTGTCCAAAGGTATGACCTTTCGCAGGCCAGATTGGACAATTGTAACAACAGATGCCAGCCTTCTAGGTTGGGGTGCAGTCTGGAATTCCCTGAAGGCTCAGGGATCGTGGACTCAGGAGGAGTCTCTCCTTCCAATAAATATTCTGGAACTAAGAGCGATATTCAATGCTCTTCAGGCTTGGCCTCAGTTAGCAACTCTGAGGTACCTCAGATTTCAGTCGGACAACATCACGACTGTAGCTTACATCAACCTTCAAGAGGGAACAAGAAGTTCCCTAGCGATGTTAGAAGTTTCAAAAATAATTCGCTGGGCAGAGATTCACTCTTGCCACCTATCAGCTATCCATATCCCAGGTGTAGAGAACTGGGAGGCGGATTTTCTAAGTCGTCAGACTTTTCATCCGGGAGAGTGGGAACTCCATCCGGAGGTTTTGCACAACTGATTCATCGTTGGGGCAAACCAGAACGGGATCTCATGGTGTCTCGCCAGAACGCCAAGCTTCCGTGTTACGGATCCAGGTCCAGGGATCCCAAGGCGACACTGATAGATGCTCTAGCAGCGCCCTGGTCTTTCAACCTGGCTTATGTGTTTCCACCGTTTCCTCTGCTCCCTCGACTGATTGCCAAGATCAAGCAGGAGAGAACATCAGTGATTCTGATAGCACCTGTGTGGCCACGCAGGACCTGGTATGCAGATCTAGTGGACATGTCATCCTTTCCACCATGGTCTCTGCCTCTGAGACAGGACCTTCTACTTCAGGGTCCTTTCAACCATCCAAATCTAATTTCTCTGAGGCTGACTGTCTGGAGATTGAACGCTTGATTTTATCAAAGCGTGGCTTCTCCGAGTCAGTTATTGATACCTTAATACAGGCACGAAAGCCTGTCACCAGGAAAATTTAACATAAGATATGGCGTAAATATCTTTATTGGTGTGAATCCAAGGGTTACTCATGGAGTAAGGTCAGGATTCCCAGGATATTATCTTTTCTCCAAGAAGGTTTGGAAAAAGGATTGTCAGCTAGTTCCTTAAAGGGACAGATTACTGCTCTGTCCATTCTTTTGCACAAGCGTCTGGCAGATGTTCCAGACGTTCAGGCATTTTGTCAGGCTTTAGTTTGGTTCTTAAGGATCTTCAAGGAGTTCCGTTTGAACCTCTTCATTCCATAGATATCAAACTTTTATCTTGGAAAGTTCTTTTTTTGGTAGCTATTTCCTCGGCTTGTAGAGTCTCTGAGCTATCTGCCTTATAATGTGATTCTCCTTATCTGATTTTTCATACGGATAAGGTAGTCCTGCGTACCAAACCTGGGTTCTTACCTAAGGTGGTATCTAACAAGAATATCAATCAAGAGATTGTTGTTCCATCCTTGTGTCCTAATCCTTCTTCGAAGAAGGAACGTCTATTACACAATCTGGACGTGGTCCGTGCTTTAAAGTTTTACTTACAAGCTACTAAAGATTTTTGTCAAACATCTGCTTTGTTTGTTGTCTACTCTGGACAGAGGAGAGGTCAAAAGGCTTCGGCAACCTCTCTTTCTTTTTGGCTAAGAAGCATAATCCGCTTAGCCTATGAGACTGCTGGACAGCAGCCTCCTGAAAGGATTGCAGCTCATTCCACTAGAGCTGTGGCTTCCACTTGGGCCTTTAAAAATGAGGCTTCTGTTGAACAGATTTGCAAGGCGGCGACTTGGTCTTCGCTTCATACTTTTTCAAAATTTTACAAATGTGATACTTTTGCTTCTTCGGAGGCTATATTTGGGAGAAAGGTCTTACAGGCAGTGGTTCCTTCCATTTAAGTACCTGCCTTGTCCCTCCCTTCATCCGTGTACTTTAGCTTTGGTATTGGTATCCCACAAGTAATGGATGATCCGTGGACTGGATACACCTTACAAGAGAAAACACAATTTATGCTTACCTGATAAATTTATTTCTCTTGTGGTGTATCCAGTCCACGGCCCGCCCTGTCATTTTAAGGCAGGTAATTTTTAAATTTAAACTACAGTAACCACTGCACCCTATGGTTCCTCCTTTCTCGGCTTGTTTTCGGTCGAATGACTGGCTATGACAGTTAGGGGAGGAGCTATATTACAGCTCTGCTGTGGGTGTCCTCTTGCAACTTCCTGTTGGGAATGAGAATATCCCACAAGTAATGGATGATCCGTGGACTGGATACACCACAAGAGAAATAAATTTAAAGCATAAATTGTGTTTTTTCAGCAAGAGATACCAAGAGAACAAAGCACATTTGAAAATAGAAGTTAATTTAAAAGTGTCTTAAAATTACATGCTCTATCAGAATCATGCAAGTTTAATTTTGACTTTCCTATCACTTTCACTAGGAATCAGGACACAAAACCATTTTAAAAGCCAGGACTACATTATTTGTGTTTAGAGCTTGGAATAAAATCAGTAGCATGTTACAGAGTCATACATTTTGAACAAAATGCATAAGCAGGGGTTGAAAAAGTTGCCCAAAAGCTAGTTGTCCCATGAAATTTCTTAGTAGTCCCACTTTTTCAACTCAACATTTTCACTGTGCCATACGTAAACTTTGTAATACACAGTTATACACATTTGTATTAAGAATAAAATACTTTGTATATATAGTTATAAACCTATTAATAATATAAACTTATTCTCTTACCTAAAGAGCCAATTTTGCCTCAGCGTGATGACCTCTGAAGAAGAAATAGACAGGTAAACAGTCAGTCAGGGACAGACACACACAAAAACACTGCACACACACACCTCACACTCCACAAACACTGTTCACAAACATTTCACACACACCCCACAAACACAGTTCTCACACCACAAACAATGCACACACTTCACACACCACAAATACTGCACACACACACACCTCACACACCCCAAACACACCACATACACACCTCACACACTGCTCAAACACTGCACACACTGCTCACACAACCCAAACACTGCACACACACACACACACTAAAACACTGCTCACACACACTAAAACTCTGCTCACACAAACACTCCGCACATACCTTACACACTACAAACACTGCACACACACCTCACACACTACAAACACTGCACACAAACCTCACACACCACAAACACTGCACACACACCACATACACACCTCACACACTGCTCAAACAACTCAAACACTGCTCACACAACCCAAACACTGCACATACACACTAAAACACTGCTCACACACACTAAAACTGCTCACACACACTAAAACACTGCTCACACAAACACTGCACACACACTACAAACACTGCACACACACCTCACACACCACAAACAATGCGCACACACCAAAAAATAGCAAGCATGTCCTAATTAATGCAATAACTGAATTTGGGTATATATTGTATTGAACATTTGAACAGCTAATTTAGTGTCTTTCACACTACAAAGTGGTTCATTAATGGCTGCTTATATTTTCTAACAGCTGCAAACCTGATAAATGTAGCATTTAAAATTAGTAATGTTTATAAGGATTCAATATTTTAATCAGATAAATAAGCCGTCCTATTTGATTTACTCAAGTCTCTAAATTAATAAGGATAATTTTAAATGAAGGGTCAGGGTAATGATGGATATACTTATTTATAAGTATGAGACAATTTTATTTTTTACTTTAACAGGATCCCACTAACTTGTGTCACAAAATCAAAGCCACATTATAGTATTTGCCATATACAGACTCACCCTGTCCTAACTGTAAGGTAACCTGATCTGCAGACTGGACCTTAATCTCGGCAGTTTGCTGATATATGACAGCCAGACAGGGCAGCAGCACCATGCAGGAGAGGATGTGAGAGAAAGCCCTATTTTTCTTTTTTGGAAAGTAGCAGGAACAGAGACGCCAACATTCCAGAGGGAGTGATTTACGTTACACCAAGAGCACCGATCTTGTAACATGAGCAGCAGGTCATATGAGCAGGCAAATCTTTTTTTTTTTTAGTCTTAACCTCCCCACACAAGCTAATACACACACTACAAACACTGCACACACACCTCGCCACAAACTCAAGTCTGTGTTTGTCTCAGAAACTGATAGTGATTCCTATCCATCCAGATCACTATCAGTTTCTGAGATTCTCTTTTCTAGACAAGCATTACCAGTTTGTTGCTCTTCCGTTTGGCCTAGCAACAGCTCCAAGGATCTTTTCAAAGGTTCTCGGTGCCCTTCTCTCTGTAATCAGAGAACAGGGTATTGCGGTATTTCCTTATTTGAACGATATCTTGGTACTTGCTCAGTCTTTACATTCTGAAGAATCTCATACGAATCAACTTGTGTTGTTTCTTCAAAGACATGGTTGGAGGATCAATTTACCAAAGAGTTCCTTGATTCCTCAGACAAGGGTAACCTTTTTGGGTTTCCAAATAGATTCAGTGTCCATGACTTTGTTTCAGCTTGTCGAAACCTTCAGTCTCAATCATTCCCTTCGGTAGCTTTGTGCATGGAAATTGTAGGTCTCATGACTGCTGCATTGGACGCGATCCCTTTTGCTCGTTTTCACATGAGACCTCTCATCACAATTAATATCCTTAAATCCCAATGTTCGATCTTCTCTGAATTGGTGGTTGGATCACCATCGTTTAATTCAAGGGGCCTCTTTTGTTTGTCCAACCTGGACTGTGATCTCAACAGATGCGAGTCTTTCAGGTTGGGGAGCTGTATGGGGATCTCTGACAGCGCAGGGGGTTTGGGAATCTCAGGAGGTGAGATTACCAATCAACATTTTGGAACTCCGTGCGATTTTCAGAGCTCTTCAGTTCTGGCCTCTTCTGAAGAGAGAATCGTTTATTTGTTTTCAGACAGACAATGTCACAACCGTGGCATATGTCAATCATCAAGGGGGGACTCACAGTCCTCAGGCTATGAAAGAAGTATCTTGTATGGGCGGAATCCAGCTCCTGTCTAATTTCTGTGGTTCACATCCCAGGTATAGACAATTGGGAAGCGGATTATCTCAGTCGCCAGACGTTACATCCGGGCGAATTATCTCACTTGTATGGGCGGAATCCAGCTCCTGTCTAATTTCTGCGGTTCACATCCCAGGTATAGACAATTGGGAAGCGGATTATCTCAGTCGCCAGACGTTACATCCGGGCGAATGGTCTCTTCACCCAGAGGTATTTCTTCAGATTGTTCAAATCTGGGGACTTCCAGAAATAGATCTGATGGCCTCTCATCTAAACAAGAAACTTCCCAGGTATCTGTCCAGATCCAGGGATCCTCAGGCGGAAGCGGTGGACGCGTTGTCACTTCCTTGGAATTATCAACCTGCTTATATCTTTCCGCCTCTAGTTCCTCTTCCAAAAGTTATTTCCAAAATCCTAATGGAGCGTTCGTTTGTACTGCTGGTGGCTCCAGCATGGCCACACAGGTTTTGGTATGCGGATCTCGTTCGGATGGCCAGTTGCCAACCTTTGACACTTCCGTTAAGGCCAGACCTTCTATCTCAAGGCCCATTTTTCCATCAGGATCTCAAATCATATGGAGGTATGGAGATTGAACGCTTAATACTTAGTCATAGAGGTTTCTCTGATTCAGTGATTAATACTATGTTACAGGCTCGTAAATCTGTGTCTAGAAAGATCTATTACAGAGTTTGGAAGACTTACATTTCTTGGTGTTCTTCTCATAAATTCTCTTGGCATTCTTTTAGAATTCCTAGAATTTTACAGTTTCTTCAGGATGGTTTGGAAAAAGGTTTGTCTGCAAGTTCCTTGAAAGGACAAATCTCTGCTCTTTCTGTACTTTTTCACAGAAAGATTGCTAATAATCCTGATATTCATTGTTTTGTACAGGCTTTGGTTCGTATTAAGCCTGTCATTAAGTCAATTTCTCCTCCTTGGAGTCTTAATTTGGTTCTGAGGGCTTTACAGGTTTGAACGAACCTATGCATTCTCTGGATATTAAATTACTTTCTTGGAAAGTTTTATTCCTTTTGGCCATCTCTTCTGCTAGAAGAGTTTCTGAGTTATCTGCTCTTTCTTGTGAATCTCCTTTTCTGATTTTTCATCAGGATAAGGCGGTGTTGCGGACTTCATTTAATTTTTTACCTGAAGTTGTGAATTCTAACAACATTAGTAGAGAAATTGTTGTCCCTTCTTTATGTCCTAAGAATTCTCTAGAGAGATCTTTACATTCTTTGGATGTGGTTAGAGCTTTGAAATATTATGTTGAAGCTACTAAAGATTTCAGGAAGACTTCTAGACTATTTGTTATCTTTTCTGGTTCTAGGAAAGGTCAGAAGGCTTCTGCCATTTCTTTGGCATCTTGGTTAAAGTCTTTGATTCATCATGCTTATGTGGAGTCGGGTAAATCAGTCTCCACTTCCTGGGCTTTTAAGAATGAAGCTTCTGTTGATCAGATTTGCAAAGCGGCAACTTGGTCTTCTTTGCATACTTTTACTAAATTCTACCATTTTTATGTTTTTTCTTCTTCTGAAGCAGTTTTTGGTAGAAAAGCTGTTTCAGTTTGATTGTTCTGCTTATAATTTCAGTTTTTTTTATTATAAGATTAAAACTTTTTGATTTGGGTTATGGATTATTTTTTCAGCGGAATTGGCTGACTTTATTTAATCCCTCCCTCTCTAGTGACTCTTGCATGGAAGTTCCACATCTTGGGTATCTGCTATCCCATACGTCACTAGCTCATGGACTCTTGCCAATTACATGAAAGAAAACATAATTTATGTAAGAACTTACCTGATAAATTAATTTCTTTCATATTGGCAAGAGTCCATTTGTGATGGTTATGATTTTTTTGTATAAAGCACAATTATTCCAATTCCTTGTTTGATGCTTTCACTCCTTAAACTGAATTGTGGGTGTGGTGAGGGGTGTATTTATAGGCATTTTGAGGTTTGGGAAACTTTGCCCCTCCTGGTAGGAATGTATATCCCATACGTCACTAGCTCATGGACTCTTGCCAATATGAAAGAAATTAATTTATCAGGTAAGTTCTTACATAAATTATGATTTTTGTTTTTTTCCCTATTAGGGGAAAGTTCTGTTTGGGCCGGATTTGAACGAAATTGTTTGACATCTCAGCGGGTTATCTTCCCCTTCAGCGTAGAAATCCAAACAGAGTAATTTTCGCATCCTTCGACTTTTCAAGGAAACCCCCCTTCCTTTTCTTTTACAACAGAACAGAAAATATTTACCATTAAAATTTTTAAGCCCGCATGCAGTATCCTGCGGGTCTCTTATCCCCAGCGAGTTCTACTCAGCCTTTCATCCTTCTGAGGTTGATAAAATGAGCAGCGTCTTGAGACCTTTAAAGGAGTTCCCCCTTCCTCTGCCGCTATACAGGATGGGAACTATTTTCAAGCCAAAGCTACCTGGAGACCCAACCAGGCTTGGAACAAGGGTAAACAACCCAAGAAGCCCGCTGCTGCTCCCAGGACAGCATGAAGGGGCGGCCCCCGATCCGGGACTGAGTTTAGTAGGGGGCAGACTTCTCTCTATTTTCCAGGCTTGGATAAGAGACGTTCAGGATCCCTGGACACGAGATATTGTGTCTCAAGGGTATCAGTTGGAGTTCAAAAATTCCTTTCCAAGGGGAAGGTTCCTTATTTCACGATTGTCTGTTTACCAGATTAAAAGAGAGACGTTCTTACGTTGTGTAGAAGACCTCTTAACTATGGGAGTATTTTATCCCGTTCCACTACAGGAACAGGGGCAGGGGTTTTACTCAAACCTTTTAGTGGTTCCCAAACAAGAGGGGATGTTTCGCCCCATTTTAAATCTCAAGAGTTTAATCAAGTTCCTCAGAGTCACATCCTTCAAGATGGAGATGATTCGAACAATTCTCCAATTGATCCAGAGGGTCAATATATGACTACCGTGGACTTAAAGGATACATATCGTCATATTCCTATCCACAAGGATCATCACCAGTTCCTAAGGTTTGCCTTCCTAGACAAACATTTTCAGTTTGTGGCTCTTCCTTTCGGGCTGGCCACGGCACCCAGAATTTTTACGAAGGTTCTGGGGTCTCTGCTGGCAGTCTTCAGGATGCGGGGAATTGCAGTGGCGCCTTATCTGGACGATTTTCTAATCCAGGCGTCTTATCAACTGACAAAGTCTCATACCGACATGGTTCTGTCCTTTCTAAGTACTCACGGGTGGAAGGTGAATCTAGAAAAGAGTTCACTAATTCCACAGACAGGGGTTCCTCTTCTGGGAACTCTAATAGATTCTGTGTCCATGAGAATCTTTTTGACGGAAGTCAGGAAATTAAAGATTCTGAATACATGCTGAGCCCTTCAGTCCAATCCTCGGCCATCAGTGGCTCAGGGCATGGAGGTAATTGGATTAATGGTGGCGACAATGGACATCATTCCGTTTGCTTGTTTTCATCTTAGACCTCTTCAGCTGAGCATGCTCAGACAGTGGAGATCATGCAAATTTGTCTCCTCAGATAGATCTAGATCAGGAGATAAGAGATACTCGTCTTTGATGGTTGTCGCTGGATCATCTGTCCCAAGGGATGTGCTTCCGCGGACCTTCCTGGGTAATAGTGGTAACGGACGCCAGTCTACTAGGATGGGGTGCAGTCTGGAATTCCCTGAAGGCTCAGGGTGTGTGGACTTAGTCGGAGTCTCTTCTTCCAATCAATATTCTGGAATTGAGAGCAATATTCAATGCGCTTCAGACTTGGCTTCAGACTGAGGCTGTTTTTGGGAGAAAGGTTCTTCAAGCAGTGGTGCCTTTTGTTTAGGTTCCTGTCTTGTCCCTCCCTTTCATCTATGTCCTATTGCTTTGGTATTGTATCCCATAAGTAAGGATGAAATCCGTGGACTCGTCATATCTTGTAAAAGAAAAGGAAATTTATGCTTACCTGATAAATTTATTTCTTTTACGATATGACGAGTCCACGGCCCACCCTGTCGTTTTTCTAGAGACAGGTTTTTATTTTTTGCTAAACTTCAGTCACCTCTGCTCCTTGGCTTTTCCTTTCTTTCCTAACTTCGGTCGAATGACTGGAGTGGGAGGGAAGGGAGGAGCTATTTATGCAGCTCTGCTGTGGAGCTCTTTGCCTCCTCCTGCTGACCAGGAGGTGATATCCCATAAGTAAGGATGAAATCCGTGGACTCGTCATATAGTAAAAGAAATAAATTTATCAGGTAAGCATAAATTTACTTTTTTTAGAATTCCTAAGATTTTTCTGTTTTTGCAAGATGGTTTAATCTCTGCTGGCAGTCTTCAGGCCGCGGGGAATTGCAGTGGCGCCTTATCTGGACGATATTCTAATCCAGGTGTCGTCTTATCAACTGACAAAGTCTCATACCAACATGGTTCTGTCCTTTCTAAGGACTCACGGATGGAAGGTGAATCTAGAAAAGAGTTCACTAATTCCACAGACAGGGGTTCCTCTTCTGGGAACTCTAATAGATTCTGTATCTATGAGAATCTTCTTGATGGAAGTCAGGAAATTAAAGATTCTGAATACATGCTGAGCCCTTCAGTCCAATCCTCGGCCATCAGTGGCTCAGGGCATGGAGGTAATTGGATTAATAGTGACGACAATGGACATCATTCCGTTTGCTCATTTTCATCTCAGACCTCTTCAGCTGAGCATGCTCAGACAGTGGAGATCATGCAAATTTGTCTCCTCAGATAGATCTAAATCAGGAGATAAGAGACTCTCGTCTTTGATGGTTGTCGCTGGATAATCTGTCCCAAGGGATGTGCTTCTGCGGACCTTCCTGGGTAATAGTGGTAACGAACGCCAGTCTAATAGGATGGGGTGCAGTCCGGAATTCCCTGAAGGCTCAGGGTGTGTGGACTTAGTCAGAGTCTCTTCTTCCAATCAATATTCTGGAATTGAGAGCAATATTCAATGCGCTTCAGATTTGGCCTCAGTTGGCTTCGGCCAGATTCATCCGCTTTCAGTCCGACAACATCACGACTGTAGCTTACATCAATTATCAGGGAGGAACAAGGAGTTCCTTAGCGATGACAGAAGTATCCAAGCTAATTCAGTGGGCGGAGGCTCACTCTTGTTATCTGTCAGCAATCTACATCCCAGGAGTGGACAACTGGGAGACAAATTTTTTGAGCAGACAGATTTTTCATCCTCGGGAATGGGATCTCCATTCGGAGGTCTTTGCCACCATGATTCTCAGGTTGGGCAGACCGGAATTGGATCTGATGGCATTTCGTCAGAATGCCAAGCTCTCAAGATACGGATCCAGGTCAAGGGATTCTCAGGCCGAACTGATAGATGCCTTGGCAGTGCCTTGGTCGTTCAACCTAGCTTATGTGTTTCCACTGTTTGCTCTCCTTCTCCGGGTAATTGCACGGATCAAACAGGAGAGGGCTTTGGCGATTATAATCGCTCCTGCGTGGCCTCGCAGGATTTGGTATGCCGATCTGGTGGACATGTCCTTTCTGCCGCCGTGGAAGCTTCCATTGAGGCAGGACCTTCTCATGAAGGGACCCTTCCATCCTCCGAATCTAATATCTCTGCAGCTGCCTGCTTGGAGATTGTACGCTTGATTTTATCTAAGCGGGGGTTCTCTGATGAGGTCATTGATACCATGATTCAGGCACACAAGCCTGTTACTAGAAGTATTTACAATAAGATATGGCTTTGTATCTTTATGGTGTGAATCCAAGGGCTACTCATGGAGTAGGATATGGATTCCCAGGATTTTATCTTTTCTCCAAGAAGGATTGGAGAAAGGGTTGTGAGCAAGTTCCTTAAAGGAACAGATTTCTGCTTTGTCTATTTTGCTACACAAGCGTCTGGCAGATGTTCCAGATGTTCAATCTTTTTGTCAGGCCCTGACTAGTATCCGGCCTGTGTTTAGACCAATTGCTCCTCCTTGGAGTTTGAATTTAGTTCTTAATGTTCTTTCTCTTGTAAGGTGTATCCAGTCCACGGATTCATCCATTACTTGTGGGATATTCTCCTTCCCAACAGGAAGCTGCAAGAGGGCACCCACAGCAGAGCTGTCTATATAGCTCCTCCCCTAACTGCCACTCCCAGTCATTCTCTTGCAGCTCTCAACAAGAAAGGAAGTATCAAGAGATATGTGGTGACTTAGTGTAGTTTATCTTCAATCAAAAGTTTGTTATTTTTAAATGGTACCGTCGTTGTACTGTTTTTGCCTCAGGCAGAAATTAGAAGAAGAGTTCTGCCTGAGGTTTTTGATGATCTTAGCAGGTTGTAACTAAGGTCCACTGCCGTTCTCACACATAACTGAAGAGTATGGGAAAACTTCAGCTGGGGGAATGGCCTGCAGAATTAACTGCTCGGAGTTATGTTCAGTATATTTTTTTCTAGAGAGATGATAAGGTCTAGAAAATGCTGACAGTGCCTGATATATGTATGGTAAGCCTGATTACAGTGATTTAACAAACGACTGGGATCATGCTTGCAGTAAAGGGTAATATTCATGTTAATTGCTCTTATTATTTAGTATGTAAAACGTTTGCATGATATATAAGAAATGTTTTTTACTGAAGGTGATAAATCTTTATTTGGGAAACATTCTGGAACTAAGAGCGATATTCAATGCTCTTCAGGCTTGGCCTCAGCTTGCTGCGGTCAGGTTCATTAGATTTCAGTTGGACAACATCACGACTGTAGCTTACATCAACCATCAAGGGGGAACAAGGAGTTCCCTAGCAATGTTGGAGGTTTCAAAAATAATTCTATGGGCAGAGGTTCACTCTTGCCATCTATCAGCTATCCATATCCCAGGAGTAGAGAACTGGGAGGCGGATTTTCTAAGTCGGCAGACTTTTCATCCGGGGGAGTGGGAACTCCATCCGGAGGTATTTGCACAGTTGATTCAACTTTGGGGCAAACCAGAACTGGATCTCATGGCGTCTCGTCAGAACGCCAAGCTTCCTTGTTACGGATCCAGGTCCAGGGACTTGGTATGCAGATCTGGTGGGCATGTCATCCCTTCCACCATGGACTCTGCCGCTGAGTCAGGACCTTTTACTTCAGGGTCCTTTCAACCATCCAAGTCTAATTTCTCTGTGTCTGACTGCTTGGAGATTGAACGCTTGATCCTATCAAAGCGTGGTTTTTCCGAATCGGTCATTGATACCTTAATTCAGGCTCGAAAGCCTGTCACCAGGAAAATCTATCATAAGATATGGTGTAAATATCTTCATTGCTGTGAATCCAAGGGTTATTCATGGAGTAAGGTCAGGATTCCTAGGATATTATCTTTTCTCCAAGAAGGATTGGAGAAGGGTTTGTCAGCTAGTTCCTTAAAGGGACAGATTTCTGCTCTGTCTATTCTTTTGCACAAACGTCTGGCTGAGGTTCCAGACATCCAGGCGTTTTGTCAGGCTTTAGTTAGAATCAAGCCTGTGTTTAAACCTGTTGCTCCGCCATGGAGTTAAAATTTAGTTCTTAAAGTTCTTCAAGGGGTTCCGTTTGAACCTTTGCATTCCATAAGATATTAAGCTTTTATCTTGGAAAGTTCTGTTTTTAGTAGCTATCTCCTCGGCTCAAAGAGTTTCGGAGTTATCTGCTTTACAATGTGATTCCCCTTATCTCATTTTCCATGCAGATAAGGTAGTGTTCCGTACCAAACCTGGTTTTCTTCCTAAGGTGGTATCTAATAAAAATATCAAGCAGGAAATTGTTGTTCCTTCACTATGTCCTAATCCTCCTTCAAAGAAGGAACGTCTGTTACACAATCTTGATGTGGTTCTTGCTTTAAAATTTTATTTACAAGCTACGAAGGATTTTCGTCAAACATCTGCTTTGTTTGTGGTCTATTCTGGACAGATGAGAGGCCAAAAGGCTTCGGCAACTTCTCTTTCTTTTTGGCTAAGAAGTATAATCTGCTTAGCTTATGAGACTGCTGGCCAGCAGCCTCCTGAAAGAATTACAGCTCATTCCACTAGAGCGGTAGCTTCCACATGGGCTTTTAAGAATGAGGCTTCTGTTGAACAGATTTGTAAGGCGGCGACTTGGTCTTCGCTTCATACTTTTTCTAAATTCTACAAATTTGATACTTTTGCTTCTTCGGAGGCTATTTTTGGGAGAAAGGTCTTACAGGCAGTGGTGCCTTCCGTTTAAGCGCCTGCCTTATCCCTCCCTTCATCCGTGTCCTATAGCTTTGGTATTGGTATCCCACAAGTAATGGATGAATCCGTGGACTGGATACACCTTAGACGAGAAAACAAAATTTATGCTTACCTGATTAATTTATTTCTCTTGTGGTGTATCCAGTTCACGGCCCGCCCTGTCATTTTAAGGCAGGTGTTTTTTATCTTTAAACTACAGTCACCACTGCACCCTATAGTTTCTCCTTTCTCTTGCTTGTCTTCGGTCGAATGACTGGGAGTGGCAGTTAGGGGAGGAGCTATATAGACAGCTCTGCTGTGGGTGTCCTCTTGCAGCTTCCTGTTGGGAAGGAGAATATCCCACAAGTAATGGATGAATCCGTGGACTGGATACACCACAAGAGAAATAAATTTATCAGGTAAGCATAAATTTTGTTTTAAGTGGTTCCGTTAGAACCTATGCATTCCATAGATATTAGGTTATTATCTTGGAAAGTTTTATTTTTGATTACTATTTCTTATGCTCGCAGAGTTTCTGAGCTCTCGGTATTACAATGTGATTCTCCTTATCTTATTTTCCATTCTGATAAGGTGGTGTTACGTACCAAACTTGGTTTTCTTCCTAAGGTTGTTTCTAACAAGAATATTAATCAGGAAATTGTTGTTCCTTCATTATGTCCTAACCCTTCTTCTAAGAAGGAGCGTATGTTACACAACTTGGACGTAGTTTGTGCCTTATAGTTTTGCTTGCAGGCGACTAATGGTTGTTGTCGAACATCTTCATTATTTGATGTTTTTGCTGGGAAATGTAAGGGGGTCAGATAGCTACGGCTACCTCTCTTTTTGGCTGAAGAGTATTATCTGTCTTGCATGTGAAACTGCTGGACAGTAGCCTCCAGAATGAATTACGGCTCATTCTACTAGGGCTGTGGCTTCTGCATGGGCATTTAAAAATTATGCTTCTGTTGAACAGATTTGCAAGGCTGCAACTTGGTCATCTCTTCACGCTTTTTCCAAATTTTTCAATTTTGATACTTTTGCTTAATCTGAGGCTGTTTTTGGGAGCAATAACTTTTTGTAGCCTTAACCTAAACCATAATTTTGAAGAATCTTTGTTTTCAGGTCATTTGAGAGTTGTTTTGAGGCCCCCCATGTTGCCACCCTTCAGTTTAGGTTCCTGTCTTGTCCCTCCCTTTCATCCGTGTCCTATTGCTTTGGTATTGTATCCCATAAGTAAGGATGAAATCCGTGGACTCGTCATATCTTGTAAAAGAAAAGGAAATTTATTCTTACCTGATAAATTTATTTTTTTTACGATATGACGAGTCCACGGCCCACCCTGTCGTTTTTCTAGAGACAGGTTTTTATTTTTGCTAAACTTCAGTCACCTCTGCTCCTTGGCTTTTCCTTTCTTTCCTAACTTCAGTCGAATGACTGGAGTGGGAGGGAAGGGAGGAGCTATTTATACAGCTCTGCTGTGGAGCTCTTTGCCTCCTCCTGCTGACCAGGAGGCGATATCCCATAAGTAAGGATGAAATCTGTGGACTCGTCATATAGTAAAAGAAATACATTTCTTTTACTATATGACTTTTTTTTAGAATTCCTAAGATTTTTCTGTTTTTGCAAGATGGTTTAATCGCCAGTTGTTTGAAGGGTCGGATTTCAGCTCTTTCGATTCTATTCCACAAGAAGATTGCTAATCTTCCAGACATTCATGGTTTTGTTCAAGCTTTGGCTATAATTAAACCTGTGGTTAAACCAATTTCTCCTCCTTGGAGTCTTAACTTGGTTTTGATTTTGCAGGCTTCTCATTTTTTCTCGTTACTGGGGACTGGAGTTACAGTCCGTTGAAGTTATGGGGTTAGGGGTGTCCAAAACCTCTGGTTCCCAAAGGAGCTCCCCTCCGGTAATTTGTCCACCTCTTGTCCTCCCTAGGGGCTACTAATCCTCAAAAGAGCGGAGCTCTGGGGCACATGGTTGCTGGAGCGATGAGGGATAAAGTTAGCGGGTGTCCTGCTGTCCTGTGGCCGACCGGGAGTTCCAGGAGCCTGGACAGCCTGAGAGGGGTTAGGCGGGTGTCCGTTGTGAGGCGGCCGACCGGGGGTTCCAGGAGCCCGGAAAGCATAGGAGGGTTTTCTAAACAAGTTTGGAACACAAAACCATGCAACCAAAAGCTTCCAGAGATGGTGGTTGCTCTGAGGAGCCACAAACCACTGATAAACAACAGGGGTGAGGTTGTAGTGGGGGTTGGGGGGTATCCTTAGCTGTCTGGTATCCGTGGCAATTATTTTTTTTATTTTTTCAAACAAAGCTTTATTTAATTCTGTAATTGACATTGCCTAAACTTGTATGATACATGTTAGAAAAACCATAATAAAAAACAATTAGTGTTACATTAAGAACAAATTGTGTATGTTAGTTGAGTAAGAACTCATAATTAGGATATTTAAGTGAAGTATATTAAGATATATAATCCCACATATCATATATTTCTGTGATGCTGTTCTTTATATTCATCCCATATGAAACATATTACCAGATAATCATCTATTTTTTTGTTTTGGATATAGTGGTATTTTTCTAAATGGAGACTTGCAGATACTCTATCTCTCCAGTGTTGAATATTGGGTAGGGTAACTAGCCCACCTCCAGTGGGCTGGGATAATGCGTTTGGCTGTGTTAATCATAATGATTAATAAAGTTTGGACACTTGATCGGGGGGAGTTTATAAAAAGGCCCAAGGACTCATTGGTAGTGTTATAGTAAGATTTTTTTCGATCTCCTCCTTTATGTTGAACCAATATTGATTTGCGATTGGACATGTCCACCACAAGTGAATGAAATTACCTTTTTTTTCTTAAATGGAAAGAGTCCACAGCTGCATTAATTACTTTTGGGGAATAATAACCTGGCCAACCGGAGGAGGCAAAGACACCCCAGCCAAAGGCTTAAATACTCCTCCCACTCCCCTCATCCCCCAGTCATTCTTTGCCTTTCGTCCCAGGAGGTTGGCAGAGACTTGTCAGAATTTAAATTTTAGTTTTTGTCTCTTATGGAGGGTAGTATTCTTCGGCATGGGACAAGAGTTTTAAGTAGTCCTGTCAGTCTCAGTGAGGGCTTGGATGAAAGTTAGAATCCCAAATGCAGGAAGAGTCTTTCTGCGAAACCATCCCGACTCACATTAACAGCTCCTCAAGCAATCGGCATTGTCGAACTTCGCTTTGCTGCCTGCTTTCTTCTCTCAAGTCCATGGTGGAGGTGATGCTACTATTCGCCACACTTGAGAGGCCGTGTTCCTGTTCCACGGCATAGATTCCGGTACTTTATTCATCAATGTACTGTAATGTGAATGTTTCCCGACAGGCTACAAACTTGCGGGTTTAACTTTTTATAAGGGCCTCAGTGAGTCTCTTTTAGTATCTTGGAATCAAGGGTTAATATCTCCTGAGGGGGGTTATTGAATAGGGGGGTTTATAATCATATTTGTTATGTGATTCAACCTACTTATGTGTGAGATTTCTGGGCTAGTGGTTTGGAAGAGGCCTTGGGAAGTGACGCGGCCTTTTGCCTGGGCGCACTTTTTGGACTGTATGGTTCACCCTGGGTTCAAGCGTGGTTACGTTCCATTTCTGCATTCCCGACCGTGTGGCGATGGAGATAATTCTAGTCCGCAGGGGTCTGGTCATAGGAGGTGGTGAGTGCCCCAGCCATTGGGGGTGTCAGGTGCCTTTTTGTTTTTATTACGTAGTCCATATTTCTTTCATGTAATTGGCAAGAGTCCATGAGCTAGTGACGTATGGGATATACAATCCTACCAGGAGGGGCAAAGTTTCCCAAACCTCAAAATGCCTATAAATACACCCCTCACCACACCCACAATTCAGTTTTATAAACTTTGCCTCCTATGGAGGTGGTGAAGTAAGTTTGTGCTAGATTTCTACGTTGATATGCGCTTCTCAGCATGTTGAAGCCCGGTTCCTCTCAGAGTACAGTGAATGTCAGAGGGATATGAAGGGAGTATCACCTATATTGAATACAATGGTCTTCCTAACGGGGATCTATTTCATAGGTTCTCTGTTATCGGTCGTAGAGATTCATCTCCTTTTCAGATCGACGATATACTCTTATATACCATTACCTCTACTGATTCTCGTTTCAGTACTGGTTTGGCTATCTGCTGTATGTGGATGGGTGTCTTTTGGTAAGTATGTTTTATTTACTTAAGACAGCTATGGTTTAGCACTTTATATATAAAGTTCTAAATATATGTTTGTACTTATATTTGCCATGATTCAGGTTTATCAGTATATTTCCTTTTTGCAGACTGTCAGTTTCATATGTGGGAAATGCTATATAAAAAAAAATTCTTACCTGAGGTTTTTAAATTGACTTTTTCTAATATGCGGGCCGTATTAGGCTCACAAGAGCGCAAAATGCTATAATTTATTGCGTCATTCTTGGCGCGAGACTTTTTTGGCGCGAAAATTACGTTTGTTGACGCAAATTCGTAACTTCCGGCGTCTTGGTTGACACTCGAGTTTCGTTCCAGACGTTTTTGGCGCCAAAAAATGTTTTTCAGTTTGTGGTGTGTCTTACTTGGCGCCAAACATTTGTTCATTTTTTAAGACCTCATTCCTTTTGCCTCTGGTCTTTTTTTTTATGTCAGAGGCCTATTCTGTTTGCATTTTTTCCCATTCCTGAAACTGTAATATAAGGAAATTAATAATTTTGCTTTATATGTTGTTGTTTTTTTTTTACATACTGCAAGATGTCTCAATCTGATCCTGTCTCGGAATCTACTACTGGAATCATGCTGCCTGATATCGGTTCTACCAAAGCTAAGTGCTTTGATGTAAACTTGTGATAACTGTCATGATAAACTTTTACATGCAGAGAATGTTTCCATCAGTAGTAGTTCATTACATGTTGCTGGTCCATCAGCATCTAATGCTCAGGATATTCCTGTAAATTTAAGAGAATTTATTTCTGATTCCATTCAGAAGGCTTTGTCTGCCATTCCGCCTTCTAATAAACGTAAAAGGTCTTTTAAAACTTCTCATAGAGTTGATGAATTTTTTTAATGACCAACAACATACTGATTTATCTATCTCTGATGAGGATCTCAGAAACAAAGTTTAATGGGTTAAGAACCCATTCTAGAATACACTATTAACACTCATGGTAGGCATATGTGGCGTATAGTAATTTAGTTGAAAGTGAACAACAAACGGTTGGAGAGATCTCACTAGGGTAAATAAAACATAACTTTTATTATATACACATAAAATTGGAGATAAAATTAAGGGATGTGCAAATTAAAAACAGAAAACTCATAGTAGGGTAATGAGGTACACAAATTATACCACAAATGTGGAAATAAGTAGTAATATACGTAAGTAGACTTATTGTGACTCTTGAATACCTAGGTATTCAATACTCCACGTTCTCAATGGATATTTGACACCCAATAAGTGTGGCAATCATTTGCCTCTCCAGTTATAGAACCTGAGTGCTTACACTCTGAGGAGATTAGTAATTTGCTGGAGTAAGATTAAAATAATGTTTGTATAGTTGATAACATGTGAATCAGATGGATTAATTCAGCAAAATGTGTTCCATCTTGATTCAGTGCTGGGTTCAATGATACAAATATGAGCAAGTAAGAATCTTAAACGTATTTGGATGATAATTTTTACTCCAAAAGTAGTTGAGGTGTCACTTATAAGTATTGGTGCATTCAAACCTTCTAAATCCAAAGAGGATTGTAAATTATAATAACAGATTCAAAAATCAGTGTGTTTGGTGCGTACTCAAGTATCTTGTGACATATTTGTTTTGTGTGTGCTTTAGATATCCAGGAGTATTAAATCACACATGATCATTTGAAATTAAGAACTTGTTTTATATTAATCCAATAAATTCGTTTGTAACTTCCAAGTTATGATTAATACGTTGTGATTTGAACCAACTTGCCCCTGATTTAACACAAGGTTTTGCTGACTCTACTGGTAGTTATTTATATTGAGGACCACTTTGTTGTGTCTTACTACATGATATATCATGCTTATCATAACCAATTAAACTTTGTTTCTGAAATTTAAGTAATACACAGCACCACCCACCCCAACATATAGCAAAGAAGCTGACCAACACTCTGAGGGTGTAGGCATCCAAATTACCTTAGGTAGTGCCATTGAACCTTTCCCTTGTCTAAGTATCCTACCTGCTTCAGGCAGGTTTCGCATCAAGTGAGCACACCATATATTACAAGCTAATTATATAAACTTAATTTTTGTTGTTGAAAGATGACAACCAAATGTGAAGAAGACAGATTCTCGCGCCAACAAAAAGGAGAAGCTGATCTTAATGAGGTGTTTCAAAACCCTAACACTGCTAGTACCAACATTAACGATAGAATGAATGGTACTTTAAGAGACATCCACAAATTAATGCACAAACAAGATAAAATATGGTGGAATCACCACTTTTTTGAAAAATACATTGAAGCTCACATGATCCCCCGGGGATTAAGAGTGCAACTATTCCCTGCATTTGATTTTAAAAATCCATCTCTAAGCATTGAATGGGAAGATACTCTATCAGAATGTTCTGAGAAACTAATGAAAATACTTATTAAACATGACAAATCTGAATATGACCTGCTTGAAATACAAATTAAAGAAGTAAATGAAAAACTAAAAGAATTCGAACATTTAAATGATTTTGAGAGTTCCTACAAAAAATACCAACAGGAACTCGACAAATATGAACAAGAAATCAAAACAGTGAAACAAGGTAAATTAAGCAGAGACAAATCAGATTATGAAAACAAAAAAGTATATAAGTGGAAAAAGAACAGCACCAGAGGTAAACCCTCAAGAGTCAATATAGTGGAAAGTGACATCTCAGATACAGATATTGAAGAGACCGACAACTCAGAAACAGAGATAGAAACGCCAACACCAAGTACTTCCATCAATGAGAGATTAACACGAAGAAAAAGAAAAGATTTTTTAGATGAAAGTGCCTCTTCCTCTACAAACGTACAAGAAGAGGCAGGGGGAAAGCCAAAAAAGCAAATGAAGAACAAAAACAACAATCACAACAAATCAGCAAGAAAGGGTTGGAAGTTGGTATCAAAGAGAGCCGAGTCCATTCTCCCAGATCAGAATGACAAAATGAGAATTATAAATCTGTCGAGTAAATTACTTTCAGAAGAACATATAAAAGTGTTATCAAAAGGGCTATCCTTCTGTCTGACTCCTAAAAATGATAAATTCGAAGTGATTAAGGATGTGCAGTTGTTTTTGAGAAAAATAGCACTCAAAAGAATTTATAACAACAAAACTAGTCACATCACAGAAGAAGATAACAACATCTGGACGGAAGAAGAACAATCTACCTTAGAATTGATGGAAGAATTATTAAGAGAGAATGAATTTCCACAGCAAATATCCTGGAGAAATACAATAAAAAATCAATCCCAATTCATGCCCAAAATTAATAACAATCATTACCTGGAAGTATTCAATAATATGGTATGTAAAGAAATCATTGATTTAAACATTATCCAAAGAGAACATAATCTCTCATTTACAGAACAACAGGCACTATCTGAGTTACAAACATGGTGGATGTCATGCAAATAGACGATTATAGTGCGATTAAAGAAGGTCACGGAAGACACATTGCCTCGGATAAGGGAGGCAATGTGGTCATCTGGCCAGTCGAATTGTACTTAATGGAAGCTGAGAAACAATTAAGAGACATCAAATGTTACAAAAAGCTCCATTTTAATCCAACTCAAATTTATCTGGACAAATACACAGCTTTGATGGAAACTGCCAGATAAAACCGCATCATTTCTCCACAAGAATATAAATTCTAGAAGGTAGATAATCCAACCACAGCGACCTTCTACTTGATCCCAAAAGTACACAAATATCCAACTCATCCACCTGGTCGCCCAATAGTCTCGGGAATAAACTGCATCACTGAAAAAGCCAGCAAATATGTAGACTATAGATTTAGGGAATATCTACAACTACCATCATATGTTCAAGATACACCAGATGTACTAAAACAACTTGAACACCTACATATTGAACCTGATACCTGGCTAGTAACAGCTGATGTGGAATCGCTGTATACAAGCATAAATCATGAGCTGGGCTTAAAAACAGTAAAAAGCTTTTTGCAAATGGGATCAAGTGAAGATGCCTCTCATGATGAATTTATCTTGCAATTATTAAGTTTTGTTCTTCATCACAATTTTTTCACCTTCAATCATGGATTCTACCTGCAAACGCGGGGCACGGCGATGGGCACATCATGTGCGCCCACGTACGCCAATCTTTTCTTAGGCTGGTGGGAGCAGAATATAGTATTTTAAGATCAGAACTCCAGCTACATGTCACATATACCATTGTGGTTACGTTATATAGACGACATGTTCTTTCTGTCGGAAGGAAGCAAGCCTGATTTGGATGCATTTCTGCACACTCTCAATACCAACAATCTCAATATAAAATTGACATATGAGGCAAGCCTGACTGAGATCACATTCTTGGATCTGAGAATCAATAAAAACCGCAATGGAACAGTCCATACTGATGTCTACAGAAAATCTACTGCAACTAACAGTATACTACACTGTTCAAGTGCACACGCCCCAAGTACAGCCAAAGCATTACCCACAGGAGAGTTTCTGAGAATGAAAATAAACTGCTCAACCGAGGAAAACTATAAATGCAGAGCCAAAGAACTAACTGAGAGACTGCTACAATGTGGTTATAGCAAGAGATCTATCAAGAAGGCTGAGCATAGAGCGAGACATACCCCTCCACAAAAACTACTGATGAAGAAAACAGATACCAAATCTATGGAGAAAATTAGGTTTATTACTACCTATAACCTCCAAACGAACAAAGTGGTTAAAATATTGCAAGTGAAATGAACAAAGATTCAGCTGCTGGCAATTGGTGTGCACCAAATTAGATACACTGAGGCAGTACAACCACAGATACACCTTGTTTGGTGTTACACTATAACCTTTGTATTTAACTTATGCAATTAAAGGAATATACTTACCAGTTGTATATATAAAAAAGATAAATAGTAAAAGACCCTGTTTTCCTCTGGTGGCTCAGCTAATGATATATCATGTAGTAAGACATAACGAAGTGGTCCTCAATATAAATAACTACCAGTAGAGTCAGCAAAACCTTGTGTTAAATCAGGGGCAAGTTGGTTCAAATCACAACGTATTAATCATAACTTGGAAGTTACAAACAAATTTATTGGATTAATATAAAACAAGTTCTTAATTTCAAATGATCATATGTGATTTAATACTCCTGGATATCTAAAGCACACACCAAACAAATAGGTCACAAGATACCTGAGTACGCACCAAACACACTGATTTTTTAAACTGTTATTATAATTTACAATCCTCTTTGGATTTAGAAGGTTTGAATGCACCAATACTTATAAGTGACACCTCAACTACTTTTGGAGTAAAAATTATCATCCAAATACGTTTAAGACTCTTACTTGCTCGTATTTGTATCATTGAACCCAGCACTGAATCAAGATGGAACACATTTTGCTGAATTAATCCATCTGATTCACATGTTATCAAATATACAAACATTATTTGAATCTTACTCCAGCAAATTACTAATCTCCTCAGAGTGTAAGCACTCAGGTTCTATAATTGGAGAGGCAAATGATTGCCACACTTATTGGGTGTCAAATATCCACTTAGAACGTGGAGTATTGAATACCTAGGTATTCAAGAGTCACAATAAGTCTACTTACGTATATTACTACTTATTTCCACATTTGTGGTATAATTTGTGTACCTCATTACCCTACTATGAGTTTTCTGTTTTTAATTTGCACATCCCTTAATTTTATCTCCAATTTTATGTGTATATAATAAAAGTTATGTTTTATTTACCCTAGTGAGATCTCTCCAACCGTTTGTTGTTCACTTTCAACTAAATTACTATACGCCGCATATGCCTACCATGAGTGGTAATAGTGTATTCTAGAATGGGTTCTCAACCCATTAAACTTTGTTTCTGAAATTTAAGTAATACACAGCACCACCCACCCAAACATATAGCAAAGAAGCTGACCAACACTCTGAGGGTGTAGGCATCCAAATTACCTTAGGTAGTGCCATTGAACCTTTCCCTTGTCTGATGAGGATCTGTCTGATTCAGAGGACCCTGCCTCAGATATTAACACTGACAAATCCTCTTATTTATTTAAAATGGAGTATATGCGTTCTTTATTAAAAGAAGTGTTGATTGCATTAGATATGGAGGAGACTAGTCCTCTTGATACTAAAACTAGTAAACGTTTAAATTCGGTTTATAAACCTCATGTAGTTATTCCAGAGGTTTTTCCAATTCCTGATGCTATTTCAGATATGATTTATAAGGAATGGAATAGACTGGGTACTTCTTTTACTCCTTCTTCAAGGTTTAAAAAATGGTATCCTTTGCCTACTGATAGATTGGAGTTTTGGGAAAAGATCCCCAAAGTTGATGGGGCCATCTCTACTCTTGCTAAAACGTACTACTATTCCTACGGAATATAGTAATTCTTTTAAAGATCCTTTAGATAGGAAGCTTGAATCTTATCTTTGGAAAGCGTATTTATGTTCAGGCCATATTCTTAGGCCTGCTATTTCTTTGACTGATGTTGCAGCTGCCTCAACTTTTTGGTTGGAAACTTTAGCGCTTAGATCATATTGTGTATAGCATTGTTAAATTAATTCAGCATGCTAATAATTTCATTTGTGATGCCATTTTTTTATATTTTTATTGAGGATAAAACTTACAAATTTCCAGATATAAAGTGTAAGACAAGAAAATATACTTAACAAGAAGCCAAACCCTTCCTATTACATTACAAAAGGTAGCAACAAGCAATGCAAGCAATCAAGTAGATCTTACAGTATATGTTAAATTACACACATCGTATTACAGGGAAATATAATCACTATTATGCCAACATTAGCTATATTATCCTCTTTTCTATTTATATAACTATGGATGAGAAAATAAGAAGTAAGAGTGACCCCCAAAAGTAAATATCAAGGCTTATGTAAAAAAACAAACAAATTTAAAAAAAAAAAAAAAAAGTGTTCCCTCTTAAAATAAACAATGGCCTCTCTTGGGCTGTTAACGTAAGGATAGAGTAGAAAGAGGGGTTATAGGGGTCACTCAGTGGTTATTAAATATAAAGGGCCAATCCTGGACCCTTGTTACATATATACATATGAATGTAATCAATATGGACTAGAATAATAAAAAAACAACACCATCAACAGTGATATGCTAAAAAAAAAAAAAAAACACACACACCTTGGTTAAGCAACTGTAATTAACAATTTTGCAGACTGTATAAAAGGAGGTCCGAAATTGGGCTTTCTAATCTAACCATATAACATCTTAGGGGGTATGGAGCTATGAATATACATATTTGAGATGGTGTACTTATATCAGAGGAGGTGTACCACCTGACTGTTAACGTTTAAGGGCACAGGGATTAGATGGACTTGAACTTGAATAGACCTTAGAATAAAATTGAGGTTAGCACAAAATAATAAGAAAAAACAATAGACAAGGACTCCATGGGGTGGCTCAAAAGGGGCAATTGTTACAAGCTGAACTCTGTGCATAATATCAAATCATCCAAGCAGGTTGTGTCTCTATGTGCAGTGCATGGTTAACTATTATTAAAAGTGGAATATAACATATCAGACTCATATAGCTTAAGATAAATTGCAGACAGACTTGTGTGGCCATCATTAAGCACTTATAAACAGAGTGAAAACAATAAATATATATGGGACACGGCTAACAAGTAACATATCCCGAGGTGTGAGAGTCAGTATAGTAGTCCCACCAAGTGGTTAATTGACTCCCAGTTAACAGAATAATAAGTTACCCCACTCCTGATCTGGGGCACAGAAACAGTTTGAGGCCGCTCAGGTGGATCTCAAGTGTGGAGGTGGTCCTGTACTGTGGCTTGTATACTGCACCGAGGGATCTCTCTGATTCAAGTGATCGCTGTTTCAGGATTGAACTCTGAGTTCCACCGCGGGTGTAATGCAACAAGTCGCCCAGGACGGCTCTAATCAGCTGGAAGTCAGGGCCTTGACCAGACGTCATTCCCACCAGATGATCTCTCTCCTTATTTTGTCTTCGAGTCAGGTTAGGGGTCATGGAGTGGGTCTTAATGGTAACCGGAACGCTGGGCATGTCTTTTCTTAGCGACCTCCTCACTCTCCTTCTGTACAGAACTGTCAGCTGCACCATGCACTGCTATGCTGCTTTCACTGCCCCGGAATGTTGTCGCTGCACAATCTACCTGGTATAATGTCTCCACAGGTTCCATAAAGTGGGTGTCTTGTTGCAGGGCCGATTTGCCCTCCGAAGTAAGCAGTAACCTCGGTGTCACGTTTTTGCAAACACTCCCCCCATGTTAAATGTAAGGTCTCTGTAAAGCGCAAAAAGTGTTCCTGAAATAAATGGTCTACCGACTTCAGCAGGGTTACATGGTTCAACTCCATGAGTAAGATAAAGTTCTCAATGTTTGCTGTGTCTTGCGGTTTAAATTCAGCTCTTATAGCTGCTCAGCTCTTTCAGCTGCTGGACCTGACTGATCAGGAAATTGGGGAGGGCGAATGAGGGTCCAGGCCGATGTTGGGCCTCCGCTGCGTACCTCATAAGTTCTGGTCTGCCCGGCTGGGAACTAGTATGAAAACTATAAAATTCTGCTCCTTTAGAGATAGACAAAACAGTAGTACTTAAAGAAACCTTTGAATTTTAATGCTAATGAGCGATAAACAGCGGATTTATCTGCTTGGATTCACAGCCGTAGTTGAAAAGCAGCCATTTTGGTCGGTGTTTGGACACGCCCCCCTGTGATGCCATTTTTTATATCCCCAGAATTGATGTTAGATGCACATAGCTACTGAAGGGAATGACTGAGACTGAAGGTTCCGACAGGCTGCAACCAATTTCAGACGTCTCTTGTCTGTTAGAGACAAATTCATGGATACTGAATCTATTTAATTCCTCAGACCCTTGTCTGAGGAATCAAAGAACTTTTTGGTAAATTGATCCTCCAACCATGTCTTGGGGGCTGGTTTAGATCTCTTAAATGGCTTGGATTTATTCCAGATTGAGGAAGGCTTCCAATTGGAGACAGATTCCTTAGTGGAAGGATTAGGTTTCTGTTCCACAAGGGGTTTGGAATTCTCAAGAGGCGAGATTACCAATCAATATTTTGGAACTCGATTCTCAGAGCTCTTCAGTTTTGGCCTCTATTGAAGAGAGAGCCGTTTATTTGTTTTCAGACAGACAATGTCACAACTGTGGCGTATGTCAATCATCAGGGTGGGACTCAAGATATGAAAGAAGTATCCCGGATACTTGTTTGGGCAGAAACCAGCTCCTGTCTAATTTCTGCGTTCCATATCCCAGTTATAGACAATTGGGAAGCGGATTATCTCAGTTGTCAAACAAGTGGTCTCTTCACCCAGATGTGTTTTTTCAAATTGTTCAGATGTGGGGGCTTCCAGAAATAGATCTGATGGCATCTCATCTAAACAAGAAACTTCCCAGGTACCTGTCCAGGTCCAGGGATCCTCAGGCGGAAGCAGTGGATGCATTTTTCCGCCTCTAGTTCTTCTTCCAAGAGTGATTTCCATGATCATCATGGAGCAATCGTTGTGCTGCTGGTGGCTCCAGCATGGGCTCACAGGTTTTGGTATGCAGATCTTGTTCGGATGTCCAGTTGCAAACCATGGCCACTTCCACTAAGATCCGTTTTTCCATCAGGATCTCGAATTATTAAATTTGAAGGTATGGAAATTGAACGCTTAGTGCTTAGTCATAGAGGTTTCTCTGACTCAGTGATTAATACTATGTTGCAGGCTCGTAAATCTGTTTCTAGAAAGATTTATTATCGAGTTTGGAAGACTTACATTTCATGGTGTTCTCATAAATTCTCTTGGCATTCTTTTAGAATTCCTAGAATTTTACAGTTTCTTCAGGATGGTTTGGATAAGGGTTTGTCTGCAAGTTCCTTGAAAGGACACAACTTACATTTTACAACCCACACACCCCTGCTCTTTCTGTTTTATTCCACAGAAAAATTGCTAAACTCCCTGATATTCATTGTTTTGTACAGGCTTTGGTTCATATCAAGCCTGTCATTAAATCAATCTCTCCTCCTTGGAGTCTTAATTTGTTTCTGAAGGCTTTACAGGCTCCTCCGTTTGAGCCTATGCATTCTTTGGACTTAAATTTCTTTCTTGGAAAGTGTTGTTTCTTTTGGCCATCTCTTCTGCTAGAAGGGTTTCTGAATTATCTGCTCTTTCTTGTGAGTTTCCTTTTCTGATTTTTCATCAGGATAAGGCAGTTTTGCGGACTTCATTTAAATTCTTTCCTAAAGTTGTGAATTCCAACAACATTAGTAGGGAAATTGTTGTTCCTTCTTTGTGTCCCCATCCTAAGAATTCTTTGGAAAGATCTTTACATTCTTTGGATGTGGTGAGAGCTTTGAAATATTATGTTGAAGCTACTAAAGTTTTCAGGAAGACTTCTAGGGCCCCATCCAATATGCAGCGTCGCCTGCAGAAGCCGGCGACGCCAGATTTTGCGCGGGTTTGGTATCGCATATACGGCGTAACATAGAAGTTACGCTTGTATATTTCTGCCTTCACCCGTAGTTTCTTTCATGTAATTAGCAAGAGTCCATGAGCTAGTGACGTATGGGATATACATTCCTACCAGGAGGGGCAAAGTTTCCCAAACCTCAAAATGCCCATAAATACACCCCTCACCACACCCACAAATCAGTTTTACAAACTTTGCCTCCTATGGAGGTGGTGAAGTAAGTTTGTGCTAGATTCTACGTTGATATGCGCTCCGCAGCAGGTTGGAGCCCGGTTTTCCTCTCAGCGTGCAGTGAATGTCAGAGGGATGTGAGGAGAGTATTGCCTATTTGAATTCAATGATCTCCTTCTACGGGGTCTATTTCATAGGTTCTCTGTTATCGGTCGTAGAGATTCATCTCTTACCTCCCTTTTCAGATCGACGATATACTCTTATATATACCATTACCTCTACTGATTTTCGTTTCAGTACTGGTTTGGCTTTCTACAACTTGTAGATGAGTGTCCTGGGGTAAGTAAGTCTTATTTTCTGTGACACTCTAAGCTATGGTTGGGCACTTTTTTATAAAGTTCTAAATATATGTATTCAAACATTTATTTGCCTTGACTCAGGATGTTCAACGTTCCTTATTTCAGACAGTCAGTTTCATATTTGGGATAATGCATATGAATAAATCAATTTTTTCTTACCTTAAAATTTGACTTTTTCCCTGTGGGCTATTAGGCTCGCGGGGGCTGAAAATGCTTCATTTTATTGCGTCATTCTTGGCGCAGACTTTTTTGGCGCAATTTTTTTTTTCTGTTTCCGGCGTCATACGTGTCGCCGGGAGTTGCGTCATTTTTTGACGTTTTTTTGCGCCAAAAGTGTCGGCGTTCCGGATGTGGCGTCATTTTTGGCGCCAAAAGCATTTAGGCGCCAAATAATGTGGGCGTCTTTTTTGGCGCTAAAAAATATGGGCGTCACTATTGTCTCCACATTATTTAAGTCTCATTATTTATTGCTTCTGGTTGCTAGAAGCTTGTTCACTGGCATTTTTTTCCCCATTCCTGAAACTGTCATTTAAGGAATTTGATAAATTTTGCTTTATATATTGTTTTTTCTATTACATATTGCAAGATGTCTCCAATTGTCCCTGAGTCAGAAGCCACTTCTGGAAAAATGCTTAACTGAGTTTCAGTTCTACCAAAGCTAAGTTCATTTATTTTAAATGTTATAAATGTTTATCTTTAGCTATGGTTTGTATTAAGTTATTATGATATACTTTTACATGCAGATTCCATTAGTATTTATGCTTTATACATTTCCATTCTTAAGTACAAGAAATGTTTAGAAGATTTATAAGAAATATTTTTTTTGATTAAGGCTTTGTCTGACTTCGTGCCTTCTAATACAATTTTTAGGTCTTTTTCACTTCTTTTTTAATTATTGAAGTTTCAAATGACCAACAACATACTGTTTTATCCTTCTCTGATGATGTTTTTTTCTCTTTCAGAAATTCTCTTCATCAGATATTGACACTAACAAATCTACTTTTTTATATAAATTTTTTATTATTAAAGTACATTTGTTCTTTGTTGAAGAGGTGTTGATTATTTTGGATATTAAGGTAACTAGTTCTTTAAAACTAGCTGACACTATTTCTGCCTTTTTATTCTTCTGTGATTTTAGAGGTTTTCCTTCCAATTCCCCATACTAGGGAATGGAATAGGCTGAGAATTTTATTTTATTTTTAAACTATATTCTTTGTCAGCAGTTAAATTTAATTTGGAGGGTTCTCCAATTTATTGGAGCTATCTCTACTCCTACTAATTATGCTATTGTTGTTATAGCAAAATAATATTTATTTTCCTTTATATAGTTATATCTTATTTATGGAAAATTATTTAGTTTCAGGTACTTTTCTTGGTCCTGTGATATTGCAATTGCTTCATTTTTTCTGTTTACTTTAAGATCAAGTATCAGATTATGATTTATTTTAGCATTGTTAAAGGGACAACATTTACTAGACTAGGTGCTGTTGCATTTGTCTTGTTGTTTTGCATTTTGCAAGTCCTCTGTTTTGACTGGTCCTTTAAACTGGACTATCATGCTAATGATTTCATTTGTGTCTTCATTTTATTGAATATATTCGCAAATGAGGGTTAATCTATGTCTTTAGCTATTTTAGCTAGAAGAATTTTGTGATTTAAAAAAAAAAAAAAAAAAAAAGAAAATCCATATTTCTTTTGTTCTAAGATAATCAATTATAATTGGATTCAATTCTTAACTGTTACTATGGGCTTCAAGATTGAGTTCTAAGACTAAACTTTAAGCTTATATTAGTTTGGTTGTTCTTATTAAGGAACGAATTCCTGAGTTCTTTCCCAAGTAACATGTTTATAATTGGGGTTCGAAATCAGCTCCCTAATATTGCGATGTACGTGCCGTATTCCAGCTTGGCTGGTAAGGGGCAGGTTAAGACTTCTTTGAAATTTGTTTGGTTCTATTCTGTCCAAATTTCTTTGATTTTATTCCAGTAAGGCTAACACTTTCTTTCAGTGTGTTTCTGTCCTATATATTTTGGATACTGTTGAAGCATGGCTCAAGCGCTGCTCAGACCTGGAATCTTTTGGGGTATTTCTTCCAGTTCTTTTTCTAGGAACTGGGTTTTGGAGTTTTATTCAAACTATTCTGCCTTTTTTATGGTCATTGATAGCATTATTTGTTTTCATTAGATAAAATAAATGCATATTCTTCATTTTTCTGTTTTCATTCAGATTATTTCCTGTGGATGCGGAATCTCATATGTTTCACTTTCTCTTCAGGACATAGTTAGAGGATCTTTTTTTCAAAAGCTCTTGATTCCTCACGCAAGGGTCACTTTTTTTAGGTTTCCAGATGGTTTATGTCACTATCTTTGTCTCTATCAGACAAGGGACAATTTGATTTGGGTTCCGTCTGTCGGTACCTTTAGTCTCTATTATTTACTTCAGTTGCTATATATGCATAGAAGTTTTAACAGCATTGGATTAAATTCCCTTTGCTCATTTTCAATGGAAAGATCCTTTCCAGCTTTTTATGAGTGTTGTTTCTTCAAGAACATGGTTGGAGGATCAATTAACCAAAAAGTTTGTTGATTCCTCAGACAAGAGTAACCTTTTTTAGATTTCCGGATAGATTCAGTGTCCATGTCTCTGTTTCTGTTGGATTAGAGACGTCTGAAATTGGTTTCAGCTTATCGAAACCTTCAGTCTCAATCATTCCCTTCGGTAGCCTTATGCATGGAAATTCTAGGTTCTTATGACTGCTGCATTGGACGTGTTCCCCTTTGCTCATTTTCACATGCGGATTATACAAAGATATCTCATTTAATATCTTTCAAACCGATTGTTCGACACCCTCTGACGTGGTACAGACCACCATCGTTTAGTTCAGGGGGCTTCTTTTTTTCTTCCAACCTGGACTGTGATCTCAATAGATGCAAGTCTGACAGGTTGGGGAGCTGTATGGGGTTTTCTGACAGCACAACGGGTTTGGGAAATCTCAGGAGGTGAGATTTCCAATCAATATTTTGGAACTCCGTGCAATTTTCAGAGCTCTTCAGTCATGGCCTCTTCTAAAGAGAGAATCGTTCATTTGTTTTCAGACAGACAATGTCACAACTGTGGCATATATCAATCATCAAGGAGGGACTCACAGTCCTCTGGCTATGAAAGAAGTATCTCGAATACTGGTATGGGCGGAATCCAGCTCCTGTCTAATCTCTGCGGTTCATATCCCAGGTATAGACAATTGGGAAGCGGATTATCTCAGTCGCCAAGCGTTACATCCGGGCGAGTGGTCTCTTCACCCAGAGGTGTTTCTTCAGATTGTTCAAATGTGGGAACTTCCAGAAATAGATCTGATGGTTTCTCATCTACACAAGAAACTTCCCAGGTATCTGTCCTGATCCAGGGATCCTCAGGCGGAAGCAGTGGATGCATTGTCACTTCCTTGGAAGTATCATCCTGCCTATATCTTTCCGCCTCTAGTTCTTCTTCCAAGAGTAATCTCCAAGATTCTGAAGGAATGCTCGTTTTTTCTGCTGGTGGCTCCAGCATGGCCTCACAGGTTTTGGTATGTGGATCTTGTTCGCATGGCTTCTTGTCATCCGTGGACTCTTCCGTTAAGACCAGACCTTCTGTCATAAGGTCCTTTTTTACCATCAGGATCTCAAATCCTTAACTTTAAAGGTATGGAGATTGAACGCTTGATTCTTAGTCAAAGAGGTTTCTCTGACTCTGTGATTAATACTATGTTACAGGCTCGTAGATCTGTATCTAGGATGATATATTATCGAGTCTGGAAGACTTATATTTCTTGGTGTCTTTCTCATCTTTTTTACTGGCATTCTTTTAGAATTCCGAGAATTTTACAGTTTCTTCAGGATGGTTTGGATAAAGGTTTTTCTGCAAGTTCCTTGAAAGGACAAATCTCTGCTCTTTCTGTTCTTTTTCACAGAAGGATTGCTATTCTTCCTGATATTCATTGTTTTATACAAGCTTTGGTTTGTATAAAATCTGTTATTAAGTCAATTTTCTCCTCCTTGGAGTTTGAATTTGGTTCTGGGGGCTCTTCAAACTCCTCCGTTTGAACCTATGCATTCACTGGACATTTAATTACTTTCTTGGAAAGTTTTGTTTCTTTCGGCCATCTCTTCTGCTAGAAGAGTTTCTGAATTATCTGCTCTTTTCTTGTGAGTCTCCTTTTCTGATTTTTCATCAGGATAAGGCGGTGTTGCGAACTTCTTTTTAATTTTTTACCTAAGGTTGTGAATTCTAACAACATTAGTAGAGAAATTGTGGTTCCTTCATTATGTCCTAATCCTAAGAATTCTAAGGAGAGATCTTTGCATTCTTTGGATGTTGTTAGAGCTTTGAAATATTATGTTGAAGCTACTAAGAATTTCCGAAAGACTTCTAGTCTATTTGTTATGTTTTCCGGTTCTAGGAAAGGTCAGAAGGCCTCTGCCATTTCTTTGGCATCTTGGTTGAAATCTTTAATTCATCATGCTTATGTCGAGTCGGGTAAATCTCCGCCTCAAAGGATTACAGCTCATTCTACTAGGTCAGTTTCTACTTCCTGGGCGTTTAGGAATGAAGCTTTGATTGTTCAGATTTGCAAAGCGGCAACTTGGTCTTCTTTGCATACCATTTTGATGTGTATTCTTCTTCTGAAGCAGTTTTTGGTAGAAAAAATACTTCAGGCAGCTGTTTCAGTTTGATTCTTCTGCTTATAATTTCAGTTTTCTTCATTATAAGATTTAAACTTTATTTTGGGTGTGGATTATTTTTCAGCGGAATTGGCTGTCTTTATTTTATCCCTCCCTCTCTAGTGACTCTTGCGTGGAATATCCACATCTTGGGTAGTCATTATCCCATACGTCACTAGCTCATCGACTCTTGCTAATTACATGAAAGAAAACATAATTTATGTAAGAACTTACCTGATAAATTCATTTCTTTCATATTAGCAAGAGTCCATGAGGCCCACCCTTTTTTGTGGTGGTTATGATTTTTTTGTATAAAGCACAATTATTCCAATTCCTTATTTTTTATGCTTTCGCACTTTTTTCTTATCACCCCACTTCTTGGCTATTCGTTAAACTGATTTGTGGGTGTGGTGAGGGGTGTATTTATAGGCATTTTGAGGTTTGGGAAACTTTGCCCCTCCTGGTAGGAATGTATATCCCATACGTCACTAGCTCATGGACTCTTGCTAATATGAAAGAAATGAATTTATCAGGTAAGTTCTTACATAAATTATGTTTCTTTGCCCCATTGACTGACATATAAAAGACGCGCAGTTTAGTATCCAATATACAGCGCTTACGCTGTATATTGGATACCAAACTGCGCGTCTTTTATAAGGCTTGCTACGCCTGCATTTTGTGGCGAGGTGAAAATGGAGTAAGATTTCTCCATTTTCGCCACGTAAGTCCTTAGACTTTAGAGTCTACCTTATAGTATTGGAGCACCGTAACTCCCTAAACTGCCTGCAAAATAAAACCTAACACCTAACGCATGCACAATGTCTATCTACCTGTCAACCGCAATCCCCCACCGCAATACCTAATAAAGTTTTTACCCCCTAAACCGCTGCTCCCGGACCCCGCCGCCACCTACATTAAATGTATTACCCCCTAATCTGACCCCCCTACACCGCCGCCACCTATATTAAATATATTACCCCCTAATCTGATCCCCCTACACTGCCGCCTATATTAAATATATTAACCCCTAATCTGAACCCACTACACCGCAGCCACCTATATTAAATATATTACCCCCTAATCTGCCCCCCCTACACCGCCGCTACCTATATTAAATATATTAACTCCTAATCTAATCTACACCTACACCGCCGCCACCTATATTAAATGTATTACCCCCTAATCTGACCCCCCCTACACCGCCGCCACCTATATTAAATATATTAACCCCTAACTTAATTATTTAAATAAATCTAAATAATATTAATATTATTAACTAAATTATTCCTATTTAAAACTAAATACTTACCTATAAAATAAACCCTAAGATAGCTACAATATAATTAATAATTACATTGTAGCTATTTTAGGGTTTATATTTATTTTACAGGTAACTTTGTATTTATTTTAACTAGGTGCAATAGCTACTAAATAGTTAATAACTAGCTACCTAGTTAAAATAAATAGTTATTTTAACTAGCTACCTAGTTAAAATAATTACAAAATTACCTGTAAAATAAATCCTAACCTAAGTTACAAATACACCTAACACTACACTATCAATAAATTAATTAAATAAACTACAATTATCTAAACTAAAATACAATTAAAGAAACTAAACTATATTAAAAAAAAAAACACTAAATTACAAAAAATGAAAAAATTTTAAGCTAATTACACCTAATCTAAGCCCCCTAATAAAATAAATAAGCCCCCCAAAATAAATAAAATTTCCCTACCCTAAACTAAATTATAAATAGCCCTTAAAAGGGACTTTTGCGGGGCATTGCCCCAAAGTAATCAGCTCTTTTACCTGTAAAAAAAAAGAACAATCCCCCCCTCCACCCACACACCCCTACTCTAAAACCCACCCGATCCCCCCTTAAAAAAACCTAAGTCTAACCCCCAAGTGGTCCTTACCTGTCCTGAAGACCGGCGGAGAAGGTCCTGTTCCAGGCGGTGAAGTCTTCTTCCAAGCGGCGACCTCTTCTTCCAGGAACCAGCCGGTGCGGAGGAGTTGAAGACCGATGACCGCGGAGCTGAAGACCGTCGACTCTGGAACTGAAGACTGGCTACGCTGGAACTGAAGACCGCGGAGCCATGGAGCGTGGAGAATCCTCTTCATACGATCTCCGCCGTACACTGAATAGATACGCGATTAAAAATGGCGTCCCTTGAATTCCTATTGGCTGATTTGAGCCTTCAAATTCAAATCAGCCAATTGGATGAGAGCTACTGTAATTCTATTGGCTGATTTGAATAGCCAATATAATAAGAGCTACTGACATTCTATTGGCTATTCAAATCAGCCAATAGAATTACAGTAGCTCTTATTCTATTGGCTATTCAAATCAGGTTTTTTTAATGGGGGATCGGGTGGGTTTTAGAGTAGGGGTGTGTGGGTGGTGGGTTGTAATGTGGGGGGGATTGTTCTTTTTTTTACAGGTAAAAGAGCTGATTACATTGGGGCAATGCCCCGCAAAAACCCCTTTTAAGGGCTGGTAATAGAGCCGATTACTTTAAGGGCTATTTGTAATTTAGTTTAGGGTAGGGAAATTTTATTATTTTGGGGGGCTTTTTATTTTTTGAGGGGGCTTAGATTAGGTGTAATTAGCTTAAAATTCTTGTAATATTTTTTTATTTTTTGTAATTTAGTTTCTTTAATTGTATTTTAGTTTAGATAATTGTAGTTTATTTAATTAATTTATTGATAGTGTAGTGTTAGGTGTATTTGTAACTTAGGTTAGGATTTATTTTACAGGTAATTTAGTAATTTTTTAACTAGGTAGCTATTAAATAGTTATTAACTAAATAGCTATTGTACCTAGTTAAAGTAAATACAAAGTTACCTGTAAAATAAATATAAATCCTAAAATAGCTACAATGTAACTATTAGTTACATTAGTAACTATTAGTTACATTGTAGCTATTTTAGGATTTATATTTATTTTACAGGTAACTTTGTATTTATATTGTAGCTATCTTAGGGTTTATTTTATAGGTAAGTATTTAGTTTTAAATAGGAATAATTTAGTTAATAATATTAATATTATTTAGATTTATTTAAATAATAATTAAGTTAAGGGGTGTTAGGGTTAGATTTAGGTTTAGGGGTTAATATATTTAATATAGGTGGCGGCGGTGTAGGGGGATCAGATTAGGGGTTAATATATTTAATGTAGTTGGCAGTGGTGTAGGGGGGTCAGATTAGGGGTTAATATATTTCATATAGGTGGCGGTGGTGTATGGGGGTCAGATTAGGGGTTAATATATTTAATATAGGTGGCGCCGGTGTAGGGATGTCAGATTAGGGGTTAATATATTTAATATAGGTGCCAGCGGTGTAGGGTGGTCAGATTAGGGGGTAATACATTTTAATAAAGGTGGCGGCAGGGGTCCGGGAGTGGCGGTTTAGGGGTTAATACTAGGATAGGTTTATTGCGGTGTGGGCTATGGCGGTGTAGGGGTTAATAATTAGGCTTATTGTGTTGTGGGAGGTTGTTGGTCTAGGGGTTAATACATTTATTGTTAGGAGTGAGAGGGGGGATTGCGGATAGAGGGGTATACGTGTCGGGCTATTTTTGGAAGGCGTGTTAGACAGTTACGGGAGATTTAAAAGTTTAGTAAGTTTTTGTAGGCGACGGCAGTTTCTAAAGTGCCGTAAGTCACTGGCGACTCCAGAAATTTGTACTTACGCTTATTTCTGGACATCGCTAGTTTGTCCGACTTACAGCACTTTAGCAACTGCCGGCGGGGTATATGTAATACCCCGATGTGCGAGGTGAAACTACGGGCGGCACGGGTTACCTCGCTTGCGCCGAAAAGTACGCCCTATATCGGATCGCGCCCCTAGTTTATTTGTTATCTTTTCTGGTTCTAGGAAAGGTCAGAAGGCTTCTGCCATTTCTTTGGCATCTTGGTTAAAGCTTTTGATTATTCACGCTTATTTGGAGTCGGGTAAATCCCCGCCTCAGAGGATTACAGCTCATTCTACTAGGTCAGTTTCCACTTCCTGGGCTTTTAAAGGGACACTGCACCCAAAAAAATCTTTTGTGATTCAGATTGAGCATTAAACTTTAAGCAACTTTCTAATTTACTCCTATTATCAAATTTTCTTCATTCTCTTGGTATCTTTATTTGAAATGCAAGAATGTAAGTTTAGATGCCGGCCCATTTTATGTGAACAACCTGGGTTGTCCTTGCTGATTGGTGGATAAATCCATCCACCAATAAAAAAGTGCTGTCCAGAGTACTGAAACCAAAAAAAAGCTTAGATGCCTTCTTTTTCAAATAATGATAGCAAGATAATAGGAGTAAATTAGAAAGTTGCTTAAAATTGCATGCTCTTTCTGAATTACAAAAGAAAAATGTGGGTACAGTGTCCCTTTAAGAATGAAGCTTCAGTTGATCAGATTTGCAAAGCAGCAACTTGGTCTTCTTTGCATACATTTACTAAATTCTACCATTTTTATGTTTTTTCTTCTTCAGAAACAGTTTTTGGTAGAAAAGTTCTTCAGGCAGCTGTTTCAGTTTGATTCTTCTGCTTATAATTTCAGTTTTTTTCTTTTCCATTATAAGATTAAAACTTATGATTTGGGTTGTGGATTGATTTTTTCAGCGGAATTGGCTGTCTTTATTTTTTATCCCTCCCTCTCTAGTGACTCTTGCGTGTAGTTCCACATCTTGGGTATTGCTATCCCATACGTCACTAGCTCATGGACTCTAGCCAATTACATGAAAGAAAACATAATTTATGTAAGAATTTACCTGATAAATTAATTTCTTTCATATTGGCAAGAGTCCATGAGGCCCACCCTTTTTATGGTGGTTATGATTTTTTGTATAAAGCACAATTATTCCAATTCCTTTGTTTATGCTTTTTGCTCCTTTCTTTATCACCCCACTTCTTTGCTATTCGTTAAACTGACCTCAAACCTCAAAATGCCTATAGGTTTGGGAATTCCCAAACCTATAGGCATTTTGAGGTTTGGGAATCTTTGCCCCTCCTGGTAGGATTGTATATCCCATACGTCACTAGCTCATGGAATCTTGCCAAAATGAAAGAAATGAATTTATCATGTAAATTCTTACATAAATTATGTTTTATATATCCAGTTATGGAGGATTCTGATGCTGAGACTGCTGATCATTTCAGACTCAGTTACAGATGATTCTAATACCGAGATGGTTTTGATTTCAGATTCTGTTTCCGGTGATAATCCGGTTTAGCCTTGTTGACTCCTGTCAACCAATTTTGTTCCTTATGCTATATGAGAGGGCGCGGGGGGAATCAGGGGTCTGCTGAGCCATCCGCCTCTGGGGGGTCCCGTCCTCCAGGAGGCGAGTTCCCTACTATTTCTTCCTTCTACACATGCGGGTTAACCCAGTTTATGGTTCCTTCTTGCGGGGTGGCGTGTTCCCCCGGAGGTTGCAGCGCGTTTTTGCTTTCAGATAAGGATTGTTTTAGTCTGAGTTGTGGGTGTGGTGCGAGGAGTTTCCCAAACCTCAAATGCCTATAAATGGCATTTGAGGTTTGGGAAACTCCTGGTAGGAATCTATATCCCATATGTCACTAGCTCATGGACTCTTGCCAATTACATGAAAGAAATATGTGTATATAATTATGTACATATATATTTACATTGCGGTCTATGGAGGGACACAGTTCCCATAGAACTGTATATGATTATTATACATATATATTTATATGTTAATATGTGTGTAACACACATATTAACACATACAAATACATGTATATAATCATGTACATATATATTTACATTGCAGTCTATGGGAACACTGTCTTCAGCACGGCACCTCAGCCACATGGTGAACACCTTGACCTAGTACTGAGGAGTATATGAGAGGATCATCCATCTCATCTCAGATGGGCCCACATCTCAATATCAGGATAGAACCAACTTTTTTCCTATCCTCAACAGTGCATTAATGGGAGAATTTAAGCATGTAACATGGAATTTCAAGATGTTATGAATATTACCTTTATGTATAGAAGTATATTATGTGATAGTGTGTCATTAAAAATTACACGCATTACTCCTTTCTTGTTAAAGATAGCAACCAAAAGGATTCAGGTTTTGTTTATTATCAGTCTATTAATTATACCGACACCAGATGAATAAACAAAAATTTGCTTTATAAAAAGATTTTGATTGGAAAATAATCAGAAGTAATCAAAATATATACAGTGAAATAACCTATAATCCTATGATAATTAATTAAAGCAGTTACATTAAACTATAAACATAAATAAAATAAGTATTTTTCTTGAATTTGTACCCTATATGCGGGAGCCATCTACTGTTAGAACAATAATATTTCATCTAATTAAAGGGACACTGAACCCAATTCTCTTGGTATCTTTATTTGAAAAGCAAGAATGTAAGTTGAGATGCTGGCCCATTTTTGGTGAACTACCTGGGTTGTCCTTGCTGATTGGACAGCAGCAATAAACAAGTGCTATCCATGGTTCTGAACCAAAAATTGTCTAGCTCCTTAGCTTAGATGCCTTATTTTTTAAATAAAGATAGCAAGAGAACGAAAAAAATTTGATAATAGGAGTAAATTAGAAAGTTGCTTAAAATGGTATGCGCTATATGAATCACAAAAGAAAAAATTAAAGTGTCCCTTTAATTTTATGTTAATTAATACATAGTAACATAATAGATGAGGTTGAAAAAAAGACCGAAGGCCATCGAGTTCAACGTATTCAAATCTAAAATATATACAAAAAGCTCCAGTTAAGCTTAAATAATCCCTCTAAAAGGTGACCCATTTAATACTAGCAATCATATCCATGAATTTTGTTTATAGACAGAAATGTATCCAGACTATTTTTAAATGTATCTAGGGTATTGGCATTCACTACCTCCTTTGGTAATGAGTTCCAAAATGTTATTGCTCTTACAGTGAAAAAACGTTTCCGTTGCAGGAGATTAAATCTCCTTTCCTCCAACCTTAAATTGTGACCTCTGGTCACAAACAATTTTCTTGGAATAAACAGCGCTTCTGCCATCCCATAGGCCTTGAATATATTTATATAAAGTAATCATGTCACCTCAAACGCCTTTTTTCTAAAGAAAATAAACCCAGTTTGGCTAGCCTCTCCTCATAGGTTAAATTCTCAAATCCCCTATTAGCTTTGTGGCCCTTCTCTGAACTTTTTCTAGTTCTGCAATATCTTTTTTTGCGATCGGTCCCCAGAGCTGCACTCCATACTCAAGGTGAGGTCTTACCAGTGCTTTATATAGTGACAGAATAATGCTTTCCTCCCTTGATTCAATGCCTCTTAATACATGCTAGTGAAGCTGCTGCCCTGCATTGTGCACCCATCTTTAGCTTGTTATCTATTACTATTCCCAAATCCCTTTCCTCCTGTGTTTGGCTTGTCTTGTCCCATTTAAATAATACGTTGCCTGCTTATTTTTACTTCCAAAATGTAGAACCTTGCATTTTCCCGTATTAAATCTCATTTTCCATTTACCGGCTTCTAATTTTTGCAGGTCCCTTTGTAACGAAAGTTCATCCTGCTTAATGATTAAAATATTATAATTAATAACTCCTCCTAGAATAGAGAATGGTGATATAGGGTCTAGCCATTGGGAGGAGGTCATTTTCCCTGTATTTTGGAACTGACAGAATAGGGGTCACATCGCCAGACATCGCTGCTGCAAATCCACGTATGATGCCCTTATTTATTAATAAACAAATTTACCTGATGCCGACATTATCTTGGAGCTGCTGAATCTCAATTCATCTTTGAGGCTCTTCAAAATAACAGAGGAGGATATCAAAACAAGTGGCCAATTTGTACCGTCGTACCTAAAGGCAATACCTGAAATTATGATAATTAATCAGGTGAGTCAGTTAAAAAAAACAAAATATTATTATTAATTATATAATTTATCCGCAATTTTCCAAGAAAAACAAGTCAAATTGAAAAAAAGACAAACTTCCTAAACATGATTCCCATAACGAAACTGCTGGACTGCAAAGGGAAATACACATATACCTAACTCATGGCAAATATAAGTAAAATACATATATTTAAAACTTTATATTAATACATAAAGCTCCAAACCATAGCTGAGAGTGTCTTAAAATAACGATACATGGGGGCGGAATCTGAGATCGAAGCGGCAGGACGTGTCCTGGCAGAGTATGTTTCTTTGTTCCGTTAGTGCTATAGCCGAGTAGAAATGTCAAATAAATTGTTGATAATATAATATTATATTATATATAATAATATGAATAAGTGCTAATTTAACAATTTATTTGACATTTCTACTCGGCTATAGCACTAACAGAACAAAGATACATACTCTGCCAGCTTGCTCCTGACCTATGCTCTTCGATCAACTTATATAGCCGGTGAGAGAACTCTCTAAGTGTGTGACCTACACTGCAAAATTGTACGTCAAAAGGAGCATGGAGCAAATTACGCAAGCGCTACTCCAAGCTAGGGGAAGACTTCGAAACAGCAGGTTGATGCAGAAATCTGAGATTCTGCATCAACCTGATCCGGAGATGTTAACCCCAGAAGGACCGACACCCTTAAATCTACTAGGACAGGCTCCTAGATGCGAGAAACCACCAAGGATAGCTACGACCTTGCATGCTTGCTTACCTCTAAAGACAGAGGCTCTGGTGGACATACAGGCGCCTTTCTCAATGAGCTAGTTCCTGATTTGATGGCCCTGGCAGAGGCGCTCCCTGAATCTCTACCTGAAGTGGTACGATCCGCCTTTGCAGGCTCTACTTATAGAACTTTTTTTCCAGGAGGGGAAGAGCTTTTATCTTCAAAAGGCAGATAGTACTAACTACCCACATGCAGTGAAGATTCCAACATCCTTACTGATAGAACCCTGTCATGAGAGGATGAGCTGATGCGTATGGAGACTTCAGTACTTTATATATTTTAAAGGCTTACAGCCAGTCTGCTTATATCAGTACTATGGCCAGTATAGAACATATACCCACTTTCTTTGCCGATACAGATTTCCTTTGGGATTTCATCAAAGCTGGTGTCGGCTAACTTCCAAAGACTTAAAACAGCTGACCCAATGCTCCCTATTAGTTAATCCTGTCTCACGTTCAAAGTTGCATGGTTATGTTATCAGTCACATCTCTCTCCCCACTATTTTTGAAACTGTGATATATGTACCATGTATTTGCCTACACTTCATACAACCTCTTAAGGAGATATGGGAAAATCTGACATTGCGGTATATACTTTGCTCTGTAGATATTATGGGAAAGCGTGCGCCTACTACTTGTCTAGGGGCACATTAGCTACACATAAATCTGTGAATGCAACACTGGGAAACCTGACCATTCCAATGCTATACCCAACTCATAGGGGGATATATTGGTATTCTAACTTCACTTCTGACTAACTGCGCTATAATGCTGTACTCATAGAAACATAGATATTGACGGCAGATAAGAGCCATAGGCCCAGCAAGTCTGCCCGACCTTACCTAACAGTATAAACTTATCTAGTTCGTAGGATAGCCCTATGCTTGTCCCATGCATTTTTAAAGTCCCCCACAGTGTTTGTTGCTACTACCTCTTGAGGAAGTTTATTCCATAAATCAATCACTCTTTCTGTAAAGAAGTGCTTCCTCAAATTACTCCTGAATCTACTACCCTTTAGCTTGAGCTCATGACCCCTTGTTCTTGAATTTTCCATTTTATGTAAAATACCCACAGCCTCAGTTTTACTAAACCCTTTAATGTACTTGAAAGTTGCTATCATATCACCTCTTTCCCTTCTCTCCTCTAAGCTATACATATTTAGGTCATTGAGCCTATCCTGGTAAGTTTTATTTTTTAGACCATGTACCATTTTGGTAGCCCTCCTTTGCACAGATTCAAGTTTGTTAATATCCTTCTGAAGATATGGTCTCCAGAACTGCACACAATACTCAAGATGAGGCCTAACTAATGATCTATAAAGTGGCATAAGAACCTTACTATTTCTGCTGCAAATACCTCTACCAATACATCCAAGCATTCTGCTAGCCTTACTCGCTGCATTACTACATTGTTTACTAAGTTTTAAATCATCTGAAATAATAATTCCCAAGTCCTGTTCCTCGTCTGTAACAGTCAGTAAAGTGTAATTGAGTCTGTAATTAACATTTGGATTTTTCTTCCCTAAATGCATTATTTTACACTTTGCTGTGTTAAACTTTAGATCCCAGTCGTTTGTCCAATCCTCCAATTGTTGTATATCACTTCTCATTTTGTCTACCCCCCCTGGAACATCCACTCTGTTGCAAATTTTTGTATCATCTGCAAAGAGACATACTTTCCCCTGTAGCCCTTTGCTGATATCGCAGATAAATATGTTAAACAAAACAGGCCCCAGAACTGACCCCTGAGGAACACCACTAGTAACAGCCCCCTCTGCTGAATGAACTCCATTTACTAAGACACTTTGTTTTCTGTCCTTAAGCCACAGCATTCCACCCAGTTCACAATTTTTGAATCTAGACCAAGGAGATATAGTTTGTGAATAAGTTTATTGTGTGGGACGGTGTCAAATGCTTTGCTGAAATCTAGATATGCTACATCAACTGCTCCACCCTTGTCTAATACTTTTGTTACATAATCAAAGAAGTCAATTAGATTAGTCTGACATGATCTCCCTGAAGTAAAACCATGCTGATTTTGGTCCTTTAAATTGTTTGTCTTTATGTAAGTCATAATTCTTTCTTTTTTTTTTTTTTTTTTTTTTTTAAAATAAGTTTTTTATTGAGGTTATTGACAAAAAAACATCAAATAAACAGGTTACATAAACATTCAGAAACATTCTTTCAAACCATGACAATATTTTGAAATTCAAAACTATTCTGTGGTCACATATAGGTAAAAACTGTTCATGAGAAAACCCAAAGTAATCTCTATATTTATATGTAACAGGTAAAACTGAAACCTCGTTTTCTGCTTTATAGTATTTTCCTCTCTTAATAAAATAAGCCATCTTTGGGCTCCTGTCTTCTAAAATGATGTAACATAGTAACATAGTAACATAGTAGATAAGGTTGAAAAAAGACTGAAGTCCATCGAGTTCAACCTATACAAATCTAAAATACTTACAAAAAGCTCCAGTTAAGCTTAAATAACCCCATTAAAATGTGACCCATTTAATACTAGCAATCATATCCATGAATTTTGTTTATATACAGAAATTTATCCAGACTATTTTTAAATGTATCTATGGTATTGGCATTCACTACCTCCTTTGGTAATGAGTTCCACAATTTTATTGCTCTTACAGTGAAAAAACGTTTCCGTTGCAGGAGATTAAATCTCCTTTCCTCCAACCTTAAATTATGACCTCTTGTCAGAACCAATTTTCTTGGAATAAAAAGAGCTTCTGCCATCTCTGTATATGGGCCTTGAATATATTTATATAAAGTAATCATGTCACCTCTCAAGCGCCTTTTTTCTAAAGAGAACAGACCCAGTTTGGCTAGCCTCTCCTCATAGGTTAATTTCTCCAATCCCCTTATTAGCTTTGTGGCCCTTCTCTGAACTTTTTCTAGTTCTGCAATATCTTTTTTAGCAATCGGTCCCCAGAACTGCACTCCAAACTCAAGGTGAGGTCTTACCAGGGCTTTATATAATGACAGAATTATGCTTTCCTCCCTTGAATCAATGCCTCTTTTAATACATGCTAGTATCTTATTAGCCTTTGAAGCCGCTGCCCTGCATTGTGCACTCATCTTTAGCTTGTTATCTATTACTACTCCCAAATCCCTTTCCTCCTGTGTTTGGCTAAGTCTTGTCCCATTTAAAAAATACATAGCCTGCTTATTTTTACTTCCAAAATGTAGAACCTTACATTTTTCCGTATTAAATCTCATTTTCCATTCACTTGCCCATAGTTCTAATTTTAGCAAATCCCTTTGCAAAGAGAGTTCATCCTGCTCTGACCTAATGACCTTACTTAACTTAGTATCATCTGCAAAAATAGAGATGTTGCTATTTAATCCTTGCTCCAAGTCATTTATAAAAATATTAAAAAGAACAGGGCCCAGTACTGATCCCTGGGGGACGCCACTGATTACCTTTGTCCAATCTGAGTATGATCCATTTACTGCTACTCGTTGCTCCCTATCTTTTATCCAGTTATTTATCCATGAGCTAACATTTTCAGCTATTCCCAGTCCCTTAATTTTGTGCATTAATCTCTCATGTGGCACTGTATCAAATGCCTTTGCAAAATCTAAGTATATCACATCAACTGATTCCCCTTTATCTATATTTTTACTTACTTCCTCGTAGAATCTAATTAGATTAGTTTGACATGATCTATTTCTCCTAAAGCCATGCTGATTAGAACTCATAATCTTGTTTACACGAATATGCTCATCAATATAATCCCTTATAATCCCTTCAAATATCTTCCCCACTATTGATGTCAGACTAACTGGTCTATAGCTTCCTGGATCATCCCTGCTTCCCTTTTTGAAGAGTGGCACCACATCAGCTTTACGCCAATCCTGGGGTACCATGCCTGAGGATAATGAGTCTTGAAAAATTAAGAGTAAAGGTTTGTCTATAACAGTGCTAAGTTCCCTTAACACCCTTGGGTGTATTCCATCTGGGCCTGGAGTTTTATTTACCTTAATATTTTTTAGTTTTTTCCTGATGTCCTCTAAACAAAACCCAGTTAGTGGTATGGACTGGCATGTTCTATTCTGTTCCAAAGTATCATTCAATGGTTCCTCTCTTGTGTATACTGAAGAAAAAAACTGGAAATAGAATGGTAAGACTAGTCTCTTTTGGATATATGTCTAATTAGAATAATTTTTTTAACTGAGTTAAAGAAGATAGTTAGGGTGCGAAACAATAAGGGTTATTATGGAATAAAGACATATGGTGCTATTGAGAAAGAACTATGAAGAAGATGCGGCATAGGAAAGATAAGCCGCGTAGGTAGCTCTCCTGTAAAAGGAGGTTCTTTATAGTGGTGGGGGGGGAGGAGGTGGTAATGAAAAGTGGGGGAGGGAGAGGAGGTGATAGTACGAAGGTGATATATAAAATTCATGAACAGAGCACTAGGTCTGTGTGAATAGATTCGAGGGTGCATGGATTGCTAGAGGTTAACTAGGAACTGGAGAATTGTATAGTGGGCAATGCTGAGCCTGCATAAAGAAGCTTAGGGGTCTTAGAGCAAGAGCTTCGACACTAGGTAAGTAAATAATTTACAGTGCGATAAAACTACAGGAAATGCAGGGCCAGCCTGCGATAATAAGTATGCGAAATGCGAAGATGGTGGGTTACATATAGTAGTATATAGGTTCTGATGGGAAGCAAAAGTCTGGAGCTACCTGTAAGGGTTTATACATATTTCCAATGAAGCATATTGGTATTCCCCATCTAACCAATTGGTCACTTTTCCATATATATGTTGTCTATGCCGTCTATGGGAGTATTGATGGGAAGGTTCAGGGATCCCGGCCGCAGACACCCAAGCCTTAGGAGCATTCACAATGTTAGGGGACAGCATAGCACATTTTATTTCAATCCTCAGAGTCAATTAACTATATGGAGTGTGCAAGGAAGTGTAAATGTAGATAAATGTATAAGACCCATAGGCGGTCAGCTGAATCTTAAATAACAGCCTTCATGTGTTACTTATGCATTTATAAAGAGGTGTGATAAATACTATTGTCTAGCACTTCAATAACAGGAACACAACCAAAAGTATTTTCAAACATAGCTTGTAGATACAAACATCAACATTAGAGGGTAAGGGACCCCCTTTTAACACATCAAATTAGAATGCTGTGAAATTGTAGAGAACTATGTAAAAAATAAATAAAGAAAAAATAGGAGTTTGTAATAGTGCATACGTAACTAGTAAATACAGTGGAACATATCATACTCCAGGATAAACACAAACTCACCTCACTGTTGTATCCCCATATATCAAGTTGTATAGTGTATCTTTAAAGGGCAACTTGATAAGGGTAGTACTAGGAAGCATGGAGAAAGCCTGAGAAAGTATGACTAAGCTTAGACTCCCCTCTGGTGGTAAAAACTGGTAATTACATCTTAAAAGAAAGAATGTTGATTTACGTCTTAATTCTGTGATGTGGAAGAGATCTATCTATTGAACTATATAAGGCAGATTATCTGCTAATCTATTGCTTGCAGCAACTGTTGAAAAAACTAGACATTATTTAGGATAGTTGAGTTACACAGTGTAATAAACATTTTTCCGTGGATAAACCTGCTCTTTACCCTAGAAAGTCAAGATTTATAATATTTCAACCTGTGTGAGAACTGACATTATACATAACAAAAAACTAACAAGCACTTGCATAGAGAAGGTGTACCATCAGTCATTGTGATAAAGTCCTGTTTCCGTGATACAAAATAAAATATATGGAACCCAAGTTAAAGTTGTAGCAGCAGTCAGTGGTGGCACTCTTGGTAAAGGTATACTTGGAAGTGATATGTGAGCCTCATAGGGTGCTCGCAGGATAGCCAGGTTATGCAAGGGACAACAGACATCTGGGAGATCAAGAGCATTAACTCTTAACTATATACACATGATTGTGGGAAGTGGCTGACAGTTAGCAAGTACCAACCTCTACATGTAAGGGAAAACAACACAAGTCATACTCGCACCAGTTTGGTAAAGACTCAGTTTAAGCATTAAGAAGCGTGTTGACATCAAGGAGTTCAGACCTGTCTATCCCACACCAGTTTTAAGTTGATGCAGGGAGTGTCCCCGATTTCCACCACAATGATGCGAAGCAGCTGAGGTAGTGAGAGAATCAGCAGGGCCAATACTTTCTAAGTAAATGCTCCTAAAGGAGCACAGTAGGAGGGGAACTGATCGGTTTCAGTGTATTGCGCAGCCCTGCTGCAAGACTGTGAGAGCTGTTCCATATGCTTGTCCTATCATAGGGCATCATCACCCGCTCCCCACTTCGTGTAAGCTCTATCTTTATCTGAGGGTGACTCTTTTCTTTAGGTAGCAAGGGCGTCTGGTCCATTGCGCTGGAAATCGCCAACCCCGCAACACCATCCACACTAGTAAGGGGAGGTATGCTCACCGCTTTGTGCTGTGCTGGACTGTCAGCCGGCTCATCTGCTGGAGGTGTTATATAAACTGCCACATTGCTCTGCAGGTCATATAGAGAAGATGGTAGATGCCGGGGCCCCAAAGCGTCGCACCTCTCGCAGGCAGCTGGGGACGTGAGGTAATGGGTATTAGATCCTGCACAATCTGCTTCATCCGGGTGAACTGCCTTCCTAAGTGCACGGTCAAAAGCGACTTGGTAGCTTTCTAGGAGCTTGCTCAGCTCGTTGATTATGTATGCCATTAATGCAGTGTTGAATTCTCACAGTAGTTGTCTTGTGATTGAATCAGCACAGTTACGGCTATCCAAGTCGTGTCTTCCAGTTACCCACCGCGTGGTCAGCAAAATGGCCGCTGTTTAACAGTCTGTTTGGCAGATCAAACTAGCAGGTCCAATTATCTTCCAAGAATTGTTGCTCTCCCTGATGCCGATTCTGTGAATCTTCTATACTAGAAAGTTCCAGTTTTTAACAGGGTATATGAACCAGAGCGGTCGGTAAATGTACATTTAAAGTATAGAATAGCTGGAGCTGCTGAGATGTGCGACCGCTCTGTTCCAATGCTGGTTCCATAATTCTTTCTTTTAAGAGGCTTTCCATTAATTTCCCTACTACTGAAGTTAAACTAACTGGCCTGTAGTTGCCAGATTCTTCTCTACTGCCCGTTTTATGAAGGGGTATTACATTTGCTATTCTCCAATCATCTGGGACAGCTCCTGTTAATAGTGACTGATTAAACAGATCAGTTAATGGGACAGTTAGCACTGATCGAAGTTCTTTTAAAACCCTTGGATGAATATTATCAGGACCCACTGCCTTTGTAACATTTATTTTTGATAATGCTAACAAAACCTCATCCTCTGTAAAAAGATTACTGTTAAGCTTGTTTCTATTTTGCGTAGCATCCCTTAATGTAGACATTGTATCTTCACAATCTTTAGTGAAAACAGAACAGAAGTAATCATTGAGACAGTCTGCAATCTGCTTATCTCCTTCTATTATTCTACCATCAACTGATTTCAATTTTACTATTCCTACCTTATTTTTTCTTCTTTCACTGATATAACTAAAGAATGTTTTGTCCCCATGTTTTACTGACTGTGCTATCTTCTCTTCTGCATGAGCTTTAACCTTCCTAATTAACTGCTTAGTCTTTTTTTGTTGGAGTCTCCATATTTTCATATCATCATCTGCTTGTGTGTGTCTGTAATTTTTATAAGCTATCTTTTTTGTCTTTACAGCATGTGCTACTTCTTTGGAAAACCAAATTGGTTTCCCCTTTCTTTTACTTTTACAGACATGTCTAATATAGTGTGCGGTTGCATCTATAATGGCACCTTTCACAAATTCCGACTGTTCTTGAACCCCTGTAATAAGAGTTTTCCCCTTTAAATAGTTTTTTAGGTATTCTCCCATTAATGAAAAATCTGCCGTCCTAAAGTCTAAAACTTTTGTTTTAGTCTGGGTGGACAGTTCCTGAACATGAATACTAAACCAAACAGATTGATGATCACTGGATCCTAAGTTCTCACCTACAGACACATCTGAAACTGTATCACTGTATTATGTTGGTTAACGCTGGTTTCCTCCTAGCGGACAATAGATTATCTGTAGCTGAGATAGCATGCTGACTATAAATAACCCACAGTGTATGTTATATTGCTCATTGCTCCCTCTTTCATTTTAATCCAATTGGTAACCGTCATCTTGTTTACGAAGTGGCTCGCCTCTAAGGCTACTGTTTCATATAATTTGTGGATATTTTTAATGTACGCCCTAAACATATGGGTCCCCTTAATGTGAGGCATAGGACCCATGCCCGACTACCTTCTTGACAGAATTACAAAATTAAGCCCTTGACTCCTGCGGTGCTTCTAGTTTTGGAGGTAGCTACAGTATCGCACCCAATTACATATTAGACTACAATTTCTGTGCCCAGGATATATTCAAAAGTGTATATTATATTGGGTTTCCATTCATCCCCCTGTGATCTTTGACTTTTAAATACTTCCCTATTGTAATTACTAACCCAGAGGTATACTGGTGTATGAGCAAATGACCATATAAATCCGCAAGAGATTAGAGATATTTCTTACCCCTTATGTTATATTACTGTAAATAATATATTAGCTATCCAACTCGTGGTATATAACAATGTAACCTATGTTAAGTTGGGTCAATGTTTAGCCGGATATGCCTATGTAATAATTGCTGTCATCCCTATAGGTGTGTGTTTGATTTCTACCAATTTTCACCACTAGAGGGGAGTCAAGGATCAGTGATCTCCCGTATATAACAGATCTTACTTGGTCACCTGTAATAGCAGAAACTTTCCAATACCATAAGGCTACAGGTTATCTGTCTAGATTTGTAATAGCCCGTTAGTGATAATGCAGATAATGTATATCCCTCCCCAGGCTTATTAGATTGCAATATGCCACCTCCTTACTGTTGCCCGGGATATCTATTTTGTATACCCCACTATAGTTGCTAGATGAAAGGTAATTTAATCTAAAATAGGTTGATACCAATGTCTCAGCAATGTCTTCTACATCCTCCATTTAGTTACTTCCATCTCTATACTGCTCCCTGTAATCCACCACTAGCTCCCCCCCCCATCATGCTTACTAGGTAAGCATGGGAAAATGCATCCCCTAGAAACCCTGTCTTATTGCTCATGCTCTCCTTTTACATCCCGATTAGTACATATCAAATTAGGTGTCCATACTTTAGGGATTACACTCTATTTCCCGTTTTCCTACAGTTTAAGGAGAAACGCAATTATATAGATTCTTTTACAAAAAATGACCGTATGTAATATTAGGGCTCCTCCACTTAATCATTTAGATTACATAGGTCCATGAGTGGCCCGTCATAGTTTTTGGAGGCGCATTCATTTCATTTTGATACAAAAAATTAAAAAAAAAAAAAAGAGGTTTTAATATATAGGTTCAATATTATGTTGTTCAATAGTACTGTATTGCCCTTCTGATTATATACTGACATTTATATTGTAAAGCAATGCGCTGTACTTGAATGAAATAGCAAACCAATCACTGCTGTAACCGTTATCCACACAGTACGGAATTGAACTTTCGTTTGCTGTTTTATTTTTGAGCAACCTCAAAAAAATCGTATAATTAAAAAAAAAAAAAAAAAAAAATACTTACTGAAAGACACCCATCCACATATAGCAGATAGCCAAACCAGTACTCAAAACTATCAGCAGAGGTAATGGTATATTCTTATATCATCGATATATAGGGAGGTAGGAGATGAATCCCTACGACCGATAACAGAGAACCCTTGAAAAGATTTCCCACGAGGAAATCATAAAATCAAACAGGCCTCTGACAAACACTGTACTCTGAGAGGAATTGGGCTTTAGAATGCTTAGAAGCGCTTATCACAGAAGAAATCATAAAATGAAGCACAAACTTACTTCACCACCTCCATAGGAGGCAAAGTTTGTAAAACTGAATTGTGGGTGTGGTGAGGGGTGTATTTATAGGCATTTTGAGGTTTGGGAAGCTTTGCCCCTCCTGGTAGGATTGTGTATCCCATACGTCACTAGCTCATGGACTCTTGCCAATTACATGAAAGAAATTGAGGTTTTTCTAGGAGGGGAGGAATGTAATCCCAGTGGGTTACATGTCAATATTTTGTATAGTGATGAGAGGGTATGTGAAAGTGTGTGTGTGGGGGGTCTGATACATCTGATACATAGGCTTTCAAAATTAGTTAATAGCCTTACCATGTTTCTAGACTGTTTATGGTAGGTAATGAAATGATGAACACGGCAGTATGTAAACCAATTGCGTTTATCAATTAGATCTGTTTGATTTAATAATTTTTTTTTGGTTATTATGAAGTGGATTGTAATGTCTCGGTAAAAAGTGCTTGGTCTCTTAATGCATGTGAACCTATCATAAATTGTCTTTCAAAAAACCTTAAAGAAAGAAAATGACAGTGAGATCCAGTTATCATAAAGAAGACAGGGAATTAAGCACTCTTTTAACTTTTTATTGATTTAGCTTATGAATTTTTGCAATGCCTTAATGGCAAATAATCAAATATAGAGACACTCTCTCACAAAAGAAACTGTACAACACTATCCATTACTAAATCAATGTAATATTGTAATCAACCATATTTTAAAGTTTACAATACTATACATATATACAATAAATGCAAACTTCGCATTTGAAAGCAGTACTGTGACGTCACTAAGTGTTCATAGGAGAAAGGAATAATCAAAAAACTTTGCAACTTTGCAAAACCAGCCCCAAGTTTTAAGGAAGGGAATTGCTGCTATGGATAGAAAAAGGATCTATGCAGTTTTATTTAATTGCGCCTTTGCATGCAGCATATGGCATGAACAACATTTAAACAATATGATTAGTAATTAAACGTTATTTGCTAAGGGTACAAAACAATGTACTTAAATATTATAATCAGAGAGAGGGATTGCACTTAATTTTGTCCATGAATCAATCCACTGGAAAGATAAAAGTTATCCAATGATAACTATAAGCAACAAAGCAAGCTTAAAGGGACACTTAACCTTTCATGATTCAGATAGAGCATGCAATTTAAGGAACTTTCTAATTTACTCCTATTATCAATTTTTCTACGTTCTCTTGCTATCTTTATTTGAAAAAGAAGGCATCTAAGCTTTTTTTCTTGGTTCAGGACTCTGGACAGCACTTTTTTATTGGTGGATGAATGTATCCACCAATCAGCAAGGACAACCCAGGTTGTTCACCAAAAATGGGCCGGCATCTAAACTTACATTCTTGCATTTCAAATAAAGATACAAAGAGAATGAAGAAAATTTGATAATAGGAGTAAATTAGAAAGTTGCTTAAAATTGCATGCTCTATCCACCTTTTCTTTCATGATTCATCATGAAAGAAAAAAAATGGGTTCAGTGTCCCTTTAATGGATAGTAGAATGCACACTTTTTTTAATACAGCAAAGGCTTCCTTAGCTGTCATATGCACAAACGATGTTAAAGCTGTAGTAGGTGTATAGTCCAGTATACCAGTGTGCATATATGAAATGCTGTGTACAGACAAAGCAATAAGCTTACTTACAAAGTGCTGCATGTATTGTAAGCAACAATGTTACTTTTTAAAAAGGAAACAGACACCAATTCTCCAGTGAACAGGGTTATTCCCCAAAACAGCTGCACACAACGGTAAGGATTTCTCCACTCACATACCTAGGTGCTAGGGATATCTCAAAGACTTCTGTATCCACGTGAAATTTCCAAGAAACAGTGCAGTCTTGTGCAAAACCCCTCAAGCTCATTCAGCCTTTTTCCAACAGACCAAACACTGTTTGTGTGACATCACGTGATTAAGCCAACACCTGTTTCAATCCCTTGATTACACAGGACTTCCTCAGGGGTAATTACCCAACACCCGTATGGCTCTATTTATGAGCAGCTTTTGTAACGCCCCTAAATTGGAAGAATAAAAATCTCAATACCAAATTTTTATTCAAAGATTATATGTTTGCATTACACAGGTATACAGTTAATCCAGATGGCGCACTTGTTGAAATACTAACTATAGTGACTTAATTATGAAGCAGTAGCATTAAGTAAGATCTCCCATATCTTCAGGCACAATCAGAAAATCAATTGACCGGACAAGAGCCCTTCATGACCAGAGTCTCAGGGTAGTTGTTGGGCATGGCTAAGTATGGTTTAAGTGGTCTCCAGTATCATTTTTTGAAATTTGTATGTGAATACATACAATTCCATATTTAAAGTCATATACTTAAATATGCAATATTGTTCTGTAATTTCACAAAATGTATTTAACCCTTAAGGTTATAAAATTATATGCCTGTACTTCCAAGCTGCTTTTTTTAGAAGATGAATTTTAACTTATACCACTGCCATTGGAACTAGGCAGAAAACATTTTTTTTTTTTTTAAATAATAAAGATGCAAGCTTATTGAATATAGACAAATAATTGTGAAACAATTGTACTGAATTGGATCATCCATTCTTCTGTTCCCCTGTTTCAGACCTGCCGATGCTTGGGCTGGCCCGGCTGGGAGTGGGTTCTGAGATGCGTTGTCATCTTCAGGATCTAGGTTGGCATAGTAAGCTAGCTCCCTGGGCTTGCAAGCAGAAGGTCCAGGGTTACCATTCACCTTCGGGTTCTGGGTGTAACCTCTCTCTCTTGGGGGTGCAGTGGGCCTCGTTGAGGTTATGTGTTTCCCCTTTTGGAGCCCTGTGTGTAGGTCTGGCGGCTTCAATTGCCTAGAGTGTGCCCTCTATCTGGAAATTTTCTTTTGCAATCTGTTCTCTTGCTGGCCGCTTTTTACTTCTTAGCAAATATTCTTCTGTGTCATCCTGATGATGGCTGCGTGTGACCCGGGACAAAACCTGTTTGGTCTGTTGCTACTAAGTCTGGGAGGAATTTGTTAAGTCGGTTTGCTAACACTTGCTAATATTTTAACGTCAGCATTCATTAGGGATATGGGCCTGAAGTTTTCTGGCTTGTCAGGTGTTTTGCCTATATAAAACCATAAAATATTCTGCAACTTTACTATAAGTTAGCTATTTAGTTAACCCTTCAAGAGTTATGTATATATTTAAAAAAATGGGGTGAATTCTATCTTTTCATTTAACCCTCGAGGTGATAAGGTATTTAGTCTATACATCCAAGCAGCTTCAATTATGCATGATGCCTCTGTCAATACCAATAAATCTAAGGGTATCTGATTCTTGTCTGTGACAGTTTTTAAAGTGGCAGGCTACACTTGTGTCTCTACCATGTTTTATGTCATCCCGGTGTTCTTGTATTCTTTCTTTGAAAAATCTCTTAGTTTTTCTTACATAGAACACCGGGCAGGAACAATACAACAAGTAGACCACTCCAATTGATTTACAATTTATAAAATAATTAATGAAATATTTTTTATCACCTGTGGAAAAGTTGTCGGTTTTAACAATATGTTTGCAATAAACACAATTCCCACATGGAAAACACCCCTTTGGGGGGCCTTCTTTGAAAGCCAATCAGATGTCTCACTTTTAACAAAAACACTGCAAACTAATTTGTCTTTTAAATTTGGAGCATGCCAGGCAGCTACCTTTTTATCTGCTAAGAGATAGTGCCAATTATTACAAAGAATATCACGTGTATGGGACCAATGACTATTATATTGAGTTATCATTCTTATTTTCATATCTGGTACTTTTTCTTTTCATCATATAGTAACGAAATTGTGTTAATTTCCTAGCCCTAGCTAGAGATCCCTTAAAGGGACAGTCAACACCAGAATTTTTGTTGTTTAAAAAGATAGATAATCCCTTTATTACCCATTCCCCAGTATTTGCAAAACCAACACTGTTATATTAATACACTTTTTATTTCTGTGACTAACTTGTATCTAAGTATCTTCTGACCGCCCCTAACTTTTAGTTATTATCTATTGACTTGCATTTTAGCCAATTAGTGCAGTGTCTGTCACTAGCCACGGGCGTGATCCCAATGCTATCTATATGGCCTACATGAGCTTGCTCTCCCCTGCTGTGAAAAGTAAATAAAATAGAGGCGGCCTTCAAGGGCTTAGAAATTATCATATGCTTGCTTTCAACTAGAATACCAAGAGAACAAAGCTAAATTGTTGATAAAAGTAAATTGGAAAGTTGTTTAAAATTACATGCCATATTTGAAAAATTAAAGTTTGTTTTTACTTGACTGTCCCTTTAAGATTTCTTTTGGATTACCCTCGTCTAAGAAGAAATCTATCTGACATTTCTGCTGCTTGTTTCTCGAAACTCTTTTTCTTTGAACAATTGCCTTTAAGTCTCAAAAATTGGGCATACGGTATACTTCTCTTTAAAGGCACCCAGGGCCGGCGCTTGTGAAAGGCAACACAGGCATTCGCCTAAGGGCGCCCCCCACAGGTGGGCGCTGACTCGGCACTGACTCTAAGAGCGGGAGGTTAATCTGCCGTGTGAGTGAAAATATACTGTGCGGTAATGCTGCAGTGGCTGCCTGTAGTGCACTGTGCACACAGCATTAAGCTGAGCCTGAAGCAACTTTTTCCAATGCTGTGCTGTGGGGCTTGCGCTAAACCTGCCAATCTGTGTGCCTCAGTGACGTGTGGAGTCACTAACTGCTGTTATCTAACTGAGCGGGAAAACGTGAGGGGATGCCATGGCCTCGTCTCTATAAGTGAAGGAGTGACAACTGTGACATGGCTGACGACCACCTCAGACGGCCGGTACCCAAAGTGTACACTGACTGAACTTCTGAGGAGGTAGGAGGGGGCTGGGGTTACTGGTTGCAGGGAGCAAAAGAATATGAAGATAATATAAAGAAATGTTAGTGGTTGCAGGGAGCCTTCAGGAAGACTGTGTAGTGGGGCAAAACCAGAAAGAAAAAGGACTGAGAACATAACTGAAAATGACCAGAAGAGGTGATCCATTTAATGTACTTTCTATATGTTTGGCATCACAACATAATGCTCTCGGTTAAAGTCACATTCTGAATCGGTGAAGTAGATATTGTTAAGGTTAGTAATGTGGAGAGACAACTGGCATAAAGTGGATTCACTTGTCTGCAGACACTAGCAGCCAAAGTGCGCAACATGGAAGAATTCAATCACTTTGTTAAACGCTGTTAAACACTGCCTGTATCTGTCTTGTGGATATATGTATTGGAAGTCAGGGAAATTCATTTGAGAGACAAGAGAGAGCAGCAGTATGCCAGTATCCTAGAGCTGCAGTATCGAAGTGAAGACAGTCTCACTCAGTTAGTCACAGACTGTACCGAACTGCAGCCGTGGTTGGCCCCTGAGGCTGTGTCACTCACACAACACTGTCATGTGTGTCATGCGCACAGCCCCGGGCCACACGGTTACCACTTATGGCCATTTGCCTGTGCCCTCACTCTCTACCCTCCTGTTACAGAATGAACCACATTACTAACCTTAACAATATCTACTACTCGGATTTCAGAATGTGACTTTAACCGAGAGCGTTATGTTGCGATGCCAATTGCCAAACATATAGAAAGTATATTAAATGGATCATCTCTTCTGGTCATTTTCAGTTTTGCTCTTAGTCCTTTTTATGTCTGGTTTTGCCCCACTGCACAGTCTTCCTGAAGGCTCCTTGCAACCAGTAACAATTTCTTTATATTATCTTCATACTCTATGACTAACATAATAAAATATAATAATACAGCCATCTCTTTCTCTTACTTTGGATAAATAAGATGCATAGAAAGGCATCTGGGAGGGTAATGAGGTAATATACCCTCTGTGTTAGCTGCAGCACTGTGGAGTTGTAAGGTGTCTCATATCCCAGGAATTAACTATATATATATATATATATATATATATATATATATATATATATATATATATATACATAGTGTGTGTGTGTGTATATATATATATATATAGTATATAAATAAATATATATATTTTATTTATATATACAGTATATATATATATATATTGTGTATATATGTATATGAGTATGTGTCTATATATATATATATATATATATATATATATATATATAGTGTCCCATATCCCTGTAATTACAGTACCAGTAACAGGGTTTCAGGACATCCTAATATACAGTGTATATATATGTGTATATATATATATGTGTATATATATATATATATATATATATATATATATATATATATATATACACAACACGCATTGTTGTGTGTATAAATATATGTACACACTCGTGGCTGCCCCTATATTTTTGATTTGGGGGGGGGGGCGCAAAATTTATCCTCGCCTATGTGGCCAAAAATCCTAGAACCGGCCCTGAAGGCACCGGGTGATTACTTGATGCTTCTAAGAGACTGTTAGTGGCTGTAGGCTTTATATAGTTCTCAGTAGTTAAAATGTTGCCTACTTTTTTAATTTTAACATCCAGGAACTCTAACTCATTAGGGTCTACATAAGGTAATATTATAATCATTATTGTTCAATAAATCAATGAATTATTTTAGGGCTTCAGTGGTATTGTTCCACAGGATGAAAATATCATCCACATATGGATGATATTTTCATCCTGTGGAACAATACCACTGAAGCCCTAAAATAATTCATTGATTTATTGAACAATAATGATTGTTCAAACCCCTACTGAAGTTTGAACAATATGATTTAAATTTAAATGATAAATAACCTCTAAGAGTTGCGATCTTCCCAAGTGAAGGCAGGCGTAGGTGGGGGCACAGACCGCCCCTAGTTTGCAGGTATATTTTAGAATTAAATTGGAACACATTGATAAGAATCCCACTAATGGAAGGCCAACTATTTCAAGCATTGGCAGTTTGACTGAGAATATTGGATATGTGGATAATGTTTTAAAACCATTTGTTCCCACGCTTCCAACATATGTAAAAGACACATCTGACCTGCTAAGGAAACTTGATCAACTTACTGTTGCGGAAAGTACCCTTCTAGTTTCTTTTGATGTTGAAGGGCTGTACTCTTCTATCCCCCATGAAGTGGGTATAGAGGCATCAAAACAATTCCTTAATAGTCGTGGCAACCATTTTAAAAAGCACACCGAATTTGTTATAAAACTTCTTGAATTTGTTTTAAAAAACGCCAGGAAAAAGAGAACAAACGATGGCACTACTCAGGTTGTTGCCCTTATAAGATTAAATATTAATAAGCCTGCATAGGAGGCTTCAAATATGCAAGTAAATATCTAATTTGGCGGGTGCTGTACACTTGTTTAAGTGTACAGCACCCGCCCTATTAGATATTTACTGAAACCTTTTTTGTGCATTACTTCTGTTTAGAAGCAATGCACAAAAAAAGGTTTCAGTCCAGGACTGAAAAGGAGTGTACATACATAGCACTCAACAACCGTATGTACTATATTAAAGATACTAGCGTTGACAAAAGGAAGTGGTATAAATGTCTGGTTCCAATATGTAAAACTTAACCTTTAATATTATAAAACTTAAAAACAATATAACACTAACAAAACCCTAAATATTAAAAACACAGTCGCTGTCTCTGGGTGGGTGGGCAAAAAACACAGGTATGGCAACTCCACCTGATGGATCAGAGCACTAATCAGGGTGCAGTAACTTGAACGAACTAAATAGGGGCTATGAAATAAGTATTCTCACCTAAATGGTAGAATGGTATTAGACAGTATAATCAAGAGGATAACTGCAATATTCGAACCTTCTCTGAAGTAGAGATGGTGTCGGAGATTGTGAAGTAACAAAAAGGTATATCACTTGTCCATGTATCTGGGTGGTACCCCAAATTGTGTAATTTCACCTAGTATATCACAATGAATTTTGAATTAGCTGCATTTATGATATATGGGCATCAGTTGATATCTGACAGATGTGCCAAAAGATAGCCATGCAGCACTATGAGATGGGAAATTAGTGTCGCCGTTTAAAGTTGTTACATAAACTCATGGACAAAAATAAATTAAAAAAGGGGGTCAGTGTGATTCACTTATGTATTTGAAGAATGTTTATTTTTTACACAATACTGAACATGGATACATAGCAAGACTATTAAGGTTTTTATATTTTAATACCTGAGTACATATACCAAAGATATGATTATCATATGACGTATACAATGTATAGTCACATTCCAATGGTGGATAATGGTCACCTGAGGCTAAATATAATATAGTACTTATATAGTATACCCCTGTATATTTACGTATTAGATATAGATTTCTATACTGTTATGATGTATGATAATGTTAATCTAAGTAGAGCCCAATGTCGCATCTATTATTTGATAGGTAATACTGGATATTAATAGTACAGGTATTCCTAATCGTGTCACCTATATAGCACAGGGTTGGGTATCCCTGTATTCTCAATTTTTCGAATGAAATATTAAAGTAATGAACAGTTATTACCTGTCATTTACTAAGATATACTACTACCCATGTAAATGCAAATTAATGCTAATACTGATTCCTGGACTGTTTTCAGGTAATACTGGATATTAATAGCACAGGTATTCCTAATTGTGTTACCTATATAGCACAGGGTTGGGTATCCCTGTGTTCTCAATTTATCAAGTAAAATCTTAAAGTGATAAACAGTAATTACCTGCAGTGGCGTCACTAGGGGGGGCTAGGGGCTTGCCCCCCGCCAGCCCCGGCACTTTCATAATTCTTCAGGGACCAGGAGGATGGAGGGAGGAGTCAGGACTCGGAGTAGTATCTGAGTATTTTTAAAATGTGTTTTAACTTTTGAGAATGAACTGGTTTTGTTTTAAAATTTATTTTGAGATGCTGGCACTGAGATCATAATAACATTATGACTTCTAGTCACGACTCACTACACTAGGCTTAGAAGAGAAGTTAGTAGAACTAGGGTAAGTTGCGCAGCGGCAGCGCAGCGACTGGCGACCCCTGTGTTGTGTTCTGTTACTGTTCATTTTCAATTTCAAGCATTGCCATTGGAAGTCAGTCACAAACCCACGCACCAGCAGGCAGCACTCAGCACGTGCCTCAAGCCTGCTCTGCACGCAGCACCACGGCTGGCGACTGGCGTTATTTGCTCATTGCTTGCTCCTCCTCCTGAGTCCTCCAGATCAGTTCCAGTGTGCCCACCCAGTCACGTTCCTTCACAGGTCCAGCACAAGGAACTCATGACCGGAGACTCTGGGAAGAGGCAGGAGCAAGCCAGCAGGTGATGCGTGTGCACAGTGTCTGTGCAGATTCTGCAGAATACGCAGGGGAAGTCTAGTCAGACAGACTCAGAGTCAAGGTAGGAGCTTGCTGGCAGGTTCTCTGACAGACTGGCACTGACTGACTATCTCCCTGTGGACTGTCTGACTGACTGAATGACTGCTGACAGCTGCTGTGGCTGAGTGTGACTGTAGTGCATAGTTTCTCTTCTCTCAAACTCCCCTACCAAACACGGACAGCAGCGGGGGTTCAGCTGTCAGCACAGAAAAGGCAGTGAATAGCTGTATGCAGTGTTTCAGGCTCCTGTTTTTATGGCCTTCTCTCTTAGATAACGACACATTAAAAGGTAATGGATTGTTGTTTTACAAGCAAGCATCTCCTGTCCTGCTACTAGTCTGCTGAAAGATTGTGGAAAGGGAGAGAGAAAGGACTTAAAAGAACATGTAGTGATATGTTTAATTGGAACTGAGTATAACAATCTCAAAGGTCAGTTAAATGTGCTCCCTTCTGAAGCAATTTTCAAAGATGTATACATACTGTATATAAGGTTATTATTCTTGTTTTTTTTTTTATTATTTTATTTAACATTGTTGAAAATTGCTTTGAGAAAGGCAGAAACAGACAATAAATCATCCCCCCTATATATATATATATATATATAAGGACTATAACAATCAACATAGTATTTTCCTATTTTTATGTTTCAGCCTGGACTACATTTCCTATTACTGAATATTCAATTAAAAAAAGATATATATATAAAAAAAAACCTACAGGAGAGTTTAAATGCAGAATGCTTCCACGTATTGCCCACTTGCTTATCAGCCCTACAGTGTGTAACATTAGCATGTTTGGGATGATAAAAGTGTGTGAAAAAACTTGCTTAAAGGGACAATAAAGTAAAAATTAAATAGAGCATGTAGTTTTAAACAACTTTCCAGTTTAATTCTATTATCTAATTTGCTTCCTTCCCTTAGTATCCTTTGTTGAAAAGCAGATCTAGGCATGCTCAAGAGCAGCAAAGAACTACTGGTTGCTAGTTGCTGATTGGTGGCTACACATATATTCCACTTGTAATTGGTTCATCCATTGTGTTCAGCTAGCACACAGTAGTGAATTGTCACTCTGTGATAAAGGATACCTAGAGAATAAAGCACATTTGATAATAGAAGTAAATTGTAAAGCTGTTTTAAAAAATATCTCCTCTATCTGAATCATTAAAGAAAAATATTGGGTCCCTTTAAAAAGATACTTACACGGCTTATACAGAGTGGTTCAGAATCCTGTGTCTGGCTACCATGTTTGTTTGTTTTTTTTTCTTTAATTTTTAAACAAAACTTTGCCAGATGATGTGATCATGATAAATTAATCTTACATGGCGCAGTGCAGAGGTTTAGTAGGTAGCGTTTTATATATATATATATACAGTATATGATTTAGTGGTGAAAATTATTAGTGCCCCTCCAGTTTTGACTTTGGTCTCTTATGTGCCCCCCCTATATATTGTTCCTAGAGTCGCCACTGATTACCTGTCATTTACTAAGATATGTTATTACCCATATAAGTGCAAATGAAATGCTGATACTGGTTACTAGACAGTTTTCTTATATGGGAGTAGTAATCAGAATATTGCCCTATGCCACATTTATTATGCGGCTGAACGTACTGAGTTGGTTGCAATACTGCAGTAAAAAGTTTTATGGCTGTCTTAGTATACCGCCATCCACAATATCAATTACTAATATGTGCTATTTAGGAGAATCATATAAATGCTCTAAATGTAATGTCCCTGTATTATCAATCTATCAAATAAATTATTTCTGTGGTGAGCGATTGTCCACTTACGTTTAGTATCATGTACTATTGACCTTATAGGCGTATATTAAATGCTGGTATTGGTTCAAGTACTGCTTTTCTATATAGAAGTGGTAATTTGAATATTACCTTGAGCTGCATTTGTTATTCAACTGATAGTACTAGGCTGGTCACCATATCGAAGTCAAAAGTTTTATGGCTGTCTTAATATACCGCCATCCACAGTATAAATTAGTAATATATTATTTTAGAAAACCATTTTGTTAAATTAGATATAAATGGCCCAACAACCGTTACTGCTAATTAAAAACAACAACGTTAAACACAACCGGAGCGAGACGCTAAGTCTCAGCTCCCCGTAACATGTTTCGCCGGAGGCTTTTTCAAAGGTGGGGTGGCCGGCTGAAATCCAGACTTTTATTGGCCGAAAAAGGATTACGTCACGCAAGCTTCCCGTTGGTCCTAAAGAGGGGCGCGGCTGACCAATCACGGGCGGGTTTGGGCGACGCTGTAAGTGGTTGCCTAGACAACCCGCCGGGTTGTAAACAGTCTCAATACTTTTCGATCGAGGATAGAGAATGGACACAAATTGAATTTGGAAGTGCCTGTTAGTAATAATAAGAACATTTTGGTAATATTCAAATCATAGTGATACTTAGTATGTCTATTTATACGGCATCAGCATATTCAGGTTTATTGTTTTGTGCATTTGAAAAAAGGGAAGTGGAAAATATTCTTTTATTAATAAATTCCCTCAAGGAATGTGGTGTTCTAATATAATGGGAGTGTATATGAATCATATTGCTTTTACCTGAACGTTCAATTTTGTATTTTGGAATGTCTGGACGAATGTCTGTCATAAATTGATTCATATTTTATTCTAAGAGTTACCAAAGGCTGGAACATGGAAAAGATGGTTGTGGGACTCGAAATTACATATTCCACCCTTAGTTTTGAGCAAGAAAATCAAGTTCATACTCGCAATAGAAGTATCATCAGACACCATCTAATTGTACAGTTCAGAATATCACTGTACTCCATAATAAATAATAAAGAAGCAAACAAATTTTTAATTCCTTATCTCTTAATTGGAGCCATCGTAAGTTGGAAAGTTGTCACTCCTCCCCTGGTTGGGTAAATTTGTGACCAATATTATGGGTGCTCAATAAATAATGTACCCTCACCCTGATAACAAGATATATGAGGCTGGGTGGTACCTTCAAAATGTGATTATTATTGGTACTAGAGTGTAAGGTGAATAAGAATGATGTGATAAAGTACATGTGATGGGATAAAATAGGTGATATAAATAAGGTGTAATGGATGAAGAAAATTCTAATAATAAAAAAGTGTTTAAGAGTGGTGTGAAAAAAATTGCAAAAATTAAAAATGTGGATGGGGAAAAAGAAAGGTGGGCCTGAATAAGTGGATCCAGGATTGGGGAGTGAAATAAGGAACTAATAATGGAATTGGACCCTTGAATGACCAATAGAGGAGTCCTGGAACCAGGATGGATCATTCTAATCTTGAAATAGTGTTATAAGAAGCAAAAATAATTGTTCTGTTCATTTAAACCCTTAGGGTGAACACAGTCCAATAAGTAAATCCACCTGCATTCTGATCTCAATAAAGCTTGCTCTGAATTTCCTCTACGAATGCCCAGGGATATTTTTTCAGTTCCCTGGCATTTCAGTCCTTGAGGGTTAGAATGGTGATATTGCAAGAAATGAGATGCCACATAAGTTATTGTTTTGCCATCTTCTAAATATTTGCTCGCATTCTTAATATTGCGTATATGTTCTTGCAATCTCGAGTGTAATTTGCGGCTCCTCATGCGTACGTAGATTTTTTTACAAGAACAGAAAAGCGCATAAATTATGCTTTGGGTAGTACAGCTAATATAATGCTGCATTCAATGTATTTTCCCAAATCTGTCATGAATGATGTTCGTTTTTTTATGTGCTTACAAGTAGAACATGTTCCACAGGGGAATGAACTGGGTACGATGGCTGTCTTAGTTTTATGTACCTGTAAATGACTAGCAGATATTAGGTTTTTAATGTTTTTAGTTCTTCTGTAGCCTATTTTCACTGAATCTCCAATATTAGGTTTTAGATCCTGGTCCAATTGGAGAATGGACCAGTGTTTGTTTATAATTTCAGTAATCAGATGTACGGAGGGGTTGTATGTTAGTATCAATCTCGTTTGTGCATCTCTGTTCTTGTGGGTCTTTTTTTTAAGTAAGTTGTTCCGTTCTGTATTGAGAGCCCTGGATCTGGCTTTTTTAATTTCACGCTTACTGTACCCTCTATCCAATAGTCTTTTCTCCAAATCTTTCGCTTGTGATTTGAATAACATCAAATCGCTGTAGTTTCTTCTAATCTGGAGAAATTCTCCTACTGGTAAAGATTTGGTAGTACCAGGAGCATGTCCACTTGTTTTATATAGTAGACTATTGGTGGCTGTGGGTTTTCTGAATAGGTCAGTGTGGATTTTGCCATCTTCATCTTTGAGTATCAGTAAATCTAGAAACTCTATCTTGGATTGACTCATATTATATGTGAGCTTGATGTTAAGAGAATTATCATTCAATTTGTATAAAAAATCTTTCCAATTCTTCTCTGGTTCCCTCCCATAGGAATAGGATATCGTCTATATAACGAATCCAGAGAGGTATCTGGTTCATATCTTCAGTCAGAGAGTCAGTGAATACACATTTGCGCTCCCACCAACCAAGGAAGAGATTCGCGTATGTTGGTGCAAACGCCATGCCCATCGCCGTGCCTCGCGTTTGTAAGTAAAATTGGTTGGCGAAGGTGAAAAAATTGTATTTTAATACAAATTCTAACATTTTTAGAATAAATAGATCATGTGAGGGATCTTCTTTGGAGCCCTCTTCTAAAAAGAATTGAACCGCCTGGAGGCTTCTGTCATGCGCAATGGATGTATAAAGTGCCTCAACATCTGCGGTTACTAGCCAGGTTTCCTTTTTTACAGAAATATTGTCTAATCAATTTAATACTTCCATTGTGTCCTTTACAAAGGAAGGTAGTGCTTCAACGAAATCTCTAAGTCTGTAGTCGATGTACTGGCTAGCGTGTTCCGAGAGGCACTCATTGCCGGAAACTATAAGTCTTCCCGGTGGATTAGCAAGATCTTTATGGACTTTCGGAATGAGGTAAAAGGTGGCAACCTTGGGTTCCTTGACTGTTAGGAATTTCTTTTCAGCAGCATTGATAATGCCCATGTCAGATGCTTCTTTAATAATTTTGTTGTACACTTTCTGAAAAGCCTCACTGGGGTTGTTAAATAATTTTTGGTAACATTGTTTGTTCTTCAGTTGTGTATATACCTGTTTTGTGTACATCTCTTTGGGCCAGATAGCAATGCTGCCACCCTTATCTGCTTCCCTAATTATCACATCATCCCATTCTTGTATTTTTTTGAGTGCTGACTTTTCTTCCTGACTTAAATTGCTCGTAGGTATGGGGGCTTGGAGCTGAGTAATTTCCTGACAAACTAACTGGTTAAATATATCCATATATTTGGGAACAAAGTGGGATTTGGTTTTCAAATTGTTTCTCCAATTGCCAGATCCTGGGTTACTTTCTTCAATTAAACTTTCCAGGTCCCCGAGAGCTGTTGTGTCTTCTTCTGTAAAGGTGGGATCCGTTTTCTTAGAAAATAACTTTTTGAGGCTTAATTTTCTGATGAACAGTTGGATGTCTTTAATAACTTCAAATTTGTCCAAATTGCCCGTGGGAAATAGAACAAGCCTCTGGATAATACTGATTTATCTGCATGTGATAATTCATGACTGGAGAGGTTTAAAACGTTTAATGTTGTAGTCTCATTTGTGAGAATGGGCTGACTGTTCTTCTTGTGGCTCGCCCCCTTCCTCTTTGTGATGGTCTGTATTGACCCCTCGAAAAAGGATTACGTCACGCAAGCTTCCAGTTGGAAAGACTAAATATATGAGGATTTAAAGGGACATGAAACCCAATTTACTTCTATTGTCAATTTGTAATTGTAATGACGTAATCCTCTTTCGGCCAATAAAAGTCTGGATTTCAGCCGGCCGCCCCACCTTTGAAAAAGCCTCCGGCGAAACATGTTAGGGGGAGCTGAGACTTAGCGTCTCGCTCTGGTTGTGTTTAACGTTGTTGGCCATTTATATCTAATTTAACAAAATGGTTTTCTAAAATAATATATTACTAATTTATACTGTGGATGGTGGTATATTAAGACAGCCATAAAACTTTTGACTTCAATATGATGACCAGCCTAGCCCTTCTCCCGACCTATCACCAACGGGAATCTTGCGTGATGTAATTCTTTTTTGGCCAATAAAAGTCTGCATTTCAGCCGGCCGCCCCACCTTTGAAAAAGCCTCCGGCAAAACATGTTAGGGGGAGCTGAGACTTAGCGTCTCGCTCCGGTTGTGTTTAACGTTGTTGTTTTTAATTAGCAGTAACGGTTGTTGGGCCATTTATATCTAATTTAACAAAATGGTTTTCTAAAATAATATATTACTAATTTATACTGTGGATGGCGGTATATTAAGACAGCCATAAAACTTTTGACTTCGATATGGAGGCCAGCCTAGTACTATCAGTTGAATAACAAATGCAGCTCAGGGTAATATTCAGATTACCACTTCTATATAGAAAACCAGTACTTGAACCAATACCAGCATTTAATATATGCCTATAAGGTCAATAGTACATCGTACTAAACGTAAGGTGACAATCGTTCACCACTGAAATAATTTATTTGATAGATTGATAATACAGGGACATTACATTTAGAGCATTTGTATGATTCTCCTAAATAGCACATATTAGTAATTGAGATTGTGGATGGTGGTATACTAAGACAGCCATAAAACTTTTTACTGCAGTATTGCAACCAACTCAGTACGTTCAGCCGCATAATAAATGTGGCATAGGGTAACATTCTGATTACTACTCCCATATAAGAAAACTGTCTAGTAACCAGTATCAGCATTTCATTTGCACTTATATGGGTAATAACATATCTTAGTAAATGACAGGTAATTACTGTTTATCACTTTAATATTTTACTTGATAAATTGAGAACACAGGGATACCCAACCCTGTGCTATATAGGTAACACAATTAGGAATACCTGTGCTATTAATATCCAGTATTACCTGAAACAGTCCAGGAATCAGTATTAGCATTAATTTGCATTTACATGGGTAGTAGTATATCTTAGTAAATGACAGGTAATAACTGTTCATTACTTTAATATTTCATTTGAAAAATTGAGAATACAGGGATACCCAACCCTGTGCTATATAGGTGACACGATTAGGAATACCTGTACTATTAATATCCAGTATTACCTATCAAATAATAGATGCGACATTGGGCTCTACTTAGATTAACATTATCATACATCATAACAGTATAGAAATCTATATCTAATACGTAAATATACAGGGGTATACTATATAAGTACTATATTATATTTAGCCTCAGGTGACCATTATCCACCATTGGAATGTGACTATACATTGTATACGTCATATGATAATCATATATTTGGTATATGTACTCAGGTATTAAAATATAAAAAACTTATATAGTCAATTGACTGTATCCATGTTCAGTATTGTGTAAAAAATAAACATTTTTCAAATACACAAGTGAATCGCACTGACCCCCTTTTTTTTATTTATTTTTGTCCATGAGTTTATGTAACAACTTTAAACAATGACACTAATTTCTCATCTCATAGTGCTGCATGGTTGTTAAGGGTAAAACAATTCAGTTTTACAAACTTTGCCTCCCATGGAGGTGGTGAAGTAAGTTTGTGCTAGATTCTACGTTGATATGCGCTTCGCTGCTGAGTTTTACTCTCAGAGTGCAGTGAATGTCAGAGGGATGTGAAGAGAGTATTGCCTATTTGAATACCATGGTCTTCCTCTAGGGGATCTATTTCATAGGTTCTCTGTTATCGGTCGTAGAGATTTCTTCTCCTACCTCCCTTTTCAGATCGACGATATACTCTTATATACCATTACCTCTACTGTTTCTCATTTCAGTACTGGTTTGGCTATCTACTATATGTAGATGAGTGTCTTAGGGTAAGTAAGTCTTATTTCTATTTATGACACTCAAAGCTATGGTTGGGCACTTTATATGTAAAGTTCTAAATATATGTGTTTAAACTTATATTTGCCATGATTCAGGATAATCAGTATTCCTTCATTCAGACTGTCAGTTTCATTTTTTTGGGAAAATGCATATAAATTTAATTTTTTTCTTACCTTAAAATTTTCAATTGACTTTTTTTTAAAAATTGCGGGCTGTTAGGCTCCCGGGTGCAGAAAATGCTTCTATTTATGGGTGTCATTCTTGGTGCCAAATTATGTGGGCGTCATACTTGGTGCCAGTTTTTTTTACATTACTTCAGTCTCACTTTTTTGTTGCTTCTGGTTTTCTAGAGGCTTGTTTCATTTTGCATTTTTTCCCATTCCTGAAACTGCCATTTAAGGAATTTGATAATTTTGCTTTATATGTTGTTTTTTCTTTTACATATTGCAAGATGTCATTACCTGACCCTGGATCAGAATCTACTTCAGGAAAAGCGCTGCCTGATGTCGGTTCTACCAAAGCTAAGTGCATTTGTTGTAAACTTTTGGTAACTGTTCCTCCGGCTGTAGTTTGTGTTAGTTGTCATGATAAGCTATCCAACGCTGATAATATTTCCATTAGTAATAATCCATTACCTGTTGTTGTTCCTTCAACATCTAATGTTCAGGATGTTCCTGTTAATGTTAAAGAATTTGTTTCTAATTCTATTCGGAAGGCTCTGTCTGTTATTCCTCCTTCTAGTAAACGTAAGAGGTCTTTTAAAACCTCACATATTTCAGATTAATTTTTAAATGACCGCCATCATTCTGACTTATCTATTTCTGATGAGGATTTTTAAACCTCATGTAGTTATTCCAGAAGTTTTTCCAGTTCCTGATGCTATTTCAGAAGTAATTTCTAGGGAATGGAATAGTCTGGGTACTTCATTTACTCCTTCTCCAAGGTTTAAGAAATTGTACCCTGTGCCATCTGATAGATTGGAATTTTGGGACAAAATCCCTAAAGTTGATGGGGCTATTTCTACTCTTGCTAAACGTACTACTATTCCTATTGCAGATAATACTTCCTTTAAGGATCCTTTAGATAGGAAGCTTGAATCCTTTCTAAGGAGAGCTTATTTATGTTCAGGTAATCTTCTTAGACCTGCTATTTCTTTGGCTGATGTTGCTGCAGCTTCCACTTTCTGGTTGGAGGCTTTAGCGCAACAAGTATCAGACCATAATGCTTATAGCATTGTTAAACTTCTTCAACATGCTAATAACTTTATTTGTGATGCCATTTTTTATATCATTAGAATTTATGTCAGATATATGTCTTTAGCTATTTTAGCTAGAAGAGCTTTATGGCTTAAATCTTGGAATGCAGATATGACTTCTAAGTCAACTTTGCTTTCTCTTTCTTTCCAAGGTAATAAATTATTTGGTTCTCAGTTAGACTCAATAATTTCAACTGTTACTAGGGGGAAGGGAGCCTTTTTACTTCAGGATAAAAAATCTAAAGGTAAATATAGGGCTGCTAATCGTTTTCGTTTCTTTCGGCAGAATAAGGAACAAAAGCCTGACCCTTCCTCTAAAGGAACAGTTTCCGTTTGGAAACCTTCTCCAGTCTGGAATAACTCCAAGCCTTTTAGAAAGTCGAAACCAGCTCCCAAATCCGCATGAAGGTCCGGCCCTCATTCCAGCATAGCTGGTAGGGGGCAGGTTACAATTTTTCAAAGATGTTTGGATCAATTCGATTCAATGTCTTTTGATTCAGAACATTGTTTCACAAGGGTACAGAATAGGTTTCAAGGTAAGACCACCTGTGAGAAGATTCTTTCTTTCACGCATTCCAGTAAACCCAGTAAAGGCTCAAGCATTTCTGAAATGTGTTTCAGATCTGGAGTCAGCTGGGGTAATTGTGCCAGTTCCAGTTTTGGAAGAGGGCCTGGGGTTTTATTCAAATCTGTTCATTGTTCCAAAGAAAGAGAATTCTTTCAGACCAGTTCTGGATCTAAAAATATTGAATCGTTATGTAAGGATACCAACATTCAAGATGGTGATTAAAAGGACTATTCTGCCTTTTGTTCAGCAAGGGCATTATATGTCCACAATAGACTTGCAGGATGCATATCTTCATATTCCGATTCATCCGGACCTTTATCAGTTCCTGAGATTCTCTTTTCTAGACAAGCATTACCAGTTTGTTGCTCTTCCTTTTGGCCTAGCAACAGCTCCAAGGATCTTTTCGAAAGGTTCTCGGTGCCCTTCTTTCTATAATCAGGGAGCAGGGTATTGCGGTATTTCCTTATTTGGACGATATCTTGGTACTTGCTCAGTCTTTACATTCTGCAGAATCTCACACGAATCAACTTGTGTTGTTTCTTCAAAGACATGGTTGGAGGATCAATTTACCAAAGAGTTCCTTGATTCCTCAGACAAGGGTAACCTTTTTGGGTTTCCAAATAGATTCAGTGTCCATGACTTTGTCTCTAACAGAAATTAGACGTCTGAAATTGGTTTGGCTTCAGTCTCAATCTTTCCCTTCAGTAGCTTTGTGCATGGAAATTTTAGATCTCATGACTGCTGCATTGGACGCAATCCCTTTTGCTCGTTTTCACATGAGATCTCTCCAGCTTTGTATGCTGAACCAATGGTGCAGGGATTATACAAAGATATCACAATTAATATCCTTAAATCCCAATGTTCTATCTTCTCTGACTTGGTGGTTAGATCACCATCGTTTAGTTCAAGGGGCCTCTTTTGTTTGTCCAACCTGGACTGTGATCTCAACAGATGCAAGTCTTTCAGGTTGGGGAGCTGTATGGGGATCTCTGACAGCGCAGGGGGTTTGGGAATCTCAGGAGGCGAGATTACCAATCAACATTTTAGAACTCTGTGCGATTTTCAGAGCTCTTCAGTTCTGGCCTCTTCGGAAGAGAGAATCGTTTATTTGTTTTCAGACAGACAACGTCACAACCGTGGCATATGTCAATCATCAAGGGGGGACTCACAGTCCTCAGGCTATGAAAGAAGTATCTCGGATACTTGTATGGGCGGAATCCAGCTCCTGTCTAATTTCTGCGGTATAGAAAATTGGGAAGCGGATTATCTCAGTCGCCAGACGTTACATCCGGGCGAATGGTCTCTTCACCCAGAGGTATTTCTTCAGATTGTTCAAATCTGGGGGCTTCCAGAAATAGATCTGATGGCCTCTCATCTAAACAAGAAACTTCCCAGGTATCTGTCCAGATCCAGGGATCCTCAGGCAGAAGCAGTGGACGCGTTGTCACTTCCTTGGAATTATCAACCTGCTTATATCTTTCCGCCTCTAGTTCTTCTTCCAAGAGTGATTTCCAAAATCCTAATGGAGCGTTCGTTTGTACTGCTGGTGGCTCCAGCATGGCCACACAAGTTTTGGTATGCGGATCTCGTTCGGATGGCAAGTTGCCAACCTTGGACACTTCCGTTAAGGCCAGACCTTCTGTCTCAAGGCCCATTTTTCCATCAGGATCTCAAATCATTAAATTTGAAGGTATGGAGATTGAACGCTTAATACTTAGTCATAGAGGTTTCTCTGACTCAGTGATTAATACTATGTTACAGGCTCGTAAATCTGTGTCTAGAAAGATCTATTACCGAGTCTGGAAGACTTACATTTCTTGGTGTTCTTCACATAAATTCTCTTGGCATTCTTTTAGAATTCCTAGAATTTTACAATTTCTTCAAGATGGTTTGGATAAGAGTTTGTCTGCAAGTTCCTTGAAAGGACAAATCTCTGCTCTTTCCGTTCTTTTTCACAGAAAGATTGCTAATCATCCTGATATTCATTGTTTTGTACAGGCTTTGGTTCATATCAAGGAGGATAGGTGAGAATTGGCGCTTATATCAACCCTAATGCCAAGTATAGAAGGGTCTCTCTCTAAGAACCCTGAGGAGGATAGTAGAATAATGTAAGCGGAAATACTGGCGCTGAAAGCAGGGTAGTACACAAATACAATATACGGGTAACCTAAAAGGGTCTACCTTAGCAGAAATATAATCGTTATAAAAGTTAATAAATGGTAATAGCCTAATATATATCTTAGAAAATATATTTAATAGTGTAAAATTACAATACAAGGGGGGGTGGAGCTAGCCACTGAGCTGATCAGTCGTGTGTGTGCTGAGCTCCTGAGCCCTAAAGCATTAAAAAGTGTTATTAAGTGTTATCTTTGGGGACATTTGTCCAGATTACAGCCAGAAATATAGTAGACATTTGACATAAGTGGGACATTGTGCCCAACTTAACTTATTGGGCATCATCAACTTCGAAGCTGCGGTAAGGAGCCCGGGCCGACAGCGCTCATTGAACATACCGGAGATCTACCCCAGGAGCAGCTACTGACACCTCAGTTATCCGGACCTTTTAGCCTGATTCATAAGCTACTAACGCTGTTTGAGCGCAACATTACGGAAGGGATCAGACTCCTAACCGGACCCTCACCCATAACGGCAGTTCCTCACCTACTCCGGAGGGTCGGGGCCCCGCTCCGGAGTAACTGCCCAGCTTACTTGGACTCTACCTGCCGCTGATTGAGCCTCACCCTGCAGCACTACTCCGGAGGGTCGGGGATCCGCTCCGGAGGGCCCTGCTGCTGGTCTGAGTCATACGAGTGAGGTTGTCCCATATTAGAGGGCTTAGCCGAAATACCCCCGGAACGCCGGGGGACACCGGACCGAGAGCGAATTACTGCACTGACCTCCTTCACTCGCGGGTGGGTTCTGCAGCCCTGAAGATAGATTGGGTGCTTTTGGTTCTTGGGGATCCGCTGCTGCCCAGTTTTTGATACTCCTTCAATAGGCCCTGGGGAAAAGGCGCGAACATCCGCCATCTTAAGGCCTCCTCGTTCTCACATCTTTAGTACGGAAGGCCCAGCTGACAAACAGAATCCCGGCTCTGGCGATAAATTACAAACTTGCCAGCTTCTCACCACAAACACCTTGCAGCAGGAGCCGGGTAAGACCTAGTCACTTCAGATGACATCCTTTTCTGCCTTCTGAGATTCTAGTGAGTAACCTGCACATAACTTTGTTACACAGCAGCTGATAACAAGACTTATCCCCACTACAGGAACATTTCCACTGTTTATGCCTCCTTAAAGGGAGCAATCTTGCTGAGCCACACTCATCACCTTTATTGATTTGGCCCTGTGCCAGCTACACACTTAACTCTGATTACTTGAATTGTAAAAGGTGTACTGTTACCTATACCTGAGGCCAGGCCCTGCACAGCGAGACTTTCTAACTTAGTAAATCTTACTGCAGGTCATCTCTTCCCCCAGCTCACCTATAGTTCCTCAGTCTCCTGAAGCAACATCTGCTGCATATTTGTTTATTACAGATCTTTCCCCCAGGCTTTGGCCTGCAAAGTCATATTCATTTGCAGCATACAAACTGTTTGAGTAATATAGTTAAGGCTGGACTCAATTACTACGCAGTCTGACTTTTTACATCAGTGTGTTTTACTGTATTGTTATAACATCGCTGCTGCGCCAGCTTATGTTTCTTTGGGTCTAAGCCCAGAGTGGAGTGTTGTTTTGACATGCTGTTTGCCTGATAACTTTCATTTATTACATGTCCTCTTATGGTAATAGTCTCACTTGTAAATTAAACTACTACATACCTAAGTGTTAATTTCTCAGGTAACAGCCTACTCCTACCCCACTAAGCTGTGTTTTATAAAGCCTCTCCGCTTCTGCCCTGCGCTCCGGCCAACAGGAGCCACTGTCCCATATATTTTATGCTGATGTGTTCATTTATCTCATCTGGGGTCCCATCTCCCCATAGTTGCCCACACAGAGACATAAAGTGTGGCCTCTCCAGGACCTATATTCCCCTACACTTTTAACCCTTGTAATAGCAGCTGCGACCAGGGTTTGTGATCAGTGTTCTGCTGGGATCTGACTTTAAGGAATTTGGACACTACATATTATTGAACATGGCTTTCTCCTGCAGGTCTAGTCCATAATACTAGTCTTGCCTGTATATTAAGCAACTGTATGCTTCACTTCCTTTGCAGGGACTGCTGTATAATATCGCCCATACTCACTCTGTGATTACATTTTACCTGAACCCCAGTTGCTCCTGTCTGCTTATTGCAATTACCTGAATTATTTACTATCTTAGGAAGCAAACTTAGCTTCTTGTTCTGAGCACTAGCTGACAGGGGCCACTGCTCCGGGTAATCTAGGTTTATAAGCCCGTCTGTGTAATACTCTCACTCTCTCACCTCATATTTTGACACAGTCAGGCTTGCCCTCACTGAACTAACAATTCACCTGTGGTATACTGACTAACCCCTCACCTCCCCGCTCCCGCCCGGCTTGTCCGGGTGGGTCACTTCCAACTCCCTTTTCCCTTCCTTCGGGTCGTATCCCCCTGCTCCCCGAGGTGAGGGACTAGCGTGGTGGTAACAAAACTGTACACTCATGTAATTTCTCCTCTTGATGTGTAAATCAGCCCCGCTCCAACAATGTGATAGGTATTATGTAAACTACGTGCTTGATTTTAGTATGTATAACCCTTGAATTTCTCTCAAAACAGCAGGATATTGCTCTTGAGCCTCCAGAGATTCACTACTTTGCCTTCCAGGGATCTAACCATTAACCTATAAGATGCCTCACATGATAAAGAAGCATTCAAAGTCTAACCCCAAACCCAGGAAGACAGTCTTTGACCATTTTGCCCACGTTTCTAAGGAAACCCCATCCCAACCAGGAGGTGCAATGAGTGAACCGGAGTCCCAAGATGAAGAATCTCAATCTAGCCAACACTCAGCATCTTCCTCCCAACATTACATTACAGAATCATCGCTCAAGAAACTTCTGGCCATCCAGACTAAGTCCATCACCCAAGAAATCCAACGCAGCTCAGCTGAACTCAAAAAGGAAATCTCAGAAATTGGTGACAGGGTTGATGCGCTGGAGCGCAAGCAAGATGATCAAGCTGTGGACCAATCCAATATCCTGGCCTATGCTGAAAACCTGGCTGAGCAGATCTCACAATTAGAATCTAAACTGGCTGATATGGAGGACAGATCGAGGCGCAGTAATATCAGATTCAGAGGAGTCCCAGAAACGGTAGCTCCAGCGGATATCCAAGGTTACCTCCAAGACCTCTTCAAAGAGCTGATAGGCACCCCTGATGGACTATCTGGCACAATGGAGAGAGCGCATAGGGCTCTGCGCCCCAGGTCGGTGAGTTCTGATAAGCCGAGGGACATTGTGGTGTGCTTCCATAGCTACCGATATAAAGACCGCCTCCTTCAAGCTGCTTATCGTAAACCAAACTTAAGTGGAAGGTTCGAGGGAGTACAGATATTACCTGACCTTTCAGCACACACCCTCCAACAGCGCCGACATTTTCAGTCGGTGACCACTGCTCTGCGTAGGGCTAACTACCGTTATCGATGGGGGTTCCCAACCAGACTCATAGTTACCAAAGACAACCAGTCCATAACCATTACCACACCCTCGCAGGGTGCGACTCTGCTGACCTCATGGGGTTTATTAGTCGACCCTCAAAATGTACGGGCTCAACCTCAATCTACCCTGAAAGCTTCAGCTCCTGAGTGGTCAATAAAAGAACAGAGAATAAAAAGACCCAAGACTCAACATCTGCAAGTTTCTCAAGGACATCCTGAGCATGCTGAATAGGCTCCTTCTGAAGTTACTTGATCTAGTTTATAAATAAGTTGGCTATTAGGTCTCCCCTGATGGTTGCTACTGACTAGCCTGCATTCTGAGGCAGGCAGGTCCCCTGTGAGATTCTATAAGCCGTCACAATGTTCACCTTTCGAATAAGTTATATTTAATAAGTTATGATAGGTTTTGTTACCTGCTGTTTTGTAATTACTTCGATTTAAGCACTTTATGTTTTGATAAATTCGTCCCTGGAGCGGGGCTGACGCTTCTGCTACACTGAGCTAGCTCCGGAGCTGTTCATTCAGCCCCCCTATTGAAGCCCACACTAAGGCTCTCTTGAGGTGGACTACTTCCACCACACCAGAGGCACTGCTAAGTGCCACCCTTTCCTACCTACCTTTCCCCCTCCTCTCTATTCTCCCCATTTTGTCTTCCAGGCCTAGGTACAACGACTTCCCGGTCCCAACTCTCAATCACTACTAGACATGACTTCCTCTCCTTTGAGGTTTCTAACCCACAACGTTAGAGGACTTAATACTCCCTTTAAGAGAAGTCTCCTTTTGCGCTCGTTGAAGCACCACAACCCTGACATAGTATTCCTCCAAGAGACGCATTGGTTAAACGATGAACCGACCAGACTCTCCTGTAGGGATTACACGCACATTGAACATGCTCCCTTTACCAAAAAAGCCAGGGGCACTGCAATCCTCTTGCATAAGAGACTAGCTTTTGAACCAGTCATGACCATCAGAGACCCACAGGCCAGATATATTATTCTAATCTGTAATATTAACCACGTGCTCTACACACTTGTCTCAGTCTACCTACCCAACATTCATCAACCTAAGTGCCTCAAACACATCCTCCATGTCATCTCTCAGCACAAACAAGGTAGGGTCATTATCTCGGGCGACTTCAACATGACTTGGGAACCGAAACTAGATAGAAAATCCTCTGACTTAGCTAGGACTCCTCCCCCTACAGAAAGACTTTCTGCGAAATTCCGCACACTTATGACAGGCTCAGGGTTCTTTGACATTTGGAGGGCTTTCCACACTCAGGACAGAGACTACACCCACTACTCACCGTCACACCGACAATACGCCAGACTTGACTACATATTTTCTACGGCAGACTCCCTTGACCTAGTAACTAACACGGCTATCCATATCTGCCCTTGGTCTGATCACGACTGTGTTACCATCGACCTTATATCTTCAAATACCACTCGCTCCAGACCCTCCTGGCGCATGCCCCACAACCTTTTGCAAGATATCCCCCTTAGAGAAAAATTACGCACAGAAATCAGACACTTCCTAGAAATTAATGACCGGGCACAAGTGGGTGATGACACCCTCTGGGGAGCTACTAAAGCGACCATAAGAGGCTTAATGATCTCTGAACAGGCTAAACTACGAAATCAAGCGGGACTCTCACTGTCTCAGTCTCACATTAAACTTAGAGAATTAGAGGCCCTAAATAGAGTAAAGCCTACTAACTCCGTAACGACCCAAATCACCAACATTAAAAACCACATATCTCAACTAGAGCTTCGGAGAACCCAGGACAACTTAACTAAACTGAAGCAGCTATACTTCTATAAGGGCAATAAGGCGGATACTCTCTTAGCCAATAAACTTAGAAACAGAACTAGTATCGCACGTATACATGGCATCGTTAAAGGAGGTTCCCTCCTTAAAATCCCCTCACAAATTGGGGAGGCTTTTGCTGAGTTTTACTCCAGCCTCTATAACATAGAAAAAACTGAGAACCCCCCAGTAACCTCAGAAGACTCCATTCGTGAGTACCTAAAAGCACTAAACCTACCGTCCCTCTCACCTGATCAAAAAGACACCTTAAATTCGCCATTCACCCTTAGGGAAGTACAACTGGTTATCAAGAACTCTAAATCATTTAAATCACCTGGTCCAGATGGTTTCCCAGTGCATTTTTATAAAACTTACATCCAAGAGCTCTCCCCCCTGCTTCTTAGACTTTTCAATTTAGCTAGAGATGAAGGCAAATTTAGGAGTGAATTCCTTGAAGCCACGATTGTGACTATACTGAAACCTAATAAAGACCCCTCTTTTTGTGCCAGCTATAGGCCAATCTCACTAATCAATACTGATATTAAGTTCTTCTCCAAAATTCTAGCTAACCGTATTGCCAACCTCCTCCCCTACTTAATCAATCCAAGTTGGATTTATTCCCAAAAGAGAGGGACCAGATAATACTAGAAGACTCTTGAATGTGATGCCCCTGTCGTCTAGCCTTAATAAACCTATGGCGATTATATCACTAGACGCAGAAAAGGCCTTTGATCGGGTGAGATGGCGGTTTCTGTGGGAAGTACTTGATGCCTTTCAATTCCCGAGTTCCCTCATGGGAGCAATTAAAGCCCTATACTCTACTCCTTCCGCTTCAGTTAAGGGACTAGGTTTCCAAACCCCCCCTTTTAAAATCTCCAATGGGACTAGACAGGGTTGCCCCCTGTCACCCCTACTTTTCGCGCTGGCCATAGAGCCATTGGCAGAACAAATTAGACGCGACCCACACATGAGTGGGATTACCCTTTGTGGCACCAAGCACAATATAGCTTTATTTGCGGACGATATCACCCTTTTCTCTTCAGATCCCGCGTCCACCCTCCCTAGACTCTTACTTATAGTCAAGGAATTCAGTGCCCATTCTCACTACAAACTAAACATTCCCAAAACTGAGATTTACACCCAAGGCTTCCAGAGCTCGTCTATGGCCCCTCTAAAACTCAAATATCCTTTTAGATGGTCGGACACTTCAGTGACCCACTTGGGAGTCAAGTTATCCAATGATTTTCCCCAGATTATCGGGGACAACTACCTCCCTTTGCTATCGGAGCTTCACTCCCTCGGCAAGAGCTGGAACCTCTCGCAAGTTTCGTGGTTAGGGCGGATAGCAGCATTAAAGATGTCCTTTTTGGGGGGGCGGAGCCAACTGCCAAGCTGCATGGACGCATCCTGCAAGAGCTCTGGATCTTAATCCTATTATAGGGGGACTATTGGTAATTATATATATGCCCTAAACCCCCTAACAAAGACCCTTCCATGCCCATTCTATAAACTGTGGCATAATTTAGAATCTGCAACTGGAGGGAGGAATTAAACCTTAGGCTGTACGTTCCGGAGCTGCCACGAGGACATTGACTTTAGTTGCAGTCTCTATAACGTTTAATATCAGTCTGGCAGCTTGCATATTTACACGTCCCTACTTTATAAAGTGTCTACGTTTGTAAAAATGACACTGGGACCCGCTGCAGACCTGCATGACATGTTGCAGTATCTACTAGAGAACTTAACGAGGCGGATGGAAGAAAACTTTAAGGATCTTTCTGCACTCCTGAAACCAGCTCTGCCTGATCCAACGGACCTACATCTACCACTCGATGAGATCCTGCATGGGCCATCTATCACCCCACCCATCATAGGAGCTGCCCACAGACCCAGTAACCTGATTATTTCTCAAAAGTATGAGGCGGGACCCACGGCACCTGCAGGACCTCGAGGATCCCTAAGCCGGCAGCCTCAGTTCAAACGGAACATAGTCACTCCTCGTGCTGAGGCAATTCTCCTGCTCCCAGCTAAGCAGCCCAATCCTCCACCTTTGGTCTCTAAATATGACCCGGCCAGAAGATTTATCACTCCGCTCAAGATGGAGGTGTTTGCTGAGATGCACTCTTTGCCGAAAATAACCGCCGCAGATAAGGCGCCTCTGATACTTGCTCATACACAACCTTCTCTCATCTGGCATCTATGCAGCTATGGTCACGATTGCGCTACTCACCCAAGTCTGAGGCAGGGAACCCGAAGGCTGATGTATATGATACTCACCGGATGGCTGAGGAGCACCTTTGATCCGGGAGGTTAACTTTTTTTTGTTGTTGTTATTTCTGCTTCACCACAGGCTGACTGCCGAAGATACTAATACGGTGGTCTGTGAACTCTTATGTAACCTGGCAGAACTTTTACAGGGACAACGTTTAGAGTTATTGTTAAGTCCCATAGTTTGACATAATTTTTTTTTCTTGCTCATTATTATCTATTTTCCTTGATCTATAAGTCCACAAGCCCACAATCCAATTTTCTGTTTAGCAATTTAGCAGTCCGATACTGGCCCTCTAAAACTTAAGCATCAGTTATTCTAGCTTAATAAAAGTAGACCTTATGGATTCAAATTGATATCATTAACAAAGTGCTGTAGGTGTGTTGGAAGATTGTCATGAATCCACGTGCCACCAATATAGATACTTTATGTAACCTATTTCTAGTTAGGTGAGATTATTTTATTATTTTACAATAGTGTTGTGCCTAGCTCTAATTCTTGTCTTCACTTTTGTATGCAGGACTTCAAGTTATGTAAATTCTGGTACAGTGTTCTTTATATGTTCCTAATGCTGGTCTTGAGGCCGTTGTATTATGTGTCTAATTTTACTTAAGTCCTCATATGCCTTGTACTAAGATTAATCCTGGTATATGAAGCACTCTCTCCAGATCATAGTGAGACGAATGAAAGCTCACCGCTCTATTCCCTTAATTACACATTCCAACAGCCAACCTAATGTTTACATTTTAGACACTGCATAATATAGGTTAACGTATTGGGGCACGATTGGTATCTATTATATTTATATTAATTTTACTTGGGGCTGAGTCCTACTCTATTTAGACCATATGATGCCTGCACCTCCCTCAGCCGGCGAGGGAGATGGGGGATTTTGGATTACACCCCTTATTAAGATCTTACAGTTCAGTTGTATGTGACATGGGGCCTTAATACCTAATATACTTATAGTTTCTTACTCCTATATCATTGCTCATCAATACTTTAATTCTCCTATCTTGCTATATCTCTATAAAGATACCTGAATTGAAATGTTAGCACCTCTGCTTTTTATGGGGCTCCAATACTTACATATTCTAATGTTCACACCAGTACCTTTGTTTAGATATGTATTGGCATGTTATACCTAGATTGGTTTCTAACCTACATTAGCAACTTGGGCTCAGGCATTTATTTCTCCTTATTGTTTCTTTTATGATATCCTGTTTTATATTTCATATGAGTATAACAGCTCCATAGAGTTATGAGAGCAACAATTACTACAACCTACCTTAATACTTTTACCCCTGCTCCTATGTTATCTTATGGCTCGGTAGTAATCGCCTGTATTGCTTAATAGATTTTTATTTTACCCCTAGGTATACTGATCTTAATATCCACGTGGTACTCTTCAGCTGTGAGTTGTACTCATAACAAGTAATAAAATTCAGCCATTAGCAGCGAAACATTTAGACTACATGACAGAACAGGTCATTAATTGTAACTGCTTTTTAAGTCGCCCCATACTACAACATATCACCTTTGCAGTTAACATACAGATTTTCGTGTCACATATTACCTAGCTCTATTGGGGTTAGATTAGGTTTAAGCCTCCATACAATAACAGTTAAGCTCCGAATACAGCCCTGCAGGCTTCTGCAGCTAGCCCAGACTCACTCCAGCACTTAGATTCCCTGTCTAATTCACGATTATATTGTAGTGGGTGCTTCACTTGTAAAGCCCCACTATCAACATACACTTAATATGTTTTCAAACCACTCTATTTGCTATTACGATAGTGAACTCTGATACATAATTTTATCATGCTAGGGCATATTGGCTTATAGTCCTATAAACTACTAATGTTACTGCAAAATGCTAGTGTTACATACGCTAACTATCACTAAGCCTAGTTGTGGCAATTTTGGGAGTTACTAGCTGCGAGGTTATAGATGTTGGTGTTCTTATTATAGATACATTATAGTATGTCTTGCTTGTTAGAAAATATATCTACGATAGACATTACCTACACAGCTCACTTTCTGTTACAACTGAGCCCCTCTCCTCCCTTTCCCGCCGGTACTGGTTATCTGCGGGTCATATCCCTTCCCCTTTTTCCCACATCGTCTATAGTTGACATTTCCCCAGGAGAGGAGCTCACTTAGAGGTCCCTTATATCCCATACATACTAATATCCCCCCCTTCCACATAACCTTCTTAAGAGCTACCTTTAATTCTCTTATTGATAGTCCCTTAACTAAACATATAGACTATGATACCTTAAGCAGCTTTTGCCTATAAACTTGATATAATAATTGGCTCCGTCCTCCACCCCCCCCCCCCTCCATCCCCCCCTACTCTAATTTGAGCGTCTCTTGCCCGCTGCATCCCCCTACCCCATAAAACTATAGAGCTACCTCCTCCCTAGCCCCATTTTTAGTTGAATAGATATCTTAATCTTTTCCTTACATAGCTGGGAGAGGACCATTACCGACTATTTTACATTAATGATTCTCTATAATAAAACTGAAGTCTTTCTGCGAGACAGCCCACATGGTATAGTGACGTTTGAGATAAGTGAATATATTGTGTTACTAACTATACTATGTAAACATGGATATGTAAATGGTTTGGGGCTTACCCCATATTTTGTATCTTTTTATGACTTCAATAAAAATTATTTGAAAAAAAAAAAAAAAAAGCCTTTTCTGCATAAATGGATAGTAAAAAAAAAAAAAAAAAAAAAAAAGATGTCCTTTTTGCCTCGTCTCACATACCTATTCCACTGTCTGCCAATCATAGGTAAAAAATTTTTCCCATATGTGTATATGATACAGAAAATAGACAGACATATCTAGAATGTCTGTCTATTTTCTGTATCATATACACATATGGGAAAAATTCTTTACCTATGTGTTTAACTTTAACTCTAAGACAATGAGAACCCCCAGTTCTCTCTTTTTGTCCCTAAATTACTTCTGTTTGTAACTATCAAATGTAAAACACTCTGTAAAAACTTTATATTCCCTGTACAATACTGACATATGTCTTTTACCTCTACCTATGTGTTTAATCAAATTGGGGACTCCAAAAAATACTAACTCTTGAACAGACTTTACTCATAATTTAAGTCGATTTCACTTGACACCATGGATGTGACCATATTACACGTATTGTTGTTCCTTTCCGGAGCAATATGTACTTTTAGTATACTAGTTGTTAAACTAAAATTAACAACGGGACATTTCCAAAAAACTACAAGAGACAATAAGATACCTCCTTAAAAGTTTAAGGGATATAACTCAAATTCCACCTTAACTGGGATCACACACCCCTTTGAACTAACCAATAAGGATGCAGGATAGCCCTATAAAGGAATACCTGCCAGCAATGAGAACACATCTTGAAAAAGCCCCAAGTGAGGGGAGAAACCGGTTGATGACTGTGTCTCATTTCCTACAAGAAGAACTACTGCTAAGCTGAACTCCTTTAAGGCTTGTGAACTTGATACAGCCGCCGAAAGGATCGCTATTGTGTTGAAAAAGCACACAGGACAACTACCAACGCCTGGCTCACTACCCCCAAGGCCTGTGAATTTGAATACAGCCCTCTGAGGGAGCGCACCAGTCTACAAATTGAATATACTGCCAGATGATCTAGTACCTGCACTAAGCACCACAGAATAAGAGTGCCTTGAAGTTACTATCTACCATCATCTAAAGGATTGCTATTACCCCAGAGATCGTTTACATTCTGTTCCTCCCGAAATCAGCTGGACATTTTCAGAAAGGGTGATGTAAGTGAACTACGCTAGGAGTACACACCCACCTCAGGAGGAGGTACAGGACGAACAATATTCAATCTGTGCTCCACAGGTTTGGTTCATATCAAGCCTGTCATGTAGTCAATCTCTCCTCCTTGGAGTATCAATTTGTTTCTGAGGGCTTTACAGGCTCCTCCGTTTGAACCTATGCATTCTCTGGATATTAAATTACTTTCCTGGAAAGTTTTGTTCCTTTTGGCCATCTCTTCTACTAGAAGAGTTTCTGAGTTATCTGCTCTTTCTTGTGAATCTCCTTTTCTGATTTTTCATCAGGATAAGGCGGTGTTGCGGACTTCATTTAATTTTTTACCTAAAGTTGTGAATTCTAACATTAGTAGAGAAATTGTTGTCCCTTCATTGTGTCTTAATCCTAAGAATTCTCTGGAGAGATCTTTACATTCTTTGGATGTAGTAAGAGCTTTGAAATATTATGTTGAAGCTACTAAAGATTTCAGAAAGACTTCTAGTCTATTTGTTATCTTTCTGGTTCTAGGAAAGGTCAGAAGGCTTCTGCCATTTCTTTGGCGTCTTGGTTAAAGTCTTTGATTCATCATGCTTATGTAGAGTCGGGTAAATCCCCGCCTCAAAGGATTACGGCTCATTCTACTAGGTCAGTTTCTACTTCCTGGGCTTTTAGGAATGAAGCTTCTGTTGATCAGATTTGCAAAGCAGCAACTTGGTCTTCTTTGCATACTTTTACTAAATTCTACCATTTTGATGTTTTCTTTTCTTCTGAAGCAGTTTTTGGTAGAAAAGTACTTCAGGCAACTGTTTCAGTTTGATTCTTCTGCTTATAATTTCAGTTTTTTTCATTATAAGATTAAAACTTTTTGATTTGGGTTGTGGATTATTTTTTCAGCGGAATTGGCTGTTTTTATTTTATCCCTCCCTCTCTTGTGTGGAAGTTCCACATCTTGGGTATCTGCTATCCCATACGTCACTAGCTCATGTACTCTTGCTAATTACATGAAAGAAAACATAATTTATGTAAGAACTTACCTGATAAATTCATTTCTTTAATATTAGCAAGAGTCCATGAGGCCCACCCTTTTTGTGGTGGTTATGATTTTTTTGTATAAAGCACAATTATTCCAATTCCTTATTTTTGATGCTTTCGCTCCTTTCTTATCACCCCACTTCTTGGCTATTCGTTAAACTGAATTGTGGGTGTGGTGACGGGTGTATTTATAGGCATTTTGAGGTTTGGGAAACTTTGCCCCTCCTGGTAGGAATGTATATCCCATACGTCACTAGCTCATGGACTCTTGCTAATATGAAAGAAATTAATTTATCAGGTAAGTTCTTACATAAATTATGTTGGTTTTTTTTAGAAAAAGAGCTGGTTTCTTTAGGGCTATTAGTAGTTTATTATATATTAGGTTTCTATTATTTTGGGTTGTTTTTTTAAAAAAAAATGGGTATTAGAATAGGAATAATTGTTATTATTTTGGATAATTCATTTGTTATTTTGTTTAATGTTTTTTGTTCATTTGGGGTGTTTTTTTTAGAATAGTCATTTTTTATTTTTAATGAGCAGCAATGTATGGTTTTCTTTTGTAGAAAAGGAGCTGATTTCTTTAGGGCATTTCCCTACAAAAGGCCCTTTTAAGGGCCCTTGGAAGTTTATTATAGATTATTGTTTTGGATAATTTCGTTTGTTATTTTTCATAATGGTAGTTTTTTATTTTTTGGAATTTTATTGTTTTTTATTTTTTGTAATGTTAGGTTTTATAGTGTAAGGCAGCTTAGGATTTATTACACAGGTAAGTTTGTATTTATTTTAACTAGGTAGTTAGTAAATAGGTTATAACTACCTAGTTAAAATAAATACAAACTTACCTATGAAATAAAAATAATACCTAAGCTTGCTGCAATATAACTATTAGTTAGGTTTTATTTTTATTTCACAGGTAAGTATGTATTTAGTTTTAAATACGTATTAGTTAGTTAATAATTGTAACCTTAATTTAGCTCTATTTTAATTATGTTAACGTTAGGGGGGTTAGGGTTCGGTTAGGTTTAGGGTTAGGTTTAGGGGTTAATAGTTTAATTTAGGTTGTTGCGATGTGGGGAGCTGGCGGTTTAGGGGTTAATAGGTTTATTTAGTGGTAGTGATGTGGGAAGCCAGAGGTTTAGGGGTTAATAGCTTTATTTAGTGGCAGCGATGTCGGGGAGCGGCGGAATAGGGGTTAATATATTTTTTATAGTGTGGCTGATGTTGGGGTGTGGGGTAATAGGGGTTAATAACTGTAGTATAGTGGTGGCGATATCGGGAGCGGCAGATTCGGAGTTAATAGATTTATTTCGGTCACAGCGATATCGGGAGCGGCAGATTAGGGGTTAATAGATTTATTTCGGTCACAGCAATGTTGGGGGCAGCAGATTAGGGGTGTTTAGACGTGGGGTTTATGTTAGGGTGTTAGGTTTAAACGTAACATTTTTTCCCCATAGACCTTAATGGTGCTGCGTTACGGAGCTTTTCCTTCCATGATCACAGGTGTTTGTTTTTTCTAACACGCTCTCCCCATTGATGTCTAGGGGAAAGCGTGCACGAGCACGTCAAAGCAGCGCTTGTATTTTGTGCGGTATGGAGCTGAACGCAACCATATCACACGCACAAGGCGGCTTTTCTAAAACTTGTAATGGCAGAACTATGGAGGGTGAAATAAGGCAACTTTAGTTGCATTCGTTAAATACCCTATATAGCGAAAAAAAATCTAGGTGAATGTTTTTCATTCATAATTCAGATAGAGCAGCAATTTTAATCAAATTTCGAATTTACTCCTATTACCAATATTTCTTCATTCTCTTGCTATCTTTATTTAAAAAGCAAGAATATGATGCATAGGAGCCGTCCCATTTTTGGTTCAGAACCTGGGTTATGCTTGCTTATTGGTGGGTAAATGTAAGCCTCTAATAAGCAAGCGCTATCCAGGGTGCTGAACCTAAAATGGGCTGGCTGCTAAGATTTACATTCATGCTTTTAAAATAAAGATAGCAAGAGAACAAAGAAACATTGATTATAGGAGTAAATTAGAAAGTTTATTAAAATTGCATGCTTTGTCTGTATCATGAAAGTTTAATTTCGACTTTACTGCCCCTTTAAGTGTATCTTAACATAGTTGTAGTGGATACATTCATCATGATTTCTGGAGAAGCTATCTGCTCAAACAAGCAATGGTATAGATTTTAATCTTTCTATCTATATCATATATATGGACTATGTGTAATACAAAGAGTTGCTTGGAGGCACAATCACTAAATATACACCTCTGGTTAAATATGTTTAATTTTTTATAGAAATAATATATATCTTTATATGTGTGTATATATATATATATATATATATATATATATATATATATATATTCTGGTTGTGGGATCCAAGCACTCACTGTAAATGGAATTGCCTGGGTGCACTCTATAGGTAGAAACGTTCGTGTAGAGAAGAGGCACACTCAGGGCTTAGTTCACATAAATTTTATTAATAATTCAGTCAACGTTTCGGTCCTCACAGGGACCTTTGTCAAGACTGTTCTAAGTAAGAAAATACAAAAACAAGAAAGAAAGAAAAGAAAGAACAATTAGTTCCACAAAGGGTAGAACATGCCACTAAACAAGGTTAGCTAATACAGGACATATTACTTATCAACAAACACAGTAGAGATTAGCAATGAACAAATTAAAAAAAATAGAATGAAAATAAACAAAGTGAAAAATTGTTTCCTAGAAAAATTAAGTACATAGTAAATACAGTTTCAAGAGCTATGCATAGGAGACCCCACATGTGGTAGTGGCATCATAAATATATATTTGAAACAACATTTGTGGAAACTTGAAGCATAAGCCAGAATGGTTGACTGGGGTTAGGCCTCGCACGCCAGCCCCCCCCCCCCCCACCTTAATAGTTGTGTTCTTTTACAATTTCTAGTAAGAGCACTCATTGAGATAGTGTAATATACACATCGTTAAGTACCCTGACAGTTTCTAAACAACACATACAGATTGCAGAGAGCGAATAGGCTCACCCCCCCCCTTTTCCTGTCCCCTTGGTAACCATTCCCCCCCCCCTTGACCGACAGGAGACATAGAGTCTATTGGCCTCATGGCACCCATAACCGTGGCCACCCTTAATGCCCAGGGATTAAATTCCCCTACTAAGCAAAGCCTTTTATCTAACTATCTTAACTCCCACAAACTGCATATTGTGTTCCTCCAAGAGACACATTGGGATAAAAATGCTAGATCGTTCCTTAACCCGACACACTACCCCATATGTGAAATGGCTTCTTTCTCAGAGAAAAAGAGAGGGGTAGCAATCCTGGTCCATAGGGATGTCTGTTGTGCCATAGAATATGCTGACCATGACCCCGAGGGCAGATACCTGATTTTGGTCTGCACATTAAAGGGAATACTATATACCTTGGCCTCCATCTACACCCCAAATGAAAAACAGATACCATTCCTGAGAAAGTTTTTAAGGAAACTGGGCGAAGTTAGGAGGGGTCACTTACTGATAGGAGGGGATCTTAATTTGGTTTGGGACCCTAACCTGGATAAAAAAAAACCCTAAAACATGCCTCACTGACCGAAATCTCAGTACCCAGTCCAATGCGCTGCGCAAACTCATGTACCAACATGACATCTGGCGCTGCCTTGCCCCGACTGAAAGAGACTATACCCATCATTCTAAACCGCATAACTCCTACTCTAGGATTGACTATCTGCTATTTGACTCTTGGACTTTGGACCAATTCTGTGCCTCACGCATAAGACCATGCCCCTGGTCGGATCATGACCTTGTTAGTGCTAGGTGCTCAATGTTGCGCCCCCCTCCGACAGCAGACCCTCCTGGAAATTACCAGACCAATTTCTCTCAGAAGGGGAGATCCCCCAACTTGTGGAGACAATCTCAGATTTTCTGAGGCATAATGATACGGGAGACACGAGCCAGGGAATCTTGTGGGCCTCACTTAAAGCCTACCTCAGGGGACACTTTATTAAAAAAAGTGCACTGTTGAAAACTAAGAGCAAGATTCCCCTCGCTAAATTATATGCGGAATTGAGGCAGATTGAAATGGCTAACAAAAGTACCCCTACTCCCACCCTTGCCGATCGGGTAGGCACTATCAGGGATGAAATCAACAAGAGAGAGCAGCTCCGTGTTCAAGCAAATCTATTCAGGCTTAAGCAATTATACTTATATAAAGGAAATAAGGCCAATAGATTGCTTGCCCGTAAGCTCAGGGACCGTGCGGTCCAGGCTAGAATCCCCTCGATTTCTACTGCAACAGGCGCAGTCCATTCACCAAGAGATATAGGGAAGGCATTTGCCGACTACTATACCTCGCTATATAACCTTAATAATGACTCTCTGGGAGTTGACACTCGTAGGACAGCGACCCAACAGTTTCTGGCGAAGTTAGACCTTCCCTCCTTAGACACAGATTCGGTAGATGACCTGACTGCTCCTTTCACCCTAGAGGAAATCAAGGCTCCGGGTCCAGACGGCTTCACAAGCCTATTTTATCGTACCTTCGCCCAACTGCTATCACCTATATTGCTTCGCCTTTACGATGAGGTTATGGAGACGGGGGCCTTCCTCCCCGAATTCCTAGAGGCCAGTATCCTGACTATACCCAAAGAGGGGAAGGACCCGACGCTCTGCGAGAGCTATCAGCCTATCTCACTTATTAATGTGGACGTGAAAGTCTATGCTAAGGTCCTGGCAACCAGGCTTGGAAAACACTTACCCTCGCTGGTCCATTTGGATCAAGTGGGATTTATACAAGGTAGGCAAGGTACAGACAACACCCGCAGGTTACTGAATATATTTATGGAAGCGGCGGATATGGGGCTACCCCTCCTCACCCTGTCTATGGATGCGGAAAAAGCGTTTGACAGGGTGGGTGGGAATATATGTTCTGCGCCCTGGAGCATTTTGGGATCCCTCGAGTATTCCGTACAGCTGTTGCTGCTCTCTATGCCTCTCCGACGGCTGTGGTCAAAGGTTTAGGCTTCTGTTCCCCTAAAATTGCCATCAGGAACGGGACCAGACAGGGATGTCCCCTGTCCCCACTCCTTTTCGCGTTGGTGATGGAACCGCTTGCGGAGGCAATTAGGGAAAATCCCAGGGTCCAGGGTCTTCAGATTCATGACACCCTTCATAAGTTAGCGCCTTTTGCCCCACTCTCTTCCTAACAAACCCGGTAGAATCGATCCCCCCCCCTCTTAGAGACTATTGACACCTTTAGCAGAATATCGAATTATAAGATTAATGTGTCTAAAACAGAGGCCTACATGATCCACATCGGACAGTCAGAGCAGAGGTGTCTTAAGCGACTTTGCTCGTTCAAGTGGTCGGTGGACGGGATCCGGCATCTAGGTGTCTTCCTGTCACATGTCAAAGACACAGTGATACAGGAAAATTATCCTGTCTTACTAAGGGGGGTTGATGCCAGATTGAAATCTAAGAAATATGAGGAAATATCGTGGATGGGCAGAATTGCTGCTCTAAAGATGATGATCCTCCCTAAGTTAACTTACATCATGCGGTGTATCCCAATCCCAGTGCCGGAGAAGATCCTGCGCGGCTTCCAAACATCATTTAATTCCTATGTTTGGGACAATAAGTGGCCGAGAGTTCCAGCAGCTCCAGGTCCCGATTGACCGAGGTGGGTTGTGTCTTCCGAATGTCCAGCTATACCACCAAGCGGCGATGATTTCGCATGTCTCAGCGTGGGGACCAGCCCTACCCCCCACAAGATGGAGGAAGCTAGAGTAGGCATCCCTCCCAGCATACATTGACCTTTCGGATTTGTTGTGGGTTCCCCCGCACTTAGCTTTGCGAATACCTATCTCTAACCATCTCATTAAAAACTGTCAATCAGCCTGGTTCCAATTGAGGCACAACCAGTTGATAGCCCCGCACCCTTCCCCTATTCACCAGGTCATGTCACTCTTGCAAGGGCTACCTAACATCTGGCTTACCCCCTGGAAGACCCTGGAGGTCACTTCTTTAAGTGACTTCTACTTAAACGAGAATCTTCTCCCATCCCAAGATATGATAGCTAGGTTTGACATCCCTCGTCACCTAGAGTTTGATTTTATGAGACTTAGATCCCTTATGAAAGCGTGGGGATTCCTGGTTGATAAGATAAGACTATCTGGGAGATCAGATGGAAAGCGAGCCTGCAACTATACAAGCCTCTTACTGCCCACTACAAATCCCTTTTAGGGCCTCCCGCCCTTGTAAAAACGAGACATATGACCTCCTGGGAAGCTGAATTGAGACTTACCTACACAACTCTAGACTGGTCTAAGGCGATACAGATGACTAAATCTGCACTTCATTGTGTCACTATGTACGAACTTTACTTTATGATCATTACCAGATGGCACTTAGTGCCGACCAAACTTTGGACTCTGTACCCTGGACACTCACCCCTATGTTGGAGAGAGTGTGGAGAGAAGGCACTCCGCTTCATATGTGGTGGTCATGTGACAGACTCCGACCGCTTTGGTCTAAAATTTGTGCGACCTGTACGGCCCTAGAACTCCCGACCCCAGATACCCCGGGCCTAGCCCTCCTGCATGTTGGGGTAAAAAAGTTATATATGTAATATCATGTCTGCTAAAGCAGATAATATATTTACAATATTTAGAATATTAATCAAAATACATAAGTGCTAAATATTACATACTTCAAGAGATATGAAATATTGTCTTTAACATGGAGTTATTGAAACAATTTAAAAAGGCATTGGGCAATGGTCCCAGGGAGAGACTGTGGGGCCTATCTATCAAGCTCTGTATGGAGCTTGAAGCCCTGTGTTTCTGGCGAGCCTTCAGACTCGCCACAAACACCAGTTATGAAGCAGCGGTCTAAAGACCGCCTGTTCTGAGGAGGCGGACAGACATCGCTGCAATTCAACCCGATCGAATATGATCGGGTTGTTTGACACCCCCCTGCCACAAGAGCTGCTGGTGCAATGCTGAATGCTGAAAGCGTATTGCTCTCCGCATTCAGCGAGGTCTGTCGGACATGATCTGCAATGTCAGATCATGTCCGACAGGCCTTTCATAAATAGGCCCCATAGTCTGTTCATATAGGTATTTATACAAGATCTAAACACATATGCATAGAGATGCATTTCTCTAATCAGTCTAAATATTTAATAGTTTTCTTGACAAAAAGGAGTGCATTAGTCATGATAGGTATAGGTTTCAGATATTACATTCTGTTCAGTATGCATGACTATAAGCATGAATGCAAGTTATTTGGCCATATCAACAGCAAGGAGTATTTACTTTTCAACTCTTCGACAACTGGATAACCCTTATTAGCAATGATCAAACAACATATGATTGTTTAATATTAATCATAACATTTACACATGACAAGTTGATTACTGTTAGATTGCATATACTGTATTGATTTCAGACACGTATCCTCAAGTATTCTTAAATGGCATAATATTCTCCATAGAAGTTTTAATAGCTGTTTATTTGCAAAACATTAACAGCTTTATTCATTTTTATTTCACATGATGTCAATTAATATGCAGGTGTACATTGTTAATACATGATGTACATTTATTATCAATGTACACCTGCATATTAATTGACATCATGTGAAATAAAAATGAATAAAGCTGTTAATGTTTTGCAAATAAACAGCTATTAAAACAATTTGGAAATATATTTTCTAATTTGGATTAGAAAAATATATTCATAGATAAGAGATGGAAATCACACTTTAAAAAGTGCTTCATACAAAAAAATTAGATATTGTATATCTGAAAAATTTAAAAAAATTAAAATATAGCTGAATGCTTGCGGCGGGATTTAGGCTTTGGAGGAGAGGTACTTGGGGTGGAAGTGTGGCGTCTTGCGCGATGCACACTAGCTGACTGGGAGTCTAGAACCTGTGATTTAGGGTCCTGCAGGGAGATGACGGAGGATGCAAGGGAGGAGGGAGTTTGTGGCCTATCTGCAAGCCTCTCCACTGCCTCTACCAGGCGGACAAGTGAGACATTATGAATCTCCATCTGGCTCTGTAGCCTCCGGAAGTCATGCTGATGCTGGAGCCTGATCAGCACGAGCTCCCGGTGAATGAACCAAAGTAGAGCATCCTGCTGGGACTGTGCAAGAATATTTGAACCTATGGGGGGGACTTGGTGCTCAATAGGTGTCTGTGGGGTTGCCATCACTCAGTCTTGTGGACTGTGAGGGTTGCTCAATATTCAATTGTGGACAGATATTGGTGGGTGACGATGGCGATTGTGGTGGCTGTGGTGATTGTGGTGGCGGCGGTGATGGTGGTAGTGGGGGTGGCAGCGGCATTTGTTGTGCCATGGGAGGGTGCTGTATTAGCTGTTGCGGTGGCATATAATACAGATGCTGCAGTGGAGGTTGTATCATATACTGGAGATTTTGCGGCTGCATCATATACTGGGGATGTTGCGGCTTCATTGTCAGGATTTTTTCCATCCTTTGTTTGCCATGTGCTGCTGGCAGCCATTTTCCTTACCTTTTCTTGCTGAATCTGGTGCAGAGTGTGTGATGCTGCTCATTTCCTGCACACCCTCTTATGGCCAGACTGTTGTACATCATCCGTGTGACACAGGTTGCAGTCTCAAAATTGTGATGTCATCACGTATTGTTTTAAGGTCCTCTGTTCAGTATGCTTTGCCCTTGCATTGTCTGAACCTGTTTGTGAGTTCCTGTTTCTGTGTATTACCTGGCTGTCTGACCTCCCTCCTGGCTGACTCGGCTCGTCTGACTACTCGCTTTGGCTCCTGACTCGGCTCGTCTGACTACCAGCTCTGGCTTTGACTCTGATTCCTGGCACCCTGACATGCATGTGATACTGGTTATGTTGCGGCTGCATGTGATGCTGGGGATGTTCGG